>NW_028123923.1:0-600000 GCF_965194805.1 Balaenoptera borealis
CTGGAAACATGACTGAGACCTGATACTTGAAACCCATGGCCTGGGAACTTGACATTGGTTTGATTCTGGAACCCTGTGGCCAGGAACAAGACTGAGGCGTGATTCTGGAATGCTGTGCCCTGGGAACATGACATCTGTTTAGATTGTGGAATACTGGGCCCTGGGAACCTGACTGAGGCTTGGTTCTGGAACCCTGTGGACAGGGAACTTGACTGAGGTTTTATTCTGGAATCCTGTGGCCTGGGAACATGACATCAGTGGATTCTGGAACCCTGTGGCCGGGGAACATGTCATCAGTGGATTCTGGAACCCTGTGGCCTGGGAACATGAGAACGGTTTGATTCTGGAACCCTGTGGCTTGGGAATATGTCTGAGGTTTGATGGTGGAAACCTGTGGCCTGGCAACATGACTGAGGTTTGTTTCTGGAACCCTGTTCCCTGGGAACATGACTGAGGTTTGCTTCTGGACACCTTTCTCCTGGGAACATGACTGTGGTTTGATTGTGGAATCCTGTGGCCTGCGAACATGACTGAGGTTTGATTCTGGAACCATGTGTCCTGGGAATATGACTGAGCTTTGATTCTGGAAATCTGTGGCCTGGGAACTTGACTGAGGTTTGATGGCAGAAACCTGTGGACTGGCAACATGACTGAGGTTTGATTGTAGAACCCTGTGCCCTGGAAACATGACTGCGACCTGATACTTGAAACCCATGGCTTGGGAACTTGACATTGGTTTGATTCTTTAACCCTGTGGCCAGGGAACATGACTGAGGCGAGATTCTGGAATCCTGTGCCCAGGAAACATGACTGTGGCTTGGTACTGGAAACCCATGGCCTAGGAATTTGACATTGGTTTGATTCTGGAACCCTGTGGCCTGGGAACATGACTGAGGCGTGATTCTGGAATCCTGCGGCCTGGGAACATGACATCTGTTTAGATTATGGAATACTGTGCCCTGGGAACCTGACTGAAAGCTTGGTTCTGGAATCCTGTGGACTGGGAACATGACTGAGGTTTGATTCTGGAACCATGTGGCCTGGGAATATGACTGTGGTTTGATTTTGGAAACCATGGGCCTGTGAACATGACTGATGTTAGATTGAGGAATCCTGGGGCCTGGGAACATGACATCACTTTGGATTCTGGTACCCTGTTGCCTGGGAACATGAAATCGGTTTGATTGTGGAAACCTGTGGTCTGGGAATATGACTGAGGTTTGATGGTGGTACCCTATGGCCTGGCAACATGACTGAGGTTTGATTCTGGATCCCTGTGGCCAGGGAACATGACTGAGGCGTGATTCTGGAAAACTGTGGCCTGGGAATATGACTGAGCTTTGATTCTGGAAATCTGTGGCCTGGGAACTTGACTGAGGTTTGATGGCAGAAATCTGTGGACTGGCAACATTACTGAGGTTTGATTGTTGAACCCTGTGCCCTGGAAACATGACTGCGACCTGATACTTGAAACGCATGGCCTGGGAAATTGACATTGGTTTGATTCTGGAACCCTGTGGCCAGGAACAAGACTGAGGTGTGATTCTGGAATCCTGTTGCCTGGGAACATGACATCTGTTTAGATTGTGGAATACTGGGCCCTGGGAATCTGACTGAGGCTTGGTTTTGGTACCCTGTGGACTGGGAACATGACTGAGGTTTTATTCTGGAACCCTGTAGCCTGCGAAAATAACTGAGGATTGTTTCTCGAACCCTGTGGCCTGGGAACATGACATCAGTGGATTCTGGAACCCTGTGGCCTGGGAACATGAGAACGGTTTGATTCTGGAACCCTGTGGCCTGGGAACATGTCTGAGGTTTGATGGTGGAAACCTGTGGCTTGGCAACATGACTGAGGTTTGTTTCTGGAACCCTGTTCCCTGGGAACATGACTGAGGTTTGATTCTGGACACCTTTGTGCTGGGAACATGACTGTGTTCTGATTGTAGAATCATGGGTCCTGCAAACATGACTGAGGTTTGATTCTGGAACCATGTGTCCTGCGAATATGACTGAGGTTTGATATTGGAAATCTTTGGCCTGGGAACTTGACTGAGGTTTGATGGCAGAAACCTGTGGACTGGCAACATGACTGAGGTTTGATTGTAGAACCCTGTGCCCTGGAAACATGACTGTGGCCTGGTAGTGGAAACCCATGGCCTAGGAGTTTGACATTGGTTTGATTCTGGAACGCTGTGGCCTGGGAACATGACTGAGGCGTGATTCTGGAAAAGTGTGGCCTGGGAATATGACTGAGGTTTGATTCTGGAAATCTGTGGCCTGGGAACTTGACTGAGGTTTGATGGCAGAAATCTGTGGACTGGCAACATGACTGAGGTTTGATTGTAGAACCCTGTACCCTGGAAACATGACTGAGACCTGATACTTGAAACCCATGGCCTGGGAACTTGACATTGGTTTGATTCTGGAACCCTGTGGCCAGGAACAAGACTGAGGCGTGATTCTGGAATGCTGTGCCCTGGGAACATGACATCTGTTTAGACTGTGGAATACTGGGCCCTGGGAACCTGACTGAGGCTTGGTTCTGGAACCCTGTGGACAGGGAACTTGACTGAGGTTTTATTCTGGAATCCTGTGGCCTGGGAACATGACATCAGTGGATTCTGGAACCCTGTGGCCGGGGAACATGTCATCAGTGGATTCTGGAACCCTGTGGCCTGGGAACATGAGAACGGTTTGATTCTGGAACCCTGTGGCTTGGGAATATGTCTGAGGTTTGATGGTGGAAACCTGTGGCCTGGCAACATGACTGAGGTTTGTTTCTGGAACCCTGTTCCCTGGGAACATGCCTGAGGTTTGCTTCTGGACACCTTTCTCCTGGGAACATGACTGTGGTTTGATTGTGGAATCCTGTGGCCTGCAAACATGACTGAGGTTTGATTCTGGAACCATGTGTCCTGGGAATATGACTGAGCTTTGATTCTGGAAATCTGTGGCCTGGGAACTTGACTGAGGTTTGATGGCAGAAACCTGTGGACTGGCAACATGACTGAGGTTTGATTGTAGAACCCTGTGCCCTGGAAACATGACTGCGACCTGATACTTGAAACCCATGGCTTGGGAACTTGACATTGGTTTGATTCTTTAACCCTGTGGCCAGGGAACATGACTGAGGCGAGATTCTGGAATCCTGTGCCCAGGAAACATGACTGTGGCTTGGTACTGGAAACCCATGGCCTAGGAATTTGACATTGGTTTGATTCTGGAACCCTGTGGCCTGGGAACATGACTGAGGCGTGATTCTGGAATCCTGCGGCCTGGGAACATGACATCTGTTTAGATTATGGAATACTGTGCCCTGGGAACCTGACTGAAAGCTTGGTTCTGGAATCCTGTGGACTGGGAACATGACTGAGGTTTGATTCTGGAACCATGTGGCCTGGGAATATGACTGTGGTTTGATTTTGGAAACCATTGGCCTGTGAACATGACTGATGTTAGATTGAGGAATCCTGGGGCCTGGGAACATGACATCACTTTGGATTCTGGTACCCTGTTGCCTGGGAACATGAAATCGGTTTGATTGTGGAAACCTGTGGTCTGGGAATATGACTGAGGTTTGATGGTGGTACCCTATGGCCTGGCAACATGACTGAGGTTTGATTCTGGATCCCTGTGGCCAGGGAACATGACTGAGGCGTGATTCTGGAAAACTGTGGCTTGGGAATATGACTGAGGTTTGATTCTGGAAATCTGTGGCCTGGGAACTTGACTGAGGTTTGATGGCAGAAATCTGTGGACTGGCAACATTACTGAGGTTTGACTGTTGAACCCTGTGCTCTGGAAACATGACTGCGACCTGATACTTGAAACGCATGGCCTCGGAAATTGACATTGGCTTGATTCTGGAACCCTGTGGACCGGGAACATGACTGAGGTTTTATTCTGGAACCCTGTAGCCTGGGAATATAACTGAGGATTATTTCTGGAACCCGGTGGCCTGGTAACATGACTGAGGCGTGATTCTGGAAAAGTGTGGCCTGGGAATATGACTGAGGTTTGATTCTGGAAATCTGTGGCCTGGGAACTTGACTGAGGTTTGATGGCAGAAATCTGTGGACTGGCAACATGACTGAGGTTTGATTGTAGAACCCTGTGCCCTGGAAACATGACTGCGACCTGATACTTGAAACCCATGGCCTGGGAATTTGACATTGGTTTGATTCTGGAACCCTGTGGCCAGGAACAAGACTGAGGCGTGATTCTGGAATCCTGTTGCCTGGGAACATGACATCTGTTTAGATTGTGGAATACTGGGCCCTGGGAATCTGACTGAGGCTTGGTTTTGGTACCCTATGGACTGGGAACATGACTGAGGTTTTATTCTGGAACCCTGTAGCCTGCGAAAATAACTGAGGATTGTTTCTCGAACCCTGTGGCCTGGGAACATGACATCAGTGGATTCTGGAACCCTGTGGCCTGGGAACATGAGAACGGTTTGATTCTGGAACCCTGTGGCCTGGGAACATGTCTGAGGTTTGATGGTGGAAACCTGTGGCTTGGCAACATGACTGAGGTTTGTTTCTGGAACCCTGTTCCCTGGGAACATGACTGAGGTTTGATTCTGGACACCTTTGTGCTGGGAACATGACTGTGTTCTGATTGTAGAATCATGGGTCCTGCAAACATGACTGAGGTTTGATTCTGGAACCATGTGTCCTGCGAATATGACTGAGGTTTGATATTGGAAATCTTTGGCCTGGGAACTTGACTGAGGTTTGATGGCAGAAACCTGTTGACTGGCAAAATGACTGAGGTTTGATTGTAGAACCCTGTGCCCTGGAAACATGACTGTGGCCTGGTAGTGGAAACCCATGGCCTAGGAGTTTGACATTGGTTTGATTCTGGAACGCTGTGGCCTAGGAACATGACTGAGGCGTGATTCTGGAAAAGTGTGACCTGGGAATATGACTGAAGTTTGATTCTGGAAATCTGTGGCCTGGGAACTTGACTGAGGTTTGATGGCAGAAATCTGTGGACTGGCAACATGACTGAGGTTTGATTGTAGAACCCTGTACCCTGGAAACATGACTGAGACCTGATACTTGAAACCCATGGCCTGGGAACTTGACATTGGTTTGATTCTGGAACCCTGTGGCCAGGAACAAGACTGAGGCGTGATTCTGGAATGCTGTGCCCTGGGAACATGACATCTGTTTAGATTGTGGAATACTGGGCCCTGGGAACCTGACTGAGGCTTGGTTCTGGAACCCTGTGGACAGGGAACTTGACTGAGGTTTTATTCTGGAATCCTGTGGCCTGGGAACATGACATCAGTGGATTCTGGAACCCTGTGGCCGGGGAACATGTCATCAGTGGATTCTGGAACCCTGTGGCCTGGGAACATGAGAACGGTTTGATTCTGGAACCCTGTGGCTTGGGAATATGTCTGAGGTTTGATGGTGGAAACCTGTGGCCTGGCAACATGACTGAGGTTTGTTTCTGGAACCCTGTTCCCTGGGAACATGACTGAGGTTTGCTTCTGGACACCTTTCTCCTGGGAACATGACTGTGGTTTGATTGTGGAATCCTGTGGCCTGCGAACATGACTGAGGTTTGATTCTGGAACCATGTGTCCTGGGAATATGACTGAGCTTTGATTCTGGAAATCTGTGGCCTGGGAACTTGACTGAGGTTTGATGGCAGAAACCTGTGGACTGGCAACATGACTGAGGTTTGATTGTAGAACCCTGTACCCTGGAAACATGACTGAGACCTGATACTTGAAACCCATGGCTTGGGAACTTGACATTGGTTTGATTCTTTAACCCTGTGGCCAGGGAACATGACTGAGGCGAGATTCTGGAATCCTGTGCCCAGGAAACATGACTGTGGCTTGGTACTGGAAACCCATGGCCTAGGAATTTGACATTGGTTTGATTCTGGAACCCTGTGGCCTGGGAACATGACTGAGGCGTGATTCTGGAATCCTGCGGCCTGGGAACATGACATCTGTTTAGATTATGGAATACTGTGCCCTGGGAACCTGACTGAAAGCTTGGTTCTGGAATCCTGTGGACTGGGAACATGACTGAGGTTTGATTCTGGAACCATGTGGCCTGGGAATATGACTGTGGTTTGATTTTGGAAACCATGGGCCTGTGAACATGACTGATGTTAGATTGAGGAATCCTGGGGCCTGGGAACATGACATCACTTTGGATTCTGGTACCCTGTTGCCTGGGAACATGAAATCGGTTTGATTGTGGAAACCTGTGGTCTGGGAATATGACTGAGGTTTGATGGTGGTACCCTATGGCCTGGCAACATGACTGAGGTTTGATTCTGGATCCCTGTGGCCAGGGAACATGACTGAGGCGTGATTCTGGAAAACTGTGGCCTGGGAATATGACTGAGGTTTGATTCTGGAAATCTGTGGCCTGGGAACTTGACTGAGGTTTGATGGCAGAAATCTGTGGACTGGCAACATTACTGAGGTTTGATTGTTGAACCCTGTGCTCTGGAAACATGACTGCGACCTGATACTTGAAACGCATGGCCTGGGAAATTGACATTGGTTTGATTCTGGAACCCTGTGGACCGGGAACATGACTGAGGTTTTATTCTGGAACCCTGTAGCCTGGGAATATAACTGAGGATTGTTTCTGGAACCCGGTGGCCTGGTAACATGACTGAGGCGTGATTCTAGAAAAGTGTGGCCTGGGAATATGACTGAGGTTTGATTCTGGAAATCTGTGGCCTGGGAACTTGACTGAGGTTTGATGGCAGAAATCTGTGGACTGGCAACATTACTGAGGTTTGATTGTAGAACCCTGTGCCCTGGAAACATGACTGCGACCTGATACTTGAAACCCATGGCCTGGGAATTTGACATTGGTTTGATTCTGGAACCCTGTGGCCAGGAACAAGACTGAGGCGTGATTCTGGAATCCTGTTGCCTGGGAACATGACATCTGTTTAGATTGTGGAATACTGGGCCCTGGGAATCTGACTGAGGCTTGGTTTTGGTACCCTATGGACTGGGAACATGACTGAGGTTTTATTCTGGAACCCTGTAGCCTGCGAAAATAACTGAGGATTGTTTCTCGAACCCTGTGGCCTGGGAACATGACATCAGTGGATTCTGGAACCCTGTGGCCTGGGAACATGAGAACGGTTTGATTCTGCAACCCTGTGGCCTGGGAACATGTCTGAGGTTTGATGGTGGAAACCTGTGGCTTGGCAACATGACTGAGGTTTGTTTCTGGAACCCTGTTCCCTGGGAACATGACTGAGGTTTGATTCTGGACACCTTTGTGCTGGGAACATGACTGTGTTCTGATTGTAGAATCATGGGTCCTGCAAACATGACTGAGGTTTGATTCTGGAACCATGTGTCCTGCGAATATGACTGAGGTTTGATATTGGAAATCTTTGGCCTGGGAACTTGACTGAGGTTTGATGGCAGAAACCTGTTGACTGGCAAAATGACTGAGGTTTGATTGTAGAACCCTGTGCCCTGGAAACATGACTGTGGCCTGGTAGTGGAAACCCATGGCCTAGGAGTTTGACATTGGTTTGATTCTGGAACGCTGTGGCCTAGGAACATGACTGAGGCGTGATTCTGGAAAAGTGTGACCTGGGAATATGACTGAAGTTTGATTCTGGAAATCTGTGGCCTGGGAACTTGACTGAGGTTTGATGGCAGAAATCTGTGGACTGGCAACATGACTGAGGTTTGATTGTAGAACCCTGTACCCTGGAAACATGACTGAGACCTGATACTTGAAACCCATGGCCTGGGAACTTGACATTGGTTTGATTCTGGAACCCTGTGGCCAGGAACAAGACTGAGGCGTGATTCTGGAATGCTGTGCCCTGGGAACATGACATCTGTTTAGACTGTGGAATACTGGGCCCTGGGAACCTGACTGAGGCTTGGTTCTGGAACCCTGTGGACAGGGAACTTGACTGAGGTTTTATTCTGGAATCCTGTGGCCTGGGAACATGACATCAGTGGATTCTGGAACCCTGTGGCCGGGGAACATGTCATCAGTGGATTCTGGAACCCTGTGGCCTGGGAACATGAGAACGGTTTGATTCTGGAACCCTGTGGCTTGGGAATATGTCTGAGGTTTGATGGTGGAAACCTGTGGCCTGGCAACATGACTGAGGTTTGTTTCTGGAACCCTGTTCCCTGGGAACATGACTGAGGTTTGCTTCTGGACACCTTTCTCCTGGGAACATGACTGTGGTTTGATTGTGGAATCCTGTGGCCTGCGAACATGACTGAGGTTTGATTCTGGAACCATGTGTCCTGGGAATATGACTGAGCTTTGATTCTGGAAATCTGTGGCCTGGGAACTTGACTGAGGTTTGATGGCAGAAACCTGTGGACTGGCAACATGACTGAGGTTTGATTGTAGAACCCTGTACCCTGGAAACATGACTGCGACCTGATACTTGAAACCCATGGCTTGGGAACTTGACATTGGTTTGATTCTGGAACCCTGTGGCCAGGGAACATGACTGAGGCGAGATTCTGGAATCCTGTGCCCAGGAAACATGACTGTGGCTTGGTACTGGAAACCCATGGCCTAGGAATTTGACATTGGTTTGATTCTGGAACCCTGTGGCCTGGGAACATGACTGAGGCGTGATTCTGGAATCCTGCGGCCTGGGAACATGACATCTGTTTAGATTATGGAATACTGTGCCCTGGGAACCTGACTGAAAGCTTGGTTCTGGAATCCTGTGGACTGGGAACATGACTGAGGTTTGATTCTGGAACCATGTGGCCTGGGAATATGACTGTGGTTTGATTTTGGAAACCATTGGCCTGTGAACATGACTGATGTTAGATTGAGGAATCCTGGGGCCTGGGAACATGACATCACTTTGGATTCTGGTACCCTGTTGCCTGGGAACATGAAATCGGTCTGAATGTGGAAACCTGTGGTCTGGGAATATGACTGAGGTTTGATGGCGGTACCCTATGGCCTGGCAACATGACTGAGGTTTGATTCTGGATCCCTGTGGCCAGGGAACATGACTGAGGCGTGATTCTGGAAAACTGTGGCTTGGGAATATGACTGAGGTTTGATTCTGGAAATCTGTGGCCTGGGAACTTGACTGAGGTTTGATGGCAGAAATCTGTGGACTGGCAACATTACTGAGGTTTGATTGTTGAACCCTGTGCTCTGGAAACATGACTGCGACCTGATACTTGAAACGCATGGCCTGGGAAATTGACATTGGTTTGATTCTGGAACCCTGTGGACCGGGAACATGACTGAGGTTTTATTCTGGAACCCTGTAGCCTGGGAATATAACTGAGGATTGTTTCTGGAACCCGGTGGCCTGGTAACATGACTGAGGCGTGATTCTGGAAAAGTGTGGCCTGGGAATATGACTGAGGTTTGATTCTGGAAATCTGTGGCCTGGGAACTTGACTGAGGTTTGATGGCAGAAATCTGTGGACTGGCAACATGACTGAGGTTTGATTGTAGAACCCTGTGCCCTGGAAACATGACTGCGACCTGATACTTGAAACCCATGGCCTGGGAATTTGACATTGGTTTGATTCTGGAACCCTGTGGCCAGGAACAAGACTGAGGTGTGATTCTGGAATCCTGTTGCCTGGGAACATGACATCTGTTTAGATTGTGGAATACTGGGCCCTGGGAATCTGACTGAGGCTTGGTTTTGGTACCCTGTGGACTGGGAACATGACTGAGGTTTTATTCTGGAACCCTGTAGCCTGCGAAAATAACTGAGGATTGTTTCTCGAACCCTGTGGCCTGGGAACATGACATCAGTGGATTCTGGAACCCAGTGGCCTGGGAACATGAGAACGGTTTGATTCTGGAACCCTGTGGCCTGGGAACATGTCTGAGGTTTGATGGTGGAAACCTGTGGCTTGGCAACATGACTGAGGTTTGTTTCTGGAACCCTGTTCCCTGGGAACATGACTGAGGTTTGATTCTGGACACCTTTGTGCTGGGAACATGACTGTGTTCTGATTGTAGAATCATGGGTCCTGCAAACATGACTGAGGTTTGATTCTGGAACCATGTGTCCTGCGAATATGACTGAGGTTTGATATTGGAAATCTTTGGCCTGGGAACTTGACTGAGGTTTGATGGCAGAAACCTGTGGACTGGCAACATGACTGAGGTTTGATTGTAGAACCCTGTGCCCTGGAAACATGACTGTGGCCTGGTAGTGGAAACCCATGGCCTAGGAGTTTGACATTGGTTTGATTCTGGAACGCTGTGGCCTAGGAACATGACTGAGGCGTGATTCTGGAAAAGTGTGACCTGGGAATATGACTGAAGTTTGATTCTGGAAATCTGTGGCCTGGGAACTTGACTGAGGTTTGATGGCAGAAATCTGTGGACTGGCAACATGACTGAGGTTTGATTGTAGAACCCTGTACCCTGGAAACATGACTGAGACCTGATACTTGAAACCCATGGCCTGGGAACTTGACATTGGTTTGATTCTGGAACCCTGTGGCCAGGAACAAGACTGAGGCGTGATTCTGGAATGCTGTGCCCTGGGAACATGACATCTGTTTAGACTGTGGAATACTGGGCCCTGGGAACCTGACTGAGGCTTGGTTCTGGAACCCTGTGGACAGGGAACTTGACTGAGGTTTTATTCTAGAATCCTGTGGCCTGGGAACATGACATCAGTGGATTCTGGAACCCTGTGGCCGGGGAACATGTCATCAGTGGATTCTGGAACCCTGTGGCCTGGGAACATGAGAACGGTTTGATTCTGGAACCCTGTGGCTTGGGAATATGTCTGAGGTTTGATGGTGGAAACCTGTGGCCTGGCAACATGACTGAGGTTTGTTTCTGGAACCCTGTTCCCTGGGAACATGACTGAGGTTTGCTTCTGGACACCTTTCTCCTGGGAACATGACTGTGGTTTGATTGTGGAATCCTGTGGCCTGCGAACATGACTGAGGTTTGATTCTGGAACCATGTGTCCTGGGAATATGACTGAGCTTTGATTCTGGAAATCTGTGGCCTGGGAACTTGACTGAGGTTTGATGGCAGAAACCTGTGGACTGGCAACATGACTGAGGTTTGATTGTAGAACCCTGTACCCTGGAAACATGACTGCGACCTGATACTTGAAACCCATGGCTTGGGAACTTGACATTGGTTTGATTCTTTAACCCTGTGGCCAGGGAACATGACTGAGGCGAGATTCTGGAATCCTGTGCCCAGGAAACATGACTGTGGCTTGGTACTGGAAACCCATGGCCTAGGAATTTGACATTGGTTTGATTCTGGAACCCTGTGGCCTGGGAACATGACTGAGGCGTGATTCTGGAATCCTGCGGCCTGGGAACATGACATCTGTTTAGATTATGGAATACTGTGCCCTGGGAACCTGACTGAAAGCTTGGTTCTGGAATCCTGTGGACTGGGAACATGACTGAGGTTTGATTCTGGAACCATGTGGCCTGGGAATATGACTGTGGTTTGATTTTGGAAACCATTGGCCTGTGAACATGACTGATGTTAGATTGAGGAATCCTGGGGCCTGGGAACATGACATCACTTTGGATTCTGGTACCCTGTTGCCTGGGAACATGAAATCGGTTTGATTGTGGAAACCTGTGGTCTGGGAATATGACTGAGGTTTGATGGTGGTACCCTATGGCCTGGCAACATGACTGAGGTTTGATTCTGGATCCCTGTGGCCAGGGAACATGACTGAGGCGTGATTCTGGAAAACTGTGGCTTGGGAATATGACTGAGGTTTGATTCTGGAAATCTGTGGCCTGGGAACTTGACTGAGGTTTGATGGCAGAAATCTGTGGACTGGCAACATTACTGAGGTTTGATTGTTGAACCCTGTGCTCTGGAAACATGACTGAGACCTGATACTTGAAACGCATGGCCTGGGAATTTGACATTGGTTTGATTCTGGAACCCTGTGGACCGGGAACATGACTGAGGTTTTATTCTGGAACCCTG
This sequence comes from Balaenoptera borealis, assembly GCF_965194805.1. NCBI lineage: Eukaryota > Metazoa > Chordata > Mammalia > Artiodactyla > Balaenopteridae > Balaenoptera > Balaenoptera borealis. The sequence continues at coordinate 11,958 of NW_028123923.1, forward strand.
TAGCCTGGGAATATAACTGAGGATTGTTTCTGGAACCCGGTGGCCTGGTAACATGACTGAGGCGTGATTCTGGAAAAGTGTGGCCTGGGAATATGACTGAGGTTTGATTCTGGAAATCTGTGGCCTGGGAACTTGACTGAGGTTTGATGGCAGAAATCTGTGGACTGGCAACATGACTGAGGTTTGATTGTAGAACCCTGTGCCCTGGAAACATGACTGCGACCTGATACTTGAAACCCATGGCCTGGGAATTTGACATTGGTTTGATTCTGGAACCCTGTGGCCAGGAACAAGACTGAGGTGTGATTCTGGAATCCTGTTGCCTGGGAACATGACATCTGTTTAGATTGTGGAATACTGGGCCCTGGGAATCTGACTGAGGCTTGGTTTTGGTACCCTGTGGACTGGGAACATGACTGAGGTTTTATTCTGGAACCCTGTAGCCTGCGAAAATAACTGAGGATTGTTTCTCGAACCCTGTGGCCTGGGAACATGACATCAGTGGATTCTGGAACCCAGTGGCCTGGGAACATGAGAACGGTTTGATTCTGGAACCCTGTGGCCTGGGAACATGTCTGAGGTTTGATGGTGGAAACCTGTGGCTTGGCAACATGACTGAGGTTTGTTTCTGGAACCCTGTTCCCTGGGAACATGACTGAGGTTTGATTCTGGACACCTTTGTGCTGGGAACATGACTGTGTTCTGATTGTAGAATCATGGGTCCTGCAAACATGACTGAGGTTTGATTCTGGAACCATGTGTCCTGCGAATATGACTGAGGTTTGATATTGGAAATCTTTGGCCTGGGAACTTGACTGAGGTTTGATGGCAGAAACCTGTGGACTGGCAACATGACTGAGGTTTGATTGTAGAACCCTGTGCCCTGGAAACATGACTGTGGCCTGGTAGTGGAAACCCATGGCCTAGGAGTTTGACATTGGTTTGATTCTGGAACGCTGTGGCCTAGGAACATGACTGAGGCGTGATTCTGGAAAAGTGTGACCTGGGAATATGACTGAAGTTTGATTCTGGAAATCTGTGGCCTGGGAACTTGACTGAGGTTTGATGGCAGAAATCTGTGGACTGGCAACATGACTGAGGTTTGATTGTAGAACCCTGTACCCTGGAAACATGACTGAGACCTGATACTTGAAACCCATGGCCTGGGAACTTGACATTGGTTTGATTCTGGAACCCTGTGGCCAGGAACAAGACTGAGGCGTGATTCTGGAATGCTGTGCCCTGGGAACATGACATCTGTTTAGATTGTGGAATACTGGGCCCTGGGAACCTGACTGAGGCTTGGTTCTGGAACCCTGTGGACAGGGAACTTGACTGAGGTTTTATTCTGGAATCCTGTGGCCTGGGAACATGACATCAGTGGATTCTGGAACCCTGTGGCCGGGGAACATGTCATCAGTGGATTCTGGAACCCTGTGGCCTGGGAACATGAGAACGGTTTGATTCTGGAACCCTGTGGCTTGGGAATATGTCTGAGGTTTGATGGTGGAAACCTGTGGCCTGGCAACATGACTGAGGTTTGTTTCTGGAACCCTGTTCCCTGGGAACATGACTGAGGTTTGCTTCTGGACACCTTTCTCCTGGGAACATGACTGTGGTTTGATTGTGGAATCCTGTGGCCTGCGAACATGACTGAGGTTTGATTCTGGAACCATGTGTCCTGGGAATATGACTGAGCTTTGATTCTGGAAATCTGTGGCCTGGGAACTTGACTGAGGTTTGATGGCAGAAACCTGTGGACTGGCAACATGACTGAGGTTTGATTGTAGAACCCTGTGCCCTGGAAACATGACTGCGACCTGATACTTGAAACCCATGGCTTGGGAACTTGACATTGGTTTGATTCTTTAACCCTGTGGCCAGGGAACATGACTGAGGCGAGATTCTGGAATCCTGTGCCCAGGAAACATGACTGTGGCTTGGTACTGGAAACCCATGGCCTAGGAATTTGACATTGGTTTGATTCTGGAACCCTGTGGCCTGGGAACATGACTGAGGCGTGATTCTGGAATCCTGCGGCCTGGGAACATGACATCTGTTTAGATTATGGAATACTGTGCCCTGGGAACCTGACTGAAAGCTTGGTTCTGGAATCCTGTGGACTGGGAACATGACTGAGGTTTGATTCTGGAACCATGTGGCCTGGGAATATGACTGTGGTTTGATTTTGGAAACCATGGGCCTGTGAACATGACTGATGTTAGATTGAGGAATCCTGGGGCCTGGGAACATGACATCACTTTGGATTCTGGTACCCTGTTGCCTGGGAACATGAAATCGGTTTGATTGTGGAAACCTGTGGTCTGGGAATATGACTGAGGTTTGATGGTGGTACCCTATGGCCTGGCAACATGACTGAGGTTTGATTCTGGATCCCTGTGGCCAGGGAACATGACTGAGGCGTGATTCTGGAAAACTGTGGCCTGGGAATATGACTGAGCTTTGATTCTGGAAATCTGTGGCCTGGGAACTTGACTGAGGTTTGATGGCAGAAATCTGTGGACTGGCAACATTACTGAGGTTTGACTGTTGAACCCTGTGCTCTGGAAACATGACTGCGACCTGATACTTGAAACGCATGGCCTGGGAAATTGACATTGGCTTGATTCTGGAACCCTGTGGACCGGGAACATGACTGAGGTTTTATTCTGGAACCCTGTAGCCTGGGAATATAACTGAGGATTATTTCTGGAACCCGGTGGCCTGGTAACATGACTGAGGCGTGATTCTGGAAAAGTGTGGCCTGGGAATATGACTGAGGTTTGATTCTGGAAATCTGTGGCCTGGGAACTTGACTGAGGTTTGATGGCAGAAATCTGTGGACTGGCAACATGACTGAGGTTTGATTGTAGAACCCTGTGCCCTGGAAACATGACTGCGACCTGATACTTGAAACCCATGGCCTGGGAATTTGACATTGGTTTGATTCTGGAACCCTGTGGCCAGGAACAAGACTGAGGTGTGATTCTGGAATCCTGTTGCCTGGGAACATGACATCTGTTTAGATTGTGGAATACTGGGCCCTGGGAATCTGACTGAGGCTTGGTTTTGGTACCCTATGGACTGGGAACATGACTGAGGTTTTATTCTGGAACCCTGTAGCCTGCGAAAATAACTGAGGATTGTTTCTCGAACCCTGTGGCCTGGGAACATGACATCAGTGGATTCTGGAACCCTGTGGCCTGGGAACATGAGAACGGTTTGATTCTGCAACCCTGTGGCCTGGGAACATGTCTGAGGTTTGATGGTGGAAACCTGTGGCTTGGCAACATGACTGAGGTTTGTTTCTGGAACCCTGTTCCCTGGGAACATGACTGAGGTTTGATTCTGGACACCTTTGTGCTGGGAACATGACTGTGTTCTGATTGTAGAATCATGGGTCCTGCAAACATGACTGAGGTTTGATTCTGGAACCATGTGTCCTGCGAATATGACTGAGGTTTGATATTGGAAATCTTTGGCCTGGGAACTTGACTGAGGTTTGATGGCAGAAACCTGTTGACTGGCAAAATGACTGAGGTTTGATTGTAGAACCCTGTGCCCTGGAAACATGACTGTGGCCTGGTAGTGGAAACCCATGGCCTAGGAGTTTGACATTGGTTTGATTCTGGAACGCTGTGGCCTAGGAACATGACTGAGGCGTGATTCTGGAAAAGTGTGACCTGGGAATATGACTGAAGTTTGATTCTGGAAATCTGTGGCCTGGGAACTTGACTGAGGTTTGATGGCAGAAATCTGTGGACTGGCAACATGACTGAGGTTTGATTGTAGAACCCTGTACCCTGGAAACATGACTGAGACCTGATACTTGAAACCCATGGCCTGGGAACTTGACATTGGTTTGATTCTGGAACCCTGTGGCCAGGAACAAGACTGAGGCGTGATTCTGGAATGCTGTGCCCTGGGAACATGACATCTGTTTAGATTGTGGAATACTGGGCCCTGGGAACCTGACTGAGGCTTGGTTCTGGAACCCTGTGGACAGGGAACTTGACTGAGGTTTTATTCTGGAATCCTGTGGCCTGGGAACATGACATCAGTGGATTCTGGAACCCTGTGGCCGGGGAACATGTCATCAGTGGATTCTGGAACCCTGTGGCCTGGGAACATGAGAACGGTTTGATTCTGGAACCCTGTGGCTTGGGAATATGTCTGAGGTTTGATGGTGGAAACCTGTGGCCTGGCAACATGACTGAGGTTTGTTTCTGGAACCCTGTTCCCTGGGAACATGACTGAGGTTTGCTTCTGGACACCTTTCTCCTGGGAACATGACTGTGGTTTGATTGTGGAATCCTGTGGCCTGCGAACATGACTGAGGTTTGATTCTGGAACCATGTGTCCTGGGAATATGACTGAGCTTTGATTCTGGAAATCTGTGGCCTGGGAACTTGACTGAGGTTTGATGGCAGAAACCTGTGGACTGGCAACATGACTGAGGTTTGATTGTAGAACCCTGTACCCTGGAAACATGACTGCGACCTGATACTTGAAACCCATGGCTTGGGAACTTGACATTGGTTTGATTCTGGAACCCTGTGGCCAGGGAACATGACTGAGGCGAGATTCTGGAATCCTGTGCCCAGGAAACATGACTGTGGCTTGGTACTGGAAACCCATGGCCTAGGAATTTGACATTGGTTTGATTCTGGAACCCTGTGGCCTGGGAACATGACTGAGGCGTGATTCTGGAATCCTGCGGCCTGGGAACATGACATCTGTTTAGATTATGGAATACTGTGCCCTGGGAACCTGACTGAAAGCTTGGTTCTGGAATCCTGTGGACTGGGAACATGACTGAGGTTTGATTCTGGAACCATGTGGCCTGGGAATATGACTGTGGTTTGATTTTGGAAACCATTGGCCTGTGAACATGACTGATGTTAGATTGAGGAATCCTGGGGCCTGGGAACATGACATCACTTTGGATTCTGGTACCCTGTTGCCTGGGAACATGAAATCGGTTTGATTGTGGAAACCTGTGGTCTGGGAATATGACTGAGGTTTGATGGTGGTACCCTATGGCCTGGCAACATGACTGAGGTTTGATTCTGGATCCCTGTGGCCAGGGAACATGACTGAGGCGTGATTCTGGAAAACTGTGGCCTGGGAATATGACTGAGGTTTGATTCTGGAAATCTGTGGCCTGGGAACTTGACTGAGGTTTGATGGCAGAAATCTGTGGACTGGCAACATTACTGAGGTTTGATTGTTGAACCCTGTGCCCTGGAAACATGACTGCGACCTGATACTTGAAACGCATGGCCTGGGAAATTGACATTGGTTTGATTCTGGAACCCTGTGGCCAGGAACAAGACTGAGGTGTGATTCTGGAATCCTGTTGCCTGGGAACATGACATCTGTTTAGATTGTGGAATACTGGGCCCTGGGAATCTGACTGAGGCTTGGTTTTGGTACCCTGTGGACTGGGAACATGACTGAGGTTTTATTCTGGAACCCTGTAGCCTGCGAAAATAACTGAGGATTGTTTCTCGAACCCTGTGGCCTGGGAACATGACATCAGTGGATTCTGGAACCCTGTGGCCTGGGAACATGAGAACGGTTTGATTCTGGAACCCTGTCGCCTGGGAACATGTCTGAGGTTTGATGGTGGAAACCTGTGGCTTGGCAACATGACTGAGGTTTGTTTCTGGAACCCTGTTCCCTGGGAACATGACTGAGGTTTGATTCTGGACACCTTTGTGCTGGGAACATGACTGTGTTCTGATTGTAGAATCATGGGTCCTGCAAACATGACTGAGGTTTGATTCTGGAACCATGTGTCCTGCGAATATGACTGAGGTTTGATATTGGAAATCTTTGGCCTGGGAACTTGACTGAGGTTTGATGGCAGAAACCTGTGGACTGGCAACATGACTGAGGTTTGATTGTAGAACCCTGTGCCCTGGAAACATGACTGTGGCCTGGTAGTGGAAACCCATGGCCTAGGAGTTTGACATTGGTTTGATTCTGGAACGCTGTGGCCTGGGAACATGACTGAGGCGTGATTCTGGAAAAGTGTGGCCTGGGAATATGACTGAGGTTTGATTCTGGAAATCTGTGGCCTGGGAACTTGACTGAGGTTTGATGGCAGAAATCTGTGGACTGGCAACATGACTGAGGTTTGATTGTAGAACCCTGTACCCTGGAAACATGACTGAGACCTGATACTTGAAACCCATGGCCTGGGAACTTGACATTGGTTTGATTCTGGAACCCTGTGGCCAGGAACAAGACTGAGGCGTGATTCTGGAATGCTGTGCCCTGGGAACATGACATCTGTTTAGACTGTGGAATACTGGGCCCTGGGAACCTGACTGAGGCTTGGTTCTGGAACCCTGTGGACAGGGAACTTGACTGAGGTTTTATTCTGGAATCCTGTGGCCTGGGAACATGACATCAGTGGATTCTGGAACCCTGTGGCCGGGGAACATGTCATCAGTGGATTCTGGAACCCTGTGGCCTGGGAACATGAGAACGGTTTGATTCTGGAACCCTGTGGCTTGGGAATATGTCTGAGGTTTGATGGTGGAAACCTGTGGCCTGGCAACATGACTGAGGTTTGTTTCTGGAACCCTGTTCCCTGGGAACATGCCTGAGGTTTGCTTCTGGACACCTTTCTCCTGGGAACATGACTGTGGTTTGATTGTGGAATCCTGTGGCTTGCAAACATGACTGAGGTTTGATTCTGGAACCATGTGTCCTGGGAATATGACTGAGCTTTGATTCTGGAAATCTGTGGCCTGGGAACTTGACTGAGGTTTGATGGCAGAAACCTGTGGACTGGCAACATGACTGAGGTTTGATTGTAGAACCCTGTGCCCTGGAAACATGACTGCGACCTGATACTTGAAACCCATGGCTTGGGAACTTGACATTGGTTTGATTCTTTAACCCTGTGGCCAGGGAACATGACTGAGGCGAGATTCTGGAATCCTGTGCCCAGGAAACATGACTGTGGCTTGGTACTGGAAACCCATGGCCTAGGAATTTGACATTGGTTTGATTCTGGAACCCTGTGGCCTGGGAACATGACTGAGGCGTGATTCTGGAATCCTGCGGCCTGGGAACATGACATCTGTTTAGATTATGGAATACTGTGCCCTGGGAACCTGACTGAAAGCTTGGTTCTGGAATCCTGTGGACTGGGAACATGACTGAGGTTTGATTCTGGAACCATGTGGCCTGGGAATATGACTGTGGTTTGATTTTGGAAACCATTGGCCTGTGAACATGACTGATGTTAGATTGAGGAATCCTGGGGCCTGGGAACATGACATCACTTTGGATTCTGGTACCCTGTTGCCTGGGAACATGAAATCGGTTTGATTGTGGAAACCTGTGGTCTGGGAATATGACTGAGGTTTGATGGTGGTACCCTATGGCCTGGCAACATGACTGAGGTTTGATTCTGGATCCCTGTGGCCAGGGAACATGACTGAGGCGTGATTCTGGAAAACTGTGGCCTGGGAATATGACTGAGGTTTGATTCTGGAAATCTGTGGCCTGGGAACTTGACTGAGGTTTGATGGCAGAAATCTGTGGACTGGCAACATTACTGAGGTTTGACTGTTGAACCCTGTGCTCTGGAAACATGACTGCGACCTGATACTTGAAACGCATGGCCTCGGAAATTGACATTGGCTTGATTCTGGAACCCTGTGGACCGGGAACATGACTGAGGTTTTATTCTGGAACCCTGTAGCCTGGGAATATAACTGAGGATTATTTCTGGAACCCGGTGGCCTGGTAACATGACTGAGGCGTGATTCTGGAAAAGTGTGGCCTGGGAATATGACTGAGGTTTGATTCTGGAAATCTGTGGCCTGGGAACTTGACTGAGGTTTGATGGCAGAAATCTGTGGACTGGCAACATGACTGAGGTTTGATTGTAGAACCCTGTGCCCTGGAAACATGACTGCGACCTGATACTTGAAACCCATGGCCTGGGAATTTGACATTGGTTTGATTCTGGAACCCTGTGGCCAGGAACAAGACTGAGGCGTGATTCTGGAATCCTGTTGCCTGGGAACATGACATCTGTTTAGATTGTGGAATACTGGGCCCTGGGAATCTGACTGAGGCTTGGTTTTGGTACCCTATGGACTGGGAACATGACTGAGGTTTTATTCTGGAACCCTGTAGCCTGCGAAAATAACTGAGGATTGTTTCTCGAACCCTGTGGCCTGGGAACATGACATCAGTGGATTCTGGAACCCTGTGGCCTGGGAACATGAGAACGGTTTGATTCTGGAACCCTGTGGCCTGGGAACATGTCTGAGGTTTGATGGTGGAAACCTGTGGCTTGGCAACATGACTGAGGTTTGTTTCTGGAACCCTGTTCCCTGGGAACATGACTGAGGTTTGATTCTGGACACCTTTGTGCTGGGAACATGACTGTGTTCTGATTGTAGAATCATGGGTCCTGCAAACATGACTGAGGTTTGATTCTGGAACCATGTGTCCTGCGAATATGACTGAGGTTTGATATTGGAAATCTTTGGCCTGGGAACTTGACTGAGGTTTGATGGCAGAAACCTGTGGACTGGCAACATGACTGAGGTTTGATTGTAGAACCCTGTGCCCTGGAAACATGACTGTGGCCTGGTAGTGGAAACCCATGGCCTAGGAGTTTGACATTGGTTTGATTCTGGAACGCTGTGGCCTAGGAACATGACTGAGGCGTGATTCTGGAAAAGTGTGACCTGGGAATATGACTGAAGTTTGATTCTGGAAATCTGTGGCCTGGGAACTTGACTGAGGTTTGATGGCAGAAATCTGTGGACTGGCAACATGACTGAGGTTTGATTGTAGAACCCTGTACCCTGGAAACATGACTGCGACCTGATACTTGAAACCCATGGCCTGGGAACTTGACATTGGTTTGATTCTGGAACCCTGTGGCCAGGAACAAGACTGAGGCGTGATTCTGGAATGCTGTGCCCTGGGAACATGACATCTGTTTAGATTGTGGAATACTGGGCCCTGGGAACCTGACTGAGGCTTGGTTCTGGAACCCTGTGGACAGGGAACTTGACTGAGGTTTTATTCTGGAATCCTGTGGCCTGGGAACATGACATCAGTGGATTCTGGAACCCTGTGGCCGGGGAACATGTCATCAGTGGATTCTGGAACCCTGTGGCCTGGGAACATGAGAACGGTTTGATTCTGGAACCCTGTGGCTTGGGAATATGTCTGAGGTTTGATGGTGGAAACCTGTGGCCTGGCAACATGACTGAGGTTTGTTTCTGGAACCCTGTTCCCTGGGAACATGACTGAGGTTTGCTTCTGGACACCTTTCTCCTGGGAACATGACTGTGGTTTGATTGTGGAATCCTGTGGCCTGCGAACATGACTGAGGTTTGATTCTGGAACCATGTGTCCTGGGAATATGACTGAGCTTTGATTCTGGAAATCTGTGGCCTGGGAACTTGACTGAGGTTTGATGGCAGAAACCTGTGGACTGGCAACATGACTGAGGTTTGATTGTAGAACCCTGTACCCTGGAAACATGACTGAGACCTGATACTTGAAACCCATGGCTTGGGAAATTGACATTGGTTTGATTCTTTAACCCTGTGGCCAGGGAACATGACTGAGGCGAGATTCTGGAATCCTGTGCCCAGGAAACATGACTGTGGCTTGGTACTGGAAACCCATGGCCTAGGAATTTGACATTGGTTTGATTCTGGAACCCTGTGGCCTGGGAACATGACTGAGGCGTGATTCTGGAATCCTGCGGCCTGGGAACATGACATCTGTTTAGATTATGGAATACTGGGCCCTGGGAACCTGACTGAGGCTTGGTTCTGGAACCCTGTGGACAGGGAACTTGACTGAGGTTTTATTCTGGAATCCTGTGGCCTGGGAACATGACATCAGTGGATTCTGGAACCCTGTGGCCGGGGAACATGTCATCAGTGGATTCTGGAACCCTGTGGCCTGGGAACATGAGAACGGTTTGATTCTGGAACCCTGTGGCTTGGGAATATGTCTGAGGTTTGATGGTGGAAACCTGTGGCCTGGCAACATGACTGAGGTTTGTTTCTGGAACCCTGTTCCCTGGGAACATGACTGAGGTTTGCTTCTGGACACCTTTCTCCTGGGAACATGACTGTGGTTTGATTGTGGAATCCTGTGGCCTGCGAACATGACTGAGGTTTGATTCTGGAACCATGTGTCCTGGGAATATGACTGAGCTTTGATTCTGGAAATCTGTGGCCTGGGAACTTGACTGAGGTTTGATGGCAGAAACCTGTGGACTGGCAACATGACTGAGGTTTGATTGTAGAACCCTGTACCCTGGAAACATGACTGCGACCTGATACTTGAAACCCATGGCTTGGGAACTTGACATTGGTTTGATTCTTTAACCCTGTGGCCAGGGAACATGACTGAGGCGAGATTCTGGAATCCTGTGCCCAGGAAACATGACTGTGGCTTGGTACTGGAAACCCATGGCCTAGGAATTTGACATTGGTTTGATTCTGGAACCCTGTGGCCTGGGAACATGACTGAGGCGTGATTCTGGAATCCTGCGGCCTGGGAACATGACATCTGTTTAGATTATGGAATACTGTGCCCTGGGAACCTGACTGAAAGCTTGGTTCTGGAATCCTGTGGACTGGGAACATGACTGAGGTTTGATTCTGGAACCATGTGGCCTGGGAATATGACTGTGGTTTGATTTTGGAAACCATTGGCCTGTGAACATGACTGATGTTAGATTGAGGAATCCTGGGGCCTGGGAACATGACATCACTTTGGATTCTGGTACCCTGTTGCCTGGGAACATGAAATCGGTTTGATTGTGGAAACCTGTGGTCTGGGAATATGACTGAGGTTTGATGGCGGTACCCTATGGCCTGGCAACATGACTGAGGTTTGATTCTGGATCCCTGTGGCCAGGGAACATGACTGAGGCGTGATTCTGGAAAACTGTGGCTTGGGAATATGACTGAGGTTTGATTCTGGAAATCTGTGGCCTGGGAACTTGACTGAGGTTTGATGGCAGAAATCTGTGGACTGGCAACATTACTGAGGTTTGATTGTTGAACCCTGTGCTCTGGAAACATGACTGCGACCTGATACTTGAAACGCATGGCATGGGAAATTGACATTGGTTTGATTCTGGAACCCTGTGGACCGGGAACATGACTGAGGTTTTATTCTGGAACCCTGTAGCCTGGGAATATAACTGAGGATTGTTTCTGGAACCCGGTGGCCTGGTAACATGACTGAGGCGTGATTCTGGAAAAGTGTGGCCTGGGAATATGACTGAGGTTTGATTCTGGAAATCTGTGGCCTGGGAACTTGACTGAGGTTTGATGGCAGAAATCTGTGGACTGGCAACATGACTGAGGTTTGATTGTAGAACCCTGTGCCCTGGAAACATGACTGCGACCTGATACTTGAAACCCATGGCCTGGGAATTTGACATTGGTTTGATTCTGGAACCCTGTGGCCAGGAACAAGACTGAGGTGTGATTCTGGAATCCTGTTGCCTGGGAACATGACATCTGTTTAGATTGTGGAATACTGGGCCCTGGGAATCTGACTGAGGCTTGGTTTTGGTACCCTGTGGACTGGGAACATGACTGAGGTTTTATTCTGGAACCCTGTAGCCTGCGAAAATAACTGAGGATTGTTTCTCGAACCCTGTGGCCTGGGAACATGACATCAGTGGATTCTGGAACCCAGTGGCCTGGGAACATGAGAACGGTTTGATTCTGGAACCCTGTGGCCTGGGAACATGTCTGAGGTTTGATGGTGGAAACCTGTGGCTTGGCAACATGACTGAGGTTTGTTTCTGGAACCCTGTTCCCTGGGAACATGACTGAGGTTTGATTCTGGACACCTTTGTGCTGGGAACATGACTGTGTTCTGATTGTAGAATCATGGGTCCTGCAAACATGACTGAGGTTTGATTCTGGAACCATGTGTCCTGCGAATATGACTGAGGTTTGATATTGGAAATCTTTGGCCTGGGAACTTGACTGAGGTTTGATGGCAGAAACCTGTGGACTGGCAACATGACTGAGGTTTGATTGTAGAACCCTGTGCCCTGGAAACATGACTGTGGCCTGGTAGTGGAAACCCATGGCCTAGGAGTTTGACATTGGTTTGATTCTGGAACGCTGTGGCCTAGGAACATGACTGAGGCGTGATTCTGGAAAAGTGTGACCTGGGAATATGACTGAAGTTTGATTCTGGAAATCTGTGGCCTGGGAACTTGACTGAGGTTTGATGGCAGAAATCTGTGGACTGGCAACATGACTGAGGTTTGATTGTAGAACCCTGTACCCTGGAAACATGACTGAGACCTGATACTTGAAACCCATGGCCTGGGAACTTGACATTGGTTTGATTCTGGAACCCTGTGGCCAGGAACAAGACTGAGGCGTGATTCTGGAATGCTGTGCCCTGGGAACATGACATCTGTTTAGACTGTGGAATACTGGGCCCTGGGAACCTGACTGAGGCTTGGTTCTGGAACCCTGTGGACAGGGAACTTGACTGAGGTTTTATTCTGGAATCCTGTGGCCTGGGAACATGACATCAGTGGATTCTGGAACCCTGTGGCCGGGGAACATGTCATCAGTGGATTCTGGAACCCTGTGGCCTGGGAACATGAGAACGGTTTGATTCTGGAACCCTGTGGCTTGGGAATATGTCTGAGGTTTGATGGTGGAAACCTGTGGCCTGGCAACATGACTGAGGTTTGTTTCTGGAACCCTGTTCCCTGGGAACATGCCTGAGGTTTGCTTCTGGACACCTTTCTCCTGGGAACATGACTGTGGTTTGATTGTGGAATCCTGTGGCCTGCAAACATGACTGAGGTTTGATTCTGGAACCATGTGTCCTGGGAATATGACTGAGCTTTGATTCTGGAAATCTGTGGCCTGGGAACTTGACTGAGGTTTGATGGCAGAAACCTGTGGACTGGCAACATGACTGAGGTTTGATTGTAGAACCCTGTGCCCTGGAAACATGACTGCGACCTGATACTTGAAACCCATGGCTTGGGAACTTGACATTGGTTTGATTCTTTAACCCTGTGGCCAGGGAACATGACTGAGGCGAGATTCTGGAATCCTGTGCCCAGGAAACATGACTGTGGCTTGGTACTGGAAACCCATGGCCTAGGAATTTGACATTGGTTTGATTCTGGAACCCTGTGGCCTGGGAACATGACTGAGGCGTGATTCTGGAATCCTGCGGCCTGGGAACATGACATCTGTTTAGATTATGGAATACTGTGCCCTGGGAACCTGACTGAAAGCTTGGTTCTGGAATCCTGTGGACTGGGAACATGACTGAGGTTTGATTCTGGAACCATGTGGCCTGGGAATATGACTGTGGTTTGATTTTGGAAACCATTGGCCTGTGAACATGACTGATGTTAGATTGAGGAATCCTGGGGCCTGGGAACATGACATCACTTTGGATTCTGGTACCCTGTTGCCTGGGAACATGAAATCGGTTTGATTGTGGAAACCTGTGGTCTGGGAATATGACTGAGGTTTGATGGTGGTACCCTATGGCCTGGCAACATGACTGAGGTTTGATTCTGGATCCCTGTGGCCAGGGAACATGACTGAGGCGTGATTCTGGAAAACTGTGGCCTGGGAATATGACTGAGGTTTGATTCTGGAAATCTGTGGCCTGGGAACTTGACTGAGGTTTGATGGCAGAAATCTGTGGACTGGCAACATTACTGAGGTTTGACTGTTGAACCCTGTGCTCTGGAAACATGACTGCGACCTGATACTTGAAACGCATGGCCTCGGAAATTGACATTGGCTTGATTCTGGAACCCTGTGGACCGGGAACATGACTGAGGTTTTATTCTGGAACCCTGTAGCCTGGGAATATAACTGAGGATTATTTCTGGAACCCGGTGGCCTGGTAACATGACTGAGGCGTGATTCTGGAAAAGTGTGGCCTGGGAATATGACTGAGGTTTGATTCTGGAAATCTGTGGCCTGGGAACTTGACTGAGGTTTGATGGCAGAAATCTGTGGACTGGCAACATGACTGAGGTTTGATTGTAGAACCCTGTGCCCTGGAAACATGACTGCGACCTGATACTTGAAACCCATGGCCTGGGAATTTGACATTGGTTTGATTCTGGAACCCTGTGGCCAGGAACAAGACTGAGGCGTGATTCTGGAATCCTGTTGCCTGGGAACATGACATCTGTTTAGATTGTGGAATACTGGGCCCTGGGAATCTGACTGAGGCTTGGTTTTGGTACCCTATGGACTGGGAACATGACTGAGGTTTTATTCTGGAACCCTGTAGCCTGCGAAAATAACTGAGGATTGTTTCTCGAACCCTGTGGCCTGGGAACATGACATCAGTGGATTCTGGAACCCTGTGGCCTGGGAACATGAGAACGGTTTGATTCTGGAACCCTGTGGCCTGGGAACATGTCTGAGGTTTGATGGTGGAAACCTGTGGCTTGGCAACATGACTGAGGTTTGTTTCTGGAACCCTGTTCCCTGGGAACATGACTGAGGTTTGATTCTGGACACCTTTGTGCTGGGAACATGACTGTGTTCTGATTGTAGAATCATGGGTCCTGCAAACATGACTGAGGTTTGATTCTGGAACCATGTGTCCTGCGAATATGACTGAGGTTTGATATTGGAAATCTTTGGCCTGGGAACTTGACTGAGGTTTGATGGCAGAAACCTGTGGACTGGCAACATGACTGAGGTTTGATTGTAGAACCCTGTGCCCTGGAAACATGACTGTGGCCTGGTAGTGGAAACCCATGGCCTAGGAGTTTGACATTGGTTTGATTCTGGAACGCTGTGGCCTAGGAACATGACTGAGGCGTGATTCTGGAAAAGTGTGACCTGGGAATATGACTGAAGTTTGATTCTGGAAATCTGTGGCCTGGGAACTTGACTGAGGTTTGATGGCAGAAATCTGTGGACTGGCAACATGACTGAGGTTTGATTGTAGAACCCTGTACCCTGGAAACATGACTGCGACCTGATACTTGAAACCCATGGCCTGGGAACTTGACATTGGTTTGATTCTGGAACCCTGTGGCCAGGAACAAGACTGAGGCGTGATTCTGGAATGCTGTGCCCTGGGAACATGACATCTGTTTAGATTGTGGAATACTGGGCCCTGGGAACCTGACTGAGGCTTGGTTCTGGAACCCTGTGGACAGGGAACTTGACTGAGGTTTTATTCTGGAATCCTGTGGCCTGGGAACATGACATCAGTGGATTCTGGAACCCTGTGGCCGGGGAACATGTCATCAGTGGATTCTGGAACCCTGTGGCCTGGGAACATGAGAACGGTTTGATTCTGGAACCCTGTGGCTTGGGAATATGTCTGAGGTTTGATGGTGGAAACCTGTGGCCTGGCAACATGACTGAGGTTTGTTTCTGGAACCCTGTTCCCTGGGAACATGACTGAGGTTTGCTTCTGGACACCTTTCTCCTGGGAACATGACTGTGGTTTGATTGTGGAATCCTGTGGCCTGCGAACATGACTGAGGTTTGATTCTGGAACCATGTGTCCTGGGAATATGACTGAGCTTTGATTCTGGAAATCTGTGGCCTGGGAACTTGACTGAGGTTTGATGGCAGAAACCTGTGGACTGGCAACATGACTGAGGTTTGATTGTAGAACCCTGTACCCTGGAAACATGACTGAGACCTGATACTTGAAACCCATGGCTTGGGAACTTGACATTGGTTTGATTCTTTAACCCTGTGGCCAGGGAACATGACTGAGGCGAGATTCTGGAATCCTGTGCCCAGGAAACATGACTGTGGCTTGGTACTGGAAACCCATGGCCTAGGAATTTGACATTGGTTTGATTCTGGAACCCTGTGGCCTGGGAACATGACTGAGGCGTGATTCTGGAATCCTGCGGCCTGGGAACATGACATCTGTTTAGATTATGGAATACTGGGCCCTGGGAACCTGACTGAGGCTTGGTTCTGGAACCCTGTGGACAGGGAACTTGACTGAGGTTTTATTCTGGAATCCTGTGGCCTGGGAACATGACATCAGTGGATTCTGGAACCCTGTGGCCGGGGAACATGTCATCAGTGGATTCTGGAACCCTGTGGCCTGGGAACATGAGAACGGTTTGATTCTGGAACCCTGTGGCTTGGGAATATGTCTGAGGTTTGATGGTGGAAACCTGTGGCCTGGCAACATGACTGAGGTTTGTTTCTGGAACCCTGTTCCCTGGGAACATGACTGAGGTTTGCTTCTGGACACCTTTCTCCTGGGAACATGACTGTGGTTTGATTGTGGAATCCTGTGGCCTGCGAACATGACTGAGGTTTGATTCTGGAACCATGTGTCCTGGGAATATGACTGAGCTTTGATTCTGGAAATCTGTGGCCTGGGAACTTGACTGAGGTTTGATGGCAGAAACCTGTGGACTGGCAACATGACTGAGGTTTGATTGTAGAACCCTGTACCCTGGAAACATGACTGCGACCTGATACTTGAAACCCATGGCTTGGGAACTTGACATTGGTTTGATTCTTTAACCCTGTGGCCAGGGAACATGACTGAGGCGAGATTCTGGAATCCTGTGCCCAGGAAACATGACTGTGGCTTGGTACTGGAAACCCATGGCCTAGGAATTTGACATTGGTTTGATTCTGGAACCCTGTGGCCTGGGAACATGACTGAGGCGTGATTCTGGAATCCTGCGGCCTGGGAACATGACATCTGTTTAGATTATGGAATACTGTGCCCTGGGAACCTGACTGAAAGCTTGGTTCTGGAATCCTGTGGACTGGGAACATGACTGAGGTTTGATTCTGGAACCATGTGGCCTGGGAATATGACTGTGGTTTGATTTTGGAAACCATTGGCCTGTGAACATGACTGATGTTAGATTGAGGAATCCTGGGGCCTGGGAACATGACATCACTTTGGATTCTGGTACCCTGTTGCCTGGGAACATGAAATCGGTCTGATTGTGGAAACCTGTGGTCTGGGAATATGACTGAGGTTTGATGGCGGTACCCTATGGCCTGGCAACATGACTGAGGTTTGATTCTGGATCCCTGTGGCCAGGGAACATGACTGAGGCGTGATTCTGGAAAACTGTGGCTTGGGAATATGACTGAGGTTTGATTCTGGAAATCTGTGGCCTGGGAACTTGACTGAGGTTTGATGGCAGAAATCTGTGGACTGGCAACATTACTGAGGTTTGATTGTTGAACCCTGTGCTCTGGAAACATGACTGCGACCTGATACTTGAAACGCATGGCATGGGAAATTGACATTGGTTTGATTCTGGAACCCTGTGGACCGGGAACATGACTGAGGTTTTATTCTGGAACCCTGTAGCCTGGGAATATAACTGAGGATTGTTTCTGGAACCCGGTGGCCTGGTAACATGACTGAGGCGTGATTCTGGAAAAGTGTGGCCTGGGAATATGACTGAGGTTTGATTCTGGAAATCTGTGGCCTGGGAACTTGACTGAGGTTTGATGGCAGAAATCTGTGGACTGGCAACATGACTGAGGTTTGATTGTAGAACCCTGTGCCCTGGAAACATGACTGCGACCTGATACTTGAAACCCATGGCCTGGGAATTTGACATTGGTTTGATTCTGGAACCCTGTGGCCAGGAACAAGACTGAGGTGTGATTCTGGAATCCTGTTGCCTGGGAACATGACATCTGTTTAGATTGTGGAATACTGGGCCCTGGGAATCTGACTGAGGCTTGGTTTTGGTACCCTGTGGACTGGGAACATGACTGAGGTTTTATTCTGGAACCCTGTAGCCTGCGAAAATAACTGAGGATTGTTTCTCGAACCCTGTGGCCTGGGAACATGACATCAGTGGATTCTGGAACCCAGTGGCCTGGGAACATGAGAACGGTTTGATTCTGGAACCCTGTGGCCTGGGAACATGTCTGAGGTTTGATGGTGGAAACCTGTGGCTTGGCAACATGACTGAGGTTTGTTTCTGGAACCCTGTTCCCTGGGAACATGACTGAGGTTTGATTCTGGACACCTTTGTGCTGGGAACATGACTGTGTTCTGATTGTAGAATCATGGGTCCTGCAAACATGACTGAGGTTTGATTCTGGAACCATGTGTCCTGCGAATATGACTGAGGTTTGATATTGGAAATCTTTGGCCTGGGAACTTGACTGAGGTTTGATGGCAGAAACCTGTGGACTGGCAACATGACTGAGGTTTGATTGTAGAACCCTGTGCCCTGGAAACATGACTGTGGCCTGGTAGTGGAAACCCATGGCCTAGGAGTTTGACATTGGTTTGATTCTGGAACGCTGTGGCCTAGGAACATGACTGAGGCGTGATTCTGGAAAAGTGTGACCTGGGAATATGACTGAAGTTTGATTCTGGAAATCTGTGGCCTGGGAACTTGACTGAGGTTTGATGGCAGAAATCTGTGGACTGGCAACATGACTGAGGTTTGATTGTAGAACCCTGTACCCTGGAAACATGACTGAGACCTGATACTTGAAACCCATGGCCTGGGAACTTGACATTGGTTTGATTCTGGAACCCTGTGGCCAGGAACAAGACTGAGGCGTGATTCTGGAATGCTGTGCCCTGGGAACATGACATCTGTTTAGACTGTGGAATACTGGGCCCTGGGAACCTGACTGAGGCTTGGTTCTGGAACCCTGTGGACAGGGAACTTGACTGAGGTTTTATTCTGGAATCCTGTGGCCTGGGAACATGACATCAGTGGATTCTGGAACCCTGTGGCCGGGGAACATGTCATCAGTGGATTCTGGAACCCTGTGGCCTGGGAACATGAGAACGGTTTGATTCTGGAACCCTGTGGCTTGGGAATATGTCTGAGGTTTGATGGTGGAAACCTGTGGCCTGGCAACATGACTGAGGTTTGTTTCTGGAACCCTGTTCCCTGGGAACATGACTGAGGTTTGCTTCTGGACACCTTTCTCCTGGGAACATGACTGTGGTTTGATTGTGGAATCCTGTGGCCTGCGAACATGACTGAGGTTTGATTCTGGAACCATGTGTCCTGGGAATATGACTGAGCTTTGATTCTGGAAATCTGTGGCCTGGGAACTTGACTGAGGTTTGATGGCAGAAACCTGTGGACTGGCAACATGACTGAGGTTTGATTGTAGAACCCTGTACCCTGGAAACATGACTGCGACCTGATACTTGAAACCCATGGCTTGGGAACTTGACATTGGTTTGATTCTTTAACCCTGTGGCCAGGGAACATGACTGAGGCGAGATTCTGGAATCCTGTGCCCAGGAAACATGACTGTGGCTTGGTACTGGAAACCCATGGCCTAGGAATTTGACATTGGTTTGATTCTGGAACCCTGTGGCCTGGGAACATGACTGAGGCGTGATTCTGGAATCCTGCGGCCTGGGAACATGACATCTGTTTAGATTATGGAATACTGTGCCCTGGGAACCTGACTGAAAGCTTGGTTCTGGAATCCTGTGGACTGGGAACATGACTGAGGTTTGATTCTGGAACCATGTGGCCTGGGAATATGACTGTGGTTTGATTTTGGAAACCATTGGCCTGTGAACATGACTGATGTTAGATTGAGGAATCCTGGGGCCTGGGAACATGACATCACTTTGGATTCTGGTACCCTGTTGCCTGGGAACATGAAATCGGTTTGATTGTGGAAACCTGTGGTCTGGGAATATGACTGAGGTTTGATGGTGGTACCCTATGGCCTGGCAACATGACTGAGGTTTGATTCTGGATCCCTGTGGCCAGGGAACATGACTGAGGCGTGATTCTGGAAAACTGTGGCTTGGGAATATGACTGAGGTTTGATTCTGGAAATCTGTGGCCTGGGAACTTGACTGAGGTTTGATGGCAGAAATCTGTGGACTGGCAACATTACTGAGGTTTGATTGTTGAACCCTGTGCTCTGGAAACATGACTGCGACCTGATACTTGAAACGCATGGCCTGGGAATTTGACATTGGTTTGATTCTGGAACCCTGTGGACCGGGAACATGACTGAGGTTTTATTCTGGAACCCTGTAGCCTGGGAATATAACTGAGGATTGTTTCTGGAACCCGGTGGCCTGGTAACATGACTGAGGCGTGATTCTGGAAAAGTGTGGCCTGGGAATATGACTGAGGTTTGATTCTGGAAATCTGTGGCCTGGGAACTTGACTGAGGTTTGATGGCAGAAATCTGTGGACTGGCAACATGACTGAGGTTTGATTGTAGAACCCTGTGCCCTGGAAACATGACTGCGACCTGATACTTGAAACCCATGGCCTGGGAATTTGACATTGGTTTGATTCTGGAACCCTGTGGCCAGGAACAAGACTGAGGTGTGATTCTGGAATCCTGTTGCCTGGGAACATGACATCTGTTTAGATTGTGGAATACTGGGCCCTGGGAATCTGACTGAGGCTTGGTTTTGGTACCCTGTGGACTGGGAACATGACTGAGGTTTTATTCTGGAACCCTGTAGCCTGCGAAAATAACTGAGGATTGTTTCTCGAACCCTGTGGCCTGGGAACATGACATCAGTGGATTCTGGAACCCAGTGGCCTGGGAACATGAGAACGGTTTGATTCTGGAACCCTGTGGCCTGGGAACATGTCTGAGGTTTGATGGTGGAAACCTGTGGCTTGGCAACATGACTGAGGTTTGTTTCTGGAACCCTGTTCCCTGGGAACATGACTGAGGTTTGATTCTGGACACCTTTGTGCTGGGAACATGACTGTGTTCTGATTGTAGAATCATGGGTCCTGCAAACATGACTGAGGTTTGATTCTGGAACCATGTGTCCTGCGAATATGACTGAGGTTTGATATTGGAAATCTTTGGCCTGGGAACTTGACTGAGGTTTGATGGCAGAAACCTGTGGACTGGCAACATGACTGAGGTTTGATTGTAGAACCCTGTGCCCTGGAAACATGACTGTGGCCTGGTAGTGGAAACCCATGGCCTAGGAGTTTGACATTGGTTTGATTCTGGAACGCTGTGGCCTAGGAACATGACTGAGGCGTGATTCTGGAAAAGTGTGACCTGGGAATATGACTGAAGTTTGATTCTGGAAATCTGTGGCCTGGGAACTTGACTGAGGTTTGATGGCAGAAATCTGTGGACTGGCAACATGACTGAGGTTTGATTGTAGAACCCTGTACCCTGGAAACATGACTGAGACCTGATACTTGAAACCCATGGCCTGGGAACTTGACATTGGTTTGATTCTGGAACCCTGTGGCCAGGAACAAGACTGAGGCGTGATTCTGGAATGCTGTGCCCTGGGAACATGACATCTGTTTAGATTGTGGAATACTGGGCCCTGGGAACCTGACTGAGGCTTGGTTCTGGAACCCTGTGGACAGGGAACTTGACTGAGGTTTTATTCTGGAATCCTGTGGCCTGGGAACATGACATCAGTGGATTCTGGAACCCTGTGGCCGGGGAACATGTCATCAGTGGATTCTGGAACCCTGTGGCCTGGGAACATGAGAACGGTTTGATTCTGGAACCCTGTGGCTTGGGAATATGTCTGAGGTTTGATGGTGGAAACCTGTGGCCTGGCAACATGACTGAGGTTTGTTTCTGGAACCCTGTTCCCTGGGAACATGACTGAGGTTTGCTTCTGGACACCTTTCTCCTGGGAACATGACTGTGGTTTGATTGTGGAATCCTGTGGCCTGCGAACATGACTGAGGTTTGATTCTGGAACCATGTGTCCTGGGAATATGACTGAGCTTTGATTCTGGAAATCTGTGGCCTGGGAACTTGACTGAGGTTTGATGGCAGAAACCTGTGGACTGGCAACATGACTGAGGTTTGATTGTAGAACCCTGTGCCCTGGAAACATGACTGCGACCTGATACTTGAAACCCATGGCTTGGGAACTTGACATTGGTTTGATTCTTTAACCCTGTGGCCAGGGAACATGACTGAGGCGAGATTCTGGAATCCTGTGCCCAGGAAACATGACTGTGGCTTGGTACTGGAAACCCATGGCCTAGGAATTTGACATTGGTTTGATTCTGGAACCCTGTGGCCTGGGAACATGACTGAGGTGTGATTCTGGATCCCTGTGGCCAGGGAACATGACTGAGGCGTGATTCTGGAAAACTGTGGCCTGGGAATATGACTGAGCTTTGATTCTGGAAATCTGTGGCCTGGGAACTTGACTGAGGTTTGATGGCAGAAATCTGTGGACTGGCAACATTACTGAGGTTTGACTGTTGAACCCTGTGCTCTGGAAACATGACTGCGACCTGATACTTGAAACGCATGGCCTGGGAAATTGACATTGGCTTGATTCTGGAACCCTGTGGACCGGGAACATGACTGAGGTTTTATTCTGGAACCCTGTAGCCTGGGAATATAACTGAGGATTATTTCTGGAACCCGGTGGCCTGGTAACATGACTGAGGCGTGATTCTGGAAAAGTGTGGCCTGGGAATATGACTGAGGTTTGATTCTGGAAATCTGTGGCCTGGGAACTTGACTGAGGTTTGATGGCAGAAATCTGTGGACTGGCAACATGACTGAGGTTTGATTGTAGAACCCTGTGCCCTGGAAACATGACTGCGACCTGATACTTGAAACCCATGGCCTGGGAATTTGACATTGGTTTGATTCTGGAACCCTGTGGCCAGGAACAAGACTGAGGTGTGATTCTGGAATCCTGTTGCCTGGGAACATGACATCTGTTTAGATTGTGGAATACTGGGCCCTGGGAATCTGACTGAGGCTTGGTTTTGGTACCCTATGGACTGGGAACATGACTGAGGTTTTATTCTGGAACCCTGTAGCCTGCGAAAATAACTGAGGATTGTTTCTCGAACCCTGTGGCCTGGGAACATGACATCAGTGGATTCTGGAACCCTGTGGCCTGGGAACATGAGAACGGTTTGATTCTGCAACCCTGTGGCCTGGGAACATGTCTGAGGTTTGATGGTGGAAACCTGTGGCTTGGCAACATGACTGAGGTTTGTTTCTGGAACCCTGTTCCCTGGGAACATGACTGAGGTTTGATTCTGGACACCTTTGTGCTGGGAACATGACTGTGTTCTGATTGTAGAATCATGGGTCCTGCAAACATGACTGAGGTTTGATTCTGGAACCATGTGTCCTGCGAATATGACTGAGGTTTGATATTGGAAATCTTTGGCCTGGGAACTTGACTGAGGTTTGATGGCAGAAACCTGTTGACTGGCAAAATGACTGAGGTTTGATTGTAGAACCCTGTGCCCTGGAAACATGACTGTGGCCTGGTAGTGGAAACCCATGGCCTAGGAGTTTGACATTGGTTTGATTCTGGAACGCTGTGGCCTAGGAACATGACTGAGGCGTGATTCTGGAAAAGTGTGACCTGGGAATATGACTGAAGTTTGATTCTGGAAATCTGTGGCCTGGGAACTTGACTGAGGTTTGATGGCAGAAATCTGTGGACTGGCAACATGACTGAGGTTTGATTGTAGAACCCTGTACCCTGGAAACATGACTGAGACCTGATACTTGAAACCCATGGCCTGGGAACTTGACATTGGTTTGATTCTGGAACCCTGTGGCCAGGAACAAGACTGAGGCGTGATTCTGGAATGCTGTGCCCTGGGAACATGACATCTGTTTAGATTGTGGAATACTGGGCCCTGGGAACCTGACTGAGGCTTGGTTCTGGAACCCTGTGGACAGGGAACTTGACTGAGGTTTTATTCTGGAATCCTGTGGCCTGGGAACATGACATCAGTGGATTCTGGAACCCTGTGGCCGGGGAACATGTCATCAGTGGATTCTGGAACCCTGTGGCCTGGGAACATGAGAACGGTTTGATTCTGGAACCCTGTGGCTTGGGAATATGTCTGAGGTTTGATGGTGGAAACCTGTGGCCTGGCAACATGACTGAGGTTTGTTTCTGGAACCCTGTTCCCTGGGAACATGACTGAGGTTTGCTTCTGGACACCTTTCTCCTGGGAACATGACTGTGGTTTGATTGTGGAATCCTGTGGCCTGCGAACATGACTGAGGTTTGATTCTGGAACCATGTGTCCTGGGAATATGACTGAGCTTTGATTCTGGAAATCTGTGGCCTGGGAACTTGACTGAGGTTTGATGGCAGAAACCTGTGGACTGGCAACATGACTGAGGTTTGATTGTAGAACCCTGTACCCTGGAAACATGACTGCGACCTGATACTTGAAACCCATGGCTTGGGAACTTGACATTGGTTTGATTCTTTAACCCTGTGGCCAGGGAACATGACTGAGGCGAGATTCTGGAATCCTGTGCCCAGGAAACATGACTGTGGCTTGGTACTGGAAACCCATGGCCTAGGAATTTGACATTGGTTTGATTCTGGAACCCTGTGGCCTGGGAACATGACTGAGGCGTGATTCTGGAATCCTGCGGCCTGGGAACATGACATCTGTTTAGATTATGGAATACTGTGCCCTGGGAACCTGACTGAAAGCTTGGTTCTGGAATCCTGTGGACTGGGAACATGACTGAGGTTTGATTCTGGAACCATGTGGCCTGGGAATATGACTGTGGTTTGATTTTGGAAACCATTGGCCTGTGAACATGACTGATGTTAGATTGAGGAATCCTGGGGCCTGGGAACATGACATCACTTTGGATTCTGGTACCCTGTTGCCTGGGAACATGAAATCGGTTTGATTGTGGAAACCTGTGGTCTGGGAATATGACTGAGGTTTGATGGCGGTACCCTATGGCCTGGCAACATGACTGAGGTTTGATTCTGGATCCCTGTGGCCAGGGAACATGACTGAGGCGTGATTCTGGAAAACTGTGGCTTGGGAATATGACTGAGGTTTGATTCTGGAAATCTGTGGCCTGGGAACTTGACTGAGGTTTGATGGCAGAAATCTGTGGACTGGCAACATTACTGAGGTTTGATTGTAGAACCCTGTGCCCTGGAAACATGACTGCGACCTGATACTTGAAACGCATGGCCTGGGAAATTGACATTGGTTTGATTCTGGAACCCTGTGGACCGGGAACATGACTGAGGTTTTATTCTGGAACCCTGTAGCCTGGGAATATAACTGAGGATTGTTTCTGGAACCCGGTGGCCTGGTAACATGACTGAGGCGTGATTCTGGAAAAGTGTGGCCTGGGAATATGACTGAGGTTTGATTCTGGAAATCTGTGGCCTGGGAACTTGACTGAGGTTTGATGGCAGAAATCTGTGGACTGGCAACATGACTGAGGTTTGATTGTAGAACCCTGTGCCCTGGAAACATGACTGCGACCTGATACTTGAAACCCATGGCCTGGGAATTTGACATTGGTTTGATTCTGGAACCCTGTGGCCAGGAACAAGACTGAGGCGTGATTCTGGAATCCTGTTGCCTGGGAACATGACATCTGTTTAGATTGTGGAATACTGGGCCCTGGGAATCTGACTGAGGCTTGGTTTTGGTACCCTATGGACTGGGAACATGACTGAGGTTTTATTCTGGAACCCTGTAGCCTGCGAAAATAACTGAGGATTGTTTCTCGAACCCTGTGGCCTGGGAACATGACATCAGTGGATTCTGGAACCCTGTGGCCTGGGAACATGAGAACGGTTTGATTCTGGAACCCTGTGGCCTGGGAACATGTCTGAGGTTTGATGGTGGAAACCTGTGGCTTGGCAACATGACTGAGGTTTGTTTCTGGAACCCTGTTCCCTGGGAACATGACTGAGGTTTGATTCTGGACACCTTTGTGCTGGGAACATGACTGTGTTCTGATTGTAGAATCATGGGTCCTGCAAACATGACTGAGGTTTGATTCTGGAACCATGTGTCCTGCGAATATGACTGAGGTTTGATATTGGAAATCTTTGGCCTGGGAACTTGACTGAGGTTTGATGGCAGAAACCTGTGGACTGGCAACATGACTGAGGTTTGATTGTAGAACCCTGTGCCCTGGAAACATGACTGTGGCCTGGTAGTGGAAACCCATGGCCTAGGAGTTTGACATTGGTTTGATTCTGGAACGCTGTGGCCTAGGAACATGACTGAGGCGTGATTCTGGAAAAGTGTGACCTGGGAATATGACTGAAGTTTGATTCTGGAAATCTGTGGCCTGGGAACTTGACTGAGGTTTGATGGCAGAAATCTGTGGACTGGCAACATGACTGAGGTTTGATTGTAGAACCCTGTACCCTGGAAACATGACTGAGACCTGATACTTGAAACCCATGGCCTGGGAACTTGACATTGGTTTGATTCTGGAACCCTGTGGCCAGGAACAAGACTGAAGCGTGATTCTGGAATGCTGTGCCCTGGGAACATGACATCTGTTTAGACTGTGGAATACTGGGCCCTGGGAACCTGACTGAGGCTTGGTTCTGGAACCCTGTGGACAGGGAACTTGACTGAGGTTTTATTCTGGAATCCTGTGGCCTGGGAACATGACATCAGTGGATTCTGGAACCCTGTGGCCGGGGAACATGTCATCAGTGGATTCTGGAACCCTGTGGCCTGGGAACATGAGAACGGTTTGATTCTGGAACCCTGTGGCTTGGGAATATGTCTGAGGTTTGATGGTGGAAACCTGTGGCCTGGCAACATGACTGAGGTTTGTTTCTGGAACCCTGTTCCCTGGGAACATGACTGAGGTTTGCTTCTGGACACCTTTCTCCTGGGAACATGACTGTGGTTTGATTGTGGAATCCTGTGGCCTGCGAACATGACTGAGGTTTGATTCTGGAACCATGTGTCCTGGGAATATGACTGAGCTTTGATTCTGGAAATCTGTGGCCTGGGAACTTGACTGAGGTTTGATGGCAGAAACCTGTGGACTGGCAACATGACTGAGGTTTGATTGTAGAACCCTGTACCCTGGAAACATGACTGCGACCTGATACTTGAAACCCATGGCTTGGGAACTTGACATTGGTTTGATTCTTTAACCCTGTGGCCAGGGAACATGACTGAGGCGAGATTCTGGAATCCTGTGCCCAGGAAACATGACTGTGGCTTGGTACTGGAAACCCATGGCCTAGGAATTTGACATTGGTTTGATTCTGGAACCCTGTGGCCTGGGAACATGACTGAGGCGTGATTCTGGAATCCTGCGGCCTGGGAACATGACATCTGTTTAGATTATGGAATACTGTGC
Source organism: Balaenoptera borealis (assembly GCF_965194805.1). Lineage (NCBI taxonomy): Eukaryota > Metazoa > Chordata > Mammalia > Artiodactyla > Balaenopteridae > Balaenoptera > Balaenoptera borealis. The sequence continues at coordinate 39,074 of NW_028123923.1, forward strand.
CCTGGGAACCTGACTGAAAGCTTGGTTCTGGAATCCTGTGGACTGGGAACATGACTGAGGTTTGATTCTGGAACCATGTGGCCTGGGAATATGACTGTGGTTTGATTTTGGAAACCATGGGCCTGTGAACATGACTGATGTTAGATTGAGGAATCCTGGGGCCTGGGAACATGACATCACTTTGGATTCTGGTACCCTGTTGCCTGGGAACATGAAATCGGTTTGATTGTGGAAACCTGTGGTCTGGGAATATGACTGAGGTTTGATGGCGGTACCCTATGGCCTGGCAACATGACTGAGGTTTGATTCTGGATCCCTGTGGCCAGGGAACATGACTGAGGCGTGATTCTGGAAAACTGTGGCTTGGGAATATGACTGAGGTTTGATTCTGGAAATCTGTGGCCTGGGAACTTGACTGAGGTTTGATGGCAGAAATCTGTGGACTGGCAACATTACTGAGGTTTGATTGTTGAACCCTGTGCTCTGGAAACATGACTGCGACCTGATACTTGAAACGCATGGCCTGGGAAATTGACATTGGTTTGATTCTGGAACCCTGTGGACCGGGAACATGACTTAGGTTTTATTCTGGAACCCTGTAGCCTGGGAATATAACTGAGGATTGTTTCTGGAACCCGGTGGCCTGGTAACATGACTGAGGCGTGATTCTGGAAAAGTGTGGCCTGGGAATATGACTGAGGTTTGATTCTGGAAATCTGTGGCCTGGGAACTTGACTGAGGTTTGATGGCAGAAATCTGTGGACTGGCAACATGACTGAGGTTTGATTGTAGAACCCTGTGCCCTGGAAACATGACTGCGACCTGATACTTGAAACCCATGGCCTGGGAATTTGACATTGGTTTGATTCTGGAACCCTGTGGCCAGGAACAAGACTGAGGCGTGATTCTGGAATCCTGTTGCCTGGGAACATGACATCTGTTTAGATTGTGGAATACTGGGCCCTGGGAATCTGACTGAGGCTTGGTTTTGGTACCCTATGGACTGGGAACATGACTGAGGTTTTATTCTGGAACCCTGTAGCCTGCGAAAATAACTGAGGATTGTTTCTCGAACCCTGTGGCCTGGGAACATGACATCAGTGGATTCTGGAACCCTGTGGCCTGGGAACATGAGAACGGTTTGATTCTGGAACCCTGTGGCCTGGGAACATGTCTGAGGTTTGATGGTGGAAACCTGTGGCTTGGCAACATGACTGAGGTTTGTTTCTGGAACCCTGTTCCCTGGGAACATGACTGAGGTTTGATTCTGGACACCTTTGTGCTGGGAACATGACTGTGTTCTGATTGTAGAATCATGGGTCCTGCAAACATGACTGAGGTTTGATTCTGGAACCATGTGTCCTGCGAATATGACTGAGGTTTGATATTGGAAATCTTTGGCCTGGGAACTTGACTGAGGTTTGATGGCAGAAACCTGTGGACTGGCAACATGACTGAGGTTTGATTGTAGAACCCTGTGCCCTGGAAACATGACTGTGGCCTGGTAGTGGAAACCCATGGCCTAGGAGTTTGACATTGGTTTGATTCTGGAACGCTGTGGCCTAGGAACATGACTGAGGCGTGATTCTGGAAAAGTGTGACCTGGGAATATGACTGAAGTTTGATTCTGGAAATCTGTGGCCTGGGAACTTGACTGAGGTTTGATGGCAGAAATCTGTGGACTGGCAACATGACTGAGGTTTGATTGTAGAACCCTGTACCCTGGAAACATGACTGAGACCTGATACTTGAAACCCATGGCCTGGGAACTTGACATTGGTTTGATTCTGGAACCCTGTGGCCAGGAACAAGACTGAAGCGTGATTCTGGAATGCTGTGCCCTAGGAACATGACATCTGTTTAGACTGTGGAATACTGGGCCCTGGGAACCTGACTGAGGCTTGGTTCTGGAACCCTGTGGACAGGGAACTTGACTGAGGTTTTATTCTGGAATCCTGTGGCCTGGGAACATGACATCAGTGGATTCTGGAACCCTGTGGCCGGGGAACATGTCATCAGTGGATTCTGGAACCCTGTGGCCTGGGAACATGAGAACGGTTTGATTCTGGAACCCTGTGGCTTGGGAATATGTCTGAGGTTTGATGGTGGAAACCTGTGGCCTGGCAACATGACTGAGGTTTGTTTCTGGAACCCTGTTCCCTGGGAACATGACTGAGGTTTGCTTCTGGACACCTTTCTCCTGGGAACATGACTGTGGTTTGATTGTGGAATCCTGTGGCCTGCGAACATGACTGAGGTTTGATTCTGGAACCATGTGTCCTGGGAATATGACTGAGCTTTGATTCTGGAAATCTGTGGCCTGGGAACTTGACTGAGGTTTGATGGCAGAAACCTGTGGACTGGCAACATGACTGAGGTTTGATTGTAGAACCCTGTACCCTGGAAACATGACTGCGACCTGATACTTGAAACCCATGGCTTGGGAACTTGACATTGGTTTGATTCTTTAACCCTGTGGCCAGGGAACATGACTGAGGCGAGATTCTGGAATCCTGTGCCCAGGAAACATGACTGTGGCTTGGTACTGGAAACCCATGGCCTAGGAATTTGACATTGGTTTGATTCTGGAACCCTGTGGCCTGGGAACATGACTGAGGCGTGATTCTGGAATCCTGCGGCCTGGGAACATGACATCTGTTTAGATTATGGAATACTGTGCCCTGGGAACCTGACTGAAAGCTTGGTTCTGGAATCCTGTGGACTGGGAACATGACTGAGGTTTGATTCTGGAACCATGTGGCCTGGGAATATGACTGTGGTTTGATTTTGGAAACCATTGGCCTGTGAACATGACTGATGTTAGATTGAGGAATCCTGGGGCCTGGGAACATGACATCACTTTGGATTCTGGTACCCTGTTGCCTGGGAACATGAAATCGGTTTGATTGTGGAAACCTGTGGTCTGGGAATATGACTGAGGTTTGATGGTGGTACCCTATGGCCTGGCAACATGACTGAGGTTTGATTCTGGATCCCTGTGGCCAGGGAACATGACTGAGGCGTGATTCTGGAAAACTGTGGCTTGGGAATATGACTGAGGTTTGATTCTGGAAATCTGTGGCCTGGGAACTTGACTGAGGTTTGATGGCAGAAATCTGTGGACTGGCAACATTACTGAGGTTTGATTGTTGAACCCTGTGCTCTGGAAACATGACTGCGACCTGATACTTGAAACGCATGGCCTGGGAAATTGACATTGGTTTGATTCTGGAACCCTGTGGACCGGGAACATGACTGAGGTTTTATTCTGGAACCCTGTAGCCTGGGAATATAACTGAGGATTGTTTCTGGAACCCGGTGGCCTGGTAACATGACTGAGGCGTGATTCTGGAAAAGTGTGGCCTGGGAATATGACTGAGGTTTGATTCTGGAAATCTGTGGCCTGGGAACTTGACTGAGGTTTGATGGCAGAAATCTGTGGACTGGCAACATGACTGAGGTTTGATTGTAGAACCCTGTGCCCTGGAAACATGACTGCGACCTGATACTTGAAACCCATGGCCTGGGAATTTGACATTGGTTTGATTCTGGAACCCTGTGGCCAGGGACAAGACTGAGGTGTGATTCTGGAATCCTGTTGCCTGGGAACATGACATCTGTTTAGATTGTGGAATACTGGGCCCTGGGAATCTGACTGAGGCTTGGTTTTGGTACCCTGTGGACTGGGAACATGAAATCGGTATGATTGTGGAAAACTGTGGTCTGGGAATATGACTGAGGTTTGATGGTGGTACCCTATGGCCTGGCAACATGACTGAGGTTTGATTCTGGATCCCTGTGGCCAGGGAACATGACTGAGGTGTGATTCTGGAAAACTGTGGCCTGGGAATATGACTGAGCTTTGATTCTGGAAATCTGTGGCCTGGGAACTTGACTGAGGTTTGATGGCAGAAATCTGTGGACTGGCAACATTACTGAGGTTTGACTGTTGAACCCTGTGCTCTGGAAACATGACTGCGACCTGATACTTGAAACGCATGGCCTGGGAAATTGACATTGGCTTCATTCTGGAACCCTGTGGACCGGGAACATGACTGAGGTTTTATTCTGGAACCCTGTAGCCTGGGAATATAACTGAGGATTATTTCTGGAACCCGGTGGCCTGGTAACATGACTGAGGCGTGATTCTGGAAAAGTGTGGCCTGGGAATATGACTGAGGTTTGATTCTGGAAATCTGTGGCCTGGGAACTTGACTGAGGTTTGATGGCAGAAATCTGTGGACTGGCAACATGACTGAGGTTTGATTGTAGAACCCTGTGCCCTGGAAACATGACTGCGACCTGATACTTGAAACCCATGGCCTGGGAATTTGACATTGGTTTGATTCTGGAACCCTGTGGCCAGGAACAAGACTGAGGCGTGATTCTGGAATCCTGTTGCCTGGGAACATGACATCTGTTTAGATTGTGGAATACTGGGCCCTGGGAATCTGACTGAGGCTTGGTTTTGGTACCCTATGGACTGGGAACATGACTGAGGTTTTATTCTGGAACCCTGTAGCCTGCGAAAATAACTGAGGATTGTTTCTCGAACCCTGTGGCCTGGGAACATGACATCAGTGGATTCTGGAACCCTGTGGCCTGGGAACATGAGAACGGTTTGATTCTGGAACCCTGTGGCCTGGGAACATGTCTGAGGTTTGATGGTGGAAACCTGTGGCTTGGCAACATGACTGAGGTTTGTTTCTGGAACCCTGTTCCCTGGGAACATGACTGAGGTTTGATTCTGGACACCTTTGTGCTGGGAACATGACTGTGTTCTGATTGTAGAATCATGGGTCCTGCAAACATGACTGAGGTTTGATTCTGGAACCATGTGTCCTGCGAATATGACTGAGGTTTGATATTGGAAATCTTTGGCCTGGGAACTTGACTGAGGTTTGATGGCAGAAACCTGTTGACTGGCAAAATGACTGAGGTTTGATTGTAGAACCCTGTGCCCTGGAAACATGACTGTGGCCTGGTAGTGGAAACCCATGGCCTAGGAGTTTGACATTGGTTTGATTCTGGAACGCTGTGGCCTAGGAACATGACTGAGGCGTGATTCTGGAAAATTGTGACCTGGGAATATGACTGAAGTTTGATTCTGGAAATCTGTGGCCTGGGAACTTGACTGAGGTTTGATGGCAGAAATCTGTGGACTGGCAACATGACTGAGGTTTGATTGTAGAACCCTGTACCCTGGAAACATGACTGAGACCTGATACTTGAAACCCATGGCCTGGGAACTTGACATTGGTTTGATTCTGGAACCCTGTGGCCAGGAACAAGACTGAGGCGTGATTCTGGAATGCTGTGCCCTGGGAACATGACATCTGTTTAGACTGTGGAATACTGGGCCCTGGGAACCTGACTGAGGCTTGGTTCTGGAACCCTGTGGACAGGGAACTTGACTGAGGTTTTATTCTGGAATCCTGTGGCCTGGGAACATGACATCAGTGGATTCTGGAACCCTGTGGCCGGGGAACATGTCATCAGTGGATTCTGGAACCCTGTGGCCTGGGAACATGAGAACGGTTTGATTCTGGAACCCTGTGGCTTGGGAATATGTCTGAGGTTTGATGGTGGAAACCTGTGGCCTGGCAACATGACTGAGGTTTGTTTCTGGAACCCTGTTCCCTGGGAACATGACTGAGGTTTGCTTCTGGACACCTTTCTCCTGGGAACATGACTGTGGTTTGATTGTGGAATCCTGTGGCCTGCGAACATGACTGAGGTTTGATTCTGGAACCATGTGTCCTGGGAATATGACTGAGCTTTGATTCTGGAAATCTGTGGCCTGGGAACTTGACTGAGGTTTGATGGCAGAAACCTGTGGACTGGCAACATGACTGAGGTTTGATTGTAGAACCCTGTACCCTGGAAACATGACTGTGACCTGATACTTGAAACCCATGGCTTGGGAACTTGACATTGGTTTGATTCTTTAACCCTGTGGCCAGGGAACATGACTGAGGCGAGATTCTGGAATCCTGTGCCCAGGAAACATGACTGTGGCTTGGTACTGGAAACCCATGGCCTAGGAATTTGACATTGGTTTGATTCTGGAACCCTGTGGCCTGGGAACATGACTGAGGCGTGATTCTGGAATACTGCGGCCTGGGAACATGACATCTGTTTAGATTATGGAATACTGTGCCCTGGGAACCTGACTGAAAGCTTGGTTCTGGAATCCTGTGGACTGGGAACATGACTGAGGTTTGATTCTGGAACCATGTGGCCTGGGAATATGACTGTGGTTTGATTTTGGAAACCATTGGCCTGTGAACATGACTGATGTTAGATTGAGGAATCCTGGGGCCTGGGAACATGACATCACTTTGGATTCTGGTACCCTGTTGCCTGGGAACATGAAATCGGTTTGATTGTGGAAACCTGTGGTCTGGGAATATGACTGAGGTTTGATGGTGGTACCCTATGGCCTGGCAACATGACTGAGGTTTGATTCTGGATCCCTGTGGCCAGGGAACATGACTGAGGCGTGATTCTGGAAAACTGTGGCTTGGGAATATGACTGAGGTTTGATTCTGGAAATCTGTGGCCTGGGAACTTGACTGAGGTTTGATGGCAGAAATCTGTGGACTGGCAACATTACTGAGGTTTGATTGTTGAACCCTGTGCTCTGGAAACATGACTGCGACCTGATACTTGAAACGCATGGCCTGGGAAATTGACATTGGTTTGATTCTGGAACCCTGTGGACCGGGAACATGACTGAGGTTTTATTCTGGAACCCTGTAGCCTGGGAATATAACTGAGGATTGTTTCTGGAACCCGGTGGCCTGGTAACATGACTGAGGCGTGATTCTGGAAAAGTGTGGCCTGGGAATATGACTGAGGTTTGATTCTGGAAATCTGTGGCCTGGGAACTTGACTGAGGTTTGATGGCAGAAATCTGTGGACTGGCAACATGACTGAGGTTTGATTGTAGAACCCTGTGCCCTGGAAACATGACTGCGACCTGATACTTGAAACCCATGGCCTGGGAATTTGACATTGGTTTGATTCTGGAACCCTGTGGCCAGGGACAAGACTGAGGTGTGATTCTGGAATCCTGTTGCCTGGGAACATGACATCTGTTTAGATTGTGGAATACTGGGCCCTGGGAATCTGACTGAGGCTTGGTTTTGGTACCCTGTGGACTGGGAACATGACTGAGGTTTTATTCTGGAACCCTGTAGCCTGCGAAAATAACTGAGGATTGTTTCTCGAACCCTGTGGCCTGGGAACATGACATCAGTGGATTCTGGAACCCAGTGGCCTGGGAACATGAGAACGGTTTGATTCTGGAACCCTGTGGCCTGGGAACATGTCTGAGGTTTGATGGTGGAAACCTGTGGCTTGGCAACATGACTGAGGTTTGTTTCTGGAACCCTGTTCCCTGGGAACATGACTGAGGTTTGATTCTGGACACCTTTGTGCTGGGAACATGACTGTGTTCTGATTGTAGAATCATGGGTCCTGCAAACATGACTGAGGTTTGATTCTGGAACCATGTGTCCTGCGAATATGACTGAGGTTTGATATTGGAAATCTTTGGCCTGGGAACTTGACTGAGGTTTGATGGCAGAAACCTGTGGACTGGCAAAATGACTGAGGTTTGATTGTAGAACCCTGTGCCCTGGAAACATGACTGTGGCCTGGTAGTGGAAACCCATGGCCTAGGAGTTTGACATTGGTTTGATTCTGGAACGCTGTGGCCTAGGAACATGACTGAGGCGTGATTCTGGAAAAGTGTGACCTGGGAATATGACTGAAGTTTGATTCTGGAAATCTGTGGCCTGGGAACTTGACTGAGGTTTGATGGCAGAAATCTGTGGACTGGCAACATGACTGAGGTTTGATTGTAGAACCCTGTACCCTGGAAACATGACTGAGACCTGATACTTGAAACCCATGGCCTGGGAACTTGACATTGGTTTGATTCTGGAACCCTGTGGCCAGGAACAAGACTGAGGCGTGATTCTGGAATGCTGTGCCCTGGGAACATGACATCTGTTTAGACTGTGGAATACTGGGCCCTGGGAACCTGACTGAGGCTTGGTTCTGGAACCCTGTGGACAGGGAACTTGACTGAGGTTTTATTCTAGAATCCTGTGGCCTGGGAACATGACATCAGTGGATTCTGGAACCCTGTGGCCGGGGAACATGTCATCAGTGGATTCTGGAACCCTGTGGCCTGGGAACATGAGAACGGTTTGATTCTGGAACCCTGTGGCTTGGGAATATGTCTGAGGTTTGATGGTGGAAACCTGTGGCCTGGCAACATGACTGAGGTTTGTTTCTGGAACCCTGTTCCCTGGGAACATGACTGAGGTTTGCTTCTGGACACCTTTCTCCTGGGAACATGACTGTGGTTTGATTGTGGAATCCTGTGGCCTGCGAACATGACTGAGGTTTGATTCTGGAACCATGTGTCCTGGGAATATGACTGAGCTTTGATTCTGGAAATCTGTGGCCTGGGAACTTGACTGAGGTTTGATGGCAGAAACCTGTGGACTGGCAACATGACTGAGGTTTGATTGTAGAACCCTGTGCCCTGGAAACATGACTGCGACCTGATACTTGAAACCCATGGCTTGGGAACTTGACATTGGTTTGATTCTTTAACCCTGTGGCCAGGGAACATGACTGAGGCGAGATTCTGGAATCCTGTGCCCAGGAAACATGACTGTGGCTTGGTACTGGAAACCCATGGCCTAGGAATTTGACATTGGTTTGATTCTGGAACCCTGTGGCCTGGGAACATGACTGAGGCGTGATTCTGGAATCCTGCGGCCTGGGAACATGACATCTGTTTAGATTATGGAATACTGTGCCCTGGGAACCTGACTGAAAGCTTGGTTCTGGAATCCTGTGGACTGGGAACATGACTGAGGTTTGATTCTGGAACCATGTGGCCTGGGAATATGACTGTGGTTTGATTTTGGAAACCATTGGCCTGTGAACATGACTGATGTTAGATTGAGGAATCCTGGGGCCTGGGAACATGACATCACTTTGGATTCTGGTACCCTGTTGCCTGGGAACATGAAATCGGTTTGATTGTGGAAACCTGTGGTCTGGGAATATGACTGAGGTTTGATGGTGGTACCCTATGGCCTGGCAACATGACTGAGGTTTGATTCTGGATCCCTGTGGCCAGGGAACATGACTGAGGCGTGATTCTGGAAAACTGTGGCTTGGGAATATGACTGAGGTTTGATTCTGGAAATCTGTGGCCTGGGAACTTGACTGAGGTTTGATGGCAGAAATCTGTGGACTGGCAACATTACTGAGGTTTGATTGTTGAACCCTGTGCTCTGGAAACATGACTGAGACCTGATACTTGAAACGCATGGCCTGGGAAATTGACATTGGTTTGATTCTGGAACCCTGTGGACCGGGAACATGACTGAGGTTTTATTCTGGAACCCTGTAGCCTGGGAATATAACTGAGGATTGTTTCTGGAACCCGGTGGCCTGGTAACATGACTGAGGCGTGATTCTGGAAAAGTGTGGCCTGGGAATATGACTGAGGTTTGATTCTGGAAATCTGTGGCCTGGGAACTTGACTGAGGTTTGATGGCAGAAATCTGTGGACTGGCAACATGACTGAGGTTTGATTGTAGAACCCTGTGCCCTGGAAACATGACTGCGACCTGATACTTGAAACCCATGGCCTGGGAATTTGACATTGGTTTGATTCTGGAACCCTGTGGCCAGGAACAAGACTGAGGTGTGATTCTGGAATCCTGTTGCCTGGGAACATGACATCTGTTTAGATTGTGGAATACTGGGCCCTGGGAATCTGACTGAGGCTTGGTTTTGGTACCCTGTGGACTGGGAACATGACTGAGGTTTTATTCTGGAACCCTGTAGCCTGCGAAAATAACTGAGGATTGTTTCTCGAACCCTGTGGCCTGGGAACATGACATCAGTGGATTCTGGAACCCAGTGGCCTGGGAACATGAGAACGGTTTGATTCTGGAACCCTGTGGCCTGGGAACATGTCTGAGGTTTGATGGTGGAAACCTGTGGCTTGGCAACATGACTGAGGTTTGTTTCTGGAACCCTGTTCCCTGGGAACATGACTGAGGTTTGATTCTGGACACCTTTGTGCTGGGAACATGACTGTGTTCTGATTGTAGAATCATGGGTCCTGCAAACATGACTGAGGTTTGATTCTGGAACCATGTGTCCTGCGAATATGACTGAGGTTTGATATTGGAAATCTTTGGCCTGGGAACTTGACTGAGGTTTGATGGCAGAAACCTGTGGACTGGCAACATGACTGAGGTTTGATTGTAGAACCCTGTGCCCTGGAAACATGACTGTGGCCTGGTAGTGGAAACCCATGGCCTAGGAGTTTGACATTGGTTTGATTCTGGAACGCTGTGGCCTAGGAACATGACTGAGGCGTGATTCTGGAAAAGTGTGACCTGGGAATATGACTGAAGTTTGATTCTGGAAATCTGTGGCCTGGGAACTTGACTGAGGTTTGATGGCAGAAATCTGTGGACTGGCAACATGACTGAGGTTTGATTGTAGAACCCTGTACCCTGGAAACATGACTGAGACCTGATACTTGAAACCCATGGCCTGGGAACTTGACATTGGTTTGATTCTGGAACCCTGTGGCCAGGAACAAGACTGAGGCGTGATTCTGGAATGCTGTGCCCTGGGAACATGACATCTGTTTAGATTGTGGAATACTGGGCCCTGGGAACCTGACTGAGGCTTGGTTCTGGAACCCTGTGGACAGGGAACTTGACTGAGGTTTTATTCTGGAATCCTGTGGCCTGGGAACATGACATCAGTGGATTCTGGAACCCTGTGGCCGGGGAACATGTCATCAGTGGATTCTGGAACCCTGTGGCCTGGGAACATGAGAACGGTTTGATTCTGGAACCCTGTGGCTTGGGAATATGTCTGAGGTTTGATGGTGGAAACCTGTGGCCTGGCAACATGACTGAGGTTTGTTTCTGGAACCCTGTTCCCTGGGAACATGACTGAGGTTTGCTTCTGGACACCTTTCTCCTGGGAACATGACTGTGGTTTGATTGTGGAATCCTGTGGCCTGCGAACATGACTGAGGTTTGATTCTGGAACCATGTGTCCTGGGAATATGACTGAGCTTTGATTCTGGAAATCTGTGGCCTGGGAACTTGACTGAGGTTTGATGGCAGAAACCTGTGGACTGGCAACATGACTGAGGTTTGATTGTAGAACCCTGTGCCCTGGAAACATGACTGCGACCTGATACTTGAAACCCATGGCTTGGGAACTTGACATTGGTTTGATTCTTTAACCCTGTGGCCAGGGAACATGACTGAGGCGAGATTCTGGAATCCTGTGCCCAGGAAACATGACTGTGGCTTGGTACTGGAAACCCATGGCCTAGGAATTTGACATTGGTTTGATTCTGGAACCCTGTGGCCTGGGAACATGACTGAGGCGTGATTCTGGAATCCTGCGGCCTGGGAACATGACATCTGTTTAGATTATGGAATACTGTGCCCTGGGAACCTGACTGAAAGCTTGGTTCTGGAATCCTGTGGACTGGGAACATGACTGAGGTTTGATTCTGGAACCATGTGGCCTGGGAATATGACTGTGGTTTGATTTTGGAAACCATGGGCCTGTGAACATGACTGATGTTAGATTGAGGAATCCTGGGGCCTGGGAACATGACATCACTTTGGATTCTGGTACCCTGTTGCCTGGGAACATGAAATCGGTTTGATTGTGGAAACCTGTGGTCTGGGAATATGACTGAGGTTTGATGGTGGTACCCTATGGCCTGGCAACATGACTGAGGTTTGATTCTGGATCCCTGTGGCCAGGGAACATGACTGAGGCGTGATTCTGGAAAACTGTGGCCTGGGAATATGACTGAGCTTTGATTCTGGAAATCTGTGGCCTGGGAACTTGACTGAGGTTTGATGGCAGAAATCTGTGGACTGGCAACATTACTGAGGTTTGACTGTTGAACCCTGTGCTCTGGAAACATGACTGCGACCTGATACTTGAAACGCATGGCCTGGGAAATTGACATTGGCTTGATTCTGGAACCCTGTGGACCGGGAACATGACTGAGGTTTTATTCTGGAACCCTGTAGCCTGGGAATATAACTGAGGATTATTTCTGGAACCCGGTGGCCTGGTAACATGACTGAGGCGTGATTCTGGAAAAGTGTGGCCTGGGAATATGACTGAGGTTTGATTCTGGAAATCTGTGGCCTGGGAACTTGACTGAGGTTTGATGGCAGAAATCTGTGGACTGGCAACATGACTGAGGTTTGATTGTAGAACCCTGTGCCCTGGAAACATGACTGCGACCTGATACTTGAAACCCATGGCCTGGGAATTTGACATTGGTTTGATTCTGGAACCCTGTGGCCAGGAACAAGACTGAGGTGTGATTCTGGAATCCTGTTGCCTGGGAACATGACATCTGTTTAGATTGTGGAATACTGGGCCCTGGGAATCTGACTGAGGCTTGGTTTTGGTACCCTATGGACTGGGAACATGACTGAGGTTTTATTCTGGAACCCTGTAGCCTGCGAAAATAACTGAGGATTGTTTCTCGAACCCTGTGGCCTGGGAACATGACATCAGTGGATTCTGGAACCCTGTGGCCTGGGAACATGAGAACGGTTTGATTCTGCAACCCTGTGGCCTGGGAACATGTCTGAGGTTTGATGGTGGAAACCTGTGGCTTGGCAACATGACTGAGGTTTGTTTCTGGAACCCTGTTCCCTGGGAACATGACTGAGGTTTGATTCTGGACACCTTTGTGCTGGGAACATGACTGTGTTCTGATTGTAGAATCATGGGTCCTGCAAACATGACTGAGGTTTGATTCTGGAACCATGTGTCCTGCGAATATGACTGAGGTTTGATATTGGAAATCTTTGGCCTGGGAACTTGACTGAGGTTTGATGGCAGAAACCTGTTGACTGGCAAAATGACTGAGGTTTGATTGTAGAACCCTGTGCCCTGGAAACATGACTGTGGCCTGGTAGTGGAAACCCATGGCCTAGGAGTTTGACATTGGTTTGATTCTGGAACGCTGTGGCCTAGGAACATGACTGAGGCGTGATTCTGGAAAAGTGTGACCTGGGAATATGACTGAAGTTTGATTCTGGAAATCTGTGGCCTGGGAACTTGACTGAGGTTTGATGGCAGAAATCTGTGGACTGGCAACATGACTGAGGTTTGATTGTAGAACCCTGTACCCTGGAAACATGACTGAGACCTGATACTTGAAACCCATGGCCTGGGAACTTGACATTGGTTTGATTCTGGAACCCTGTGGCCAGGAACAAGACTGAGGCGTGATTCTGGAATGCTGTGCCCTGGGAACATGACATCTGTTTAGATTGTGGAATACTGGGCCCTGGGAACCTGACTGAGGCTTGGTTCTGGAACCCTGTGGACAGGGAACTTGACTGAGGTTTTATTCTGGAATCCTGTGGCCTGGGAACATGACATCAGTGGATTCTGGAACCCTGTGGCCGGGGAACATGTCATCAGTGGATTCTGGAACCCTGTGGCCTGGGAACATGAGAACGGTTTGATTCTGGAACCCTGTGGCTTGGGAATATGTCTGAGGTTTGATGGTGGAAACCTGTGGCCTGGCAACATGACTGAGGTTTGTTTCTGGAACCCTGTTCCCTGGGAACATGACTGAGGTTTGCTTCTGGACACCTTTCTCCTGGGAACATGACTGTGGTTTGATTGTGGAATCCTGTGGCCTGCGAACATGACTGAGGTTTGATTCTGGAACCATGTGTCCTGGGAATATGACTGAGCTTTGATTCTGGAAATCTGTGGCCTGGGAACTTGACTGAGGTTTGATGGCAGAAACCTGTGGACTGGCAACATGACTGAGGTTTGATTGTAGAACCCTGTACCCTGGAAACATGACTGCGACCTGATACTTGAAACCCATGGCTTGGGAACTTGACATTGGTTTGATTCTGGAACCCTGTGGCCAGGGAACATGACTGAGGCGAGATTCTGGAATCCTGTGCCCAGGAAACATGACTGTGGCTTGGTACTGGAAACCCATGGCCTAGGAATTTGACATTGGTTTGATTCTGGAACCCTGTGGCCTGGGAACATGACTGAGGCGTGATTCTGGAATCCTGCGGCCTGGGAACATGACATCTGTTTAGATTATGGAATACTGTGCCCTGGGAACCTGACTGAAAGCTTGGTTCTGGAATCCTGTGGACTGGGAACATGACTGAGGTTTGATTCTGGAACCATGTGGCCTGGGAATATGACTGTGGTTTGATTTTGGAAACCATTGGCCTGTGAACATGACTGATGTTAGATTGAGGAATCCTGGGGCCTGGGAACATGACATCACTTTGGATTCTGGTACCCTGTTGCCTGGGAACATGAAATCGGTTTGATTGTGGAAACCTGTGGTCTGGGAATATGACTGAGGTTTGATGGTGGTACCCTATGGCCTGGCAACATGACTGAGGTTTGATTCTGGATCCCTGTGGCCAGGGAACATGACTGAGGCGTGATTCTGGAAAACTGTGGCCTGGGAATATGACTGAGGTTTGATTCTGGAAATCTGTGGCCTGGGAACTTGACTGAGGTTTGATGGCAGAAATCTGTGGACTGGCAACATTACTGAGGTTTGATTGTTGAACCCTGTGCCCTGGAAACATGACTGCGACCTGATACTTGAAACGCATGGCCTGGGAAATTGACATTGGTTTGATTCTGGAACCCTGTGGCCAGGAACAAGACTGAGGTGTGATTCTGGAATCCTGTTGCCTGGGAACATGACATCTGTTTAGATTGTGGAATACTGGGCCCTGGGAATCTGACTGAGGCTTGGTTTTGGTACCCTGTGGACTGGGAACATGACTGAGGTTTTATTCTGGAACCCTGTAGCCTGCGAAAATAACTGAGGATTGTTTCTCGAACCCTGTGGCCTGGGAACATGACATCAGTGGATTCTGGAACCCTGTGGCCTGGGAACATGAGAACGGTTTGATTCTGGAACCCTGTGGCCTGGGAACATGTCTGAGGTTTGATGGTGGAAACCTGTGGCTTGGCAACATGACTGAGGTTTGTTTCTGGAACCCTGTTCCCTGGGAACATGACTGAGGTTTGATTCTGGACACCTTTGTGCTGGGAACATGACTGTGTTCTGATTGTAGAATCATGGGTCCTGCAAACATGACTGAGGTTTGATTCTGGAACCATGTGTCCTGCGAATATGACTGAGGTTTGATATTGGAAATCTTTGGCCTGGGAACTTGACTGAGGTTTGATGGCAGAAACCTGTGGACTGGCAACATGACTGAGGTTTGATTGTAGAACCCTGTGCCCTGGAAACATGACTGTGGCCTGGTAGTGGAAACCCATGGCCTAGGAGTTTGACATTGGTTTGATTCTGGAACGCTGTGGCCTAGGAACATGACTGAGGCGTGATTCTGGAAAAGTGTGACCTGGGAATATGACTGAAGTTTGATTCTGGAAATCTGTGGCCTGGGAACTTGACTGAGGTTTGATGGCAGAAATCTGTGGACTGGCAACATGACTGAGGTTTGATTGTAGAACCCTGTACCCTGGAAACATGACTGCGACCTGATACTTGAAACCCATGGCCTGGGAACTTGACATTGGTTTGATTCTGGAACCCTGTGGCCAGGAACAAGACTGAGGCGTGATTCTGGAATGCTGTGCCCTGGGAACATGACATCTGTTTAGATTGTGGAATACTGGGCCCTGGGAACCTGACTGAGGCTTGGTTCTGGAACCCTGTGGACAGGGAACTTGACTGAGGTTTTATTCTGGAATCCTGTGGCCTGGGAACATGACATCAGTGGATTCTGGAACCCTGTGGCCGGGGAACATGTCATCAGTGGATTCTGGAACCCTGTGGCCTGGGAACATGAGAACGGTTTGATTCTGGAACCCTGTGGCTTGGGAATATGTCTGAGGTTTGATGGTGGAAACCTGTGGCCTGGCAACATGACTGAGGTTTGTTTCTGGAACCCTGTTCCCTGGGAACATGACTGAGGTTTGCTTCTGGACACCTTTCTCCTGGGAACATGACTGTGGTTTGATTGTGGAATCCTGTGGCCTGCGAACATGACTGAGGTTTGATTCTGGAACCATGTGTCCTGGGAATATGACTGAGCTTTGATTCTGGAAATCTGTGGCCTGGGAACTTGACTGAGGTTTGATGGCAGAAACCTGTGGACTGGCAACATGACTGAGGTTTGATTGTAGAACCCTGTACCCTGGAAACATGACTGCGACCTGATACTTGAAACCCATGGCTTGGGAACTTGACATTGGTTTGATTCTTTAACCCTGTGGCCAGGGAACATGACTGAGGCGAGATTCTGGAATCCTGTGCCCAGGAAACATGACTGTGGCTTGGTACTGGAAACCCATGGCCTAGGAATTTGACATTGGTTTGATTCTGGAACCCTGTGGCCTGGGAACATGACTGAGGCGTGATTCTGGAATCCTGCGGCCTGGGAACATGACATCTGTTTAGATTATGGAATACTGGGCCCTGGGAACCTGACTGAGGCTTGGTTCTGGAACCCTGTGGACAGGGAACTTGACTGAGGTTTTATTCTGGAATCCTGTGGCCTGGGAACATGACATCAGTGGATTCTGGAACCCTGTGGCCGGGGAACATGTCATCAGTGGATTCTGGAACCCTGTGGCCTGGGAACATGAGAACGGTTTGATTCTGGAACCCTGTGGCTTGGGAATATGTCTGAGGTTTGATGGTGGAAACCTGTGGCCTGGCAACATGACTGAGGTTTGTTTCTGGAACCCTGTTCCCTGGGAACATGACTGAGGTTTGCTTCTGGACACCTTTCTCCTGGGAACATGACTGTGGTTTGATTGTGGAATCCTGTGGCCTGCGAACATGACTGAGGTTTGATTCTGGAACCATGTGTCCTGGGAATATGACTGAGCTTTGATTCTGGAAATCTGTGGCCTGGGAACTTGACTGAGGTTTGATGGCAGAAACCTGTGGACTGGCAACATGACTGAGGTTTGATTGTAGAACCCTGTACCCTGGAAACATGACTGCGACCTGATACTTGAAACCCATGGCTTGGGAACTTGACATTGGTTTGATTCTTTAACCCTGTGGCCAGGGAACATGACTGAGGCGAGATTCTGGAATCCTGTGCCCAGGAAACATGACTGTGGCTTGGTACTGGAAACCCATGGCCTAGGAATTTGACATTGGTTTGATTCTGGAACCCTGTGGCCTGGGAACATGACTGAGGCGTGATTCTGGAATCCTGCGGCCTGGGAACATGACATCTGTTTAGATTATGGAATACTGTGCCCTGGGAACCTGACTGAAAGCTTGGTTCTGGAATCCTGTGGACTGGGAACATGACTGAGGTTTGATTCTGGAACCATGTGGCCTGGGAATATGACTGTGGTTTGATTTTGGAAACCATTGGCCTGTGAACATGACTGATGTTAGATTGAGGAATCCTGGGGCCTGGGAACATGACATCACTTTGGATTCTGGTACCCTGTTGCCTGGGAACATGAAATCGGTCTGATTGTGGAAACCTGTGGTCTGGGAATATGACTGAGGTTTGATGGCGGTACCCTATGGCCTGGCAACATGACTGAGGTTTGATTCTGGATCCCTGTGGCCAGGGAACATGACTGAGGCGTGATTCTGGAAAACTGTGGCTTGGGAATATGACTGAGGTTTGATTCTGGAAATCTGTGGCCTGGGAACTTGACTGAGGTTTGATGGCAGAAATCTGTGGACTGGCAACATTACTGAGGTTTGATTGTTGAACCCTGTGCTCTGGAAACATGACTGCGACCTGATACTTGAAACGCATGGCATGGGAAATTGACATTGGTTTG
The DNA here is from genome assembly GCF_965194805.1 of Balaenoptera borealis. Taxonomy (NCBI): domain Eukaryota; kingdom Metazoa; phylum Chordata; class Mammalia; order Artiodactyla; family Balaenopteridae; genus Balaenoptera; species Balaenoptera borealis. Next base: position 56,978 of record NW_028123923.1, read on the forward strand.
ATTCTGGAACCCTGTGGACCGGGAACATGACTGAGGTTTTATTCTGGAACCCTGTAGCCTGGGAATATAACTGAGGATTGTTTCTGGAACCCGGTGGCCTGGTAACATGACTGAGGCGTGATTCTGGAAAAGTGTGGCCTGGGAATATGACTGAGGTTTGATTCTGGAAATCTGTGGCCTGGGAACTTGACTGAGGTTTGATGGCAGAAATCTGTGGACTGGCAACATGACTGAGGTTTGATTGTAGAACCCTGTGCCCTGGAAACATGACTGCGACCTGATACTTGAAACCCATGGCCTGGGAATTTGACATTGGTTTGATTCTGGAACCCTGTGGCCAGGAACAAGACTGAGGTGTGATTCTGGAATCCTGTTGCCTGGGAACATGACATCTGTTTAGATTGTGGAATACTGGGCCCTGGGAATCTGACTGAGGCTTGGTTTTGGTACCCTGTGGACTGGGAACATGACTGAGGTTTTATTCTGGAACCCTGTAGCCTGCGAAAATAACTGAGGATTGTTTCTCGAACCCTGTGGCCTGGGAACATGACATCAGTGGATTCTGGAACCCAGTGGCCTGGGAACATGAGAACGGTTTGATTCTGGAACCCTGTGGCCTGGGAACATGTCTGAGGTTTGATGGTGGAAACCTGTGGCTTGGCAACATGACTGAGGTTTGTTTCTGGAACCCTGTTCCCTGGGAACATGACTGAGGTTTGATTCTGGACACCTTTGTGCTGGGAACATGACTGTGTTCTGATTGTAGAATCATGGGTCCTGCAAACATGACTGAGGTTTGATTCTGGAACCATGTGTCCTGCGAATATGACTGAGGTTTGATATTGGAAATCTTTGGCCTGGGAACTTGACTGAGGTTTGATGGCAGAAACCTGTGGACTGGCAACATGACTGAGGTTTGATTGTAGAACCCTGTGCCCTGGAAACATGACTGTGGCCTGGTAGTGGAAACCCATGGCCTAGGAGTTTGACATTGGTTTGATTCTGGAACGCTGTGGCCTAGGAACATGACTGAGGCGTGATTCTGGAAAAGTGTGACCTGGGAATATGACTGAAGTTTGATTCTGGAAATCTGTGGCCTGGGAACTTGACTGAGGTTTGATGGCAGAAATCTGTGGACTGGCAACATGACTGAGGTTTGATTGTAGAACCCTGTACCCTGGAAACATGACTGAGACCTGATACTTGAAACCCATGGCCTGGGAACTTGACATTGGTTTGATTCTGGAACCCTGTGGCCAGGAACAAGACTGAGGCGTGATTCTGGAATGCTGTGCCCTGGGAACATGACATCTGTTTAGACTGTGGAATACTGGGCCCTGGGAACCTGACTGAGGCTTGGTTCTGGAACCCTGTGGACAGGGAACTTGACTGAGGTTTTATTCTGGAATCCTGTGGCCTGGGAACATGACATCAGTGGATTCTGGAACCCTGTGGCCGGGGAACATGTCATCAGTGGATTCTGGAACCCTGTGGCCTGGGAACATGAGAACGGTTTGATTCTGGAACCCTGTGGCTTGGGAATATGTCTGAGGTTTGATGGTGGAAACCTGTGGCCTGGCAACATGACTGAGGTTTGTTTCTGGAACCCTGTTCCCTGGGAACATGACTGAGGTTTGCTTCTGGACACCTTTCTCCTGGGAACATGACTGTGGTTTGATTGTGGAATCCTGTGGCCTGCGAACATGACTGAGGTTTGATTCTGGAACCATGTGTCCTGGGAATATGACTGAGCTTTGATTCTGGAAATCTGTGGCCTGGGAACTTGACTGAGGTTTGATGGCAGAAACCTGTGGACTGGCAACATGACTGAGGTTTGATTGTAGAACCCTGTGCCCTGGAAACATGACTGCGACCTGATACTTGAAACCCATGGCTTGGGAACTTGACATTGGTTTGATTCTTTAACCCTGTGGCCAGGGAACATGACTGAGGCGAGATTCTGGAATCCTGTGCCCAGGAAACATGACTGTGGCTTGGTACTGGAAACCCATGGCCTAGGAATTTGACATTGGTTTGATTCTGGAACCCTGTGGCCTGGGAACATGACTGAGGCGTGATTCTGGAATCCTGCGGCCTGGGAACATGACATCTGTTTAGATTATGGAATACTGTGCCCTGGGAACCTGACTGAAAGCTTGGTTCTGGAATCCTGTGGACTGGGAACATGACTGAGGTTTGATTCTGGAACCATGTGGCCTGGGAATATGACTGTGGTTTGATTTTGGAAACCATTGGCCTGTGAACATGACTGATGTTAGATTGAGGAATCCTGGGGCCTGGGAACATGACATCACTTTGGATTCTGGTACCCTGTTGCCTGGGAACATGAAATCGGTCTGATTGTGGAAACCTGTGGTCTGGGAATATGACTGAGGTTTGATGGCGGTACCCTATGGCCTGGCAACATGACTGAGGTTTGATTCTGGATCCCTGTGGCCAGGGAACATGACTGAGGCGTGATTCTGGAAAACTGTGGCTTGGGAATATGACTGAGGTTTGATTCTGGAAATCTGTGGCCTGGGAACTTGACTGAGGTTTGATGGCAGAAATCTGTGGACTGGCAACATTACTGAGGTTTGATTGTTGAACCCTGTGCTCTGGAAACATGACTGCGACCTGATACTTGAAACGCATGGCATGGGAAATTGACATTGGTTTGATTCTGGAACCCTGTGGACCGGGAACATGACTGAGGTTTTATTCTGGAACCCTGTAGCCTGGGAATATAACTGAGGATTGTTTCTGGAACCCGGTGGCCTGGTAACATGACTGAGGCGTGATTCTGGAAAAGTGTGGCCTGGGAATATGACTGAGGTTTGATTCTGGAAATCTGTGGCCTGGGAACTTGACTGAGGTTTGATGGCAGAAATCTGTGGACTGGCAACATGACTGAGGTTTGATTGTAGAACCCTGTGCCCTGGAAACATGACTGCGACCTGATACTTGAAACCCATGGCCTGGGAATTTGACATTGGTTTGATTCTGGAACCCTGTGGCCAGGAACAAGACTGAGGTGTGATTCTGGAATCCTGTTGCCTGGGAACATGACATCTGTTTAGATTGTGGAATACTGGGCCCTGGGAATCTGACTGAGGCTTGGTTTTGGTACCCTGTGGACTGGGAACATGACTGAGGTTTGATTCTGGAACCCTGTAGCCTGCGAAAATAACTGAGGATTGTTTCTCGAACCCTGTGGCCTGGGAACATGACATCAGTGGATTCTGGAACCCAGTGGCCTGGGAACATGAGAACGGTTTGATTCTGGAACCCTGTGGCCTGGGAACATGTCTGAGGTTTGATGGTGGAAACCTGTGGCTTGGCAACATGACTGAGGTTTGTTTCTGGAACCCTGTTCCCTGGGAACATGACTGAGGTTTGATTCTGGACACCTTTGTGCTGGGAACATGACTGTGTTCTGATTGTAGAATCATGGGTCCTGCAAACATGACTGAGGTTTGATTCTGGAACCATGTGTCCTGCGAATATGACTGAGGTTTGATATTGGAAATCTTTGGCCTGGGAACTTGACTGAGGTTTGATGGCAGAAACCTGTGGACTGGCAACATGACTGAGGTTTGATTGTAGAACCCTGTGCCCTGGAAACATGACTGTGGCCTGGTAGTGGAAACCCATGGCCTAGGAGTTTGACATTGGTTTGATTCTGGAACGCTGTGGCCTAGGAACATGACTGAGGCGTGATTCTGGAAAAGTGTGACCTGGGAATATGACTGAAGTTTGATTCTGGAAATCTGTGGCCTGGGAACTTGACTGAGGTTTGATGGCAGAAATCTGTGGACTGGCAACATGACTGAGGTTTGATTGTAGAACCCTGTACCCTGGAAACATGACTGAGACCTGATACTTGAAACCCATGGCCTGGGAACTTGACATTGGTTTGATTCTGGAACCCTGTGGCCAGGAACAAGACTGAGGCGTGATTCTGGAATGCTGTGCCCTGGGAACATGACATCTGTTTAGACTGTGGAATACTGGGCCCTGGGAACCTGACTGAGGCTTGGTTCTGGAACCCTGTGGACAGGGAACTTGACTGAGGTTTTATTCTGGAATCCTGTGGCCTGGGAACATGACATCAGTGGATTCTGGAACCCTGTGGCCGGGGAACATGTCATCAGTGGATTCTGGAACCCTGTGGCCTGGGAACATGAGAACGGTTTGATTCTGGAACCCTGTGGCTTGGGAATATGTCTGAGGTTTGATGGTGGAAACCTGTGGCCTGGCAACATGACTGAGGTTTGTTTCTGGAACCCTGTTCCCTGGGAACATGACTGAGGTTTGCTTCTGGACACCTTTCTCCTGGGAACATGACTGTGGTTTGATTGTGGAATCCTGTGGCCTGCGAACATGACTGAGGTTTGATTCTGGAACCATGTGTCCTGGGAATATGACTGAGCTTTGATTCTGGAAATCTGTGGCCTGGGAACTTGACTGAGGTTTGATGGCAGAAACCTGTGGACTGGCAACATGACTGAGGTTTGATTGTAGAACCCTGTGCCCTGGAAACATGACTGCGACCTGATACTTGAAACCCATGGCTTGGGAACTTGACATTGGTTTGATTCTTTAACCCTGTGGCCAGGGAACATGACTGAGGCGAGATTCTGGAATCCTGTGCCCAGGAAACATGACTGTGGCTTGGTACTGGAAACCCATGGCCTAGGAATTTGACATTGGTTTGATTCTGGAACCCTGTGGCCTGGGAACATGACTGAGGCGTGATTCTGGAATCCTGCGGCCTGGGAACATGACATCTGTTTAGATTATGGAATACTGTGCCCTGGGAACCTGACTGAAAGCTTGGTTCTGGAATCCTGTGGACTGGGAACATGACTGAGGTTTGATTCTGGAACCATGTGGCCTGGGAATATGACTGTGGTTTGATTTTGGAAACCATTGGCCTGTGAACATGACTGATGTTAGATTGAGGAATCCTGGGGCCTGGGAACATGACATCACTTTGGATTCTGGTACCCTGTTGCCTGGGAACATGAAATCGGTTTGATTGTGGAAACCTGTGGTCTGGGAATATGACTGAGGTTTGATGGTGGTACCCTATGGCCTGGCAACATGACTGAGGTTTGATTCTGGATCCCTGTGGCCAGGGAACATGACTGAGGCGTGATTCTGGAAAACTGTGGCTTGGGAATATGACTGAGGTTTGATTCTGGAAATCTGTGGCCTGGGAACTTGACTGAGGTTTGATGGCAGAAATCTGTGGACTGGCAACATTACTGAGGTTTGATTGTTGAACCCTGTGCTCTGGAAACATGACTGAGACCTGATACTTGAAACGCATGGCCTGGGAAATTGACATTGGTTTGATTCTGGAACCCTGTGGACCGGGAACATGACTGAGGTTTTATTCTGGAACCCTGTAGCCTGGGAATATAACTGAGGATTGTTTCTGGAACCCGGTGGCCTGGTAACATGACTGAGGCGTGATTCTGGAAAAGTGTGGCCTGGGAATATGACTGAGGTTTGATTCTGGAAATCTGTGGCCTGGGAACTTGACTGAGGTTTGATGGCAGAAATCTGTGGACTGGCAACATGACTGAGGTTTGATTGTAGAACCCTGTGCCCTGGAAACATGACTGCGACCTGATACTTGAAACCCATGGCCTGGGAATTTGACATTGGTTTGATTCTGGAACCCTGTGGCCAGGAACAAGACTGAGGTGTGATTCTGGAATCCTGTTGCCTGGGAACATGACATCTGTTTAGATTGTGGAATACTGGGCCCTGGGAATCTGACTGAGGCTTGGTTTTGGTACCCTGTGGACTGGGAACATGACTGAGGTTTTATTCTGGAACCCTGTAGCCTGCGAAAATAACTGAGGATTGTTTCTCGAACCCTGTGGCCTGGGAACATGACATCAGTGGATTCTGGAACCCAGTGGCCTGGGAACATGAGAACGGTTTGATTCTGGAACCCTGTGGCCTGGGAACATGTCTGAGGTTTGATGGTGGAAACCTGTGGCTTGGCAACATGACTGAGGTTTGTTTCTGGAACCCTGTTCCCTGGGAACATGACTGAGGTTTGATTCTGGACACCTTTGTGCTGGGAACATGACTGTGTTCTGATTGTAGAATCATGGGTCCTGCAAACATGACTGAGGTTTGATTCTGGAACCATGTGTCCTGCGAATATGACTGAGGTTTGATATTGGAAATCTTTGGCCTGGGAACTTGACTGAGGTTTGATGGCAGAAACCTGTGGACTGGCAACATGACTGAGGTTTGATTGTAGAACCCTGTGCCCTGGAAACATGACTGTGGCCTGGTAGTGGAAACCCATGGCCTAGGAGTTTGACATTGGTTTGATTCTGGAACGCTGTGGCCTAGGAACATGACTGAGGCGTGATTCTGGAAAAGTGTGACCTGGGAATATGACTGAAGTTTGATTCTGGAAATCTGTGGCCTGGGAACTTGACTGAGGTTTGATGGCAGAAATCTGTGGACTGGCAACATGACTGAGGTTTGATTGTAGAACCCTGTACCCTGGAAACATGACTGAGACCTGATACTTGAAACCCATGGCCTGGGAACTTGACATTGGTTTGATTCTGGAACCCTGTGGCCAGGAACAAGACTGAGGCGTGATTCTGGAATGCTGTGCCCTGGGAACATGACATCTGTTTAGATTGTGGAATACTGGGCCCTGGGAACCTGACTGAGGCTTGGTTCTGGAACCCTGTGGACAGGGAACTTGACTGAGGTTTTATTCTGGAATCCTGTGGCCTGGGAACATGACATCAGTGGATTCTGGAACCCTGTGGCCGGGGAACATGTCATCAGTGGATTCTGGAACCCTGTGGCCTGGGAACATGAGAACGGTTTGATTCTGGAACCCTGTGGCTTGGGAATATGTCTGAGGTTTGATGGTGGAAACCTGTGGCCTGGCAACATGACTGAGGTTTGTTTCTGGAACCCTGTTCCCTGGGAACATGACTGAGGTTTGCTTCTGGACACCTTTCTCCTGGGAACATGACTGTGGTTTGATTGTGGAATCCTGTGGCCTGCGAACATGACTGAGGTTTGATTCTGGAACCATGTGTCCTGGGAATATGACTGAGCTTTGATTCTGGAAATCTGTGGCCTGGGAACTTGACTGAGGTTTGATGGCAGAAACCTGTGGACTGGCAACATGACTGAGGTTTGATTGTAGAACCCTGTGCCCTGGAAACATGACTGCGACCTGATACTTGAAACCCATGGCTTGGGAACTTGACATTGGTTTGATTCTTTAACCCTGTGGCCAGGGAACATGACTGAGGCGAGATTCTGGAATCCTGTGCCCAGGAAACATGACTGTGGCTTGGTACTGGAAACCCATGGCCTAGGAATTTGACATTGGTTTGATTCTGGAACCCTGTGGCCTGGGAACATGACTGAGGCGTGATTCTGGAATCCTGCGGCCTGGGAACATGACATCTGTTTAGATTATGGAATACTGTGCCCTGGGAACCTGACTGAAAGCTTGGTTCTGGAATCCTGTGGACTGGGAACATGACTGAGGTTTGATTCTGGAACCATGTGGCCTGGGAATATGACTGTGGTTTGATTTTGGAAACCATGGGCCTGTGAACATGACTGATGTTAGATTGAGGAATCCTGGGGCCTGGGAACATGACATCACTTTGGATTCTGGTACCCTGTTGCCTGGGAACATGAAATCGGTTTGATTGTGGAAACCTGTGGTCTGGGAATATGACTGAGGTTTGATGGTGGTACCCTATGGCCTGGCAACATGACTGAGGTTTGATTCTGGATCCCTGTGGCCAGGGAACATGACTGAGGCGTGATTCTGGAAAACTGTGGCCTGGGAATATGACTGAGCTTTGATTCTGGAAATCTGTGGCCTGGGAACTTGACTGAGGTTTGATGGCAGAAATCTGTGGACTGGCAACATTACTGAGGTTTGACTGTTGAACCCTGTGCTCTGGAAACATGACTGCGACCTGATACTTGAAACGCATGGCCTGGGAAATTGACATTGGCTTGATTCTGGAACCCTGTGGACCGGGAACATGACTGAGGTTTTATTCTGGAACCCTGTAGCCTGGGAATATAACTGAGGATTATTTCTGGAACCCGGTGGCCTGGTAACATGACTGAGGCGTGATTCTGGAAAAGTGTGGCCTGGGAATATGACTGAGGTTTGATTCTGGAAATCTGTGGCCTGGGAACTTGACTGAGGTTTGATGGCAGAAATCTGTGGACTGGCAACATGACTGAGGTTTGATTGTAGAACCCTGTGCCCTGGAAACATGACTGCGACCTGATACTTGAAACCCATGGCCTGGGAATTTGACATTGGTTTGATTCTGGAACCCTGTGGCCAGGAACAAGACTGAGGTGTGATTCTGGAATCCTGTTGCCTGGGAACATGACATCTGTTTAGATTGTGGAATACTGGGCCCTGGGAATCTGACTGAGGCTTGGTTTTGGTACCCTATGGACTGGGAACATGACTGAGGTTTTATTCTGGAACCCTGTAGCCTGCGAAAATAACTGAGGATTGTTTCTCGAACCCTGTGGCCTGGGAACATGACATCAGTGGATTCTGGAACCCTGTGGCCTGGGAACATGAGAACGGTTTGATTCTGCAACCCTGTGGCCTGGGAACATGTCTGAGGTTTGATGGTGGAAACCTGTGGCTTGGCAACATGACTGAGGTTTGTTTCTGGAACCCTGTTCCCTGGGAACATGACTGAGGTTTGATTCTGGACACCTTTGTGCTGGGAACATGACTGTGTTCTGATTGTAGAATCATGGGTCCTGCAAACATGACTGAGGTTTGATTCTGGAACCATGTGTCCTGCGAATATGACTGAGGTTTGATATTGGAAATCTTTGGCCTGGGAACTTGACTGAGGTTTGATGGCAGAAACCTGTTGACTGGCAAAATGACTGAGGTTTGATTGTAGAACCCTGTGCCCTGGAAACATGACTGTGGCCTGGTAGTGGAAACCCATGGCCTAGGAGTTTGACATTGGTTTGATTCTGGAACGCTGTGGCCTAGGAACATGACTGAGGCGTGATTCTGGAAAAGTGTGACCTGGGAATATGACTGAAGTTTGATTCTGGAAATCTGTGGCCTGGGAACTTGACTGAGGTTTGATGGCAGAAATCTGTGGACTGGCAACATGACTGAGGTTTGATTGTAGAACCCTGTACCCTGGAAACATGACTGAGACCTGATACTTGAAACCCATGGCCTGGGAACTTGACATTGGTTTGATTCTGGAACCCTGTGGCCAGGAACAAGACTGAGGCGTGATTCTGGAATGCTGTGCCCTGGGAACATGACATCTGTTTAGATTGTGGAATACTGGGCCCTGGGAACCTGACTGAGGCTTGGTTCTGGAACCCTGTGGACAGGGAACTTGACTGAGGTTTTATTCTGGAATCCTGTGGCCTGGGAACATGACATCAGTGGATTCTGGAACCCTGTGGCCGGGGAACATGTCATCAGTGGATTCTGGAACCCTGTGGCCTGGGAACATGAGAACGGTTTGATTCTGGAACCCTGTGGCTTGGGAATATGTCTGAGGTTTGATGGTGGAAACCTGTGGCCTGGCAACATGACTGAGGTTTGTTTCTGGAACCCTGTTCCCTGGGAACATGACTGAGGTTTGCTTCTGGACACCTTTCTCCTGGGAACATGACTGTGGTTTGATTGTGGAATCCTGTGGCCTGCGAACATGACTGAGGTTTGATTCTGGAACCATGTGTCCTGGGAATATGACTGAGCTTTGATTCTGGAAATCTGTGGCCTGGGAACTTGACTGAGGTTTGATGGCAGAAACCTGTGGACTGGCAACATGACTGAGGTTTGATTGTAGAACCCTGTGCCCTGGAAACATGACTGCGACCTGATACTTGAAACCCATGGCTTGGGAACTTGACATTGGTTTGATTCTTTAACCCTGTGGCCAGGGAACATGACTGAGGCGAGATTCTGGAATCCTGTGCCCAGGAAACATGACTGTGGCTTGGTACTGGAAACCCATGGCCTAGGAATTTGACATTGGTTTGATTCTGGAACCCTGTGGCCTGGGAACATGACTGAGGCGTGATTCTGGAATCCTGCGGCCTGGGAACATGACATCTGTTTAGATTATGGAATACTGTGCCCTGGGAACCTGACTGAAAGCTTGGTTCTGGAATCCTGTGGACTGGGAACATGACTGAGGTTTGATTCTGGAACCATGTGGCCTGGGAATATGACTGTGGTTTGATTTTGGAAACCATGGGCCTGTGAACATGACTGATGTTAGATTGAGGAATCCTGGGGCCTGGGAACATGACATCACTTTGGATTCTGGTACCCTGTTGCCTGGGAACATGAAATCGGTTTGATTGTGGAAACCTGTGGTCTGGGAATATGACTGAGGTTTGATGGTGGTACCCTATGGCCTGGCAACATGACTGAGGTTTGATTCTGGATCCCTGTGGCCAGGGAACATGACTGAGGCGTGATTCTGGAAAACTGTGGCCTGGGAATATGACTGAGCTTTGATTCTGGAAATCTGTGGCCTGGGAACTTGACTGAGGTTTGATGGCAGAAATCTGTGGACTGGCAACATTACTGAGGTTTGACTGTTGAACCCTGTGCTCTGGAAACATGACTGCGACCTGATACTTGAAACGCATGGCCTGGGAAATTGACATTGGCTTGATTCTGGAACCCTGTGGACCGGGAACATGACTGAGGTTTTATTCTGGAACCCTGTAGCCTGGGAATATAACTGAGGATTGTTTCTGGAACCCGGTGGCCTGGTAACATGACTGAGGCGTGATTCTGGAAAAGTGTGGCCTGGGAATATGACTGAGGTTTGATTCTGGAAATCTGTGGCCTGGGAACTTGACTGAGGTTTGATGGCAGAAATCTGTGGACTGGCAACATGACTGAGGTTTGATTGTAGAACCCTGTGCCCTGGAAACATGACTGCGACCTGATACTTGAAACCCATGGCCTGGGAATTTGACATTGGTTTGATTCTGGAACCCTGTGGCCAGGAACAAGACTGAGGCGTGATTCTGGAATCCTGTTGCCTGGGAACATGACATCTGTTTAGATTGTGGAATACTGGGCCCTGGGAATCTGACTGAGGCTTGGTTTTGGTACCCTATGGACTGGGAACATGACTGAGGTTTTATTCTGGAACCCTGTAGCCTGCGAAAATAACTGAGGATTGTTTCTCGAACCCTGTGGCCTGGGAACATGACATCAGTGGATTCTGGAACCCTGTGGCCTGGGAACATGAGAACGGTTTGATTCTGGAACCCTGTGGCCTGGGAACATGTCTGAGGTTTGATGGTGGAAACCTGTGGCTTGGCAACATGACTGAGGTTTGTTTCTGGAACCCTGTTCCCTGGGAACATGACTGAGGTTTGATTCTGGACACCTTTGTGCTGGGAACATGACTGTGTTCTGATTGTAGAATCATGGGTCCTGCAAACATGACTGAGGTTTGATTCTGGAACCATGTGTCCTGCGAATATGACTGAGGTTTGATATTGGAAATCTTTGGCCTGGGAACTTGACTGAGGTTTGATGGCAGAAACCTGTGGACTGGCAACATGACTGAGGTTTGATTGTAGAACCCTGTGCCCTGGAAACATGACTGTGGCCTGGTAGTGGAAACCCATGGCCTAGGAGTTTGACATTGGTTTGATTCTGGAACGCTGTGGCCTAGGAACATGACTGAGGCGTGATTCTGGAAAAGTGTGACCTGGGAATATGACTGAAGTTTGATTCTGGAAATCTGTGGCCTGGGAACTTGACTGAGGTTTGATGGCAGAAATCTGTGGACTGGCAACATGACTGAGGTTTGATTGTAGAACCCTGTACCCTGGAAACATGACTGAGACCTGATACTTGAAACCCATGGCCTGGGAACTTGACATTGGTTTGATTCTGGAACCCTGTGGCCAGGAACAAGACTGAAGCGTGATTCTGGAATGCTGTGCCCTGGGAACATGACATCTGTTTAGACTGTGGAATACTGGGCCCTGGGAACCTGACTGAGGCTTGGTTCTGGAACCCTGTGGACAGGGAACTTGACTGAGGTTTTATTCTGGAATCCTGTGGCCTGGGAACATGACATCAGTGGATTCTGGAACCCTGTGGCCGGGGAACATGTCATCAGTGGATTCTGGAACCCTGTGGCCTGGGAACATGAGAATGGTTTGATTCTGGAACCCTGTGGCTTGGGAATATGTCTGAGGTTTGATGGTGGAAACCTGTGGCCTGGCAACATGACTGAGGTTTGTTTCTGGAACCCTGTTCCCTGGGAACATGACTGAGGTTTGCTTCTGGACACCTTTCTCCTGGGAACATGACTGTGGTTTGATTGTGGAATCCTGTGGCCTGCGAACATGACTGAGGTTTGATTCTGGAACCATGTGTCCTGGGAATATGACTGAGCTTTGATTCTGGAAATCTGTGGCCTGGGAACTTGACTGAGGTTTGATGGCAGAAACCTGTGGACTGGCAACATGACTGAGGTTTGATTGTAGAACCCTGTACCCTGGAAACATGACTGCGACCTGATACTTGAAACCCATGGCTTGGGAACTTGACATTGGTTTGATTCTTTAACCCTGTGGCCAGGGAACATGACTGAGGCGAGATTCTGGAATCCTGTGCCCAGGAAACATGACTGTGGCTTGGTACTGGAAACCCATGGCCTAGGAATTTGACATTGGTTTGATTCTGGAACCCTGTGGCCTGGGAACATGACTGAGGCGTGATTCTGGAATCCTGCGGCCTGGGAACATGACATCTGTTTAGATTATGGAATACTGTGCCCTGGGAACCTGACTGAAAGCTTGGTTCTGGAATCCTGTGGACTGGGAACATGACTGAGGTTTGATTCTGGAACCATGTGGCCTGGGAATATGACTGTGGTTTGATTTTGGAAACCATGGGCCTGTGAACATGACTGATGTTAGATTGAGGAATCCTGGGGCCTGGGAACATGACATCACTTTGGATTCTGGTACCCTGTTGCCTGGGAACATGAAATCGGTTTGATTGTGGAAACCTGTGGTCTGGGAATATGACTGAGGTTTGATGGCGGTACCCTATGGCCTGGCAACATGACTGAGGTTTGATTCTGGATCCCTGTGGCCAGGGAACATGACTGAGGCGTGATTCTGGAAAACTGTGGCTTGGGAATATGACTGAGGTTTGATTCTGGAAATCTGTGGCCTGGGAACTTGACTGAGGTTTGATGGCAGAAATCTGTGGACTGGCAACATTACTGAGGTTTGATTGTTGAACCCTGTGCTCTGGAAACATGACTGCGACCTGATACTTGAAACGCATGGCCTGGGAAATTGACATTGGTTTGATTCTGGAACCCTGTGGACCGGGAACATGACTGAGGTTTTATTCTGGAACCCTGTAGCCTGGGAATATAACTGAGGATTGTTTCTGGAACCCGGTGGCCTGGTAACATGACTGAGGCGTGATTCTGGAAAAGTGTGGCCTGGGAATATGACTGAGGTTTGATTCTGGAAATCTGTGGCCTGGGAACTTGACTGAGGTTTGATGGCAGAAATCTGTGGACTGGCAACATGACTGAGGTTTGATTGTAGAACCCTGTGCCCTGGAAACATGACTGCGACCTGATACTTGAAACCCATGGCCTGGGAATTTGACATTGGTTTGATTCTGGAACCCTGTGGCCAGGAACAAGACTGAGGCGTGATTCTGGAATCCTGTTGCCTGGGAACATGACATCTGTTTAGATTGTGGAATACTGGGCCCTGGGAATCTGACTGAGGCTTGGTTTTGGTACCCTATGGACTGGGAACATGACTGAGGTTTTATTCTGGAACCCTGTAGCCTGCGAAAATAACTGAGGATTGTTTCTCGAACCCTGTGGCCTGGGAACATGACATCAGTGGATTCTGGAACCCTGTGGCCTGGGAACATGAGAACGGTTTGATTCTGGAACCCTGTGGCCTGGGAACATGTCTGAGGTTTGATGGTGGAAACCTGTGGCTTGGCAACATGACTGAGGTTTGTTTCTGGAACCCTGTTCCCTGGGAACATGACTGAGGTTTGATTCTGGACACCTTTGTGCTGGGAACATGACTGTGTTCTGATTGTAGAATCATGGGTCCTGCAAACATGACTGAGGTTTGATTCTGGAACCATGTGTCCTGCGAATATGACTGAGGTTTGATATTGGAAATCTTTGGCCTGGGAACTTGACTGAGGTTTGATGGCAGAAACCTGTGGACTGGCAACATGACTGAGGTTTGATTGTAGAACCCTGTGCCCTGGAAACATGACTGTGGCCTGGTAGTGGAAACCCATGGCCTAGGAGTTTGACATTGGTTTGATTCTGGAACGCTGTGGCCTAGGAACATGACTGAGGCGTGATTCTGGAAAAGTGTGACCTGGGAATATGACTGAAGTTTGATTCTGGAAATCTGTGGCCTGGGAACTTGACTGAGGTTTGATGGCAGAAATCTGTGGACTGGCAACATGACTGAGGTTTGATTGTAGAACCCTGTACCCTGGAAACATGACTGAGACCTGATACTTGAAACCCATGGCCTGGGAACTTGACATTGGTTTGATTCTGGAACCCTGTGGCCAGGAACAAGACTGAAGCGTGATTCTGGAATGCTGTGCCCTGGGAACATGACATCTGTTTAGACTGTGGAATACTGGGCCCTGGGAACCTGACTGAGGCTTGGTTCTGGAACCCTGTGGACAGGGAACTTGACTGAGGTTTTATTCTGGAATCCTGTGGCCTGGGAACATGACATCAGTGGATTCTGGAACCCTGTGGCCGGGGAACATGTCATCAGTGGATTCTGGAACCCTGTGGCCTGGGAACATGAGAACGGTTTGATTCTGGAACCCTGTGGCTTGGGAATATGTCTGAGGTTTGATGGTGGAAACCTGTGGCCTGGCAACATGACTGAGGTTTGTTTCTGGAACCCTGTTCCCTGGGAACATGACTGAGGTTTGCTTCTGGACACCTTTCTCCTGGGAACATGACTGTGGTTTGATTGTGGAATCCTGTGGCCTGCGAACATGACTGAGGTTTGATTCTGGAACCATGTGTCCTGGGAATATGACTGAGCTTTGATTCTGGAAATCTGTGGCCTGGGAACTTGACTGAGGTTTGATGGCAGAAACCTGTGGACTGGCAACATGACTGAGGTTTGATTGTAGAACCCTGTACCCTGGAAACATGACTGCGACCTGATACTTGAAACCCATGGCTTGGGAACTTGACATTGGTTTGATTCTTTAACCCTGTGGCCAGGGAACATGACTGAGGCGAGATTCTGGAATCCTGTGCCCAGGAAACATGACTGTGGCTTGGTACTGGAAACCCATGGCCTAGGAATTTGACATTGGTTTGATTCTGGAACCCTGTGGCCTGGGAACATGACTGAGGCGTGATTCTGGAATCCTGCGGCCTGGGAACATGACATCTGTTTAGATTATGGAATACTGTGCCCTGGGAACCTGACTGAAAGCTTGGTTCTGGAATCCTGTGGACTGGGAACATGACTGAGGTTTGATTCTGGAACCATGTGGCCTGGGAATATGACTGTGGTTTGATTTTGGAAACCATTGGCCTGTGAACATGACTGATGTTAGATTGAGGAATCCTGGGGCCTGGGAACATGACATCACTTTGGATTCTGGTACCCTGTTGCCTGGGAACATGAAATCGGTTTGATTGTGGAAACCTGTGGTCTGGGAATATGACTGAGGTTTGATGGTGGTACCCTATGGCCTGGCAACATGACTGAGGTTTGATTCTGGATCCCTGTGGCCAGGGAACATGACTGAGGCGTGATTCTGGAAAACTGTGGCTTGGGAATATGACTGAGGTTTGATTCTGGAAATCTGTGGCCTGGGAACTTGACTGAGGTTTGATGGCAGAAATCTGTGGACTGGCAACATTACTGAGGTTTGATTGTTGAACCCTGTGCTCTGGAAACATGACTGCGACCTGATACTTGAAACGCATGGCCTGGGAAATTGACATTGGTTTGATTCTGGAACCCTGTGGACCGGGAACATGACTGAGGTTTTATTCTGGAACCCTGTAGCCTGGGAATATAACTGAGGATTGTTTCTGGAACCCGGTGGCCTGGTAACATGACTGAGGCGTGATTCTGGAAAAGTGTGGCCTGGGAATATGACTGAGGTTTGATTCTGGAAATCTGTGGCCTGGGAACTTGACTGAGGTTTGATGGCAGAAATCTGTGGACTGGCAACATGACTGAGGTTTGATTGTAGAACCCTGTGCCCTGGAAACATGACTGCGACCTGATACTTGAAACCCATGGCCTGGGAATTTGACATTGGTTTGATTCTGGAACCCTGTGGCCAGGGACAAGACTGAGGTGTGATTCTGGAATCCTGTTGCCTGGGAACATGACATCTGTTTAGATTGTGGAATACTGGGCCCTGGGAATCTGACTGAGGCTTGGTTTTGGTACCCTGTGGACTGGGAACATGACTGAGGTTTGATTCTGGAACCCTGTAGCCTGCGAAAATAACTGAGGATTGTTTCTCGAACCCTGTGGCCTGGGAACATGACATCAGTGGATTCTGGAACCCAGTGGCCTGGGAACATGAGAACGGTTTGATTCTGGAACCCTGTGGCCTGGGAACATGTCTGAGGTTTGATGGTGGAAACCTGTCGCTTGGCAACATGACTGAGGTTTGTTTCTGGAACCCTGTTCCCTGGGAACATGACTGAGGTTTGATTCTGGACACCTTTGTGCTGGGAACATGACTGTGTTCTGATTGTAGAATCATGGGTCCTGCAAACATGACTGAGGTTTGATTCTGGAACCATGTGTCCTGCGAATATGACTGAGGTTTGATATTGGAAATCTTTGGCCTGGGAACTTGACTGAGGTTTGATGGCAGAAACCTGTGGACTGGCAACATGACTGAGGTTTGATTGTAGAACCCTGTGCCCTGGAAACATGACTGTGGCCTGGTAGTGGAAACCCATGGCCTAGGAGTTTGACATTGGTTTGATTCTGGAACGCTGTGGCCTAGGAACATGACTGAGGCGTGATTCTGGAAAAGTGTGACCTGGGAATATGACTGAAGTTTGATTCTGGAAATCTGTGGCCTGGGAACTTGACTGAGGTTTGATGGCAGAAATCTGTGGACTGGCAACATGACTGAGGTTTGATTGTAGAACCCTGTACCCTGGAAACATGACTGAGACCTGATACTTGAAACCCATGGCCTGGGAACTTGACATTGGTTTGATTCTGGAACCCTGTGGCCAGGAACAAGACTGAGGCGTGATTCTGGAATGCTGTGCCCTGGGAACATGACATCTGTTTAGATTGTGGAATACTGGGCCCTGGGAACCTGACTGAGGCTTGGTTCTGGAACCCTGTGGACAGGGAACTTGACTGAGGTTTTATTCTGGAATCCTGTGGCCTGGGAACATGACATCAGTGGATTCTGGAACCCTGTGGCCGGGGAACATGTCATCAGTGGATTCTGGAACCCTGTGGCCTGGGAACATGAGAACGGTTTGATTCTGGAACCCTGTGGCTTGGGAATATGTCTGAGGTTTGATGGTGGAAACCTGTGGCCTGGCAACATGACTGAGGTTTGTTTCTGGAACCCTGTTCCCTGGGAACATGACTGAGGTTTGCTTCTGGACACCTTTCTCCTGGGAACATGACTGTGGTTTGATTGTGGAATCCTGTGGCCTGCGAACATGACTGAGGTTTGATTCTGGAACCATGTGTCCTGGGAATATGACTGAGCTTTGATTCTGGAAATCTGTGGCCTGGGAACTTGACTGAGGTTTGATGGCAGAAACCTGTGGACTGGCAACATGACTGAGGTTTGATTGTAGAACCCTGTGCCCTGGAAACATGACTGCGACCTGATACTTGAAACCCATGGCTTGGGAACTTGACATTGGTTTGATTCTTTAACCCTGTGGCCAGGGAACATGACTGAGGCGAGATTCTGGAATCCTGTGCCCAGGAAACATGACTGTGGCTTGGTACTGGAAACCCATGGCCTAGGAATTTGACATTGGTTTGATTCTGGAACCCTGTGGCCTGGGAACATGACTGAGGCGTGATTCTGGAATCCTGCGGCCTGGGAACATGACATCTGTTTAGATTATGGAATACTGTGCCCTGGGAACCTGACTGAAAGCTTGGTTCTGGAATCCTGTGGACTGGGAACATGACTGAGGTTTGATTCTGGAACCATGTGGCCTGGGAATATGACTGTGGTTTGATTTTGGAAACCATGGGCCTGTGAACATGACTGATGTTAGATTGAGGAATCCTGGGGCCTGGGAACATGACATCACTTTGGATTCTGGTACCCTGTTGCCTGGGAACATGAAATCGGTATGATTGTGGAAACCTGTGGTCTGGGAATATGACTGAGGTTTGATGGTGGTACCCTATGGCCTGGCAACATGACTGAGGTTTGATTCTGGATCCCTGTGGCCAGGGAACATGACTGAGGTGTGATTCTGGAAAACTGTGGCCTGGGAATATGACTGAGCTTTGATTCTGGAAATCTGTGGCCTGGGAACTTGACTGAGGTTTGATGGCAGAAATCTGTGGACTGGCAACATTACTGAGGTTTGACTGTTGAACCCTGTGCTCTGGAAACATGACTGCGACCTGATACTTGAAACGCATGGCCTGGGAAATTGACATTGGCTTCATTCTGGAACCCTGTGGACCGGGAACATGACTGAGGTTTTATTCTGGAACCCTGTAGCCTGGGAATATAACTGAGGATTATTTCTGGAACCCGGTGGCCTGGTAACATGACTGAGGCGTGATTCTGGAAAAGTGTGGCCTGGGAATATGACTGAGGTTTGATTCTGGAAATCTGTGGCCTGGGAACTTGACTGAGGTTTGATGGCAGAAATCTGTGGACTGGCAACATGACTGAGGTTTGATTGTAGAACCCTGTGCCCTGGAAACATGACTGCGACCTGATACTTGAAACCCATGGCCTGGGAATTTGACATTGGTTTGATTCTGGAACCCTGTGGCCAGGAACAAGACTGAGGCGTGATTCTGGAATCCTGTTGCCTGGGAACATGACATCTGTTTAGATTGTGGAATACTGGGCCCTGGGAATCTGACTGAGGCTTGGTTTTGGTACCCTATGGACTGGGAACATGACTGAGGTTTTATTCTGGAACCCTGTAGCCTGCGAAAATAACTGAGGATTGTTTCTCGAACCCTGTGGCCTGGGAACATGACATCAGTGGATTCTGGAACCCTGTGGCCTGGGAACATGAGAACGGTTTGATTCTGGAACCCTGTGGCCTGGGAACATGTCTGAGGTTTGATGGTGGAAACCTGTGGCTTGGCAACATGACTGAGGTTTGTTTCTGGAACCCTGTTCCCTGGGAACATGACTGAGGTTTGATTCTGGACACCTTTGTGCTGGGAACATGACTGTGTTCTGATTGTAGAATCATGGGTCCTGCAAACATGACTGAGGTTTGATTCTGGAACCATGTGTCCTGCGAATATGACTGAGGTTTGATATTGGAAATCTTTGGCCTGGGAACTTGACTGAGGTTTGATGGCAGAAACCTGTTGACTGGCAAAATGACTGAGGTTTGATTGTAGAACCCTGTGCCCTGGAAACATGACTGTGGCCTGGTAGTGGAAACCCATGGCCTAGGAGTTTGACATTGGTTTGATTCTGGAACGCTGTGGCCTAGGAACATGACTGAGGCGTGATTCTGGAAAATTGTGACCTGGGAATATGACTGAAGTTTGATTCTGGAAATCTGTGGCCTGGGAACTTGACTGAGGTTTGATGGCAGAAATCTGTGGACTGGCAACATGACTGAGGTTTGATTGTAGAACCCTGTACCCTGGAAACATGACTGAGACCTGATACTTGAAATCCATGGCCTGGGAACTTGACATTGGTTTGATTCTGGAACCCTGTGGCCAGGAACAAGACTGAGGCGTGATTCTGGAATGCTGTGCCCTGGGAACATGACATCTTTTTAGATTGTGGAATACTGGGCCCTGGGAATCTGACTGAGGCTTGGTTTTGGTACCCTGTGGACTGGGAACATGACTGAGGTTTTATTCTGGAACCCTGTAGCCTGCGAAAATAACTGAGGATTGTTTCTCGAACCCTGTGGCCTGGGAACATGACATCAGTGGATTCTGGAACCCAGTGGCCTGGGAACATGAGAACGGTTTGATTCTGGAACCCTGTGGCCTGGGAACATGTCTGAGGTTTGATGGTGGAAACCTGTGGCTTGGCAACATGACTGAGGTTTGTTTCTGGAACCCTGTTCCCTGGGAACATGACTGAGGTTTGATTCTGGACACCTTTGTGCTGGGAACATGACTGTGTTCTGATTGTAGAATCATGGGTCCTGCAAACATGACTGAGGTTTGATTCTGGAACCATGTGTCCTGCGAATATGACTGAGGTTTGATATTGGAAATCTTTGGCCTGGGAACTTGACTGAGGTTTGATGGCAGAAACCTGTGGACTGGCAACATGACTGAGGTTTGATTGTAGAACCCTGTGCCCTGGAAACATGACTGTGGCCTGGTAGTGGAAACCCATGGCCTAGGAGTTTGACATTGGTTTGATTCTGGAACGCTGTGGCCTAGGAACATGACTGAGGCGTGATTCTGGAAAAGTGTGACCTGGGAATATGACTGAAGTTTGATTCTGGAAATCTGTGGCCTGGGAACTTGACTGAGGTTTGATGGCAGAAATCTGTGGACTGGCAACATGACTGAGGTTTGATTGTAGAACCCTGTACCCTGGAAACATGACTGAGACCTGATACTTGAAACCCATGGCCTGGGAACTTGACATTGGTTTGATTCTGGAACCCTGTGGCCAGGAACAAGACTGAGGCGTGATTCTGGAATGCTGTGCCCTGGGAACATGACATCTGTTTAGATTGTGGAATACTGGGCCCTGGGAATCTGACTGAGGCTTGGTTTTGGTACCCTGTGGACTGGGAACATGACTGAGGTTTTATTCTGGAACCCTGTAGCCTGCGAAAATAAATGAGGATTGTTTCTCGAACCCTGTGGCCTGGGAACATGACATCAGTGGATTCTGGAACCCTGTGGCCTGGGAACATGAGAACGGTTTGATTCTGGAACCCTGTGGCCTGGGAACATGTCTGAGGTTTGATGGTGGAAACCTGTGGCTTGGCAACATGACTGAGGTTTGTTTCTGGAACCCTGTTCCCTGGGAACATGACTGAGGTTTGATTCTGGACACCTTTGTGCTGGGAACATGACTGTGTTCTGATTGTGGAATCATGGGTCCTGCAAACATGACTGAGGTTTGATTCTGGAACCATGTGTCCTGCGAATATGACTGAGGTTTGATATTGGAAATCTTTGGCCTGGGAACTTGACTGAGGTTTGATGGCAGAAACCTGTGGACTGGCAACATGACTGAGGTTTGATTGTAGAACCCTGTGCCCTGGAAACATGACTGTGGCCTGGTAGTGGAAACCCATGGCCTAGGAGTTTGACATTGGTTTGATTCTGGAACGCTGTGGCCTAGGAACATGACTGAGGCGTGATTCTGGAAAAGTGTGGCCTGGGAATATGACTGAAGTTTGATTCTGGAAATCTGTGGCCTGGGAACTTGACTGAGGTTTGATGGCAGAAATCTGTGGACTGGCAACATGACTGAGGTTTGATTGTAGAACCCTGTACCCTGGAAACATGACTGAGACCTGATACTTGAAACCCATGGCCTGGGAACTTGACATTGGTTTGATTCTGGAACCCTGTGGCCAGGAACAAGACTGAGGCGTGATTCTGGAATGCTGTGCCCTGGGAACATGACATCTGTTTAGATTGTGGAATACTGGGCCCTGGGAACCTGACTGAGGCTTGGTTCTGGAACCCTGTGGACAGGGAACTTGACTGAGGTTTTATTCTGGAATCCTGTGGCCTGGGAACATGACATCAGTGGATTCTGGAACCCTGTGGCCGGGGAACATGTCATCAGTGGATTCTGGAACCCTGTGGCCTGGGAACATGAGAACGGTTTGATTCTGGAACCCTGTGGCTTGGGAATATGTCTGAGGTTTGATGGTGGAAACCTGTGGCCTGGCAACATGACTGAGGTTTGTTTCTGGAACCCTGTTCCCTGGGAACATGACTGAGGTTTGCTTCTGGACACCTTTCTCCTGGGAACATGACTGTGGTTTGATTGTGGAATCCTGTGGCCTGCGAACATGACTGAGGTTTGATTCTGGAACCATGTGTCCTGGGAATATGACTGAGCTTTGATTCTGGAAATCTGTGGCCTGGGAACTTGACTGAGGTTTGATGGCAGAAACCTGTGGACTGGCAACATGACTGAGGTTTGATTGTAGAACCCTGTGCCCTGGAAACATGACTGCGACCTGATACTTGAAACCCATGGCTTGGGAACTTGACATTGGTTTGATTCTTTAACCCTGTGGCCAGGGAACATGACTGAGGCGAGATTCTGGAATCCTGTGCCCAGGAAACATGACTGTGGCTTGGTACTGGAAACCCATGGCCTAGGAATTTGACATTGGTTTGATTCTGGAACCCTGCGGCCTGGGAACATGACATCTGTTTAGATTATGGAATACTGTGCCCTGGGAACCTGACTGAAAGCTTGGTTCTGGAATCCTGTGGACTGGGAACATGACTGAGGTTTGATTCTGGAACCATGTGGCCTGGGAATATGACTGTGGTTTGATTTTGGAAACCATGGGCCTGTGAACATGACTGATGTTAGATTGAGGAATCCTGGGGCCTGGGAACATGACATCACTTTGGATTCTGGTACCCTGTTGCCTGGGAACATGAAATCGGTTTGATTGTGGAAACCTGTGGTCTGGGAATATGACTGAGGTTTGATGGTGGTACCCTATGGCCTGGCAACATGACTGAGGTTTGATTCTGGATCCCTGTGGCCAGGGAACATGACTGAGGCGTGATTCTGGAAAAGTGTGGCCTGGGAATATGACTGAGGTTTGATTCTGGAAATCTGTGGCCTGGGAACTTGACTGAGGTTTGATGGCAGAAATCTGTGGACTGGCAACATGACTGAGGTTTGATTGTAGAACCCTGTGCCCTGGAAACATGACTGCGACCTGATACTTGAAACCCATGGCCTGGGAATTTGACATTGGTTTGATTCTGGAACCCTGTGGCCAGGAACAAGACTGAGGTGTGATTCTGGAATCCTGTTGCCTGGGAACATGACATCTGTTTAGATTGTGGAATACTGGGCCCTGGGAATCTGACTGAGGCTTGGTTTTGGTACCCTGTGGACTGGGAACATGACTGAGGTTTGATTCTGGAACCCTGTAGCCTGCGAAAATAACTGAGGATTGTTTCTCGAACCCTGTGGCCTGGGAACATGACATCAGTGGATTCTGGAACCCAGTGGCCTGGGAACATGAGAACGGTTTGATTCTGGAACCCTGTGGCCTGGGAACATGTCTGAGGTTTGATGGTGGAAACCTGTGGCTTGGCAACATGACTGAGGTTTGTTTCTGGAACCCTGTTCCCTGGGAACATGACTGAGGTTTGATTCTGGACACCTTTGTGCTGGGAACATGACTGTGTTCTGATTGTAGAATCATGGGTCCTGCAAACATGACTGAGGTTTGATTCTGGAACCATGTGTCCTGCGAATATGACTGAGGTTTGATATTGGAAATCTTTGGCCTGGGAACTTGACTGAGGTTTGATGGCAGAAACCTGTGGACTGGCAACATGACTGAGGTTTGATTGTAGAACCCTGTGCCCTGGAAACATGACTGTGGCCTGGTAGTGGAAACCCATGGCCTAGGAGTTTGACATTGGTTTGATTCTGGAACGCTGTGGCCTAGGAACATGACTGAGGCGTGATTCTGGAAAAGTGTGACCTGGGAATATGACTGAAGTTTGATTCTGGAAATCTGTGGCCTGGGAACTTGACTGAGGTTTGATGGCAGAAATCTGTGGACTGGCAACATGACTGAGGTTTGATTGTAGAACCCTGTACCCTGGAAACATGACTGAGACCTGATACTTGAAACCCATGGCCTGGGAACTTGACATTGGTTTGATTCTGGAACCCTGTGGCCAGGAACAAGACTGAGGCGTGATTCTGGAATGCTGTGCCCTGGGAACATGACATCTGTTTAGATTGTGGAATACTGGGCCCTGGGAACCTGACTGAGGCTTGGTTCTGGAACCCTGTGGACAGGGAACTTGACTGAGGTTTTATTCTGGAATCCTGTGGCCTGGGAACATGACATCAGTGGATTCTGGAACCCTGTGGCCGGGGAACATGTCATCAGTGGATTCTGGAACCCTGTGGCCTGGGAACATGAGAACGGTTTGATTCTGGAACCCTGTGGCTTGGGAATATGTCTGAGGTTTGATGGTGGAAACCTGTGGCCTGGCAACATGACTGAGGTTTGTTTCTGGAACCCTGTTCCCTGGGAACATGACTGAGGTTTGCTTCTGGACACCTTTCTCCTGGGAACATGACTGTGGTTTGATTGTGGAATCCTGTGGCCTGCGAACATGACTGAGGTTTGATTCTGGAACCATGTGTCCTGGGAATATGACTGAGCTTTGATTCTGGAAATCTGTGGCCTGGGAACTTGACTGAGGTTTGATGGCAGAAACCTGTGGACTGGCAACATGACTGAGGTTTGATTGTAGAACCCTGTACCCTGGAAACATGACTGCGACCTGATACTTGAAACCCATGGCTTGGGAACTTGACATTGGTTTGATTCTTTAACCCTGTGGCCAGGGAACATGACTGAGGCGAGATTCTGGAATCCTGTGCCCAGGAAACATGACTGTGGCTTGGTACTGGAAACCCATGGCCTAGGAATTTGACATTGGTTTGATTCTGGAACCCTGTGGCCTGGGAACATGACTGAGGCGTGATTCTGGAATCCTGCGGCCTGGGAACATGACATCTGTTTAGATTATGGAATACTGTGCCCTGGGAACCTGACTGAAAGCTTGGTTCTGGAATCCTGTGGACTGGGAACATGACTGAGGTTTGATTCTGGAACCATGTGGCCTGGGAATATGACTGTGGTTTGATTTTGGAAACCATTGGCCTGTGAACATGACTGATGTTAGATTGAGGAATCCTGGGGCCTGGGAACATGACATCACTTTGGATTCTGGTACCCTGTTGCCTGGGAACATGAAATCGGTTTGATTGTGGAAACCTGTGGTCTGGGAATATGACTGAGGTTTGATGGCGGTACCCTATGGCCTGGCAACATGACTGAGGTTTGATTCTGGATCCCTGTGGCCAGGGAACATGACTGAGGCGTGATTCTGGAAAACTGTGGCTTGGGAATATGACTGAGGTTTGATTCTGGAAATCTGTGGCCTGGGAACTTGACTGAGGTTTGATGGCAGAAATCTGTAGACTGGCAACATTACTGAGGTTTGATTGTTGAACCCTGTGCTCTGGAAACATGACTGCGACCTGATACTTGAAACGCATGGCCTGGGAAATTGACATTGGTTTGATTCTGGAACCCTGTGGACCGGGAACATGACTGAGGTTTTATTCTGGAACCCTGTAGCCTGGGAATATAACTGAGGATTGTTTCTGGAACCCGGTGGCCTGGTAACATGACTGAGGCGTGATTCTGGAAAAGTGTGGCCTGGGAATATGACTGAGGTTTGATTCTGGAAATCTGTGGCCTGGGAACTTGACTGAGGTTTGATGGCAGAAATCTGTGGACTGGCAACATGACTGAGGTTTGATTGTAGAACCCTGTGCCCTGGAAACATGACTGCGACCTGATACTTGAAACCCATGGCCTGGGAATTTGACATTGGTTTGATTCTGGAACCCTGTGGCCAGGAACAAGACTGAGGCGTGATTCTGGAATCCTGTTGCCTGGGAACATGACATCTGTTTAGATTGTGGAATACTGGGCCCTGGGAATCTGACTGAGGCTTGGTTTTGGTACCCTATGGACTGGGAACATGACTGAGGTTTTATTCTGGAACCCTGTAGCCTGCGAAAATAACTGAGGATTGTTTCTCGAACCCTGTGGCCTGGGAACATGACATCAGTGGATTCTGGAACCCTGTGGCCTGGGAACATGAGAACGGTTTGATTCTGGAACCCTGTGGCCTGGGAACATGTCTGAGGTTTGATGGTGGAAACCTGTGGCTTGGCAACATGACTGAGGTTTGTTTCTGGAACCCTGTTCCCTGGGAACATGACTGAGGTTTGATTCTGGACACCTTTGTGCTGGGAACATGACTGTGTTCTGATTGTAGAATCATGGGTCCTGCAAACATGACTGAGGTTTGATTCTGGAACCATGTGTCCTGCGAATATGACTGAGGTTTGATATTGGAAATCTTTGGCCTGGGAACTTGACTGAGGTTTGATGGCAGAAACCTGTGGACTGGCAACATGACTGAGGTTTGATTGTAGAACCCTGTGCCCTGGAAACATGACTGTGGCCTGGTAGTGGAAACCCATGGCCTAGGAGTTTGACATTGGTTTGATTCTGGAACGCTGTGGCCTAGGAACATGACTGAGGCGTGATTCTGGAAAAGTGTGACCTGGGAATATGACTGAAGTTTGATTCTGGAAATCTGTGGCCTGGGAACTTGACTGAGGTTTGATGGCAGAAATCTGTGGACTGGCAACATGACTGAGGTTTGATTGTAGAACCCTGTACCCTGGAAACATGACTGAGACCTGATACTTGAAACCCATGGCCTGGGAACTTGACATTGGTTTGATTCTGGAACCCTGTGGCCAGGAACAAGACTGAAGCGTGATTCTGGAATGCTGTGCCCTGGGAACATGACATCTGTTTAGACTGTGGAATACTGGGCCCTGGGAACCTGACTGAGGCTTGGTTCTGGAACCCTGTGGACAGGGAACTTGACTGAGGTTTTATTCTGGAATCCTGTGGCCTGGGAACATGACATCAGTGGATTCTGGAACCCTGTGGCCGGGGAACATGTCATCAGTGGATTCTGGAACCCTGTGGCCTGGGAACATGAGAACGGTTTGATTCTGGAACCCTGTGGCTTGGGAATATGTCTGAGGTTTGATGGTGGAAACCTGTGGCCTGGCAACATGACTGAGGTTTGTTTCTGGAACCCTGTTCCCTGGGAACATGACTGAGGTTTGCTTCTGGACACCTTTCTCCTGGGAACATGACTGTGGTTTGATTGTGGAATCCTGTGGCCTGCGAACATGACTGAGGTTTGATTCTGGAACCATGTGTCCTGGGAATATGACTGAGCTTTGATTCTGGAAATCTGTGGCCTGGGAACTTGACTGAGGTTTGATGGCAGAAACCTGTGGACTGGCAACATGACTGAGGTTTGATTGTAGAACCCTGTACCCTGGAAACATGACTGCGACCTGATACTTGAAACCCATGGCTTGGGAACTTGACATTGGTTTGATTCTTTAACCCTGAGGCCAGGGAACATGACTGAGGCGAGATTCTGGAATCCTGTGCCCAGGAAACATGACTGTGGCTTGGTACTGGAAACCCATGGCCTAGGAATTTGACATTGGTTTGATTCTGGAACCCTGTGGCCTGGGAACATGACTGAGGCGTGATTCTGGAATCCTGCGGCCTGGGAACATGACATCTGTTTAGATTATGGAATACTGTGCCCTGGGAACCTGACTGAAAGCTTGGTTCTGGAATCCTGTGGACTGGGAACATGACTGAGGTTTGATTCTGGAACCATGTGGCCTGGGAATATGACTGTGGTTTGATTTTGGAAACCATTGGCCTGTGAACATGACTGATGTTAGATTGAGGAATCCTGGGGCCTGGGAACATGACATCACTTTGGATTCTGGTACCCTGTTGCCTGGGAACATGAAATCGGTTTGATTGTGGAAACCTGTGGTCTGGGAATATGACTGAGGTTTGATGGTGGTACCCTATGGCCTGGCAACATGACTGAGGTTTGATTCTGGATCCCTGTGGCCAGGGAACATGACTGAGGCGTGATTCTGGAAAACTGTGGCTTGGGAATATGACTGAGGTTTGATTCTGGAAATCTGTGGCCTGGGAACTTGACTGAGGTTTGATGGCAGAAATCTGTGGACTGGCAACATTACTGAGGTTTGATTGTTGAACCCTGTGCTCTGGAAACATGACTGCGACCTGATACTTGAAACGCATGGCCTGGGAAATTGACATTGGTTTGATTCTGGAACCCTGTGGACCGGGAACATGACTGAGGTTTTATTCTGGAACCCTGTAGCCTGGGAATATAACTGAGGATTGTTTCTGGAACCCGGTGGCCTGGTAACATGACTGAGGCGTGATTCTGGAAAAGTGTGGCCTGGGAATATGACTGAGGTTTGATTCTGGAAATCTGTGGCCTGGGAACTTGACTGAGGTTTGATGGCAGAAATCTGTGGACTGGCAACATGACTGAGGTTTGATTGTAGAACCCTGTGCCCTGGAAACATGACTGCGACCTGATACTTGAAACCCATGGCCTGGGAATTTGACATTGGTTTGATTCTGGAACCCTGTGGCCAGGGACAAGACTGAGGTGTGATTCTGGAATCCTGTTGCCTGGGAACATGACATCTGTTTAGATTGTGGAATACTGGGCCCTGGGAATCTGACTGAGGCTTGGTTTTGGTACCCTGTGGACTGGGAACATGACTGAGGTTTGATTCTGGAACCCTGTAGCCTGCGAAAATAACTGAGGATTGTTTCTCGAACCCTGTGGCCTGGGAACATGACATCAGTGGATTCTGGAACCCAGTGGCCTGGGAACATGAGAACGGTTTGATTCTGGAACCCTGTGGCCTGGGAACATGTCTGAGGTTTGATGGTGGAAACCTGTCGCTTGGCAACATGACTGAGGTTTGTTTCTGGAACCCTGTTCCCTGGGAACATGACTGAGGTTTGATTCTGGACACCTTTGTGCTGGGAACATGACTGTGTTCTGATTGTAGAATCATGGGTCCTGCAAACATGACTGAGGTTTGATTCTGGAACCATGTGTCCTGCGAATATGACTGAGGTTTGATATTGGAAATCTTTGGCCTGGGAACTTGACTGAGGTTTGATGGCAGAAACCTGTGGGCTGGCAACATGACTGAGGTTTGATTGTAGAACCCTGTGCCCTGGAAACATGACTGTGGCCTGGTAGTGGAAACCCATGGCCTAGGAGTTTGACATTGGTTTGATTCTGGAACGCTGTGGCCTAGGAACATGACTGAGGCGTGATTCTGGAAAAGTGTGACCTGGGAATATGACTGAAGTTTGATTCTGGAAATCTGTGGCCTGGGAACTTGACTGAGGTTTGATGGCAGAAATCTGTGGACTGGCAACATGACTGAGGTTTGATTGTAGAACCCTGTACCCTGGAAACATGACTGAGACCTGATACTTGAAACCCATGGCCTGGGAACTTGACATTGGTTTGATTCTGGAACCCTGTGGCCAGGAACAAGACTGAGGCGTGATTCTGGAATGCTGTGCCCTGGGAACATGACATCTGTTTAGATTGTGGAATACTGGGCCCTGGGAACCTGACTGAGGCTTGGTTCTGGAACCCTGTGGACAGGGAACTTGACTGAGGTTTTATTCTGGAATCCTGTGGCCTGGGAACATGACATCAGTGGATTCTGGAACCCTGTGGCCGGGGAACATGTCATCAGTGGATTCTGGAACCCTGTGGCCTGGGAACATGAGAACGGTTTGATTCTGGAACCCTGTGGCTTGGGAATATGTCTGAGGTTTGATGGTGGAAACCTGTGGCCTGGCAACATGACTGAGGTTTGTTTCTGGAACCCTGTTCCCTGGGAACATGACTGAGGTTTGCTTCTGGACACCTTTCTCCTGGGAACATGACTGTGGTTTGATTGTGGAATCCTGTGGCCTGCGAACATGACTGAGGTTTGATTCTGGAACCATGTGTCCTGGGAATATGACTGAGCTTTGATTCTGGAAATCTGTGGCCTGGGAACTTGACTGAGGTTTGATGGCAGAAACCTGTGGACTGGCAACATGACTGAGGTTTGATTGTAGAACCCTGTGCCCTGGAAACATGACTGCGACCTGATACTTGAAACCCATGGCTTGGGAACTTGACATTGGTTTGATTCTTTAACCCTGTGGCCAGGGAACATGACTGAGGCGAGATTCTGGAATCCTGTGCCCAGGAAACATGACTGTGGCTTGGTACTGGAAACCCATGGCCTAGGAATTTGACATTGGTTTGATTCTGGAACCCTGTGGCCTGGGAACATGACTGAGGCGTGATTCTGGAATCCTGCGGCCTGGGAACATGACATCTGTTTAGATTATGGAATACTGTGCCCTGGGAACCTGACTGAAAGCTTGGTTCTGGAATCCTGTGGACTGGGAACATGACTGAGGTTTGATTCTGGAACCATGTGGCCTGGGAATATGACTGTGGTTTGATTTTGGAAACCATTGGCCTGTGAACATGACTGATGTTAGATTGAGGAATCCTGGGGCCTGGGAACATGACATCACTTTGGATTCTGGTACCCTGTTGCCTGGGAACATGAAATCGGTATGATAGTGGAAACCTGTGGTCTGGGAATATGACTGAGGTTTGATGGTGGTACCCTATGGCCTGGCAACATGACTGAGGTTTGATTCTGGATCCCTGTGGCCAGGGAACATGACTGAGGTGTGATTCTGGAAAACTGTGGCCTGGGAATATGACTGAGCTTTGATTCTGGAAATCTGTGGCCTGGGAACTTGACTGAGGTTTGATGGCAGAAATCTGTGGACTGGCAACATTACTGAGGTTTGACTGTTGAACCCTGTGCTCTGGAAATATGACTGCGACCTGATACTTGAAACGCATGGCCTGGGAAATTGACATTGGCTTCATTCTGGAACCCTGTGGACCGGGAACATGACTGAGGTTTTATTCTGGAACCCTGTAGCCTGGGAATATAACTGAGGATTATTTCTGGAACCCGGTGGCCTGGTAACATGACTGAGGCGTGATTCTGGAAAAGTGTGGCCTGGGAATATGACTGAGGTTTGATTCTGGAAATCTGTGGCCTGGGAACTTGACTGAGGTTTGATGGCAGAAATCTGTGGACTGGCAACATGACTGAGGTTTGATTGTAGAACCCTGTGCCCTGGAAACATGACTGCGACCTGATACTTGAAACCCATGGCCTGGGAATTTGACATTGGTTTGATTCTGGAACCCTGTGGCCAGGAACAAGACTGAGGCGTGATTCTGGAATCCTGTTGCCTGGGAACATGACATCTGTTTAGATTGTGGAATACTGGGCCCTGGGAATCTGACTGAGGCTTGGTTTTGGTACCCTATGGACTGGGAACATGACTGAGGTTTTATTCTGGAACCCTGTAGCCTGCGAAAATAACTGAGGATTGTTTCTCGAACCCTGTGGCCTGGGAACATGACATCAGTGGATTCTGGAACCCTGTGGCCTGGGAACATGAGAACGGTTTGATTCTGGAACCCTGTGGCCTGGGAACATGTCTGAGGTTTGATGGTGGAAACCTGTGGCTTGGCAACATGACTGAGGTTTGTTTCTGGAACCCTGTTCCCTGGGAACATGACTGAGGTTTGATTCTGGACACCTTTGTGCTGGGAACATGACTGTGTTCTGATTGTAGAATCATGGGTCCTGCAAACATGACTGAGGTTTGATTCTGGAACCATGTGTCCTGCGAATATGACTGAGGTTTGATATTGGAAATCTTTGGCCTGGGAACTTGACTGAGGTTTGATGGCAGAAACCTGTTGACTGGCAAAATGACTGAGGTTTGATTGTAGAACCCTGTGCCCTGGAAACATGACTGTGGCCTGGTAGTGGAAACCCATGGCCTAGGAGTTTGACATTGGTTTGATTCTGGAACGCTGTGGCCTAGGAACATGACTGAGGCGTGATTCTGGAAAATTGTGACCTGGGAATATGACTGAAGTTTGATTCTGGAAATCTGTGGCCTGGGAACTTGACTGAGGTTTGATGGCAGAAATCTGTGGACTGGCAACATGACTGAGGTTTGATTGTAGAACCCTGTACCCTGGAAACATGACTGAGACCTGATACTTGAAACCCATGGCCTGGGAACTTGACATTGGTTTGATTCTGGAACCCTGTGGCCAGGAAAAAGACTGAGGCGTGATTCTGGAATGCTGTGCCCTGGGAACATGGCATCTGTTTAGACTGTGGAATACTGGGCCCTGGGAACCTGACTGAGGCTTGGTTCTGGAACCCTGTGGACAGGGAACTTGACTGAGGTTTTATTCTGGAATCCTGTGGCCTGGGAACATGACATCAGTGGATTCTGGAACCCTGTGGCCGGGGAACATGTCATCAGTGGATTCTGGAACCCTGTGGCCTGGGAACATGAGAACGGTTTGATTCTGGAACCCTGTGGCTTGGGAATATGTCTGAGGTTTGATGGTGGAAACCTGTGGCCTGGCAACATGACTGAGGTTTGTTTCTGGAACCCTGTTCCCTGGGAACATGACTGAGGTTTGCTTCTGGACACCTTTCTCCTGGGAACATGACTGTGGTTTGATTGTGGAATCCTGTGGCCTGCGAACATGACTGAGGTTTGATTCTGGAACCATGTGTCCTGGGAATATGACTGAGCTTTGATTCTGGAAATCTGTGGCCTGGGAACTTGACTGAGGTTTGATGGCAGAAACCTGTGGACTGGCAACATGACTGAGGTTTGATTGTAGAACCCTGTACCCTGGAAACATGACTGTGACCTGATACTTGAAACCCATGGCTTGGGAACTTGACATTGGTTTGATTCTTTAACCCTGTGGCCAGGGAACATGACTGAGGCGAGATTCTGGAATCCTGTGCCCAGGAAACATGACTGTGGCTTGGTACTGGAAACCCATGGCCTAGGAATTTGACATTGGTTTGATTCTGGAACCCTGTGGCCTGGGAACATGACTGAGGCGTGATTCTGGAATCCTGCGGCCTGGGAACATGACATCTGTTTAGATTATGGAATACTGTGCCCTGGGAACCTGACTGAAAGCTTGGTTCTGGAATCCTGTGGACTGGGAACATGACTGAGGTTTGATTCTGGAACCATGTGGCCTGGGAATATGACTGTGGTTTGATTTTGGAAACCATTGGCCTGTGAACATGACTGATGTTAGATTGAGGAATCCTGGGGCCTGGGAACATGACATCACTTTGGATTCTGGTACCCTGTTGCCTGGGAACATGAAATCGGTTTGATTGTGGAAACCTGTGGTCTGGGAATATGACTGAGGTTTGATGGTGGTACCCTATGGCCTGGCAACATGACTGAGGTTTGATTCTGGATCCCTGTGGCCAGGGAACATGACTGAGGCGTGATTCTGGAAAACTGTGGCTTGGGAATATGACTGAGGTTTGATTCTGGAAATCTGTGGCCTGGGAACTTGACTGAGGTTTGATGGCAGAAATCTGTGGACTGGCAACATTACTGAGGTTTGATTGTTGAACCCTGTGCTCTGGAAACATGACTGCGACCTGATACTTGAAACGCATGGCCTGGGAAATTGACATTGGTTTGATTCTGGAACCCTGTGGACCGGGAACATGACTGAGGTTTTATTCTGGAACCCTGTAGCCTGGGAATATAACTGAGGATTGTTTCTGGAACCCGGTGGCCTGGTAACATGACTGAGGCGTGATTCTGGAAAAGTGTGGCCTGGGAATATGACTGAGGTTTGATTCTGGAAATCTGTGGCCTGGGAACTTGACTGAGGTTTGATGGCAGAAATCTGTGGACTGGCAACATGACTGAGGTTTGATTGTAGAACCCTGTGCCCTGGAAACATGACTGCGACCTGATACTTGAAACCCATGGCCTGGGAATTTGACATTGGTTTGATTCTGGAACCCTGTGGCCAGGAACAAGACTGAGGTGTGATTCTGGAATCCTGTTGCCTGGGAACATGACATCTGTTTAGATTGTGGAATACTGGGCCCTGGGAATCTGACTGAGGCTTGGTTTTGGTACCCTGTGGACTGGGAACATGACTGAGGTTTTATTCTGGAACCCTGTAGCCTGCGAAAATAACTGAGGATTGTTTCTCGAACCCTGTGGCCTGGGAACATGACATCAGTGGATTCTGGAACCCAGTGGCCTGGGAACATGAGAACGGTTTGATTCTGGAACCCTGTGGCCTGGGAACATGTCTGAGGTTTGATGGTGGAAACCTGTGGCTTGGCAACATGACTGAGGTTTGTTTCTGGAACCCTGTTCCCTGGGAACATGACTGAGGTTTGATTCTGGACACCTTTGTGCTGGGAACATGACTGTGTTCTGATTGTAGAATCATGGGTCCTGCAAACATGACTGAGGTTTGATTCTGGAACCATGTGTCCTGCGAATATGACTGAGGTTTGATATTGGAAATCTTTGGCCTGGGAACTTGACTGAGGTTTGATGGCAGAAACCTGTGGACTGGCAACATGACTGAGGTTTGATTGTAGAACCCTGTGCCCTGGAAACATGACTGTGGCCTGGTAGTGGAAACCCATGGCCTAGGAGTTTGACATTGGTTTGATTCTGGAACGCTGTGGCCTAGGAACATGACTGAGGCGTGATTCTGGAAAAGTGTGACCTGGGAATATGACTGAAGTTTGATTCTGGAAATCTGTGGCCTGGGAACTTGACTGAGGTTTGATGGCAGAAATCTGTGGACTGGCAACATGACTGAGGTTTGATTGTAGAACCCTGTACCCTGGAAACATGACTGAGACCTGATACTTGAAACCCATGGCCTGGGAACTTGACATTGGTTTGATTCTGGAACCCTGTGGCCAGGAACAAGACTGAGGCGTGATTCTGGAATGCTGTGCCCTGGGAACATGACATCTGTTTAGATTGTGGAATACTGGGCCCTGGGAATCTGACTGAGGCTTGGTTTTGGTACCCTGTGGACTGGGAACATGACTGAGGTTTTATTCTGGAACCCTGTAGCCTGCGAAAATAAATGAGGATTGTTTCTCGAACCCTGTGGCCTGGGAACATGACATCAGTGGATTCTGGAACCCTGTGGCCTGGGAACATGAGAACGGTTTGATTCTGGAACCCTGTGGCCTGGGAACATGTCTGAGGTTTGATGGTGGAAACCTGTGGCTTGGCAACATGACTGAGGTTTGTTTCTGGAACCCTGTTCCCTGGGAACATGACTGAGGTTTGATTCTGGACACCTTTGTGCTGGGAACATGACTGTGTTCTGATTGTGGAATCATGGGTCCTGCAAACATGACTGAGGTTTGATTCTGGAACCATGTGTCCTGCGAATATGACTGAGGTTTGATATTGGAAATCTTTGGCCTGGGAACTTGACTGAGGTTTGATGGCAGAAACCTGTGGACTGGCAACATGACTGAGGTTTGATTGTAGAACCCTGTGCCCTGGAAACATGACTGTGGCCTGGTAGTGGAAACCCATGGCCTAGGAGTTTGACATTGGTTTGATTCTGGAACGCTGTGGCCTAGGAACATGACTGAGGCGTGATTCTGGAAAAGTGTGGCCTGGGAATATGACTGAAGTTTGATTCTGGAAATCTGTGGCCTGGGAACTTGACTGAGGTTTGATGGCAGAAATCTGTGGACTGGCAACATGACTGAGGTTTGATTGTAGAACCCTGTACCCTGGAAACATGACTGAGACCTGATACTTGAAACCCATGGCCTGGGAACTTGACATTGGTTTGATTCTGGAACCCTGTGGCCAGGAACAAGACTGAGGCGTGATTCTGGAATGCTGTGCCCTGGGAACATGACATCTGTTTAGATTGTGGAATACTGGGCCCTGGGAACCTGACTGAGGCTTGGTTCTGGAACCCTGTGGACAGGGAACTTGACTGAGGTTTTATTCTGGAATCCTGTGGCCTGGGAACATGACATCAGTGGATTCTGGAACCCTGTGGCCGGGGAACATGTCATCAGTGGATTCTGGAACCCTGTGGCCTGGGAACATGAGAACGGTTTGATTCTGGAACCCTGTGGCTTGGGAATATGTCTGAGGTTTGATGGTGGAAACCTGTGGCCTGGCAACATGACTGAGGTTTGTTTCTGGAACCCTGTTCCCTGGGAACATGACTGAGGTTTGCTTCTGGACACCTTTCTCCTGGGAACATGACTGTGGTTTGATTGTGGAATCCTGTGGCCTGCGAACATGACTGAGGTTTGATTCTGGAACCATGTGTCCTGGGAATATGACTGAGCTTTGATTCTGGAAATCTGTGGCCTGGGAACTTGACTGAGGTTTGATGGCAGAAACCTGTGGACTGGCAACATGACTGAGGTTTGATTGTAGAACCCTGTGCCCTGGAAACATGACTGCGACCTGATACTTGAAACCCATGGCCTGGGAACTTGACATTGGTTTGATTCTGGAACCCTGTGGCCAGGAACAAGACTGAGGCGTGATTCTGGAATGCTGTGCCCTGGGAACATGACATCTGTTTAGATTGTGGAATACTGGGCCCTGGGAATCTGACTGAGGCTTGGTTTTGGTACCCTGTGGACTGGGAACATGACTGAGGTTTTATTCTGGAACCCTGTAGCCTGCGAAAATAAATGAGGATTGTTTCTCGAACCCTGTGGCCTGGGAACATGACATCAGTGGATTCTGGAACCCTGTGGCCTGGGAACATGAGAACGGTTTGATTCTGGAACCCTGTGGCCTGGGAACATGTCTGAGGTTTGATGGTGGAAACCTGTGGCTTGGCAACATGACTGAGGTTTGTTTCTGGAACCCTGTTCCCTGGGAACATGACTGAGGTTTGATTCTGGACACCTTTGTGCTGGGAACATGACTGTGTTCTGATTGTGGAATCATGGGTCCTGCAAACATGACTGAGGTTTGATTCTGGAACCATGTGTCCTGCGAATATGACTGAGGTTTGATATTGGAAATCTTTGGCCTGGGAACTTGACTGAGGTTTGATGGCAGAAACCTGTGGACTGGCAACATGACTGAGGTTTGATTGTAGAACCCTGTGCCCTGGAAACATGACTGTGGCCTGGTAGTGGAAACCCATGGCCTAGGAGTTTGACATTGGTTTGATTCTGGAACGCTGTGGCCTAGGAACATGACTGAGGCGTGATTCTGGAAAAGTGTGGCCTGGGAATATGACTGAAGTTTGATTCTGGAAATCTGTGGCCTGGGAACTTGACTGAGGTTTGATGGCAGAAATCTGTGGACTGGCAACATGACTGAGGTTTGATTGTAGAACCCTGTACCCTGGAAACATGACTGAGACCTGATACTTGAAACCCATGGCCTGGGAACTTGACATTGGTTTGATTCTGGAACCCTGTGGCCAGGAACAAGACTGAGGCGTGATTCTGGAATGCTGTGCCCTGGGAACATGACATCTGTTTAGATTGTGGAATACTGGGCCCTGGGAACCTGACTGAGGCTTGGTTCTGGAACCCTGTGGACAGGGAACTTGACTGAGGTTTTATTCTGGAATCCTGTGGCCTGGGAACATGACATCAGTGGATTCTGGAACCCTGTGGCCGGGGAACATGTCATCAGTGGATTCTGGAACCCTGTGGCCTGGGAACATGAGAACGGTTTGATTCTGGAACCCTGTGGCTTGGGAATATGTCTGAGGTTTGATGGTGGAAACCTGTGGCCTGGCAACATGACTGAGGTTTGTTTCTGGAACCCTGTTCCCTGGGAACATGACTGAGGTTTGCTTCTGGACACCTTTCTCCTGGGAACATGACTGTGGTTTGATTGTGGAATCCTGTGGCCTGCGAACATGACTGAGGTTTGATTCTGGAACCATGTGTCCTGGGAATATGACTGAGCTTTGATTCTGGAAATCTGTGGCCTGGGAACTTGACTGAGGTTTGATGGCAGAAATCTGTGGACTGGCAACATGACTGAGGTTTGATTGTAGAACCCTGTGCCCTGGAAACATGACTGCGACCTGATACTTGAAACCCATGGCTTGGGAACTTGACATTGGTTTGATTCTTTAACCCTGTGGCCAGGGAACATGACTGAGGCGAGATTCTGGAATCCTGTGCCCAGGAAACATGACTGTGGCTTGGTACTGGAAACCCATGGCCTAGGAATTTGACATTGGTTTGATTCTGGATCCCTGTGGCCAGGGAACATGACTGAGGCGTGATTCTGGAAAACTGTGGCTTGGGAATATGACTGAGGTTTGATTCTGGAAATCTGTGGCCTGGGAACTTGACTGAGGTTTGATGGCAGAAATCTGTGGACTGGCAACATTACTGAGGTTTGATTGTTGAACCCTGTGCTCTGGAAACATGACTGCGACCTGATACTTGAAACGCATGGCCTGGGAAATTGACATTGGTTTGATTCTGGAACCCTGTGGACCGGGAACATGACTGAGGTTTTATTCTGGAACCCTGTAGCCTGGGAATATAACTGAGGATTGTTTCTGGAACCCGGTGGCCTGGTAACATGACTGAGGCGTGATTCTGGAAAAGTGTGGCCTGGGAATATGACTGAGGTTTGATTCTGGAAATCTGTGGCCTGGGAACTTGACTGAGGTTTGATGGCAGAAATCTGTGGACTGGCAACATGACTGAGGTTTGATTGTAGAACCCTGTGCCCTGGAAACATGACTGCGACCTGATACTTGAAACCCATGGCCTGGGAATTTGACATTGGTTTGATTCTGGAACCCTGTGGCCAGGAACAAGACTGAGGTGTGATTCTGGAATCCTGTTGCCTGGGAACATGACATCTGTTTAGATTGTGGAATACTGGGCCCTGGGAATCTGACTGAGGCTTGGTTTTGGTACCCTGTGGACTGGGAACATGACTGAGGTTTTATTCTGGAACCCTGTAGCCTGCGAAAATAACTGAGGATTGTTTCTCGAACCCTGTGGCCTGGGAACATGACATCAGTGGATTCTGGAACCCAGTGGCCTGGGAACATGAGAACGGTTTGATTCTGGAACCCTGTGGCCTGGGAACATGTCTGAGGTTTGATGGTGGAAACCTGTGGCTTGGCAACATGACTGAGGTTTGTTTCTGGAACCCTGTTCCCTGGGAACATGACTGAGGTTTGATTCTGGACACCTTTGTGCTGGGAACATGACTGTGTTCTGATTGTAGAATCATGGGTCCTGCAAACATGACTGAGGTTTGATTCTGGAACCATGTGTCCTGCGAATATGACTGAGGTTTGATATTGGAAATCTTTGGCCTGGGAACTTGACTGAGGTTTGATGGCAGAAACCTGTGGACTGGCAACATGACTGAGGTTTGATTGTAGAACCCTGTGCCCTGGAAACATGACTGTGGCCTGGTAGTGGAAACCCATGGCCTAGGAGTTTGACATTGGTTTGATTCTGGAACGCTGTGGCCTAGGAACATGACTGAGGCGTGATTCTGGAAAAGTGTGACCTGGGAATATGACTGAAGTTTGATTCTGGAAATCTGTGGCCTGGGAACTTGACTGAGGTTTGATGGCAGAAATCTGTGGACTGGCAACATGACTGAGGTTTGATTGTAGAACCCTGTACCCTGGAAACATGACTGAGACCTGATACTTGAAACCCATGGCCTGGGAACTTGACATTGGTTTGATTCTGGAACCCTGTGGCCAGGAACAAGACTGAGGCGTGATTCTGGAATGCTGTGCCCTGGGAACATGACATCTGTTTAGATTGTGGAATACTGGGCCCTGGGAATCTGACTGAGGCTTGGTTTTGGTACCCTGTGGACTGGGAACATGACTGAGGTTTTATTCTGGAACCCTGTAGCCTGCGAAAATAAATGAGGATTGTTTCTCGAACCCTGTGGCCTGGGAACATGACATCAGTGGATTCTGGAACCCTGTGGCCTGGGAACATGAGAACGGTTTGATTCTGGAACCCTGTGGCCTGGGAACATGTCTGAGGTTTGATGGTGGAAACCTGTGGCTTGGCAACATGACTGAGGTTTGTTTCTGGAACCCTGTTCCCTGGGAACATGACTGAGGTTTGATTCTGGACACCTTTGTGCTGGGAACATGACTGTGTTCTGATTGTGGAATCATGGGTCCTGCAAACATGACTGAGGTTTGATTCTGGAACCATGTGTCCTGCGAATATGACTGAGGTTTGATATTGGAAATCTTTGGCCTGGGAACTTGACTGAGGTTTGATGGCAGAAACCTGTGGACTGGCAACATGACTGAGGTTTGATTGTAGAACCCTGTGCCCTGGAAACATGACTGTGGCCTGGTAGTGGAAACCCATGGCCTAGGAGTTTGACATTGGTTTGATTCTGGAACGCTGTGGCCTAGGAACATGACTGAGGCGTGATTCTGGAAAAGTGTGGCCTGGGAATATGACTGAAGTTTGATTCTGGAAATCTGTGGCCTGGGAACTTGACTGAGGTTTGATGGCAGAAATCTGTGGACTGGCAACATGACTGAGGTTTGATTGTAGAACCCTGTACCCTGGAAACATGACTGAGACCTGATACTTGAAACCCATGGCCTGGGAACTTGACATTGGTTTGATTCTGGAACCCTGTGGCCAGGAACAAGACTGAGGCGTGATTCTGGAATGCTGTGCCCTGGGAACATGACATCTGTTTAGATTGTGGAATACTGGGCCCTGGGAACCTGACTGAGGCTTGGTTCTGGAACCCTGTGGACAGGGAACTTGACTGAGGTTTTATTCTGGAATCCTGTGGCCTGGGAACATGACATCAGTGGATTCTGGAACCCTGTGGCCGGGGAACATGTCATCAGTGGATTCTGGAACCCTGTGGCCTGGGAACATGAGAACGGTTTGATTCTGGAACCCTGTGGCTTGGGAATATGTCTGAGGTTTGATGGTGGAAACCTGTGGCCTGGCAACATGACTGAGGTTTGTTTCTGGAACCCTGTTCCCTGGGAACATGACTGAGGTTTGCTTCTGGACACCTTTCTCCTGGGAACATGACTGTGGTTTGATTGTGGAATCCTGTGGCCTGCGAACATGACTGAGGTTTGATTCTGGAACCATGTGTCCTGGGAATATGACTGAGCTTTGATTCTGGAAATCTGTGGCCTGGGAACTTGACTGAGGTTTGATGGCAGAAACCTGTGGACTGGCAACATGACTGAGGTTTGATTGTAGAACCCTGTGCCCTGGAAACATGACTGCGACCTGATACTTGAAACCCATGGCCTGGGAACTTGACATTGGTTTGATTCTGGAACCCTGTGGCCAGGAACAAGACTGAGGCGTGATTCTGGAATGCTGTGCCCTGGGAACATGACATCTGTTTAGATTGTGGAATACTGGGCCCTGGGAATCTGACTGAGGCTTGGTTTTGGTACCCTGTGGACTGGGAACATGACTGAGGTTTTATTCTGGAACCCTGTAGCCTGCGAAAATAAATGAGGATTGTTTCTCGAACCCTGTGGCCTGGGAACATGACATCAGTGGATTCTGGAACCCTGTGGCCTGGGAACATGAGAACGGTTTGATTCTGGAACCCTGTGGCCTGGGAACATGTCTGAGGTTTGATGGTGGAAACCTGTGGCTTGGCAACATGACTGAGGTTTGTTTCTGGAACCCTGTTCCCTGGGAACATGACTGAGGTTTGATTCTGGACACCTTTGTGCTGGGAACATGACTGTGTTCTGATTGTGGAATCATGGGTCCTGCAAACATGACTGAGGTTTGATTCTGGAACCATGTGTCCTGCGAATATGACTGAGGTTTGATATTGGAAATCTTTGGCCTGGGAACTTGACTGAGGTTTGATGGCAGAAACCTGTGGACTGGCAACATGACTGAGGTTTGATTGTAGAACCCTGTGCCCTGGAAACATGACTGTGGCCTGGTAGTGGAAACCCATGGCCTAGGAGTTTGACATTGGTTTGATTCTGGAACGCTGTGGCCTAGGAACATGACTGAGGCGTGATTCTGGAAAAGTGTGGCCTGGGAATATGACTGAAGTTTGATTCTGGAAATCTGTGGCCTGGGAACTTGACTGAGGTTTGATGGCAGAAATCTGTGGACTGGCAACATGACTGAGGTTTGATTGTAGAACCCTGTACCCTGGAAACATGACTGAGACCTGATACTTGAAACCCATGGCCTGGGAACTTGACATTGGTTTGATTCTGGAACCCTGTGGCCAGGAACAAGACTGAGGCGTGATTCTGGAATGCTGTGCCCTGGGAACATGACATCTGTTTAGATTGTGGAATACTGGGCCCTGGGAACCTGACTGAGGCTTGGTTCTGGAACCCTGTGGACAGGGAACTTGACTGAGGTTTTATTCTGGAATCCTGTGGCCTGGGAACATGACATCAGTGGATTCTGGAACCCTGTGGCCGGGGAACATGTCATCAGTGGATTCTGGAACCCTGTGGCCTGGGAACATGAGAACGGTTTGATTCTGGAACCCTGTGGCTTGGGAATATGTCTGAGGTTTGATGGTGGAAACCTGTGGCCTGGCAACATGACTGAGGTTTGTTTCTGGAACCCTGTTCCCTGGGAACATGACTGAGGTTTGCTTCTGGACACCTTTCTCCTGGGAACATG
This sequence comes from Balaenoptera borealis, assembly GCF_965194805.1. Classification (NCBI taxonomy): domain Eukaryota; kingdom Metazoa; phylum Chordata; class Mammalia; order Artiodactyla; family Balaenopteridae; genus Balaenoptera; species Balaenoptera borealis. The sequence goes on from NW_028123923.1 coordinate 99,591, forward strand.
ACTGTGGTTTGATTGTGGAATCCTGTGGCCTGCGAACATGACTGAGGTTTGATTCTGGAACCATGTGTCCTGGGAATATGACTGAGCTTTGATTCTGGAAATCTGTGGCCTGGGAACTTGACTGAGGTTTGATGGCAGAAATCTGTGGACTGGCAACATGACTGAGGTTTGATTGTAGAACCCTGTGCCCTGGAAACATGACTGCGACCTGATACTTGAAACCCATGGCTTGGGAACTTGACATTGGTTTGATTCTTTAACCCTGTGGCCAGGGAACATGACTGAGGCGAGATTCTGGAATCCTGTGCCCAGGAAACATGACTGTGGCTTGGTACTGGAAACCCATGGCCTAGGAATTTGACATTGGTTTGATTCTGGATCCCTGTGGCCAGGGAACATGACTGAGGCGTGATTCTGGAAAACTGTGGCTTGGGAATATGACTGAGGTTTGATTCTGGAAATCTGTGGCCTGGGAACTTGACTGAGGTTTGATGGCAGAAATCTGTGGACTGGCAACATTACTGAGGTTTGATTGTTGAACCCTGTGCTCTGGAAACATGACTGCGACCTGATACTTGAAACGCATGGCCTGGGAAATTGACATTGGTTTGATTCTGGAACCCTGTGGACCGGGAACATGACTGAGGTTTTATTCTGGAACCCTGTAGCCTGGGAATATAACTGAGGATTGTTTCTGGAACCCGGTGGCCTGGTAACATGACTGAGGCGTGATTCTGGAAAAGTGTGGCCTGGGAATATGACTGAGGTTTGATTCTGGAAATCTGTGGCCTGGGAACTTGACTGAGGTTTGATGGCAGAAATCTGTGGACTGGCAACATGACTGAGGTTTGATTGTAGAACCCTGTGCCCTGGAAACATGACTGCGACCTGATACTTGAAACCCATGGCCTGGGAATTTGACATTGGTTTGATTCTGGAACCCTGTGGCCAGGAACAAGACTGAGGTGTGATTCTGGAATCCTGTTGCCTGGGAACATGACATCTGTTTAGATTGTGGAATACTGGGCCCTGGGAATCTGACTGAGGCTTGGTTTTGGTACCCTGTGGACTGGGAACATGACTGAGGTTTTATTCTGGAACCCTGTAGCCTGCGAAAATAACTGAGGATTGTTTCTCGAACCCTGTGGCCTGGGAACATGACATCAGTGGATTCTGGAACCCAGTGGCCTGGGAACATGAGAACGGTTTGATTCTGGAACCCTGTGGCCTGGGAACATGTCTGAGGTTTGATGGTGGAAACCTGTGGCTTGGCAACATGACTGAGGTTTGTTTCTGGAACCCTGTTCCCTGGGAACATGACTGAGGTTTGATTCTGGACACCTTTGTGCTGGGAACATGACTGTGTTCTGATTGTAGAATCATGGGTCCTGCAAACATGACTGAGGTTTGATTCTGGAACCATGTGTCCTGCGAATATGACTGAGGTTTGATATTGGAAATCTTTGGCCTGGGAACTTGACTGAGGTTTGATGGCAGAAACCTGTGGACTGGCAACATGACTGAGGTTTGATTGTAGAACCCTGTGCCCTGGAAACATGACTGTGGCCTGGTAGTGGAAACCCATGGCCTAGGAGTTTGACATTGGTTTGATTCTGGAACGCTGTGGCCTAGGAACATGACTGAGGCGTGATTCTGGAAAAGTGTGACCTGGGAATATGACTGAAGTTTGATTCTGGAAATCTGTGGCCTGGGAACTTGACTGAGGTTTGATGGCAGAAATCTGTGGACTGGCAACATGACTGAGGTTTGATTGTAGAACCCTGTACCCTGGAAACATGACTGAGACCTGATACTTGAAACCCATGGCCTGGGAACTTGACATTGGTTTGATTCTGGAACCCTGTGGCCAGGAACAAGACTGAGGCGTGATTCTGGAATGCTGTGCCCTGGGAACATGACATCTGTTTAGATTGTGGAATACTGGGCCCTGGGAATCTGACTGAGGCTTGGTTTTGGTACCCTGTGGACTGGGAACATGACTGAGGTTTTATTCTGGAACCCTGTAGCCTGCGAAAATAAATGAGGATTGTTTCTCGAACCCTGTGGCCTGGGAACATGACATCAGTGGATTCTGGAACCCTGTGGCCTGGGAACATGAGAACGGTTTGATTCTGGAACCCTGTGGCCTGGGAACATGTCTGAGGTTTGATGGTGGAAACCTGTGGCTTGGCAACATGACTGAGGTTTGTTTCTGGAACCCTGTTCCCTGGGAACATGACTGAGGTTTGATTCTGGACACCTTTGTGCTGGGAACATGACTGTGTTCTGATTGTGGAATCATGGGTCCTGCAAACATGACTGAGGTTTGATTCTGGAACCATGTGTCCTGCGAATATGACTGAGGTTTGATATTGGAAATCTTTGGCCTGGGAACTTGACTGAGGTTTGATGGCAGAAACCTGTGGACTGGCAACATGACTGAGGTTTGATTGTAGAACCCTGTGCCCTGGAAACATGACTGTGGCCTGGTAGTGGAAACCCATGGCCTAGGAGTTTGACATTGGTTTGATTCTGGAACGCTGTGGCCTAGGAACATGACTGAGGCGTGATTCTGGAAAAGTGTGGCCTGGGAATATGACTGAAGTTTGATTCTGGAAATCTGTGGCCTGGGAACTTGACTGAGGTTTGATGGCAGAAATCTGTGGACTGGCAACATGACTGAGGTTTGATTGTAGAACCCTGTACCCTGGAAACATGACTGAGACCTGATACTTGAAACCCATGGCCTGGGAACTTGACATTGGTTTGATTCTGGAACCCTGTGGCCAGGAACAAGACTGAGGCGTGATTCTGGAATGCTGTGCCCTGGGAACATGACATCTGTTTAGATTGTGGAATACTGGGCCCTGGGAACCTGACTGAGGCTTGGTTCTGGAACCCTGTGGACAGGGAACTTGACTGAGGTTTTATTCTGGAATCCTGTGGCCTGGGAACATGACATCAGTGGATTCTGGAACCCTGTGGCCGGGGAACATGTCATCAGTGGATTCTGGAACCCTGTGGCCTGGGAACATGAGAACGGTTTGATTCTGGAACCCTGTGGCTTGGGAATATGTCTGAGGTTTGATGGTGGAAACCTGTGGCCTGGCAACATGACTGAGGTTTGTTTCTGGAACCCTGTTCCCTGGGAACATGACTGAGGTTTGCTTCTGGACACCTTTCTCCTGGGAACATGACTGTGGTTTGATTGTGGAATCCTGTGGCCTGCGAACATGACTGAGGTTTGATTCTGGAACCATGTGTCCTGGGAATATGACTGAGCTTTGATTCTGGAAATCTGTGGCCTGGGAACTTGACTGAGGTTTGATGGCAGAAATCTGTGGACTGGCAACATGACTGAGGTTTGATTGTAGAACCCTGTGCCCTGGAAACATGACTGCGACCTGATACTTGAAACCCATGGCTTGGGAACTTGACATTGGTTTGATTCTTTAACCCTGTGGCCAGGGAACATGACTGAGGCGAGATTCTGGAATCCTGTGCCCAGGAAACATGACTGTGGCTTGGTACTGGAAACCCATGGCCTAGGAATTTGACATTGGTTTGATTCTGGAACCCTGTGGCCTGGGAACATGACTGAGGCGTGATTCTGGAATCCTGCGGCCTGGGAACATGACATCTGTTTAGATTATGGAATACTGTGCCCTGGGAACCTGACTGAAAGCTTGGTTCTGGAATCCTGTGGACTGGGAACATGACTGAGGTTTGATTCTGGAACCATGTGGCCTGGGAATATGACTGTGGTTTGATTTTGGAAACCATGGGCCTGTGAACATGACTGATGTTAGATTGAGGAATCCTGGGGCCTGGGAACATGACATCACTTTGGATTCTGGTACCCTGTTGCCTGGGAACATGAAATCGGTTTGATTGTGGAAACCTGTGGTCTGGGAATATGACTGAGGTTTGATGGTGGTACCCTATGGCCTGGCAACATGACTGAGGTTTGATTCTGGATCCCTGTGGCCAGGGAACATGACTGAGGCGTGATTCTGGAAAAGTGTGGCCTGGGAATATGACTGAGGTTTGATTCTGGAAATCTGTGGCCTGGGAACTTGACTGAGGTTTGATGGCAGAAATCTGTGGACTGGCAACATGACTGAGGTTTGATTGTAGAACCCTGTGCCCTGGAAACATGACTGCGACCTGATACTTGAAACCCATGGCCTGGGAATTTGACATTGGTTTGATTCTGGAACCCTGTGGCCAGGAACAAGACTGAGGTGTGATTCTGGAATCCTGTTGCCTGGGAACATGACATCTGTTTAGATTGTGGAATACTGGGCCCTGGGAATCTGACTGAGGCTTGGTTTTGGTACCCTGTGGACTGGGAACATGACTGAGGTTTTATTCTGGAACCCTGTAGCCTGCGAAAATAACTGAGGATTGTTTCTCGAACCCTGTGGCCTGGGAACATGACATCAGTGGATTCTGGAACCCAGTGGCCTGGGAACATGAGAACGGTTTGATTCTGGAACCCTGTGGCCTGGGAACATGTCTGAGGTTTGATGGTGGAAACCTGTGGCTTGGCAACATGACTGAGGTTTGTTTCTGGAACCCTGTTCCCTGGGAACATGACTGAGGTTTGATTCTGGACACCTTTGTGCTGGGAACATGACTGTGTTCTGATTGTAGAATCATGGGTCCTGCAAACATGACTGAGGTTTGATTCTGGAACCATGTGTCCTGCGAATATGACTGAGGTTTGATATTGGAAATCTTTGGCCTGGGAACTTGACTGAGGTTTGATGGCAGAAACCTGTGGACTGGCAACATGACTGAGGTTTGATTGTAGAACCCTGTGCCCTGGAAACATGACTGTGGCCTGGTAGTGGAAACCCATGGCCTAGGAGTTTGACATTGGTTTGATTCTGGAACGCTGTGGCCTAGGAACATGACTGAGGCGTGATTCTGGAAAAGTGTGACCTGGGAATATGACTGAAGTTTGATTCTGGAAATCTGTGGCCTGGGAACTTGACTGAGGTTTGATGGCAGAAATCTGTGGACTGGCAACATGACTGAGGTTTGATTGTAGAACCCTGTACCCTGGAAACATGACTGAGACCTGATACTTGAAACCCATGGCCTGGGAACTTGACATTGGTTTGATTCTGGAACCCTGTGGCCAGGAACAAGACTGAGGCGTGATTCTGGAATGCTGTGCCCTGGGAACATGACATCTGTTTAGATTGTGGAATACTGGGCCCTGGGAATCTGACTGAGGCTTGGTTTTGGTACCCTGTGGACTGGGAACATGACTGAGGTTTTATTCTGGAACCCTGTAGCCTGCGAAAATAAATGAGGATTGTTTCTCGAACCCTGTGGCCTGGGAACATGACATCAGTGGATTCTGGAAACCTGTGGCCTCGGAACATGAGAACGGTTTGATTCTGGAACCCTGTGGCCTGGGAACATGTCTGAGGTTTGATGGTGGAAACCTGTGGCTTGGCAACATGACTGAGGTTTGTTTCTGGAACCCTGTTCCCTGGGAACATGACTGAGGTTTGATTCTGGACACCTTTGTGCTGGGAACATGACTGTGTTCTGATTGTGGAATCATGGGTCCTGCAAACATGACTGAGGTTTGATTCTGGAACCATGTGTCCTGCGAATATGACTGAGGTTTGATATTGGAAATCTTTGGCCTGGGAACTTGACTGAGGTTTGATGGCAGAAACCTGTGGACTGGCAAAATGACTGAGGTTTGATTGTAGAACCCTGTGCCCTGGAAACATGACTGTGGCCTGGTAGTGGAAACCCATGGCCTAGGAGTTTGACATTGGTTTGATTCTGGAACGCTGTGGCCTAGGAACATGACTGAGGCGTGATTCTGGAAAAGTGTGGCCTGGGAATATGACTGAAGTTTGATTCTGGAAATCTGTGGCCTGGGAACTTGACTGAGGTTTGATGGCAGAAATCTGTGGACTGGCAACATGACTGAGGTTTGATTGTAGAACCCTGTACCCTGGAAACATGACTGAGACCTGATACTTGAAACCCATGGCCTGGGAACTTGACATTGGTTTGATTCTGGAACCCTGTGGCCAGGAACAAGACTGAGGCGTGATTCTGGAATGCTGTGCCCTGGGAACATGACATCTGTTTAGATTGTGGAATACTGGGCCCTGGGAACCTGACTGAGGCTTGGTTCTGGAACCCTGTGGACAGGGAACTTGACTGAGGTTTTATTCTGGAATCCTGTGGCCTGGGAACATGACATCAGTGGATTCTGGAACCCTGTGGCCGGGGAACATGTCATCAGTGGATTCTGGAACCCTGTGGCCTGGGAACATGAGAACGGTTTGATTCTGGAACCCTGTGGCTTGGGAATATGTCTGAGGTTTGATGGTGGAAACCTGTGGCCTGGCAACATGACTGAGGTTTGTTTCTGGAACCCTGTTCCCTGGGAACATGACTGAGGTTTGCTTCTGGACACCTTTCTCCTGGGAACATGACTGTGGTTTGATTGTGGAATCCTGTGGCCTGCGAACATGACTGAGGTTTGATTCTGGAACCATGTGTCCTGGGAATATGACTGAGCTTTGATTCTGGAAATCTGTGGCCTGGGAACTTGACTGAGGTTTGATGGCAGAAACCTGTGGACTGGCAACATGACTGAGGTTTGATTGTAGAACCCTGTGCCCTGGAAACATGACTGCGACCTGATACTTGAAACCCATGGCTTGGGAACTTGACATTGGTTTGATTCTTTAACCCTGTGGCCAGGGAACATGACTGAGGCGAGATTCTGGAATCCTGTGCCCAGGAAACATGACTGTGGCTTGGTACTGGAAACCCATGGCCTAGGAATTTGACATTGGTTTGATTCTGGAACCCTGTGGCCTGGGAACATGACTGAGGCGTGATTCTGGAATCCTGCGGCCTGGGAACATGACATCTGTTTAGATTATGGAATACTGTGCCCTGGGAACCTGACTGAAAGCTTGGTTCTGGAATCCTGTGGACTGGGAACATGACTGAGGTTTGATTCTGGAACCATGTGGCCTGGGAATATGACTGTGGTTTGATTTTGGAAACCATGGGCCTGTGAACATGACTGATGTTAGATTGAGGAATCCTGGGGCCTGGGAACATGACATCACTTTGGATTCTGGTACCCTGTTGCCTGGGAACATGAAATCGGTTTGATTGTGGAAACCTGTGGTCTGGGAATATGACTGAGGTTTGATGGTGGTACCCTATGGCCTGGCAACATGACTGAGGTTTGATTCTGGATCCCTGTGGCCAGGGAACATGACTGAGGCATGATTCTGGAAAACTGTGGCCTGGGAATATGACTGAGGTTTGATTCTGGAAATCTGTGGCCTGGGAACTTGACTGAGGTTTGATGGCAGAAATCTGTGGACTGGCAACATTACTGAGGTTTGACTGTTGAACCCTGTGCTCTGGAAACATGACTGCGACCTGATACTTGAAACGCATGGCCTGGGAAATTGACATTGGTTTGAATCTGGAACCCTGTGGACCGGGAACATGACTGAGGTTTTATTCTGGAACCCTGTAGCCTGGGAATATAACTGAGGATTATTTCTGGAACCCGGTGGCCTGGTAACATGACTGAGGCGTGATTCTGGAAAAGTGTGGCCTGGGAATATGACTGAGGTTTGATTCTGGAAATCTGTGGCCTGGGAACTTGACTGAGGTTTGATGGCAGAAATCTGTGGACTGGCAACATGACTGAGGTTTGATTGTAGAACCCTGTGCCCTGGAAACATGACTGCGACCTGATACTTGAAACCCATGGCCTGGGAATTTGACATTGGTTTGATTCTGGAACCCTGTGGCCAGGAACAAGACTGAGGCGTGATTCTGGAATCCTGTTGCCTGGGAACATGACATCTGTTTAGATTGTGGAATACTGGGCCCTGGGAATCTGACTGAGGCTTGGTTTTGGTACCCTATGGACTGGGAACATGACTGAGGTTTTATTCTGGAACCCTGTAGCCTGCGAAAATAACTGAGGATTGTTTCTCGAACCCTGTGGCCTGGGAACATGACATCAGTGGATTCTGGAACCCTGTGGCCTGGGAACATGAGAACGGTTTGATTCTGGAACCCTGTGGCCTGGGAACATGTCTGAGGTTTGATGGTGGAAACCTGTGGCTTGGCAACATGACTGAGGTTTGTTTCTGGAACCCTGTTCCCTGGGAACATGACTGAGGTTTGATTCTGGACACCTTTGTGCTGGGAACATGACTGTGTTCTGATTGTAGAATCATGGGTCCTGCAAACATGACTGAGGTTTGATTCTGGAACCATGTGTCCTGCGAATATGACTGAGGTTTGATATTGGAAATCTTTGGCCTGGGAACTTGACTGAGGTTTGATGGCAGAAACCTGTGGACTGGCAACATGACTGAGGTTTGATTGTAGAACCCTGTGCCCTGGAAACATGACTGTGGCCTGGTAGTGGAAACCCATGGCCTAGGAGTTTGACATTGGTTTGATTCTGGAACGCTGTGGCCTAGGAACATGACTGAGGCGTGATTCTGGAAAAGTGTGACCTGGGAATATGACTGAAGTTTGATTCTGGAAATCTGTGGCCTGGGAACTTGACTGAGGTTTGATGGCAGAAATCTGTAGACTGGCAACATGACTGAGGTTTGATTGTAGAACCCTGTACCCTGGAAACATGACTGAGACCTGATACTTGAAACCCATGGCCTGGGAACTTGACATTGGTTTGATTCTGGAACCCTGTGGCCAGGAACAAGACTGAGGCGTGATTCTGGAATGCTGTGCCCTGGGAACATGGCATCTGTTTAGATTGTGGAATACTGGGCCCTGGGAACCTGACTGAGGCTTGGTTCTGGAACCCTGTGGACAGGGAACTTGACTGAGGTTTTATTCTGGAATCCTGTGGCCTGGGAACATGACATCAGTGGATTCTGGAACCCTGTGGCCGGGGAACATGTCATCAGTGGATTCTGGAACCCTGTGGCCTGGGAACATGAGAACGGTTTGATTCTGGAACCCTGTGGCTTGGGAATATGTCTGAGGTTTGATGGTGGAAACCTGTGGCCTGGCAACATGACTGAGGTTTGTTTCTGGAACCCTGTTCCCTGGGAACATGACTGAGGTTTGCTTCTGGACACCTTTCTCCTGGGAACATGACTGTGGTTTGATTGTGGAATCCTGTGGCCTGCGAACATGACTGAGGTTTGATTCTGGAACCATGTGTCCTGGGAATATGACTGAGCTTTGATTCTGGAAATCTGTGGCCTGGGAACTTGACTGAGGTTTGATGGCAGAAACCTGTGGACTGGCAACATGACTGAGGTTTGATTGTAGAACCCTGTGCCCTGGAAACATGACTGCGACCTGATACTTGAAACCCATGGCTTGGGAACTTGACATTGGTTTGATTCTTTAACCCTGTGGCCAGGGAACATGACTGAGGCGAGATTCTGGAATCCTGTGCCCAGGAAACATGACTGTGGCTTGGTACTGGAAACCCATGGCCTAGGAATTTGACATTGGTTTGATTCTGGAACCCTGTGGCCTGGGAACATGACTGAGGCGTGATTCTGGAATCCTGCGGCCTGGGAACATGACATCTGTTTAGATTATGGAATACTGTGCCCTGGGAACCTGACTGAAAGCTTGGTTCTGGAATCCTGTGGACTGGGAACATGACTGAGGTTTGATTCTGGAACCATGTGGCCTGGGAATATGACTGTGGTTTGATTTTGGAAACCATGGGCCTGTGAACATGACTGATGTTAGATTGAGGAATCCTGGGGCCTGGGAACATGACATCACTTTGGATTCTGGTACCCTGTTGCCTGGGAACATGAAATCGGTTTGATTGTGGAAACCTGTGGTCTGGGAATATGACTGAGGTTTGATGGTGGTACCCTATGGCCTGGCAACATGACTGAGGTTTGATTCTGGATCCCTGTGGCCAGGGAACATGACTGAGGCATGATTCTGGAAAACTGTGGCCTGGGAATGTGACTGAGGTTTGATTCTGGAAATCTGTGGCCTGGGAACTTGACTGAGGTTTGATGGCAGAAATCTGTGGACTGGCAACATTACTGAGGTTTGACTGTTGAACCCTGTGCTCTGGAAACATGACTGCGACCTGATACTTGAAACGCATGGCCTGGGAAATTGACATTGGTTTGAATCTGGAACCCTGTGGACCGGGAACATGACTGAGGTTTTATTCTGGAACCCTGTAGCCTGGGAATATAACTGAGGATTATTTCTGGAACCCGGTGGCCTGGTAACATGACTGAGGCGTGATTCTGGAAAAGTGTGGCCTGGGAATATGACTGAGGTTTGATTCTGGAAATCTGTGGCCTGGGAACTTGACTGAGGTTTGATGGCAGAAATCTGTGGACTGGCAACATGACTGAGGTTTGATTGTAGAACCCTGTGCCCTGGAAACATGACTGCGACCTGATACTTGAAACCCATGGCCTGGGAATTTGACATTGGTTTGATTCTGGAACCCTGTGGCCAGGAACAAGACTGAGGCGTGATTCTGGAATCCTGTTGCCTGGGAACATGACATCTGTTTAGATTGTGGAATACTGGGCCCTGGGAATCTGACTGAGGCTTGGTTTTGGTACCCTATGGACTGGGAACATGACTGAGGTTTTATTCTGGAACCCTGTAGCCTGCGAAAATAACTGAGGATTGTTTCTCGAACCCTGTGGCCTGGGAACATGACATCAGTGGATTCTGGAACCCTGTGGCCTGGGAACATGAGAACGGTTTGATTCTGGAACCCTGTGGCCTGGGAACATGTCTGAGGTTTGATGGTGGAAACCTGTGGCTTGGCAACATGACTGAGGTTTGTTTCTGGAACCCTGTTCCCTGGGAACATGACTGAGGTTTGATTCTGGACACCTTTGTGCTGGGAACATGACTGTGTTCTGATTGTAGAATCATGGGTCCTGCAAACATGACTGAGGTTTGATTCTGGAAACATGTGTCCTGCGAATATGACTGAGGTTTGATATTGGAAATCTTTGGCCTGGGAACTTGACTGAGGTTTGATGGCAGAAACCTGTGGACTGGCAAAATGACTGAGGTTTGATTGTAGAACCCTGTGCCCTGGAAACATGACTGTGGCCTGGTAGTGGAAACCCATGGCCTAGGAGTTTGACATTGGTTTGATTCTGGAACGCTGTGGCCTAGGAACATGACTGAGGCGTGATTCTGGAAAAGTGTGGCCTGGGAATATGACTGAAGTTTGATTCTGGAAATCTGTGGCCTGGGAACTTGACTGAGGTTTGATGGCAGAAATCTGTGGACTGGCAACATGACTGAGGTTTGATTGTAGAACCCTGTACCCTGGAAACATGACTGAGACCTGATACTTGAAACCCATGGCCTGGGAACTTGACATTGGTTTGATTCTGGAACCCTGTGGCCAGGAACAAGACTGAGGCGTGATTCTGGAATGCTGTGCCCTGGGAACATGACATCTGTTTAGATTGTGGAATACTGGGCCCTGGGAACCTGACTGAGGCTTGGTTCTGGAACCCTGTGGACAGGGAACTTGACTGAGGTTTTATTCTGGAATCCTGTGGCCTGGGAACATGACATCAGTGGATTCTGGAACCCTGTGGCCGGGGAACATGTCATCAGTGGATTCTGGAACCCTGTGGCCTGGGAACATGAGAACGGTTTGATTCTGGAACCCTGTGGCTTGGGAATATGTCTGAGGTTTGATGGTGGAAACCTGTGGCCTGGCAACATGACTGAGGTTTGTTTCTGGAACCCTGTTCCCTGGGAACATGACTGAGGTTTGCTTCTGGACACCTTTCTCCTGGGAACATGACTGTGGTTTGATTGTGGAATCCTGTGGCCTGTGAACATGACTGAGGTTTGATTCTGGAACCATGTGTCCTGGGAATATGACTGAGCTTTGATTCTGGAAATCTGTGGCCTGGGAACTTGACTGAGGTTTGATGGCAGAAACCTGTGGACTGGCAACATGACTGAGGTTTGATTGTAGAACCCTGTGCCCTGGAAACATGACTGCGACCTGATACTTGAAACCCATGGCTTGGGAACTTGACATTGGTTTGATTCTTTAACCCTGTGGCCAGGGAACATGACTGAGGCGAGATTCTGGAATCCTGTGCCCAGGAAACATGACTGTGGCTTGGTACTGGAAACCCATGGCCTAGGAATTTGACATTGGTTTGATTCTGGAACCCTGTGGCCTGGGAACATGACTGAGGCGTGATTCTGGAATCCTGCGGCCTGGGAACATGACATCTGTTTAGATTATGGAATACTGTGCCCTGGGAACCTGACTGAAAGCTTGGTTCTGGAATCCTGTGGACTGGGAACATGACTGAGGTTTGATTCTGGAACCATGTGGCCTGGGAATATGACTGTGGTTTGATTTTGGAAACCATGGGCCTGTGAACATGACTGATGTTAGATTGAGGAATCCTGGGGCCTGGGAACATGACATCACTTTGGATTCTGGTACCCTGTTGCCTGGGAACATGAAATCGGTTTGATTGTGGAAACCTGTGGTCTGGGAATATGACTGAGGTTTGATGGTGGTACCCTATGGCCTGGCAACATGACTGAGGTTTGATTCTGGATCCCTGTGGCCAGGGAACATGACTGAGGCGTGATTCTGGAAAAGTGTGGCCTGGGAATATGACTGAGGTTTGATTCTGGAAATCTGTGGCCTGGGAACTTGACTGAGGTTTGATGGCAGAAATCTGTGGACTGGCAACATGACTGAGGTTTGATTGTAGAACCCTGTGCCCTGGAAACATGACTGCGACCTGATACTTGAAACCCATGGCCTGGGAATTTGACATTGGTTTGATTCTGGAACCCTGTGGCCAGGAACAAGACTGAGGTGTGATTCTGGAATCCTGTTGCCTGGGAACATGACATCTGTTTAGATTGTGGAATACTGGGCCCTGGGAATCTGACTGAGGCTTGGTTTTGGTACCCTGTGGACTGGGAACATGACTGAGGTTTTATTCTGGAACCCTGTAGCCTGCGAAAATAACTGAGGATTGTTTCTCGAACCCTGTGGCCTGGGAACATGACATCAGTGGATTCTGGAACCCAGTGGCCTGGGAACATGAGAACGGTTTGATTCTGGAACCCTGTGGCCTGGGAACATGTCTGAGGTTTGATGGTGGAAACCTGTGGCTTGGCAACATGACTGAGGTTTGTTTCTGGAACCCTGTTCCCTGGGAACATGACTGAGGTTTGATTCTGGACACCTTTGTGCTGGGAACATGACTGTGTTCTGATTGTAGAATCATGGGTCCTGCAAACATGACTGAGGTTTGATTCTGGAACCATGTGTCCTGCGAATATGACTGAGGTTTGATATTGGAAATCTTTGGCCTGGGAACTTGACTGAGGTTTGATGGCAGAAACCTGTGGACTGGCAACATGACTGAGGTTTGATTGTAGAACCCTGTGCCCTGGAAACATGACTGTGGCCTGGTAGTGGAAACCCATGGCCTAGGAGTTTGACATTGGTTTGATTCTGGAACGCTGTGGCCTAGGAACATGACTGAGGCGTGATTCTGGAAAAGTGTGACCTGGGAATATGACTGAAGTTTGATTCTGGAAATCTGTGGCCTGGGAACTTGACTGAGGTTTGATGGCAGAAATCTGTGGACTGGCAACATGACTGAGGTTTGATTGTAGAACCCTGTACCCTGGAAACATGACTGAGACCTGATACTTGAAACCCATGGCCTGGGAACTTGACATTGGTTTGATTCTGGAACCCTGTGGCCAGGAACAAGACTGAGGCGTGATTCTGGAATGCTGTGCCCTGGGAACATGACATCTGTTTAGATTGTGGAATACTGGGCCCTGGGAATCTGACTGAGGCTTGGTTTTGGTACCCTGTGGACTGGGAACATGACTGAGGTTTTATTCTGGAACCCTGTAGCCTGCGAAAATAAATGAGGATTGTTTCTCGAACCCTGTGGCCTGGGAACATGACATCAGTGGATTCTGGAAACCTGTGGCCTGGGAACATGAGAACGGTTTGATTCTGGAACCCTGTGGCCTGGGAACATGTCTGAGGTTTGATGGTGGAAACCTGTGGCTTGGCAACATGACTGAGGTTTGTTTCTGGAACCCTGTTCCCTGGGAACATGACTGAGGTTTGATTCTGGACACCTTTGTGCTGGGAACATGACTGTGTTCTGATTGTGGAATCATGGGTCCTGCAAACATGACTGAGGTTTGATTCTGGAACCATGTGTCCTGCGAATATGACTGAGGTTTGATATTGGAAATCTTTGGCCTGGGAACTTGACTGAGGTTTGATGGCAGAAACCTGTGGACTGGCAACATGACTGAGGTTTGATTGTAGAACCCTGTGCCCTGGAAACATGACTGTGGCCTGGTAGTGGAAACCCATGGCCTAGGAGTTTGACATTGGTTTGATTCTGGAACGCTGTGGCCTGGGAACATGACTGAGGCGTGATTCTGGAAAAGTGTGGCCTGGGAATATGACTGAGGTTTGATTCTGGAAATCTGTGGCCTGGGAACTTGACTGAGGTTTGATGGCAGAAATCTGTGGACTGGCAACATGACTGAGGTTTGATTGTAGAACCCTGTACCCTGGAAACATGACTGAGACCTGATACTTGAAACCCATGGCCTGGGAACTTGACATTGGTTTGATTCTGGAACCCCGTGGCCAGGAACAAGACTGAGGCGTGATTCTGGAATGCTGTGCCCTGGGAACATGACATCTGTTTAGACTGTGGAATACTGGGCCCTGGGAACCTGACTGAGGCTTGGTTCTGGAACCCTGTGGACAGGGAACTTGACTGAGGTTTTATTCTGGAATCCTGTGGCCTGGGAACATGACATCAGTGGATTCTGGAACCCTGTGGCCGGGGAACATGTCATCAGTGGATTCTGGAACCCTGTGGCCTGGGAACATGAGAACGGTTTGATTCTGGAACCCTGTGGCTTGGGAATATGTCTGAGGTTTGATGGTGGAAACCTGTGGCCTGGCAACATGACTGAGGTTTGTTTCTGGAACCCTGTTCCCTGGGAACATGCCTGAGGTTTGCTTCTGGACACCTTTCTCCTGGGAACATGACTGTGGTTTGATTGTGGAATCCTGTGGCTTGCGAACATGACTGAGGTTTGATTCTGGAACCATGTGTCCTGGGAATATGACTGAGCTTTGATTCTGGAAATCTGTGGCCTGGGAACTTGACTGAGGTTTGATGGCAGAAACCTGTGGACTGGCAACATGACTGAGGTTTGATTGTAGAACCCTGTGCCCTGGAAACATGACTGCGACCTGATACTTGAAACCCATGGCTTGGGAACTTGACATTGGTTTGATTCTTTAACCCTGTGGCCAGGGAACATGACTGAGGCGAGATTCTGGAATCCTGTGCCCAGGAAACATGACTGTGGCTTGGTACTGGAAACCCATGGCCTAGGAATTTGACATTGGTTTGATTCTGGAACCCTGTGGCCTGGGAACATGACTGAGGCGTGATTCTGGAATCCTGCGGCCTGGGAACATGACATCTGTTTAGATTATGGAATACTGTGCCCTGGGAACCTGACTGAAAGCTTGGTTCTGGAATCCTGTGGACTGGGAACATGACTGAGGTTTGATTCTGGAACCATGTGGCCTGGGAATATGACTGTGGTTTGATTTTGGAAACCATTGGCCTGTGAACATGACTGATGTTAGATTGAGGAATCCTGGGGCCTGGGAACATGACATCACTTTGGATTCTGGTACCCTGTTGCCTGGGAACATGAAATCGGTTTGATTGTGGAAACCTGTGGTCTGGGAATATGACTGAGGTTTGATGGTGGTACCCTATGGCCTGGCAACATGACTGAGGTTTGATTCTGGATCCCTGTGGCCAGGGAACATGACTGAGGCGTGATTCTGGAAAACTGTGGCCTGGGAATATGACTGAGGTTTGATTCTGGAAATCTGTGGCCTGGGAACTTGACTGAGGTTTGATGGCAGAAATCTGTGGACTGGCAACATTACTGAGGTTTGACTGTTGAACCCTGTGCTCTGGAAACATGACTGCGACCTGATACTTGAAACGCATGGCCTCGGAAATTGACATTGGCTTGATTCTGGAACCCTGTGGACCGGGAACATGACTGAGGTTTTATTCTGGAACCCTGTAGCCTGGGAATATAACTGAGGATTATTTCTGGAACCCGGTGGCCTGGTAACATGACTGAGGCGTGATTCTGGAAAAGTGTGGCCTGGGAATATGACTGAGGTTTGATTCTGGAAATCTGTGGCCTGGGAACTTGACTGAGGTTTGATGGCAGAAATCTGTGGACTGGCAACATGACTGAGGTTTGATTGTAGAACCCTGTGCCCTGGAAACATGACTGCGACCTGATACTTGAAACCCATGGCCTGGGAATTTGACATTGGTTTGATTCTGGAACCCTGTGGCCAGGAACAAGACTGAGGCGTGATTCTGGAATCCTGTTGCCTGGGAACATGACATCTGTTTAGATTGTGGAATACTGGGCCCTGGGAATCTGACTGAGGCTTGGTTTTGGTACCCTATGGACTGGGAACATGACTGAGGTTTTATTCTGGAACCCTGTAGCCTGCGAAAATAACTGAGGATTGTTTCTCGAACCCTGTGGCCTGGGAACATGACATCAGTGGATTCTGGAACCCTGTGGCCTGGGAACATGAGAACGGTTTGATTCTGGAACCCTGTGGCCTGGGAACATGTCTGAGGTTTGATGGTGGAAACCTGTGGCTTGGCAACATGACTGAGGTTTGTTTCTGGAACCCTGTTCCCTGGGAACATGACTGAGGTTTGATTCTGGACACCTTTGTGCTGGGAACATGACTGTGTTCTGATTGTAGAATCATGGGTCCTGCAAACATGACTGAGGTTTGATTCTGGAACCATGTGTCCTGCGAATATGACTGAGGTTTGATATTGGAAATCTTTGGCCTGGGAACTTGACTGAGGTTTGATGGCAGAAACCTGTGGACTGGCAACATGACTGAGGTTTGATTGTAGAACCCTGTGCCCTGGAAACATGACTGTGGCCTGGTAGTGGAAACCCATGGCCTAGGAGTTTGACATTGGTTTGATTCTGGAACGCTGTGGCCTAGGAACATGACTGAGGCGTGATTCTGGAAAAGTGTGACCTGGGAATATGACTGAAGTTTGATTCTGGAAATCTGTGGCCTGGGAACTTGACTGAGGTTTGATGGCAGAAATCTGTGGACTGGCAACATGACTGAGGTTTGATTGTAGAACCCTGTACCCTGGAAACATGACTGCGACCTGATACTTGAAACCCATGGCCTGGGAACTTGACATTGGTTTGATTCTGGAACCCTGTGGCCAGGAACAAGACTGAGGCGTGATTCTGGAATGCTGTGCCCTGGGAACATGACATCTGTTTAGATTGTGGAATACTGGGCCCTGGGAACCTGACTGAGGCTTGGTTCTGGAACCCTGTGGACAGGGAACTTGACTGAGGTTTTATTCTGGAATCCTGTGGCCTGGGAACATGACATCAGTGGATTCTGGAACCCTGTGGCCGGGGAACATGTCATCAGTGGATTCTGGAACCCTGTGGCCTGGGAACATGAGAACGGTTTGATTCTGGAACCCTGTGGCTTGGGAATATGTCTGAGGTTTGATGGTGGAAACCTGTGGCCTGGCAACATGACTGAGGTTTGTTTCTGGAACCCTGTTCCCTGGGAACATGACTGAGGTTTGCTTCTGGACACCTTTCTCCTGGGAACATGACTGTGGTTTGATTGTGGAATCCTGTGGCCTGCGAACATGACTGAGGTTTGATTCTGGAACCATGTGTCCTGGGAATATGACTGAGCTTTGATTCTGGAAATCTGTGGCCTGGGAACTTGACTGAGGTTTGATGGCAGAAACCTGTGGACTGGCAACATGACTGAGGTTTGATTGTAGAACCCTGTACCCTGGAAACATGACTGAGACCTGATACTTGAAACCCATGGCTTGGGAACTTGACATTGGTTTGATTCTTTAACCCTGTGGCCAGGGAACATGACTGAGGCGAGATTCTGGAATCCTGTGCCCAGGAAACATGACTGTGGCTTGGTACTGGAAACCCATGGCCTAGGAATTTGACATTGGTTTGATTCTGGAACCCTGTGGCCTGGGAACATGACTGAGGCGTGATTCTGGAATCCTGCGGCCTGGGAACATGACATCTGTTTAGATTATGGAATACTGGGCCCTGGGAACCTGACTGAGGCTTGGTTCTGGAACCCTGTGGACAGGGAACTTGACTGAGGTTTTATTCTGGAATCCTGTGGCCTGGGAACATGACATCAGTGGATTCTGGAACCCTGTGGCCGGGGAACATGTCATCAGTGGATTCTGGAACCCTGTGGCCTGGGAACATGAGAACGGTTTGATTCTGGAACCCTGTGGCTTGGGAATATGTCTGAGGTTTGATGGTGGAAACCTGTGGCCTGGCAACATGACTGAGGTTTGTTTCTGGAACCCTGTTCCCTGGGAACATGACTGAGGTTTGCTTCTGGACACCTTTCTCCTGGGAACATGACTGTGGTTTGATTGTGGAATCCTGTGGCCTGCGAACATGACTGAGGTTTGATTCTGGAACCATGTGTCCTGGGAATATGACTGAGCTTTGATTCTGGAAATCTGTGGCCTGGGAACTTGACTGAGGTTTGATGGCAGAAACCTGTGGACTGGCAACATGACTGAGGTTTGATTGTAGAACCCTGTACCCTGGAAACATGACTGCGACCTGATACTTGAAACCCATGGCTTGGGAACTTGACATTGGTTTGATTCTTTAACCCTGTGGCCAGGGAACATGACTGAGGCGAGATTCTGGAATCCTGTGCCCAGGAAACATGACTGTGGCTTGGTACTGGAAACCCATGGCCTAGGAATTTGACATTGGTTTGATTCTGGAACCCTGTGGCCTGGGAACATGACTGAGGCGTGATTCTGGAATCCTGCGGCCTGGGAACATGACATCTGTTTAGATTATGGAATACTGTGCCCTGGGAACCTGACTGAAAGCTTGGTTCTGGAATCCTGTGGACTGGGAACATGACTGAGGTTTGATTCTGGAACCATGTGGCCTGGGAATATGACTGTGGTTTGATTTTGGAAACCATTGGCCTGTGAACATGACTGATGTTAGATTGAGGAATCCTGGGGCCTGGGAACATGACATCACTTTGGATTCTGGTACCCTGTTGCCTGGGAACATGAAATCGGTCTGATTGTGGAAACCTGTGGTCTGGGAATATGACTGAGGTTTGATGGCGGTACCCTATGGCCTGGCAACATGACTGAGGTTTGATTCTGGATCCCTGTGGCCAGGGAACATGACTGAGGCGTGATTCTGGAAAACTGTGGCTTGGGAATATGACTGAGGTTTGATTCTGGAAATCTGTGGCCTGGGAACTTGACTGAGGTTTGATGGCAGAAATCTGTGGACTGGCAACATTACTGAGGTTTGATTGTTGAACCCTGTGCTCTGGAAACATGACTGCGACCTGATACTTGAAACGCATGGCATGGGAAATTGACATTGGTTTGATTCTGGAACCCTGTGGACCGGGAACATGACTGAGGTTTTATTCTGGAACCCTGTAGCCTGGGAATATAACTGAGGATTGTTTCTGGAACCCGGTGGCCTGGTAACATGACTGAGGCGTGATTCTGGAAAAGTGTGGCCTGGGAATATGACTGAGGTTTGATTCTGGAAATCTGTGGCCTGGGAACTTGACTGAGGTTTGATGGCAGAAATCTGTGGACTGGCAACATGACTGAGGTTTGATTGTAGAACCCTGTGCCCTGGAAACATGACTGCGACCTGATACTTGAAACCCATGGCCTGGGAATTTGACATTGGTTTGATTCTGGAACCCTGTGGCCAGGAACAAGACTGAGGTGTGATTCTGGAATCCTGTTGCCTGGGAACATGACATCTGTTTAGATTGTGGAATACTGGGCCCTGGGAATCTGACTGAGGCTTGGTTTTGGTACCCTGTGGACTGGGAACATGACTGAGGTTTTATTCTGGAACCCTGTAGCCTGCGAAAATAACTGAGGATTGTTTCTCGAACCCTGTGGCCTGGGAACATGACATCAGTGGATTCTGGAACCCAGTGGCCTGGGAACATGAGAACGGTTTGATTCTGGAACCCTGTGGCCTGGGAACATGTCTGAGGTTTGATGGTGGAAACCTGTGGCTTGGCAACATGACTGAGGTTTGTTTCTGGAACCCTGTTCCCTGGGAACATGACTGAGGTTTGATTCTGGACACCTTTGTGCTGGGAACATGACTGTGTTCTGATTGTAGAATCATGGGTCCTGCAAACATGACTGAGGTTTGATTCTGGAACCATGTGTCCTGCGAATATGACTGAGGTTTGATATTGGAAATCTTTGGCCTGGGAACTTGACTGAGGTTTGATGGCAGAAACCTGTGGACTGGCAACATGACTGAGGTTTGATTGTAGAACCCTGTGCCCTGGAAACATGACTGTGGCCTGGTAGTGGAAACCCATGGCCTAGGAGTTTGACATTGGTTTGATTCTGGAACGCTGTGGCCTAGGAACATGACTGAGGCGTGATTCTGGAAAAGTGTGACCTGGGAATATGACTGAAGTTTGATTCTGGAAATCTGTGGCCTGGGAACTTGACTGAGGTTTGATGGCAGAAATCTGTGGACTGGCAACATGACTGAGGTTTGATTGTAGAACCCTGTACCCTGGAAACATGACTGAGACCTGATACTTGAAACCCATGGCCTGGGAACTTGACATTGGTTTGATTCTGGAACCCTGTGGCCAGGAACAAGACTGAGGCGTGATTCTGGAATGCTGTGCCCTGGGAACATGACATCTGTTTAGACTGTGGAATACTGGGCCCTGGGAACCTGACTGAGGCTTGGTTCTGGAACCCTGTGGACAGGGAACTTGACTGAGGTTTTATTCTGGAATCCTGTGGCCTGGGAACATGACATCAGTGGATTCTGGAACCCTGTGGCCGGGGAACATGTCATCAGTGGATTCTGGAACCCTGTGGCCTGGGAACATGAGAACGGTTTGATTCTGGAACCCTGTGGCTTGGGAATATGTCTGAGGTTTGATGGTGGAAACCTGTGGCCTGGCAACATGACTGAGGTTTGTTTCTGGAACCCTGTTCCCTGGGAACATGACTGAGGTTTGCTTCTGGACACCTTTCTCCTGGGAACATGACTGTGGTTTGATTGTGGAATCCTGTGGCCTGCGAACATGACTGAGGTTTGATTCTGGAACCATGTGTCCTGGGAATATGACTGAGCTTTGATTCTGGAAATCTGTGGCCTGGGAACTTGACTGAGGTTTGATGGCAGAAACCTGTGGACTGGCAACATGACTGAGGTTTGATTGTAGAACCCTGTACCCTGGAAACATGACTGCGACCTGATACTTGAAACCCATGGCTTGGGAACTTGACATTGGTTTGATTCTTTAACCCTGTGGCCAGGGAACATGACTGAGGCGAGATTCTGGAATCCTGTGCCCAGGAAACATGACTGTGGCTTGGTACTGGAAACCCATGGCCTAGGAATTTGACATTGGTTTGATTCTGGAACCCTGTGGCCTGGGAACATGACTGAGGCGTGATTCTGGAATCCTGCGGCCTGGGAACATGACATCTGTTTAGATTATGGAATACTGTGCCCTGGGAACCTGACTGAAAGCTTGGTTCTGGAATCCTGTGGACTGGGAACATGACTGAGGTTTGATTCTGGAACCATGTGGCCTGGGAATATGACTGTGGTTTGATTTTGGAAACCATTGGCCTGTGAACATGACTGATGTTAGATTGAGGAATCCTGGGGCCTGGGAACATGACATCACTTTGGATTCTGGTACCCTGTTGCCTGGGAACATGAAATCGGTTTGATTGTGGAAACCTGTGGTCTGGGAATATGACTGAGGTTTGATGGTGGTACCCTATGGCCTGGCAACATGACTGAGGTTTGATTCTGGATCCCTGTGGCCAGGGAACATGACTGAGGCGTGATTCTGGAAAACTGTGGCTTGGGAATATGACTGAGGTTTGATTCTGGAAATCTGTGGCCTGGGAACTTGACTGAGGTTTGATGGCAGAAATCTGTGGACTGGCAACATTACTGAGGTTTGATTGTTGAACCCTGTGCTCTGGAAACATGACTGAGACCTGATACTTGAAACGCATGGCCTGGGAATTTGACATTGGTTTGATTCTGGAACCCTGTGGACCGGGAACATGACTGAGGTTTTATTCTGGAACCCTGTAGCCTGGGAATATAACTGAGGATTGTTTCTGGAACCCGGTGGCCTGGTAACATGACTGAGGCGTGATTCTGGAAAAGTGTGGCCTGGGAATATGACTGAGGTTTGATTCTGGAAATCTGTGGCCTGGGAACTTGACTGAGGTTTGATGGCAGAAATCTGTGGACTGGCAACATGACTGAGGTTTGATTGTAGAACCCTGTGCCCTGGAAACATGACTGCGACCTGATACTTGAAACCCATGGCCTGGGAATTTGACATTGGTTTGATTCTGGAACCCTGTGGCCAGGAACAAGACTGAGGCGTGATTCTGGAATCCTGTTGCCTGGGAACATGACATCTGTTTAGATTGTGGAATACTGGGCCCTGGGAATCTGACTGAGGCTTGGTTTTGGTACCCTATGGACTGGGAACATGACTGAGGTTTTATTCTGGAACCCTGTAGCCTGCGAAAATAACTGAGGATTGTTTCTCGAACCCTGTGGCCTGGGAACATGACATCAGTGGATTCTGGAACCCTGTGGCCTGGGAACATGAGAACGGTTTGATTCTGGAACCCTGTGGCCTGGGAACATGTCTGAGGTTTGATGGTGGAAACCTGTGGCTTGGCAACATGACTGAGGTTTGTTTCTGGAACCCTGTTCCCTGGGAACATGACTGAGGTTTGATTCTGGACACCTTTGTGCTGGGAACATGACTGTGTTCTGATTGTAGAATCATGGGTCCTGCAAACATGACTGAGGTTTGATTCTGGAACCATGTGTCCTGCGAATATGACTGAGGTTTGATATTGGAAATCTTTGGCCTGGGAACTTGACTGAGGTTTGATGGCAGAAACCTGTGGACTGGCAAAATGACTGAGGTTTGATTGTAGAACCCTGTGCCCTGGAAACATGACTGTGGCCTGGTAGTGGAAACCCATGGCCTAGGAGTTTGACATTGGTTTGATTCTGGAACGCTGTGGCCTAGGAACATGACTGAGGCGTGATTCTGGAAAAGTGTGACCTGGGAATATGACTGAAGTTTGATTCTGGAAATCTGTGGCCTGGGAACTTGACTGAGGTTTGATGGCAGAAATCTGTAGACTGGCAACATGACTGAGGTTTGATTGTAGAACCCTGTACCCTGGAAACATGACTGCGACCTGATACTTGAAACCCATGGCCTGGGAACTTGACATTGGTTTGATTCTGGAACCCTGTGGCCAGGAACAAGACTGAGGCGTGATTCTGGAATGCTGTGCCCTGGGAACATGACATCTGTTTAGATTGTGGAATACTGGGCCCTGGGAACCTGACTGAGGCTTGGTTCTGGAACCCTGTGGATAGGGAACTTGACTGAGGTTTTATTCTGGAATCCTGTGGCCTGGGAACATGACATCAGTGGATTCTGGAACCCTGTGGCCGGGGAACATGTCATCAGTGGATTCTGGAACCCTGTGGCCTGGGAACATGAGAACGGTTTGATTCTGGAACCCTGTGGCTTGGGAATATGTCTGAGGTTTGATGGTGGAAACCTGTGGCCTGGCAACATGACTGAGGTTTGTTTCTGGAACCCTGTTCCCTGGGAACATGACTGAGGTTTGCTTCTGGACACCTTTCTCCTGGGAACATGACTGTGGTTTGATTGTGGAATCCTGTGGCCTGCGAACATGACTGAGGTTTGATTCTGGAACCATGTGTCCTGGGAATATGACTGAGCTTTGATTCTGGAAATCTGTGGCCTGGGAACTTGACTGAGGTTTGATGGCAGAAACCTGTGGACTGGCAACATGACTGAGGTTTGATTGTAGAACCCTGTACCCTGGAAACATGACTGAGACCTGATACTTGAAACCCATGGCTTGGGAACTTGACATTGGTTTGATTCTTTAACCCTGTGGCCAGGGAACATGACTGAGGCGAGATTCTGGAATCCTGTGCCCAGGAAACATGACTGTGGCTTGGTACTGGAAACCCATGGCCTAGGAATTTGACATTGGTTTGATTCTGGAACCCTGTGGCCTGGGAACATGACTGAGGCGTGATTCTGGAATCCTGCGGCCTGGGAACATGACATCTGTTTAGATTATGGAATACTGTGCCCTGGGAACCTGACTGAAAGCTTGGTTCTGGAATCCTGTGGACTGGGAACATGACTGAGGTTTGATTCTGGAACCATGTGGCCTGGGAATATGACTGTGGTTTGATTTTGGAAACCATGGGCCTGTGAACATGACTGATGTTAGATTGAGGAATCCTGGGGCCTGGGAACATGACATCACTTTGGATTCTGGTACCCTGTTGCCTGGGAACATGAAATCGGTTTGATTGTGGAAACCTGTGGTCTGGGAATATGACTGAGGTTTGATGGTGGTACCCTATGGCCTGGCAACATGACTGAAGTTTGATTCTGGATCCCTGTGGCCAGGGAACATGACTGAGGCGTGATTCTGGAAAACTGTGGCCTGGGAATATGACTGAGGTTTGATTCTGGAAATCTGTGGCCTGGGAACTTGACTGAGGTTTGATGGCAGAAATCTGTGGACTGGCAACATTACTGAGGTTTGACTGTTGAACCCTGTGCTCTGGAAACATGACTGCGACCTGATACTTGAAACGCATGGCCTGGGAAATTGACATTGGTTTGATTCTGGAACCCTGTGGACCGGGAACATGACTGAGGTTTTATTCTGGAACCCTGTAGCCTGGGAATATAACTGAGGATTGTTTCTGGAACCCGGTGGCCTGGTAACATGACTGAGGCATGATTCTAGAAAAGTGTGGCCTGGGAATATGACTGAGGTTTGATTCTGGAAATCTGTGGCCTGGGAACTTGACTGAGGTTTGATGGCAGAAATCTGTGGACTGGCAACATTACTGAGGTTTGATTGTAGAACCCTGTGCCCTGGAAACATGACTGCGACCTGATACTTGAAACCCATGGCCTGGGAATTTGACATTGGTTTGATTCTGGAACCCTGTGGCCAGGAACAAGACTGAGGCGTGATTCTGGAATCCTGTTGCCTGGGAACATGACATCTGTTTAGATTGTGGAATACTGGGCCCTGGGAATCTGACTGAGGCTTGGTTTTGGTACCCTATGGACTGGGAACATGACTGAGGTTTTATTCTGGAACCCTGTAGCCTGCGAAAATAACTGAGGATTGTTTCTCGAACCCTGTGGCCTGGGAACATGACATCAGTGGATTCTGGAACCCTGTGGCCTGGGAACATGAGAACGGTTTGATTCTGCAACCCTGTGGCCTGGGAACATGTCTGAGGTTTGATGGTGGAAACCTGTGGCTTGGCAACATGACTGAGGTTTGTTTCTGGAACCCTGTTCCCTGGGAACATGACTGAGGTTTGATTCTGGACACCTTTGTGCTGGGAACATGACTGTGTTCTGATTGTGGAATCATGGGTCCTGCAAACATGACTGAGGTTTGATTCTGGAACCATGTGTCCTGCGAATATGACTGAGGTTTGATATTGGAAATCTTTGGCCTGGGAACTTGACTGAGGTTTGATGGCAGAAACCTGTGGACTGGCAACATGACTGAGGTTTGATTGTAGAACCCTGTGCCCTGGAAACATGACTGTGGCCTGGTAGTGGAAACCCATGGCCTAGGAGTTTGACATTGGTTTGATTCTGGAACGCTGTGGCCTAGGAACATGACTGAGGCGTGATTCTGGAAAAGTGTGGCCTGGGAATATGACTGAAGTTTGATTCTGGAAATCTGTGGCCTGGGAACTTGACTGAGGTTTGATGGCAGAAATCTGTGGACTGGCAACATGACTGAGGTTTGATTGTAGAACCCTGTACCCTGGAAACATGACTGAGACCTGATACTTGAAACCCATGGCCTGGGAACTTGACATTGGTTTGATTCTGGAACCCTGTGGCCAGGAACAAGACTGAGGCGTGATTCTGGAATGCTGTGCCCTGGGAACATGACATCTGTTTAGATTGTGGAATACTGGGCCCTGGGAACCTGACTGAGGCTTGGTTCTGGAACCCTGTGGACAGGGAACTTGACTGAGGTTTTATTCTGGAATCCTGTGGCCTGGGAACATGACATCAGTGGATTCTGGAACCCTGTGGCCGGGGAACATGTCATCAGTGGATTCTGGAACCCTGTGGCCTGGGAACATGAGAACGGTTTGATTCTGGAACCCTGTGGCTTGGGAATATGTCTGAGGTTTGATGGTGGAAACCTGTGGCCTGGCAACATGACTGAGGTTTGTTTCTGGAACCCTGTTCCCTGGGAACATGACTGAGGTTTGCTTCTGGACACCTTTCTCCTGGGAACATGACTGTGGTTTGATTGTGGAATCCTGTGGCCTGTGAACATGACTGAGGTTTGATTCTGGAACCATGTGTCCTGGGAATATGACTGAGCTTTGATTCTGGAAATCTGTGGCCTGGGAACTTGACTGAGGTTTGATGGCAGAAACCTGTGGACTGGCAACATGACTGAGGTTTGATTGTAGAACCCTGTGCCCTGGAAACATGACTGCGACCTGATACTTGAAACCCATGGCTTGGGAACTTGACATTGGTTTGATTCTTTAACCCTGTGGCCAGGGAACATGACTGAGGCGAGATTCTGGAATCCTGTGCCCAGGAAACATGACTGTGGCTTGGTACTGGAAACCCATGGCCTAGGAATTTGACATTGGTTTGATTCTGGAACCCTGTGGCCTGGGAACATGACTGAGGCGTGATTCTGGAATCCTGCGGCCTGGGAACATGACATCTGTTTAGATTATGGAATACTGTGCCCTGGGAACCTGACTGAAAGCTTGGTTCTGGAATCCTGTGGACTGGGAACATGACTGAGGTTTGATTCTGGAACCATGTGGCCTGGGAATATGACTGTGGTTTGATTTTGGAAACCATTGGCCTGTGAACATGACTGATGTTAGATTGAGGAATCCTGGGGCCTGGGAACATGACATCACTTTGGATTCTGGTACCCTGTTGCCTGGGAACATGAAATCGGTTTGATTGTGGAAACCTGTGGTCTGGGAATATGACTGAGGTTTGATGGTGGTACCCTATGGCCTGGCAACATGACTGAGGTTTGATTCTGGATCCCTGTGGCCAGGGAACATGACTGAGGCGTGATTCTGGAAAAGTGTGGCCTGGGAATATGACTGAGGTTTGATTCTGGAAATCTGTGGCCTGGGAACTTGACTGAGGTTTGATGGCAGAAATCTGTGGACTGGCAACATGACTGAGGTTTGATTGTAGAACCCTGTGCCCTGGAAACATGACTGCGACCTGATACTTGAAACCCATGGCCTGGGAATTTGACATTGGTTTGATTCTGGAACCCTGTGGCCAGGAACAAGACTGAGGTGTGATTCTGGAATCCTGTTGCCTGGGAACATGACATCTGTTTAGATTGTGGAATACTGGGCCCTGGGAATCTGACTGAGGCTTGGTTTTGGTACCCTGTGGACTGGGAACATGACTGAGGTTTTATTCTGGAACCCTGTAGCCTGCGAAAATAACTGAGGATTGTTTCTCGAACCCTGTGGCCTGGGAACATGACATCAGTGGATTCTGGAACCCAGTGGCCTGGGAACATGAGAACGGTTTGATTCTGGAACCCTGTGGCCTGGGAACATGTCTGAGGTTTGATGGTGGAAACCTGTGGCTTGGCAACATGACTGAGGTTTGTTTCTGGAACCCTGTTCCCTGGGAACATGACTGAGGTTTGATTCTGGACACCTTTGTGCTGGGAACATGACTGTGTTCTGATTGTAGAATCATGGGTCCTGCAAACATGACTGAGGTTTGATTCTGGAACCATGTGTCCTGCGAATATGACTGAGGTTTGATATTGGAAATCTTTGGCCTGGGAACTTGACTGAGGTTTGATGGCAGAAACCTGTGGACTGGCAACATGACTGAGGTTTGATTGTAGAACCCTGTGCCCTGGAAACATGACTGTGGCCTGGTAGTGGAAACCCATGGCCTAGGAGTTTGACATTGGTTTGATTCTGGAACGCTGTGGCCTAGGAACATGACTGAGGCGTGATTCTGGAAAAGTGTGACCTGGGAATATGACTGAAGTTTGATTCTGGAAATCTGTGGCCTGGGAACTTGACTGAGGTTTGATGGCAGAAATCTGTGGACTGGCAACATGACTGAGGTTTGATTGTAGAACCCTGTACCCTGGAAACATGACTGAGACCTGATACTTGAAACCCATGGCCTGGGAACTTGACATTGGTTTGATTCTGGAACCCTGTGGCCAGGAACAAGACTGAGGCGTGATTCTGGAATGCTGTGCCCTGGGAACATGACATCTGTTTAGATTGTGGAATACTGGGCCCTGGGAATCTGACTGAGGCTTGGTTTTGGTACCCTGTGGACTGGGAACATGACTGAGGTTTTATTCTGGAACCCTGTAGCCTGCGAAAATAAATGAGGATTGTTTCTCGAACCCTGTGGCCTGGGAACATGACATCAGTGGATTCTGGAAACCTGTGGCCTGGGAACATGAGAACGGTTTGATTCTGGAACCCTGTGGCCTGGGAACATGTCTGAGGTTTGATGGTGGAAACCTGTGGCTTGGCAACATGACTGAGGTTTGTTTCTGGAACCCTGTTCCCTGGGAACATGACTGAGGTTTGATTCTGGACACCTTTGTGCTGGGAACATGACTGTGTTCTGATTGTGGAATCATGGGTCCTGCAAACATGACTGAGGTTTGATTCTGGAACCATGTGTCCTGCGAATATGACTGAGGTTTGATATTGGAAATCTTTGGCCTGGGAACTTGACTGAGGTTTGATGGCAGAAACCTGTGGACTGGCAACATGACTGAGGTTTGATTGTAGAACCCTGTGCCCTGGAAACATGACTGTGGCCTGGTAGTGGAAACCCATGGCCTAGGAGTTTGACATTGGTTTGATTCTGGAACGCTGTGGCCTGGGAACATGACTGAGGCGTGATTCTGGAAAAGTGTGGCCTGGGAATATGACTGAGGTTTGATTCTGGAAATCTGTGGCCTGGGAACTTGACTGAGGTTTGATGGCAGAAATCTGTGGACTGGCAACATGACTGAGGTTTGATTGTAGAACCCTGTACCCTGGAAACATGACTGAGACCTGATACTTGAAACCCATGGCCTGGGAACTTGACATTGGTTTGATTCTGGAACCCTGTGGCCAGGAACAAGACTGAGGCGTGATTCTGGAATGCTGTGCCCTGGGAACATGACATCTGTTTAGACTGTGGAATACTGGGCCCTGGGAACCTGACTGAGGCTTGGTTCTGGAACCCTGTGGACAGGGAACTTGACTGAGGTTTTATTCTGGAATCCTGTGGCCTGGGAACATGACATCAGTGGATTCTGGAACCCTGTGGCCGGGGAACATGTCATCAGTGGATTCTGGAACCCTGTGGCCTGGGAACATGAGAACGGTTTGATTCTGGAACCCTGTGGCTTGGGAATATGTCTGAGGTTTGATGGTGGAAACCTGTGGCCTGGCAACATGACTGAGGTTTGTTTCTGGAACCCTGTTCCCTGGGAACATGCCTGAGGTTTGCTTC
Organism: Balaenoptera borealis; assembly: GCF_965194805.1. NCBI lineage: Eukaryota > Metazoa > Chordata > Mammalia > Artiodactyla > Balaenopteridae > Balaenoptera > Balaenoptera borealis. Next base: position 129,478 of record NW_028123923.1, read on the forward strand.
TGGACACCTTTCTCCTGGGAACATGACTGTGGTTTGATTGTGGAATCCTGTGGCTTGCGAACATGACTGAGGTTTGATTCTGGAACCATGTGTCCTGGGAATATGACTGAGCTTTGATTCTGGAAATCTGTGGCCTGGGAACTTGACTGAGGTTTGATGGCAGAAACCTGTGGACTGGCAACATGACTGAGGTTTGATTGTAGAACCCTGTGCCCTGGAAACATGACTGCGACCTGATACTTGAAACCCATGGCTTGGGAACTTGACATTGGTTTGATTCTTTAACCCTGTGGCCAGGGAACATGACTGAGGCGAGATTCTGGAATCCTGTGCCCAGGAAACATGACTGTGGCTTGGTACTGGAAACCCATGGCCTAGGAATTTGACATTGGTTTGATTCTGGAACCCTGTGGCCTGGGAACATGACTGAGGCGTGATTCTGGAATCCTGCGGCCTGGGAACATGACATCTGTTTAGATTATGGAATACTGTGCCCTGGGAACCTGACTGAAAGCTTGGTTCTGGAATCCTGTGGACTGGGAACATGACTGAGGTTTGATTCTGGAACCATGTGGCCTGGGAATATGACTGTGGTTTGATTTTGGAAACCATTGGCCTGTGAACATGACTGATGTTAGATTGAGGAATCCTGGGGCCTGGGAACATGACATCACTTTGGATTCTGGTACCCTGTTGCCTGGGAACATGAAATCGGTTTGATTGTGGAAACCTGTGGTCTGGGAATATGACTGAGGTTTGATGGTGGTACCCTATGGCCTGGCAACATGACTGAGGTTTGATTCTGGATCCCTGTGGCCAGGGAACATGACTGAGGCGTGATTCTGGAAAACTGTGGCCTGGGAATATGACTGAGGTTTGATTCTGGAAATCTGTGGCCTGGGAACTTGACTGAGGTTTGATGGCAGAAATCTGTGGACTGGCAACATTACTGAGGTTTGACTGTTGAACCCTGTGCTCTGGAAACATGACTGCGACCTGATACTTGAAACGCATGGCCTCGGAAATTGACATTGGCTTGATTCTGGAACCCTGTGGACCGGGAACATGACTGAGGTTTTATTCTGGAACCCTGTAGCCTGGGAATATAACTGAGGATTATTTCTGGAACCCGGTGGCCTGGTAACATGACTGAGGCGTGATTCTGGAAAAGTGTGGCCTGGGAATATGACTGAGGTTTGATTCTGGAAATCTGTGGCCTGGGAACTTGACTGAGGTTTGATGGCAGAAATCTGTGGACTGGCAACATGACTGAGGTTTGATTGTAGAACCCTGTGCCCTGGAAACATGACTGCGACCTGATACTTGAAACCCATGGCCTGGGAATTTGACATTGGTTTGATTCTGGAACCCTGTGGCCAGGAACAAGACTGAGGCGTGATTCTGGAATCCTGTTGCCTGGGAACATGACATCTGTTTAGATTGTGGAATACTGGGCCCTGGGAATCTGACTGAGGCTTGGTTTTGGTACCCTATGGACTGGGAACATGACTGAGGTTTTATTCTGGAACCCTGTAGCCTGCGAAAATAACTGAGGATTGTTTCTCGAACCCTGTGGCCTGGGAACATGACATCAGTGGATTCTGGAACCCTGTGGCCTGGGAACATGAGAACGGTTTGATTCTGGAACCCTGTGGCCTGGGAACATGTCTGAGGTTTGATGGTGGAAACCTGTGGCTTGGCAACATGACTGAGGTTTGTTTCTGGAACCCTGTTCCCTGGGAACATGACTGAGGTTTGATTCTGGACACCTTTGTGCTGGGAACATGACTGTGTTCTGATTGTAGAATCATGGGTCCTGCAAACATGACTGAGGTTTGATTCTGGAACCATGTGTCCTGCGAATATGACTGAGGTTTGATATTGGAAATCTTTGGCCTGGGAACTTGACTGAGGTTTGATGGCAGAAACCTGTGGACTGGCAACATGACTGAGGTTTGATTGTAGAACCCTGTGCCCTGGAAACATGACTGTGGCCTGGTAGTGGAAACCCATGGCCTAGGAGTTTGACATTGGTTTGATTCTGGAACGCTGTGGCCTAGGAACATGACTGAGGCGTGATTCTGGAAAAGTGTGACCTGGGAATATGACTGAAGTTTGATTCTGGAAATCTGTGGCCTGGGAACTTGACTGAGGTTTGATGGCAGAAATCTGTGGACTGGCAACATGACTGAGGTTTGATTGTAGAACCCTGTACCCTGGAAACATGACTGCGACCTGATACTTGAAACCCATGGCCTGGGAACTTGACATTGGTTTGATTCTGGAACCCTGTGGCCAGGAACAAGACTGAGGCGTGATTCTGGAATGCTGTGCCCTGGGAACATGACATCTGTTTAGATTGTGGAATACTGGGCCCTGGGAACCTGACTGAGGCTTGGTTCTGGAACCCTGTGGACAGGGAACTTGACTGAGGTTTTATTCTGGAATCCTGTGGCCTGGGAACATGACATCAGTGGATTCTGGAACCCTGTGGCCGGGGAACATGTCATCAGTGGATTCTGGAACCCTGTGGCCTGGGAACATGAGAACGGTTTGATTCTGGAACCCTGTGGCTTGGGAATATGTCTGAGGTTTGATGGTGGAAACCTGTGGCCTGGCAACATGACTGAGGTTTGTTTCTGGAACCCTGTTCCCTGGGAACATGACTGAGGTTTGCTTCTGGACACCTTTCTCCTGGGAACATGACTGTGGTTTGATTGTGGAATCCTGTGGCCTGCGAACATGACTGAGGTTTGATTCTGGAACCATGTGTCCTGGGAATATGACTGAGCTTTGATTCTGGAAATCTGTGGCCTGGGAACTTGACTGAGGTTTGATGGCAGAAACCTGTGGACTGGCAACATGACTGAGGTTTGATTGTAGAACCCTGTACCCTGGAAACATGACTGAGACCTGATACTTGAAACCCATGGCTTGGGAACTTGACATTGGTTTGATTCTTTAACCCTGTGGCCAGGGAACATGACTGAGGCGAGATTCTGGAATCCTGTGCCCAGGAAACATGACTGTGGCTTGGTACTGGAAACCCATGGCCTAGGAATTTGACATTGGTTTGATTCTGGAACCCTGTGGCCTGGGAACATGACTGAGGCGTGATTCTGGAATCCTGCGGCCTGGGAACATGACATCTGTTTAGATTATGGAATACTGTGCCCTGGGAACCTGACTGAAAGCTTGGTTCTGGAATCCTGTGGACTGGGAACATGACTGAGGTTTGATTCTGGAACCATGTGGCCTGGGAATATGACTGTGGTTTGATTTTGGAAACCATTGGCCTGTGAACATGACTGATGTTAGATTGAGGAATCCTGGGGCCTGGGAACATGACATCACTTTGGATTCTGGTACCCTGTTGCCTGGGAACATGAAATCGGTCTGATTGTGGAAACCTGTGGTCTGGGAATATGACTGAGGTTTGATGGCGGTACCCTATGGCCTGGCAACATGACTGAGGTTTGATTCTGGATCCCTGTGGCCAGGGAACATGACTGAGGCGTGATTCTGGAAAACTGTGGCTTGGGAATATGACTGAGGTTTGATTCTGGAAATCTGTGGCCTGGGAACTTGACTGAGGTTTGATGGCAGAAATCTGTGGACTGGCAACATTACTGAGGTTTGATTGTTGAACCCTGTGCTCTGGAAACATGACTGCGACCTGATACTTGAAACGCATGGCATGGGAAATTGACATTGGTTTGATTCTGGAACCCTGTGGACCGGGAACATGACTGAGGTTTTATTCTGGAACCCTGTAGCCTGGGAATATAACTGAGGATTGTTTCTGGAACCCGGTGGCCTGGTAACATGACTGAGGCGTGATTCTGGAAAAGTGTGGCCTGGGAATATGACTGAGGTTTGATTCTGGAAATCTGTGGCCTGGGAACTTGACTGAGGTTTGATGGCAGAAATCTGTGGACTGGCAACATGACTGAGGTTTGATTGTAGAACCCTGTGCCCTGGAAACATGACTGCGACCTGATACTTGAAACCCATGGCCTGGGAATTTGACATTGGTTTGATTCTGGAACCCTGTGGCCAGGAACAAGACTGAGGTGTGATTCTGGAATCCTGTTGCCTGGGAACATGACATCTGTTTAGATTGTGGAATACTGGGCCCTGGGAATCTGACTGAGGCTTGGTTTTGGTACCCTGTGGACTGGGAACATGACTGAGGTTTTATTCTGGAACCCTGTAGCCTGCGAAAATAACTGAGGATTGTTTCTCGAACCCTGTGGCCTGGGAACATGACATCAGTGGATTCTGGAACCCAGTGGCCTGGGAACATGAGAACGGTTTGATTCTGGAACCCTGTGGCCTGGGAACATGTCTGAGGTTTGATGGTGGAAACCTGTGGCTTGGCAACATGACTGAGGTTTGTTTCTGGAACCCTGTTCCCTGGGAACATGACTGAGGTTTGATTCTGGACACCTTTGTGCTGGGAACATGACTGTGTTCTGATTGTAGAATCATGGGTCCTGCAAACATGACTGAGGTTTGATTCTGGAACCATGTGTCCTGCGAATATGACTGAGGTTTGATATTGGAAATCTTTGGCCTGGGAACTTGACTGAGGTTTGATGGCAGAAACCTGTGGACTGGCAACATGACTGAGGTTTGATTGTAGAACCCTGTGCCCTGGAAACATGACTGTGGCCTGGTAGTGGAAACCCATGGCCTAGGAGTTTGACATTGGTTTGATTCTGGAACGCTGTGGCCTAGGAACATGACTGAGGCGTGATTCTGGAAAAGTGTGACCTGGGAATATGACTGAAGTTTGATTCTGGAAATCTGTGGCCTGGGAACTTGACTGAGGTTTGATGGCAGAAATCTGTGGACTGGCAACATGACTGAGGTTTGATTGTAGAACCCTGTACCCTGGAAACATGACTGAGACCTGATACTTGAAACCCATGGCCTGGGAACTTGACATTGGTTTGATTCTGGAACCCTGTGGCCAGGAACAAGACTGAGGCGTGATTCTGGAATGCTGTGCCCTGGGAACATGACATCTGTTTAGACTGTGGAATACTGGGCCCTGGGAACCTGACTGAGGCTTGGTTCTGGAACCCTGTGGACAGGGAACTTGACTGAGGTTTTATTCTGGAATCCTGTGGCCTGGGAACATGACATCAGTGGATTCTGGAACCCTGTGGCCGGGGAACATGTCATCAGTGGATTCTGGAACCCTGTGGCCTGGGAACATGAGAACGGTTTGATTCTGGAACCCTGTGGCTTGGGAATATGTCTGAGGTTTGATGGTGGAAACCTGTGGCCTGGCAACATGACTGAGGTTTGTTTCTGGAACCCTGTTCCCTGGGAACATGACTGAGGTTTGCTTCTGGACACCTTTCTCCTGGGAACATGACTGTGGTTTGATTGTGGAATCCTGTGGCCTGCGAACATGACTGAGGTTTGATTCTGGAACCATGTGTCCTGGGAATATGACTGAGCTTTGATTCTGGAAATCTGTGGCCTGGGAACTTGACTGAGGTTTGATGGCAGAAACCTGTGGACTGGCAACATGACTGAGGTTTGATTGTAGAACCCTGTACCCTGGAAACATGACTGCGACCTGATACTTGAAACCCATGGCTTGGGAACTTGACATTGGTTTGATTCTTTAACCCTGTGGCCAGGGAACATGACTGAGGCGAGATTCTGGAATCCTGTGCCCAGGAAACATGACTGTGGCTTGGTACTGGAAACCCATGGCCTAGGAATTTGACATTGGTTTGATTCTGGAACCCTGTGGCCTGGGAACATGACTGAGGCGTGATTCTGGAATCCTGCGGCCTGGGAACATGACATCTGTTTAGATTATGGAATACTGTGCCCTGGGAACCTGACTGAAAGCTTGGTTCTGGAATCCTGTGGACTGGGAACATGACTGAGGTTTGATTCTGGAACCATGTGGCCTGGGAATATGACTGTGGTTTGATTTTGGAAACCATTGGCCTGTGAACATGACTGATGTTAGATTGAGGAATCCTGGGGCCTGGGAACATGACATCACTTTGGATTCTGGTACCCTGTTGCCTGGGAACATGAAATCGGTTTGATTGTGGAAACCTGTGGTCTGGGAATATGACTGAGGTTTGATGGTGGTACCCTATGGCCTGGCAACATGACTGAGGTTTGATTCTGGATCCCTGTGGCCAGGGAACATGACTGAGGCGTGATTCTGGAAAACTGTGGCTTGGGAATATGACTGAGGTTTGATTCTGGAAATCTGTGGCCTGGGAACTTGACTGAGGTTTGATGGCAGAAATCTGTGGACTGGCAACATTACTGAGGTTTGATTGTTGAACCCTGTGCTCTGGAAACATGACTGAGACCTGATACTTGAAACGCATGGCCTGGGAATTTGACATTGGTTTGATTCTGGAACCCTGTGGACCGGGAACATGACTGAGGTTTTATTCTGGAACCCTGTAGCCTGGGAATATAACTGAGGATTGTTTCTGGAACCCGGTGGCCTGGTAACATGACTGAGGCGTGATTCTGGAAAAGTGTGGCCTGGGAATATGACTGAGGTTTGATTCTGGAAATCTGTGGCCTGGGAACTTGACTGAGGTTTGATGGCAGAAATCTGTGGACTGGCAACATGACTGAGGTTTGATTGTAGAACCCTGTGCCCTGGAAACATGACTGCGACCTGATACTTGAAACCCATGGCCTGGGAATTTGACATTGGTTTGATTCTGGAACCCTGTGGCCAGGAACAAGACTGAGGCGTGATTCTGGAATCCTGTTGCCTGGGAACATGACATCTGTTTAGATTGTGGAATACTGGGCCCTGGGAATCTGACTGAGGCTTGGTTTTGGTACCCTATGGACTGGGAACATGACTGAGGTTTTATTCTGGAACCCTGTAGCCTGCGAAAATAACTGAGGATTGTTTCTCGAACCCTGTGGCCTGGGAACATGACATCAGTGGATTCTGGAACCCTGTGGCCTGGGAACATGAGAACGGTTTGATTCTGGAACCCTGTGGCCTGGGAACATGTCTGAGGTTTGATGGTGGAAACCTGTGGCTTGGCAACATGACTGAGGTTTGTTTCTGGAACCCTGTTCCCTGGGAACATGACTGAGGTTTGATTCTGGACACCTTTGTGCTGGGAACATGACTGTGTTCTGATTGTAGAATCATGGGTCCTGCAAACATGACTGAGGTTTGATTCTGGAACCATGTGTCCTGCGAATATGACTGAGGTTTGATATTGGAAATCTTTGGCCTGGGAACTTGACTGAGGTTTGATGGCAGAAACCTGTGGACTGGCAAAATGACTGAGGTTTGATTGTAGAACCCTGTGCCCTGGAAACATGACTGTGGCCTGGTAGTGGAAACCCATGGCCTAGGAGTTTGACATTGGTTTGATTCTGGAACGCTGTGGCCTAGGAACATGACTGAGGCGTGATTCTGGAAAAGTGTGACCTGGGAATATGACTGAAGTTTGATTCTGGAAATCTGTGGCCTGGGAACTTGACTGAGGTTTGATGGCAGAAATCTGTGGACTGGCAACATGACTGAGGTTTGATTGTAGAACCCTGTACCCTGGAAACATGACTGAGACCTGATACTTGAAACCCATGGCCTGGGAACTTGACATTGGTTTGATTCTGGAACCCTGTGGCCAGGAACAAGACTGAGGCGTGATTCTGGAATGCTGTGCCCTGGGAACATGACATCTGTTTAGACTGTGGAATACTGGGCCCTGGGAACCTGACTGAGGCTTGGTTCTGGAACCCTGTGGACAGGGAACTTGACTGAGGTTTTATTCTGGAATCCTGTGGCCTGGGAACATGACATCAGTGGATTCTGGAACCCTGTGGCCGGGGAACATGTCATCAGTGGATTCTGGAACCCTGTGGCCTGGGAACATGAGAACGGTTTGATTCTGGAACCCTGTGGCTTGGGAATATGTCTGAGGTTTGATGGTGGAAACCTGTGGCCTGGCAACATGACTGAGGTTTGTTTCTGGAACCCTGTTCCCTGGGAACATGACTGAGGTTTGCTTCTGGACACCTTTCTCCTGGGAACATGACTGTGGTTTGATTGTGGAATCCTGTGGCCTGCGAACATGACTGAGGTTTGATTCTGGAACCATGTGTCCTGGGAATATGACTGAGCTTTGATTCTGGAAATCTGTGGCCTGGGAACTTGACTGAGGTTTGATGGCAGAAACCTGTGGACTGGCAACATGACTGAGGTTTGATTGTAGAACCCTGTACCCTGGAAACATGACTGCGACCTGATACTTGAAACCCATGGCTTGGGAACTTGACATTGGTTTGATTCTTTAACCCTGTGGCCAGGGAACATGACTGAGGCGAGATTCTGGAATCCTGTGCCCAGGAAACATGACTGTGGCTTGGTACTGGAAACCCATGGCCTAGGAATTTGACATTGGTTTGATTCTGGAACCCTGTGGCCTGGGAACATGACTGAGGCGTGATTCTGGAATCCTGCGGCCTGGGAACATGACATCTGTTTAGATTATGGAATACTGTGCCCTGGGAACCTGACTGAAAGCTTGGTTCTGGAATCCTGTGGACTGGGAACATGACTGAGGTTTGATTCTGGAACCATGTGGCCTGGGAATATGACTGTGGTTTGATTTTGGAAACCATTGGCCTGTGAACATGACTGATGTTAGATTGAGGAATCCTGGGGCCTGGGAACATGACATCACTTTGGATTCTGGTACCCTGTTGCCTGGGAACATGAAATCGGTTTGATTGTGGAAACCTGTGGTCTGGGAATATGACTGAGGTTTGATGGTGGTACCCTATGGCCTGGCAACATGACTGAGGTTTGATTCTGGATCCCTGTGGCCAGGGAACATGACTGAGGCGTGATTCTGGAAAACTGTGGCTTGGGAATATGACTGAGGTTTGATTCTGGAAATCTGTGGCCTGGGAACTTGACTGAGGTTTGATGGCAGAAATCTGTGGACTGGCAACATTACTGAGGTTTGATTGTTGAACCCTGTGCTCTGGAAACATGACTGAGACCTGATACTTGAAACGCATGGCCTGGGAATTTGACATTGGTTTGATTCTGGAACCCTGTGGACCGGGAACATGACTGAGGTTTTATTCTGGAACCCTGTAGCCTGGGAATATAACTGAGGATTGTTTCTGGAACCCGGTGGCCTGGTAACATGACTGAGGCGTGATTCTGGAAAAGTGTGGCCTGGGAATATGACTGAGGTTTGATTCTGGAAATCTGTGGCCTGGGAACTTGACTGAGGTTTGATGGCAGAAATCTGTGGACTGGCAACATGACTGAGGTTTGATTGTAGAACCCTGTGCCCTGGAAACATGACTGCGACCTGATACTTGAAACCCATGGCCTGGGAATTTGACATTGGTTTGATTCTGGAACCCTGTGGCCAGGAACAAGACTGAGGCGTGATTCTGGAATCCTGTTGCCTGGGAACATGACATCTGTTTAGATTGTGGAATACTGGGCCCTGGGAATCTGACTGAGGCTTGGTTTTGGTACCCTATGGACTGGGAACATGACTGAGGTTTTATTCTGGAACCCTGTAGCCTGCGAAAATAACTGAGGATTGTTTCTCGAACCCTGTGGCCTGGGAACATGACATCAGTGGATTCTGGAACCCTGTGGCCTGGGAACATGAGAACGGTTTGATTCTGGAACCCTGTGGCCTGGGAACATGTCTGAGGTTTGATGGTGGAAACCTGTGGCTTGGCAACATGACTGAGGTTTGTTTCTGGAACCCTGTTCCCTGGGAACATGACTGAGGTTTGATTCTGGACACCTTTGTGCTGGGAACATGACTGTGTTCTGATTGTAGAATCATGGGTCCTGCAAACATGACTGAGGTTTGATTCTGGAACCATGTGTCCTGCGAATATGACTGAGGTTTGATATTGGAAATCTTTGGCCTGGGAACTTGACTGAGGTTTGATGGCAGAAACCTGTGGACTGGCAAAATGACTGAGGTTTGATTGTAGAACCCTGTGCCCTGGAAACATGACTGTGGCCTGGTAGTGGAAACCCATGGCCTAGGAGTTTGACATTGGTTTGATTCTGGAACGCTGTGGCCTAGGAACATGACTGAGGCGTGATTCTGGAAAAGTGTGACCTGGGAATATGACTGAAGTTTGATTCTGGAAATCTGTGGCCTGGGAACTTGACTGAGGTTTGATGGCAGAAATCTGTAGACTGGCAACATGACTGAGGTTTGATTGTAGAACCCTGTACCCTGGAAACATGACTGAGACCTGATACTTGAAACCCATGGCCTGGGAACTTGACATTGGTTTGATTCTGGAACCCTGTGGCCAGGAACAAGACTGAGGCGTGATTCTGGAATGCTGTGCCCTGGGAACATGACATCTGTTTAGATTGTGGAATACTGGGCCCTGGGAACCTGACTGAGGCTTGGTTCTGGAACCCTGTGGACAGGGAACTTGACTGAGGTTTTATTCTGGAATCCTGTGGCCTGGGAACATGACATCAGTGGATTCTGGAACCCTGTGGCCGGGGAACATGTCATCAGTGGATTCTGGAACCCTGTGGCCTGGGAACATGAGAACGGTTTGATTCTGGAACCCTGTGGCTTGGGAATATGTCTGAGGTTTGATGGTGGAAACCTGTGGCCTGGCAACATGACTGAGGTTTGTTTCTGGAACCCTGTTCCCTGGGAACATGACTGAGGTTTGCTTCTGGACACCTTTCTCCTGGGAACATGACTGTGGTTTGATTGTGGAATCCTGTGGCCTGCGAACATGACTGAGGTTTGATTCTGGAACCATGTGTCCTGGGAATATGACTGAGCTTTGATTCTGGAAATCTGTGGCCTGGGAACTTGACTGAGGTTTGATGGCAGAAACCTGTGGACTGGCAACATGACTGAGGTTTGATTGTAGAACCCTGTACCCTGGAAACATGACTGAGACCTGATACTTGAAACCCATGGCTTGGGAACTTGACATTGGTTTGATTCTTTAACCCTGTGGCCAGGGAACATGACTGAGGCGAGATTCTGGAATCCTGTGCCCAGGAAACATGACTGTGGCTTGGTACTGGAAACCCATGGCCTAGGAATTTGACATTGGTTTGATTCTGGAACCCTGTGGCCTGGGAACATGACTGAGGCGTGATTCTGGAATCCTGCGGCCTGGGAACATGACATCTGTTTAGATTATGGAATACTGTGCCCTGGGAACCTGACTGAAAGCTTGGTTCTGGAATCCTGTGGACTGGGAACATGACTGAGGTTTGATTCTGGAACCATGTGGCCTGGGAATATGACTGTGGTTTGATTTTGGAAACCATGGGCCTGTGAACATGACTGATGTTAGATTGAGGAATCCTGGGGCCTGGGAACATGACATCACTTTGGATTCTGGTACCCTGTTGCCTGGGAACATGAAATCGGTTTGATTGTGGAAACCTGTGGTCTGGGAATATGACTGAGGTTTGATGGTGGTACCCTATGGCCTGGCAACATGACTGAAGTTTGATTCTGGATCCCTGTGGCCAGGGAACATGACTGAGGCGTGATTCTGGAAAACTGTGGCCTGGGAATATGACTGAGGTTTGATTCTGGAAATCTGTGGCCTGGGAACTTGACTGAGGTTTGATGGCAGAAATCTGTGGACTGGCAACATTACTGAGGTTTGACTGTTGAACCCTGTGCTCTGGAAACATGACTGCGACCTGATACTTGAAACGCATGGCCTGGGAAATTGACATTGGTTTGATTCTGGAACCCTGTGGACCGGGAACATGACTGAGGTTTTATTCTGGAACCCTGTAGCCTGGGAATATAACTGAGGATTGTTTCTGGAACCCGGTGGCCTGGTAACATGACTGAGGCATGATTCTAGAAAAGTGTGGCCTGGGAATATGACTGAGGTTTGATTCTGGAAATCTGTGGCCTGGGAACTTGACTGAGGTTTGATGGCAGAAATCTGTGGACTGGCAACATTACTGAGGTTTGATTGTAGAACCCTGTGCCCTGGAAACATGACTGCGACCTGATACTTGAAACCCATGGCCTGGGAATTTGACATTGGTTTGATTCTGGAACCCTGTGGCCAGGAACAAGACTGAGGCGTGATTCTGGAATCCTGTTGCCTGGGAACATGACATCTGTTTAGATTGTGGAATACTGGGCCCTGGGAATCTGACTGAGGCTTGGTTTTGGTACCCTATGGACTGGGAACATGACTGAGGTTTTATTCTGGAACCCTGTAGCCTGCGAAAATAACTGAGGATTGTTTCTCGAACCCTGTGGCCTGGGAACATGACATCAGTGGATTCTGGAACCCTGTGGCCTGGGAACATGAGAACGGTTTGATTCTGCAACCCTGTGGCCTGGGAACATGTCTGAGGTTTGATGGTGGAAACCTGTGGCTTGGCAACATGACTGAGGTTTGTTTCTGGAACCCTGTTCCCTGGGAACATGACTGAGGTTTGATTCTGGACACCTTTGTGCTGGGAACATGACTGTGTTCTGATTGTGGAATCATGGGTCCTGCAAACATGACTGAGGTTTGATTCTGGAACCATGTGTCCTGCGAATATGACTGAGGTTTGATATTGGAAATCTTTGGCCTGGGAACTTGACTGAGGTTTGATGGCAGAAACCTGTGGACTGGCAACATGACTGAGGTTTGATTGTAGAACCCTGTGCCCTGGAAACATGACTGTGGCCTGGTAGTGGAAACCCATGGCCTAGGAGTTTGACATTGGTTTGATTCTGGAACGCTGTGGCCTAGGAACATGACTGAGGCGTGATTCTGGAAAAGTGTGGCCTGGGAATATGACTGAAGTTTGATTCTGGAAATCTGTGGCCTGGGAACTTGACTGAGGTTTGATGGCAGAAATCTGTGGACTGGCAACATGACTGAGGTTTGATTGTAGAACCCTGTACCCTGGAAACATGACTGAGACCTGATACTTGAAACCCATGGCCTGGGAACTTGACATTGGTTTGATTCTGGAACCCTGTGGCCAGGAACAAGACTGAGGCGTGATTCTGGAATGCTGTGCCCTGGGAACATGACATCTGTTTAGATTGTGGAATACTGGGCCCTGGGAACCTGACTGAGGCTTGGTTCTGGAACCCTGTGGACAGGGAACTTGACTGAGGTTTTATTCTGGAATCCTGTGGCCTGGGAACATGACATCAGTGGATTCTGGAACCCTGTGGCCGGGGAACATGTCATCAGTGGATTCTGGAACCCTGTGGCCTGGGAACATGAGAACGGTTTGATTCTGGAACCCTGTGGCTTGGGAATATGTCTGAGGTTTGATGGTGGAAACCTGTGGCCTGGCAACATGACTGAGGTTTGTTTCTGGAACCCTGTTCCCTGGGAACATGACTGAGGTTTGCTTCTGGACACCTTTCTCCTGGGAACATGACTGTGGTTTGATTGTGGAATCCTGTGGCCTGTGAACATGACTGAGGTTTGATTCTGGAACCATGTGTCCTGGGAATATGACTGAGCTTTGATTCTGGAAATCTGTGGCCTGGGAACTTGACTGAGGTTTGATGGCAGAAACCTGTGGACTGGCAACATGACTGAGGTTTGATTGTAGAACCCTGTGCCCTGGAAACATGACTGCGACCTGATACTTGAAACCCATGGCTTGGGAACTTGACATTGGTTTGATTCTTTAACCCTGTGGCCAGGGAACATGACTGAGGCGAGATTCTGGAATCCTGTGCCCAGGAAACATGACTGTGGCTTGGTACTGGAAACCCATGGCCTAGGAATTTGACATTGGTTTGATTCTGGAACCCTGTGGCCTGGGAACATGACTGAGGCGTGATTCTGGAATCCTGCGGCCTGGGAACATGACATCTGTTTAGATTATGGAATACTGTGCCCTGGGAACCTGACTGAAAGCTTGGTTCTGGAATCCTGTGGACTGGGAACATGACTGAGGTTTGATTCTGGAACCATGTGGCCTGGGAATATGACTGTGGTTTGATTTTGGAAACCATGGGCCTGTGAACATGACTGATGTTAGATTGAGGAATCCTGGGGCCTGGGAACATGACATCACTTTGGATTCTGGTACCCTGTTGCCTGGGAACATGAAATCGGTTTGATTGTGGAAACCTGTGGTCTGGGAATATGACTGAGGTTTGATGGTGGTACCCTATGGCCTGGCAACATGACTGAGGTTTGATTCTGGATCCCTGTGGCCAGGGAACATGACTGAGGCGTGATTCTGGAAAAGTGTGGCCTGGGAATATGACTGAGGTTTGATTCTGGAAATCTGTGGCCTGGGAACTTGACTGAGGTTTGATGGCAGAAATCTGTGGACTGGCAACATGACTGAGGTTTGATTGTAGAACCCTGTGCCCTGGAAACATGACTGCGACCTGATACTTGAAACCCATGGCCTGGGAATTTGACATTGGTTTGATTCTGGAACCCTGTGGCCAGGAACAAGACTGAGGTGTGATTCTGGAATCCTGTTGCCTGGGAACATGACATCTGTTTAGATTGTGGAATACTGGGCCCTGGGAATCTGACTGAGGCTTGGTTTTGGTACCCTGTGGACTGGGAACATGACTGAGGTTTTATTCTGGAACCCTGTAGCCTGCGAAAATAACTGAGGATTGTTTCTCGAACCCTGTGGCCTGGGAACATGACATCAGTGGATTCTGGAACCCAGTGGCCTGGGAACATGAGAACGGTTTGATTCTGGAACCCTGTGGCCTGGGAACATGTCTGAGGTTTGATGGTGGAAACCTGTGGCTTGGCAACATGACTGAGGTTTGTTTCTGGAACCCTGTTCCCTGGGAACATGACTGAGGTTTGATTCTGGACACCTTTGTGCTGGGAACATGACTGTGTTCTGATTGTAGAATCATGGGTCCTGCAAACATGACTGAGGTTTGATTCTGGAACCATGTGTCCTGCGAATATGACTGAGGTTTGATATTGGAAATCTTTGGCCTGGGAACTTGACTGAGGTTTGATGGCAGAAACCTGTGGACTGGCAAAATGACTGAGGTTTGATTGTAGAACCCTGTGCCCTGGAAACATGACTGTGGCCTGGTAGTGGAAACCCATGGCCTAGGAGTTTGACATTGGTTTGATTCTGGAACGCTGTGGCCTAGGAACATGACTGAGGCGTGATTCTGGAAAAGTGTGACCTGGGAATATGACTGAAGTTTGATTCTGGAAATCTGTGGCCTGGGAACTTGACTGAGGTTTGATGGCAGAAATCTGTGGACTGGCAACATGACTGAGGTTTGATTGTAGAACCCTGTACCCTGGAAACATGACTGAGACCTGATACTTGAAACCCATGGCCTGGGAACTTGACATTGGTTTGATTCTGGAACCCTGTGGCCAGGAACAAGACTGAGGCGTGATTCTGGAATGCTGTGCCCTGGGAACATGACATCTGTTTAGATTGTGGAATACTGGGCCCTGGGAATCTGACTGAGGCTTGGTTTTGGTACCCTGTGGACTGGGAACATGACTGAGGTTTTATTCTGGAACCCTGTAGCCTGCGAAAATAAATGAGGATTGTTTCTCGAACCCTGTGGCCTGGGAACATGACATCAGTGGATTCTGGAAACCTGTGGCCTGGGAACATGAGAACGGTTTGATTCTGGAACCCTGTGGCCTGGGAACATGTCTGAGGTTTGATGGTGGAAACCTGTGGCTTGGCAACATGACTGAGGTTTGTTTCTGGAACCCTGTTCCCTGGGAACATGACTGAGGTTTGATTCTGGACACCTTTGTGCTGGGAACATGACTGTGTTCTGATTGTGGAATCATGGGTCCTGCAAACATGACTGAGGTTTGATTCTGGAACCATGTGTCCTGCGAATATGACTGAGGTTTGATATTGGAAATCTTTGGCCTGGGAACTTGACTGAGGTTTGATGGCAGAAACCTGTGGACTGGCAACATGACTGAGGTTTGATTGTAGAACCCTGTGCCCTGGAAACATGACTGTGGCCTGGTAGTGGAAACCCATGGCCTAGGAGTTTGACATTGGTTTGATTCTGGAACGCTGTGGCCTGGGAACATGACTGAGGCGTGATTCTGGAAAAGTGTGGCCTGGGAATATGACTGAGGTTTGATTCTGGAAATCTGTGGCCTGGGAACTTGACTGAGGTTTGATGGCAGAAATCTGTGGACTGGCAACATGACTGAGGTTTGATTGTAGAACCCTGTACCCTGGAAACATGACTGAGACCTGATACTTGAAACCCATGGCCTGGGAACTTGACATTGGTTTGATTCTGGAACCCTGTGGCCAGGAACAAGACTGAGGCGTGATTCTGGAATGCTGTGCCCTGGGAACATGACATCTGTTTAGACTGTGGAATACTGGGCCCTGGGAACCTGACTGAGGCTTGGTTCTGGAACCCTGTGGACAGGGAACTTGACTGAGGTTTTATTCTGGAATCCTGTGGCCTGGGAACATGACATCAGTGGATTCTGGAACCCTGTGGCCGGGGAACATGTCATCAGTGGATTCTGGAACCCTGTGGCCTGGGAACATGAGAACGGTTTGATTCTGGAACCCTGTGGCTTGGGAATATGTCTGAGGTTTGATGGTGGAAACCTGTGGCCTGGCAACATGACTGAGGTTTGTTTCTGGAACCCTGTTCCCTGGGAACATGCCTGAGGTTTGCTTCTGGACACCTTTCTCCTGGGAACATGACTGTGGTTTGATTGTGGAATCCTGTGGCTTGCGAACATGACTGAGGTTTGATTCTGGAACCATGTGTCCTGGGAATATGACTGAGCTTTGATTCTGGAAATCTGTGGCCTGGGAACTTGACTGAGGTTTGATGGCAGAAACCTGTGGACTGGCAACATGACTGAGGTTTGATTGTAGAACCCTGTGCCCTGGAAACATGACTGCGACCTGATACTTGAAACCCATGGCTTGGGAACTTGACATTGGTTTGATTCTTTAACCCTGTGGCCAGGGAACATGACTGAGGCGAGATTCTGGAATCCTGTGCCCAGGAAACATGACTGTGGCTTGGTACTGGAAACCCATGGCCTAGGAATTTGACATTGGTTTGATTCTGGAACCCTGTGGCCTGGGAACATGACTGAGGCGTGATTCTGGAATCCTGCGGCCTGGGAACATGACATCTGTTTAGATTATGGAATACTGTGCCCTGGGAACCTGACTGAAAGCTTGGTTCTGGAATCCTGTGGACTGGGAACATGACTGAGGTTTGATTCTGGAACCATGTGGCCTGGGAATATGACTGTGGTTTGATTTTGGAAACCATTGGCCTGTGAACATGACTGATGTTAGATTGAGGAATCCTGGGGCCTGGGAACATGACATCACTTTGGATTCTGGTACCCTGTTGCCTGGGAACATGAAATCGGTTTGATTGTGGAAACCTGTGGTCTGGGAATATGACTGAGGTTTGATGGTGGTACCCTATGGCCTGGCAACATGACTGAGGTTTGATTCTGGATCCCTGTGGCCAGGGAACATGACTGAGGCGTGATTCTGGAAAACTGTGGCCTGGGAATATGACTGAGGTTTGATTCTGGAAATCTGTGGCCTGGGAACTTGACTGAGGTTTGATGGCAGAAATCTGTGGACTGGCAACATTACTGAGGTTTGACTGTTGAACCCTGTGCTCTGGAAACATGACTGCGACCTGATACTTGAAACGCATGGCCTCGGAAATTGACATTGGCTTGATTCTGGAACCCTGTGGACCGGGAACATGACTGAGGTTTTATTCTGGAACCCTGTAGCCTGGGAATATAACTGAGGATTATTTCTGGAACCCGGTGGCCTGGTAACATGACTGAGGCGTGATTCTGGAAAAGTGTGGCCTGGGAATATGACTGAGGTTTGATTCTGGAAATCTGTGGCCTGGGAACTTGACTGAGGTTTGATGGCAGAAATCTGTGGACTGGCAACATGACTGAGGTTTGATTGTAGAACCCTGTGCCCTGGAAACATGACTGCGACCTGATACTTGAAACCCATGGCCTGGGAATTTGACATTGGTTTGATTCTGGAACCCTGTGGCCAGGAACAAGACTGAGGCGTGATTCTGGAATCCTGTTGCCTGGGAACATGACATCTGTTTAGATTGTGGAATACTGGGCCCTGGGAATCTGACTGAGGCTTGGTTTTGGTACCCTATGGACTGGGAACATGACTGAGGTTTTATTCTGGAACCCTGTAGCCTGCGAAAATAACTGAGGATTGTTTCTCGAACCCTGTGGCCTGGGAACATGACATCAGTGGATTCTGGAACCCTGTGGCCTGGGAACATGAGAACGGTTTGATTCTGGAACCCTGTGGCCTGGGAACATGTCTGAGGTTTGATGGTGGAAACCTGTGGCTTGGCAACATGACTGAGGTTTGTTTCTGGAACCCTGTTCCCTGGGAACATGACTGAGGTTTGATTCTGGACACCTTTGTGCTGGGAACATGACTGTGTTCTGATTGTAGAATCATGGGTCCTGCAAACATGACTGAGGTTTGATTCTGGAACCATGTGTCCTGCGAATATGACTGAGGTTTGATATTGGAAATCTTTGGCCTGGGAACTTGACTGAGGTTTGATGGCAGAAACCTGTGGACTGGCAACATGACTGAGGTTTGATTGTAGAACCCTGTGCCCTGGAAACATGACTGTGGCCTGGTAGTGGAAACCCATGGCCTAGGAGTTTGACATTGGTTTGATTCTGGAACGCTGTGGCCTAGGAACATGACTGAGGCGTGATTCTGGAAAAGTGTGACCTGGGAATATGACTGAAGTTTGATTCTGGAAATCTGTGGCCTGGGAACTTGACTGAGGTTTGATGGCAGAAATCTGTGGACTGGCAACATGACTGAGGTTTGATTGTAGAACCCTGTACCCTGGAAACATGACTGCGACCTGATACTTGAAACCCATGGCCTGGGAACTTGACATTGGTTTGATTCTGGAACCCTGTGGCCAGGAACAAGACTGAGGCGTGATTCTGGAATGCTGTGCCCTGGGAACATGACATCTGTTTAGATTGTGGAATACTGGGCCCTGGGAACCTGACTGAGGCTTGGTTCTGGAACCCTGTGGACAGGGAACTTGACTGAGGTTTTATTCTGGAATCCTGTGGCCTGGGAACATGACATCAGTGGATTCTGGAACCCTGTGGCCGGGGAACATGTCATCAGTGGATTCTGGAACCCTGTGGCCTGGGAACATGAGAACGGTTTGATTCTGGAACCCTGTGGCTTGGGAATATGTCTGAGGTTTGATGGTGGAAACCTGTGGCCTGGCAACATGACTGAGGTTTGTTTCTGGAACCCTGTTCCCTGGGAACATGACTGAGGTTTGCTTCTGGACACCTTTCTCCTGGGAACATGACTGTGGTTTGATTGTGGAATCCTGTGGCCTGCGAACATGACTGAGGTTTGATTCTGGAACCATGTGTCCTGGGAATATGACTGAGCTTTGATTCTGGAAATCTGTGGCCTGGGAACTTGACTGAGGTTTGATGGCAGAAACCTGTGGACTGGCAACATGACTGAGGTTTGATTGTAGAACCCTGTACCCTGGAAACATGACTGAGACCTGATACTTGAAACCCATGGCTTGGGAACTTGACATTGGTTTGATTCTTTAACCCTGTGGCCAGGGAACATGACTGAGGCGAGATTCTGGAATCCTGTGCCCAGGAAACATGACTGTGGCTTGGTACTGGAAACCCATGGCCTAGGAATTTGACATTGGTTTGATTCTGGAACCCTGTGGCCTGGGAACATGACTGAGGCGTGATTCTGGAATCCTGCGGCCTGGGAACATGACATCTGTTTAGATTATGGAATACTGGGCCCTGGGAACCTGACTGAGGCTTGGTTCTGGAACCCTGTGGACAGGGAACTTGACTGAGGTTTTATTCTGGAATCCTGTGGCCTGGGAACATGACATCAGTGGATTCTGGAACCCTGTGGCCGGGGAACATGTCATCAGTGGATTCTGGAACCCTGTGGCCTGGGAACATGAGAACGGTTTGATTCTGGAACCCTGTGGCTTGGGAATATGTCTGAGGTTTGATGGTGGAAACCTGTGGCCTGGCAACATGACTGAGGTTTGTTTCTGGAACCCTGTTCCCTGGGAACATGACTGAGGTTTGCTTCTGGACACCTTTCTCCTGGGAACATGACTGTGGTTTGATTGTGGAATCCTGTGGCCTGCGAACATGACTGAGGTTTGATTCTGGAACCATGTGTCCTGGGAATATGACTGAGCTTTGATTCTGGAAATCTGTGGCCTGGGAACTTGACTGAGGTTTGATGGCAGAAACCTGTGGACTGGCAACATGACTGAGGTTTGATTGTAGAACCCTGTACCCTGGAAACATGACTGCGACCTGATACTTGAAACCCATGGCTTGGGAACTTGACATTGGTTTGATTCTTTAACCCTGTGGCCAGGGAACATGACTGAGGCGAGATTCTGGAATCCTGTGCCCAGGAAACATGACTGTGGCTTGGTACTGGAAACCCATGGCCTAGGAATTTGACATTGGTTTGATTCTGGAACCCTGTGGCCTGGGAACATGACTGAGGCGTGATTCTGGAATCCTGCGGCCTGGGAACATGACATCTGTTTAGATTATGGAATACTGTGCCCTGGGAACCTGACTGAAAGCTTGGTTCTGGAATCCTGTGGACTGGGAACATGACTGAGGTTTGATTCTGGAACCATGTGGCCTGGGAATATGACTGTGGTTTGATTTTGGAAACCATTGGCCTGTGAACATGACTGATGTTAGATTGAGGAATCCTGGGGCCTGGGAACATGACATCACTTTGGATTCTGGTACCCTGTTGCCTGGGAACATGAAATCGGTCTGATTGTGGAAACCTGTGGTCTGGGAATATGACTGAGGTTTGATGGCGGTACCCTATGGCCTGGCAACATGACTGAGGTTTGATTCTGGATCCCTGTGGCCAGGGAACATGACTGAGGCGTGATTCTGGAAAACTGTGGCTTGGGAATATGACTGAGGTTTGATTCTGGAAATCTGTGGCCTGGGAACTTGACTGAGGTTTGATGGCAGAAATCTGTGGACTGGCAACATTACTGAGGTTTGATTGTTGAACCCTGTGCTCTGGAAACATGACTGCGACCTGATACTTGAAACGCATGGCATGGGAAATTGACATTGGTTTGATTCTGGAACCCTGTGGACCGGGAACATGACTGAGGTTTTATTCTGGAACCCTGTAGCCTGGGAATATAACTGAGGATTGTTTCTGGAACCCGGTGGCCTGGTAACATGACTGAGGCGTGATTCTGGAAAAGTGTGGCCTGGGAATATGACTGAGGTTTGATTCTGGAAATCTGTGGCCTGGGAACTTGACTGAGGTTTGATGGCAGAAATCTGTGGACTGGCAACATGACTGAGGTTTGATTGTAGAACCCTGTGCCCTGGAAACATGACTGCGACCTGATACTTGAAACCCATGGCCTGGGAATTTGACATTGGTTTGATTCTGGAACCCTGTGGCCAGGAACAAGACTGAGGTGTGATTCTGGAATCCTGTTGCCTGGGAACATGACATCTGTTTAGATTGTGGAATACTGGGCCCTGGGAATCTGACTGAGGCTTGGTTTTGGTACCCTGTGGACTGGGAACATGACTGAGGTTTTATTCTGGAACCCTGTAGCCTGCGAAAATAACTGAGGATTGTTTCTCGAACCCTGTGGCCTGGGAACATGACATCAGTGGATTCTGGAACCCAGTGGCCTGGGAACATGAGAACGGTTTGATTCTGGAACCCTGTGGCCTGGGAACATGTCTGAGGTTTGATGGTGGAAACCTGTGGCTTGGCAACATGACTGAGGTTTGTTTCTGGAACCCTGTTCCCTGGGAACATGACTGAGGTTTGATTCTGGACACCTTTGTGCTGGGAACATGACTGTGTTCTGATTGTAGAATCATGGGTCCTGCAAACATGACTGAGGTTTGATTCTGGAACCATGTGTCCTGCGAATATGACTGAGGTTTGATATTGGAAATCTTTGGCCTGGGAACTTGACTGAGGTTTGATGGCAGAAACCTGTGGACTGGCAACATGACTGAGGTTTGATTGTAGAACCCTGTGCCCTGGAAACATGACTGTGGCCTGGTAGTGGAAACCCATGGCCTAGGAGTTTGACATTGGTTTGATTCTGGAACGCTGTGGCCTAGGAACATGACTGAGGCGTGATTCTGGAAAAGTGTGACCTGGGAATATGACTGAAGTTTGATTCTGGAAATCTGTGGCCTGGGAACTTGACTGAGGTTTGATGGCAGAAATCTGTGGACTGGCAACATGACTGAGGTTTGATTGTAGAACCCTGTACCCTGGAAACATGACTGAGACCTGATACTTGAAACCCATGGCCTGGGAACTTGACATTGGTTTGATTCTGGAACCCTGTGGCCAGGAACAAGACTGAGGCGTGATTCTGGAATGCTGTGCCCTGGGAACATGACATCTGTTTAGACTGTGGAATACTGGGCCCTGGGAACCTGACTGAGGCTTGGTTCTGGAACCCTGTGGACAGGGAACTTGACTGAGGTTTTATTCTGGAATCCTGTGGCCTGGGAACATGACATCAGTGGATTCTGGAACCCTGTGGCCGGGGAACATGTCATCAGTGGATTCTGGAACCCTGTGGCCTGGGAACATGAGAACGGTTTGATTCTGGAACCCTGTGGCTTGGGAATATGTCTGAGGTTTGATGGTGGAAACCTGTGGCCTGGCAACATGACTGAGGTTTGTTTCTGGAACCCTGTTCCCTGGGAACATGACTGAGGTTTGCTTCTGGACACCTTTCTCCTGGGAACATGACTGTGGTTTGATTGTGGAATCCTGTGGCCTGCGAACATGACTGAGGTTTGATTCTGGAACCATGTGTCCTGGGAATATGACTGAGCTTTGATTCTGGAAATCTGTGGCCTGGGAACTTGACTGAGGTTTGATGGCAGAAACCTGTGGACTGGCAACATGACTGAGGTTTGATTGTAGAACCCTGTACCCTGGAAACATGACTGCGACCTGATACTTGAAACCCATGGCTTGGGAACTTGACATTGGTTTGATTCTTTAACCCTGTGGCCAGGGAACATGACTGAGGCGAGATTCTGGAATCCTGTGCCCAGGAAACATGACTGTGGCTTGGTACTGGAAACCCATGGCCTAGGAATTTGACATTGGTTTGATTCTGGAACCCTGTGGCCTGGGAACATGACTGAGGCGTGATTCTGGAATCCTGCGGCCTGGGAACATGACATCTGTTTAGATTATGGAATACTGTGCCCTGGGAACCTGACTGAAAGCTTGGTTCTGGAATCCTGTGGACTGGGAACATGACTGAGGTTTGATTCTGGAACCATGTGGCCTGGGAATATGACTGTGGTTTGATTTTGGAAACCATTGGCCTGTGAACATGACTGATGTTAGATTGAGGAATCCTGGGGCCTGGGAACATGACATCACTTTGGATTCTGGTACCCTGTTGCCTGGGAACATGAAATCGGTTTGATTGTGGAAACCTGTGGTCTGGGAATATGACTGAGGTTTGATGGTGGTACCCTATGGCCTGGCAACATGACTGAGGTTTGATTCTGGATCCCTGTGGCCAGGGAACATGACTGAGGCGTGATTCTGGAAAACTGTGGCTTGGGAATATGACTGAGGTTTGATTCTGGAAATCTGTGGCCTGGGAACTTGACTGAGGTTTGATGGCAGAAATCTGTGGACTGGCAACATTACTGAGGTTTGATTGTTGAACCCTGTGCTCTGGAAACATGACTGAGACCTGATACTTGAAACGCATGGCCTGGGAATTTGACATTGGTTTGATTCTGGAACCCTGTGGACCGGGAACATGACTGAGGTTTTATTCTGGAACCCTGTAGCCTGGGAATATAACTGAGGATTGTTTCTGGAACCCGGTGGCCTGGTAACATGACTGAGGCGTGATTCTGGAAAAGTGTGGCCTGGGAATATGACTGAGGTTTGATTCTGGAAATCTGTGGCCTGGGAACTTGACTGAGGTTTGATGGCAGAAATCTGTGGACTGGCAACATGACTGAGGTTTGATTGTAGAACCCTGTGCCCTGGAAACATGACTGCGACCTGATACTTGAAACCCATGGCCTGGGAATTTGACATTGGTTTGATTCTGGAACCCTGTGGCCAGGAACAAGACTGAGGTGTGATTCTGGAATCCTGTTGCCTGGGAACATGACATCTGTTTAGATTGTGGAATACTGGGCCCTGGGAATCTGACTGAGGCTTGGTTTTGGTACCCTGTGGACTGGGAACATGACTGAGGTTTTATTCTGGAACCCTGTAGCCTGCGAAAATAACTGAGGATTGTTTCTCGAACCCTGTGGCCTGGGAACATGACATCAGTGGATTCTGGAACCCAGTGGCCTGGGAACATGAGAACGGTTTGATTCTGGAACCCTGTGGCCTGGGAACATGTCTGAGGTTTGATGGTGGAAACCTGTGGCTTGGCAACATGACTGAGGTTTGTTTCTGGAACCCTGTTCCCTGGGAACATGACTGAGGTTTGATTCTGGACACCTTTGTGCTGGGAACATGACTGTGTTCTGATTGTAGAATCATGGGTCCTGCAAACATGACTGAGGTTTGATTCTGGAACCATGTGTCCTGCGAATATGACTGAGGTTTGATATTGGAAATCTTTGGCCTGGGAACTTGACTGAGGTTTGATGGCAGAAACCTGTGGACTGGCAACATGACTGAGGTTTGATTGTAGAACCCTGTGCCCTGGAAACATGACTGTGGCCTGGTAGTGGAAACCCATGGCCTAGGAGTTTGACATTGGTTTGATTCTGGAACGCTGTGGCCTAGGAACATGACTGAGGCGTGATTCTGGAAAAGTGTGACCTGGGAATATGACTGAAGTTTGATTCTGGAAATCTGTGGCCTGGGAACTTGACTGAGGTTTGATGGCAGAAATCTGTGGACTGGCAACATGACTGAGGTTTGATTGTAGAACCCTGTACCCTGGAAACATGACTGAGACCTGATACTTGAAACCCATGGCCTGGGAACTTGACATTGGTTTGATTCTGGAACCCTGTGGCCAGGAACAAGACTGAGGCGTGATTCTGGAATGCTGTGCCCTGGGAACATGACATCTGTTTAGATTGTGGAATACTGGGCCCTGGGAACCTGACTGAGGCTTGGTTCTGGAACCCTGTGGACAGGGAACTTGACTGAGGTTTTATTCTGGAATCCTGTGGCCTGGGAACATGACATCAGTGGATTCTGGAACCCTGTGGCCGGGGAACATGTCATCAGTGGATTCTGGAACCCTGTGGCCTGGGAACATGAGAACGGTTTGATTCTGGAACCCTGTGGCTTGGGAATATGTCTGAGGTTTGATGGTGGAAACCTGTGGCCTGGCAACATGACTGAGGTTTGTTTCTGGAACCCTGTTCCCTGGGAACATGACTGAGGTTTGCTTCTGGACACCTTTCTCCTGGGAACATGACTGTGGTTTGATTGTGGAATCCTGTGGCCTGCGAACATGACTGAGGTTTGATTCTGGAACCATGTGTCCTGGGAATATGACTGAGCTTTGATTCTGGAAATCTGTGGCCTGGGAACTTGACTGAGGTTTGATGGCAGAAACCTGTGGACTGGCAACATGACTGAGGTTTGATTGTAGAACCCTGTGCCCTGGAAACATGACTGCGACCTGATACTTGAAACCCATGGCTTGGGAACTTGACATTGGTTTGATTCTTTAACCCTGTGGCCAGGGAACATGACTGAGGCGAGATTCTGGAATCCTGTGCCCAGGAAACATGACTGTGGCTTGGTACTGGAAACCCATGGCCTAGGAATTTGACATTGGTTTGATTCTGGAACCCTGTGGCCTGGGAACATGACTGAGGCGTGATTCTGGAATCCTGCGGCCTGGGAACATGACATCTGTTTAGATTATGGAATACTGTGCCCTGGGAACCTGACTGAAAGCTTGGTTCTGGAATCCTGTGGACTGGGAACATGACTGAGGTTTGATTCTGGAACCATGTGGCCTGGGAATATGACTGTGGTTTGATTTTGGAAACCATGGGCCTGTGAACATGACTGATGTTAGATTGAGGAATCCTGGGGCCTGGGAACATGACATCACTTTGGATTCTGGTACCCTGTTGCCTGGGAACATGAAATCGGTTTGATTGTGGAAACCTGTGGTCTGGGAATATGACTGAGGTTTGATGGTGGTACCCTATGGCCTGGCAACATGACTGAGGTTTGATTCTGGATCCCTGTGGCCAGGGAACATGACTGAGGCGTGATTCTGGAAAACTGTGGCCTGGGAATATGACTGAGCTTTGATTCTGGAAATCTGTGGCCTGGGAACTTGACTGAGGTTTGATGGCAGAAATCTGTGGACTGGCAACATTACTGAGGTTTGATTGTTGAACCCTGTGCCCTGGAAACATGACTGCGACCTGATACTTGAAACGCATGGCCTGGGAAATTGACATTGGTTTGATTCTGGAACCCTGTGGCCAGGAACAAGACTGAGGTGTGATTCTGGAATCCTGTTGCCTGGGAACATGACATCTGTTTAGATTGTGGAATACTGGGCCCTGGGAATCTGACTGAGGCTTGGTTTTGGTACCCTGTGGACTGGGAACATGACTGAGGTTTTATTCTGGAACCCTGTAGCCTGCGAAAATAACTGAGGATTGTTTCTCGAACCCTGTGGCCTGGGAACATGACATCAGTGGATTCTGGAACCCTGTGGCCTGGGAACATGAGAACGGTTTGATTCTGGAACCCTGTGGCCTGGGAACATGTCTGAGGTTTGATGGTGGAAACCTGTGGCTTGGCAACATGACTGAGGTTTGTTTCTGGAACCCTGTTCCCTGGGAACATGACTGAGGTTTGATTCTGGACACCTTTGTGCTGGGAACATGACTGTGTTCTGATTGTAGAATCATGGGTCCTGCAAACATGACTGAGGTTTGATTCTGGAACCATGTGTCCTGCGAATATGACTGAGGTTTGATATTGGAAATCTTTGGCCTGGGAACTTGACTGAGGTTTGATGGCAGAAACCTGTGGACTGGCAACATGACTGAGGTTTGATTGTAGAACCCTGTGCCCTGGAAACATGACTGTGGCCTGGTAGTGGAAACCCATGGCCTAGGAGTTTGACATTGGTTTGATTCTGGAACGCTGTGGCCTGGGAACATGACTGAGGCGTGATTCTGGAAAAGTGTGGCCTGGGAATATGACTGAGGTTTGATTCTGGAAATCTGTGGCCTGGGAACTTGACTGAGGTTTGATGGCAGAAATCTGTGGACTGGCAACATGACTGAGGTTTGATTGTAGAACCCTGTACCCTGGAAACATGACTGAGACCTGATACTTGAAACCCATGGCCTGGGAACTTGACATTGGTTTGATTCTGGAACCCTGTGGCCAGGAACAAGACTGAGGCGTGATTCTGGAATGCTGTGCCCTGGGAACATGACATCTGTTTAGACTGTGGAATACTGGGCCCTGGGAACCTGACTGAGGCTTGGTTCTGGAACCCTGTGGACAGGGAACTTGACTGAGGTTTTATTCTGGAATCCTGTGGCCTGGGAACATGACATCAGTGGATTCTGGAACCCTGTGGCCGGGGAACATGTCATCAGTGGATTCTGGAACCCTGTGGCCTGGGAACATGAGAACGGTTTGATTCTGGAACCCTGTGGCTTGGGAATATGTCTGAGGTTTGATGGTGGAAACCTGTGGCCTGGCAACATGACTGAGGTTTGTTTCTGGAACCCTGTTCCCTGGGAACATGCCTGAGGTTTGCTTCTGGACACCTTTCTCCTGGGAACATGACTGTGGTTTGATTGTGGAATCCTGTGGCCTGCAAACATGACTGAGGTTTGATTCTGGAACCATGTGTCCTGGGAATATGACTGAGCTTTGATTCTGGAAATCTGTGGCCTGGGAACTTGACTGAGGTTTGATGGCAGAAACCTGTGGACTGGCAACATGACTGAGGTTTGATTGTAGAACCCTGTGCCCTGGAAACATGACTGCGACCTGATACTTGAAACCCATGGCTTGGGAACTTGACATTGGTTTGATTCTTTAACCCTGTGGCCAGGGAACATGACTGAGGCGAGATTCTGGAATCCTGTGCCCAGGAAACATGACTGTGGCTTGGTACTGGAAACCCATGGCCTAGGAATTTGACATTGGTTTGATTCTGGAACCCTGTGGCCTGGGAACATGACTGAGGCGTGATTCTGGAATCCTGCGGCCTGGGAACATGACATCTGTTTAGATTATGGAATACTGTGCCCTGGGAACCTGACTGAAAGCTTGGTTCTGGAATCCTGTGGACTGGGAACATGACTGAGGTTTGATTCTGGAACCATGTGGCCTGGGAATATGACTGTGGTTTGATTTTGGAAACCATTGGCCTGTGAACATGACTGATGTTAGATTGAGGAATCCTGGGGCCTGGGAACATGACATCACTTTGGATTCTGGTACCCTGTTGCCTGGGAACATGAAATCGGTTTGATTGTGGAAACCTGTGGTCTGGGAATATGACTGAGGTTTGATGGTGGTACCCTATGGCCTGGCAACATGACTGAGGTTTGATTCTGGATCCCTGTGGCCAGGGAACATGACTGAGGCGTGATTCTGGAAAACTGTGGCCTGGGAATATGACTGAGGTTTGATTCTGGAAATCTGTGGCCTGGGAACTTGACTGAGGTTTGATGGCAGAAATCTGTGGACTGGCAACATTACTGAGGTTTGACTGTTGAACCCTGTGCTCTGGAAACATGACTGCGACCTGATACTTGAAACGCATGGCCTGGGAAATTGACATTGGCTTGATTCTGGAACCCTGTGGACCGGGAACATGACTGAGGTTTTATTCTGGAACCCTGTAGCCTGGGAATATAACTGAGGATTATTTCTGGAACCCGGTGGCCTGGTAACATGACTGAGGCGTGATTCTGGAAAAGTGTGGCCTGGGAATATGACTGAGGTTTGATTCTGGAAATCTGTGGCCTGGGAACTTGACTGAGGTTTGATGGCAGAAATCTGTGGACTGGCAACATGACTGAGGTTTGATTGTAGAACCCTGTGCCCTGGAAACATGACTGCGACCTGATACTTGAAACCCATGGCCTGGGAATTTGACATTGGTTTGATTCTGGAACCCTGTGGCCAGGAACAAGACTGAGGCGTGATTCTGGAATCCTGTTGCCTGGGAACATGACATCTGTTTAGATTGTGGAATACTGGGCCCTGGGAATCTGACTGAGGCTTGGTTTTGGTACCCTATGGACTGGGAACATGACTGAGGTTTTATTCTGGAACCCTGTAGCCTGCGAAAATAACTGAGGATTGTTTCTCGAACCCTGTGGCCTGGGAACATGACATCAGTGGATTCTGGAACCCTGTGGCCTGGGAACATGAGAACGGTTTGATTCTGGAACCCTGTGGCCTGGGAACATGTCTGAGGTTTGATGGTGGAAACCTGTGGCTTGGCAACATGACTGAGGTTTGTTTCTGGAACCCTGTTCCCTGGGAACATGACTGAGGTTTGATTCTGGACACCTTTGTGCTGGGAACATGACTGTGTTCTGATTGTAGAATCATGGGTCCTGCAAACATGACTGAGGTTTGATTCTGGAACCATGTGTCCTGCGAATATGACTGAGGTTTGATATTGGAAATCTTTGGCCTGGGAACTTGACTGAGGTTTGATGGCAGAAACCTGTTGACTGGCAAAATGACTGAGGTTTGATTGTAGAACCCTGTGCCCTGGAAACATGACTGTGGCCTGGTAGTGGAAACCCATGGCCTAGGAGTTTGACATTGGTTTGATTCTGGAACGCTGTGGCCTAGGAACATGACTGAGGCGTGATTCTGGAAAAGTGTGACCTGGGAATATGACTGAAGTTTGATTCTGGAAATCTGTGGCCTGGGAACTTGACTGAGGTTTGATGGCAGAAATCTGTGGACTGGCAACATGACTGAGGTTTGATTGTAGAACCCTGTACCCTGGAAACATGACTGCGACCTGATACTTGAAACCCATGGCCTGGGAACTTGACATTGGTTTGATTCTGGAACCCTGTGGCCAGGAACAAGACTGAGGCGTGATTCTGGAATGCTGTGCCCTGGGAACATGACATCTGTTTAGATTGTGGAATACTGGGCCCTGGGAACCTGACTGAGGCTTGGTTCTGGAACCCTGTGGACAGGGAACTTGACTGAGGTTTTATTCTGGAATCCTGTGGCCTGGGAACATGACATCAGTGGATTCTGGAACCCTGTGGCCGGGGAACATGTCATCAGTGGATTCTGGAACCCTGTGGCCTGGGAACATGAGAACGGTTTGATTCTGGAACCCTGTGGCTTGGGAATATGTCTGAGGTTTGATGGTGGAAACCTGTGGCCTGGCAACATGACTGAGGTTTGTTTCTGGAACCCTGTTCCCTGGGAACATGACTGAGGTTTGCTTCTGGACACCTTTCTCCTGGGAACATGACTGTGGTTTGATTGTGGAATCCTGTGGCCTGCGAACATGACTGAGGTTTGATTCTGGAACCATGTGTCCTGGGAATATGACTGAGCTTTGATTCTGGAAATCTGTGGCCTGGGAACTTGACTGAGGTTTGATGGCAGAAACCTGTGGACTGGCAACATGACTGAGGTTTGATTGTAGAACCCTGTACCCTGGAAACATGACTGAGACCTGATACTTGAAACCCATGGCTTGGGAACTTGACATTGGTTTGATTCTTTAACCCTGTGGCCAGGGAACATGACTGAGGCGAGATTCTGGAATCCTGTGCCCAGGAAACATGACTGTGGCTTGGTACTGGAAACCCATGGCCTAGGAATTTGACATTGGTTTGATTCTGGAACCCTGTGGCCTGGGAACATGACTGAGGCGTGATTCTGGAATCCTGCGGCCTGGGAACATGACATCTGTTTAGATTATGGAATACTGTGCCCTGGGAACCTGACTGAAAGCTTGGTTCTGGAATCCTGTGGACTGGGAACATGACTGAGGTTTGATTCTGGAACCATGTGGCCTGGGAATATGACTGTGGTTTGATTTTGGAAACCATGGGCCTGTGAACATGACTGATGTTAGATTGAGGAATCCTGGGGCCTGGGAACATGACATCACTTTGGATTCTGGTACCCTGTTGCCTGGGAACATGAAATCGGTTTGATTGTGGAAACCTGTGGTCTGGGAATATGACTGAGGTTTGATGGTGGTACCCTATGGCCTGGCAACATGACTGAGGTTTGATTCTGGATCCCTGTGGCCAGGGAACATGACTGAGGCGTGATTCTGGAAAACTGTGGCCTGGGAATATGACTGAGGTTTGATTCTGGAAATCTGTGGCCTGGGAACTTGACTGAGGTTTGATGGCAGAAATCTGTGGACTGGCAACATTACTGAGGTTTGATTGTTGAACCCTGTGCTCTGGAAACATGACTGCGACCTGATACTTGAAACGCATGGCCTGGGAAATTGACATTGGTTTGATTCTGGAACCCTGTGGACCGGGAACATGACTGAGGTTTTATTCTGGAACCCTGTAGCCTGGGAATATAACTGAGGATTGTTTCTGGAACCCGGTGGCCTGGTAACATGACTGAGGCGTGATTCTAGAAAAGTGTGGCCTGGGAATATGACTGAGGTTTGATTCTGGAAATCTGTGGCCTGGGAACTTGACTGAGGTTTGATGGCAGAAATCTGTGGACTGGCAACATTACTGAGGTTTGATTGTAGAACCCTGTGCCCTGGAAACATGACTGCGACCTGATACTTGAAACCCATGGCCTGGGAATTTGACATTGGTTTGATTCTGGAACCCTGTGGCCAGGAACAAGACTGAGGCGTGATTCTGGAATCCTGTTGCCTGGGAACATGACATCTGTTTAGATTGTGGAATACTGGGCCCTGGGAATCTGACTGAGGCTTGGTTTTGGTACCCTATGGACTGGGAACATGACTGAGGTTTTATTCTGGAACCCTGTAGCCTGCGAAAATAACTGAGGATTGTTTCTCGAACCCTGTGGCCTGGGAACATGACATCAGTGGATTCTGGAACCCTGTGGCCTGGGAACATGAGAACGGTTTGATTCTGCAACCCTGTGGCCTGGGAACATGTCTGAGGTTTGATGGTGGAAACCTGTGGCTTGGCAACATGACTGAGGTTTGTTTCTGGAACCCTGTTCCCTGGGAACATGACTGAGGTTTGATTCTGGACACCTTTGTGCTGGGAACATGACTGTGTTCTGATTGTAGAATCATGGGTCCTGCAAACATGACTGAGGTTTGATTCTGGAACCATGTGTCCTGCGAATATGACTGAGGTTTGATATTGGAAATCTTTGGCCTGGGAACTTGACTGAGGTTTGATGGCAGAAACCTGTTGACTGGCAAAATGACTGAGGTTTGATTGTAGAACCCTGTGCCCTGGAAACATGACTGTGGCCTGGTAGTGGAAACCCATGGCCTAGGAGTTTGACATTGGTTTGATTCTGGAACGCTGTGGCCTAGGAACATGACTGAGGCGTGATTCTGGAAAAGTGTGACCTGGGAATATGACTGAAGTTTGATTCTGGAAATCTGTGGCCTGGGAACTTGACTGAGGTTTGATGGCAGAAATCTGTGGACTGGCAACATGACTGAGGTTTGATTGTAGAACCCTGTACCCTGGAAACATGACTGAGACCTGATACTTGAAACCCATGGCCTGGGAACTTGACATTGGTTTGATTCTGGAACCCTGTGGCCAGGAACAAGACTGAGGCGTGATTCTGGAATGCTGTGCCCTGGGAACATGACATCTGTTTAGACTGTGGAATACTGGGCCCTGGGAACCTGACTGAGGCTTGGTTCTGGAACCCTGTGGACAGGGAACTTGACTGAGGTTTTATTCTGGAATCCTGTGGCCTGGGAACATGACATCAGTGGATTCTGGAACCCTGTGGCCGGGGAACATGTCATCAGTGGATTCTGGAACCCTGTGGCCTGGGAACATGAGAACGGTTTGATTCTGGAACCCTGTGGCTTGGGAATATGTCTGAGGTTTGATGGTGGAAACCTGTGGCCTGGCAACATGACTGAGGTTTGTTTCTGGAACCCTGTTCCCTGGGAACATGACTGAGGTTTGCTTCTGGACACCTTTCTCCTGGGAACATGACTGTGGTTTGATTGTGGAATCCTGTGGCCTGCGAACATGACTGAGGTTTGATTCTGGAACCATGTGTCCTGGGAATATGACTGAGCTTTGATTCTGGAAATCTGTGGCCTGGGAACTTGACTGAGGTTTGATGGCAGAAACCTGTGGACTGGCAACATGACTGAGGTTTGATTGTAGAACCCTGTACCCTGGAAACATGACTGCGACCTGATACTTGAAACCCATGGCTTGGGAACTTGACATTGGTTTGATTCTGGAACCCTGTGGCCAGGGAACATGACTGAGGCGAGATTCTGGAATCCTGTGCCCAGGAAACATGACTGTGGCTTGGTACTGGAAACCCATGGCCTAGGAATTTGACATTGGTTTGATTCTGGAACCCTGTGGCCTGGGAACATGACTGAGGCGTGATTCTGGAATCCTGCGGCCTGGGAACATGACATCTGTTTAGATTATGGAATACTGTGCCCTGGGAACCTGACTGAAAGCTTGGTTCTGGAATCCTGTGGACTGGGAACATGACTGAGGTTTGATTCTGGAACCATGTGGCCTGGGAATATGACTGTGGTTTGATTTTGGAAACCATTGGCCTGTGAACATGACTGATGTTAGATTGAGGAATCCTGGGGCCTGGGAACATGACATCACTTTGGATTCTGGTACCCTGTTGCCTGGGAACATGAAATCGGTCTGAATGTGGAAACCTGTGGTCTGGGAATATGACTGAGGTTTGATGGCGGTACCCTATGGCCTGGCAACATGACTGAGGTTTGATTCTGGATCCCTGTGGCCAGGGAACATGACTGAGGCGTGATTCTGGAAAACTGTGGCTTGGGAATATGACTGAGGTTTGATTCTGGAAATCTGTGGCCTGGGAACTTGACTGAGGTTTGATGGCAGAAATCTGTGGACTGGCAACATTACTGAGGTTTGATTGTTGAACCCTGTGCTCTGGAAACATGACTGCGACCTGATACTTGAAACGCATGGCCTGGGAAATTGACATTGGTTTGATTCTGGAACCCTGTGGACCGGGAACATGACTGAGGTTTTATTCTGGAACCCTGTAGCCTGGGAATATAACTGAGGATTGTTTCTGGAACCCGGTGGCCTGGTAACATGACTGAGGCGTGATTCTGGAAAAGTGTGGCCTGGGAATATGACTGAGGTTTGATTCTGGAAATCTGTGGCCTGGGAACTTGACTGAGGTTTGATGGCAGAAATCTGTGGACTGGCAACATGACTGAGGTTTGATTGTAGAACCCTGTGCCCTGGAAACATGACTGCGACCTGATACTTGAAACCCATGGCCTGGGAATTTGACATTGGTTTGATTCTGGAACCCTGTGGCCAGGAACAAGACTGAGGTGTGATTCTGGAATCCTGTTGCCTGGGAACATGACATCTGTTTAGATTGTGGAATACTGGGCCCTGGGAATCTGACTGAGGCTTGGTTTTGGTACCCTGTGGACTGGGAACATGACTGAGGTTTTATTCTGGAACCCTGTAGCCTGCGAAAATAACTGAGGATTGTTTCTCGAACCCTGTGGCCTGGGAACATGACATCAGTGGATTCTGGAACCCAGTGGCCTGGGAACATGAGAACGGTTTGATTCTGGAACCCTGTGGCCTGGGAACATGTCTGAGGTTTGATGGTGGAAACCTGTGGCTTGGCAACATGACTGAGGTTTGTTTCTGGAACCCTGTTCCCTGGGAACATGACTGAGGTTTGATTCTGGACACCTTTGTGCTGGGAACATGACTGTGTTCTGATTGTAGAATCATGGGTCCTGCAAACATGACTGAGGTTTGATTCTGGAACCATGTGTCCTGCGAATATGACTGAGGTTTGATATTGGAAATCTTTGGCCTGGGAACTTGACTGAGGTTTGATGGCAGAAACCTGTGGACTGGCAACATGACTGAGGTTTGATTGTAGAACCCTGTGCCCTGGAAACATGACTGTGGCCTGGTAGTGGAAACCCATGGCCTAGGAGTTTGACATTGGTTTGATTCTGGAACGCTGTGGCCTAGGAACATGACTGAGGCGTGATTCTGGAAAAGTGTGACCTGGGAATATGACTGAAGTTTGATTCTGGAAATCTGTGGCCTGGGAACTTGACTGAGGTTTGATGGCAGAAATCTGTGGACTGGCAACATGACTGAGGTTTGATTGTAGAACCCTGTACCCTGGAAACATGACTGAGACCTGATACTTGAAACCCATGGCCTGGGAACTTGACATTGGTTTGATTCTGGAACCCTGTGGCCAGGAACAAGACTGAGGCGTGATTCTGGAATGCTGTGCCCTGGGAACATGACATCTGTTTAGATTGTGGAATACTGGGCCCTGGGAACCTGACTGAGGCTTGGTTCTGGAACCCTGTGGACAGGGAACTTGACTGAGGTTTTATTCTGGAATCCTGTGGCCTGGGAACATGACATCAGTGGATTCTGGAACCCTGTGGCCGGGGAACATGTCATCAGTGGATTCTGGAACCCTGTGGCCTGGGAACATGAGAACGGTTTGATTCTGGAACCCTGTGGCTTGGGAATATGTCTGAGGTTTGATGGTGGAAACCTGTGGCCTGGCAACATGACTGAGGTTTGTTTCTGGAACCCTGTTCCCTGGGAACATGACTGAGGTTTGCTTCTGGACACCTTTCTCCTGGGAACATGACTGTGGTTTGATTGTGGAATCCTGTGGCCTGCGAACATGACTGAGGTTTGATTCTGGAACCATGTGTCCTGGGAATA
Source organism: Balaenoptera borealis (assembly GCF_965194805.1). Classification (NCBI taxonomy): domain Eukaryota; kingdom Metazoa; phylum Chordata; class Mammalia; order Artiodactyla; family Balaenopteridae; genus Balaenoptera; species Balaenoptera borealis. The sequence goes on from NW_028123923.1 coordinate 165,499, forward strand.
TGACTGAGCTTTGATTCTGGAAATCTGTGGCCTGGGAACTTGACTGAGGTTTGATGGCAGAAACCTGTGGACTGGCAACATGACTGAGGTTTGATTGTAGAACCCTGTGCCCTGGAAACATGACTGCGACCTGATACTTGAAACCCATGGCTTGGGAACTTGACATTGGTTTGATTCTTTAACCCTGTGGCCAGGGAACATGACTGAGGCGAGATTCTGGAATCCTGTGCCCAGGAAACATGACTGTGGCTTGGTACTGGAAACCCATGGCCTAGGAATTTGACATTGGTTTGATTCTGGAACCCTGTGGCCTGGGAACATGACTGAGGCGTGATTCTGGAATCCTGCGGCCTGGGAACATGACATCTGTTTAGATTATGGAATACTGTGCCCTGGGAACCTGACTGAAAGCTTGGTTCTGGAATCCTGTGGACTGGGAACATGACTGAGGTTTGATTCTGGAACCATGTGGCCTGGGAATATGACTGTGGTTTGATTTTGGAAACCATTGGCCTGTGAACATGACTGATGTTAGATTGAGGAATCCTGGGGCCTGGGAACATGACATCACTTTGGATTCTGGTACCCTGTTGCCTGGGAACATGAAATCGGTTTGATTGTGGAAACCTGTGGTCTGGGAATATGACTGAGGTTTGATGGTGGTACCCTATGGCCTGGCAACATGACTGAGGTTTGATTCTGGATCCCTGTGGCCAGGGAACATGACTGAGGCGTGATTCTGGAAAACTGTGGCTTGGGAATATGACTGAGGTTTGATTCTGGAAATCTGTGGCCTGGGAACTTGACTGAGGTTTGATGGCAGAAATCTGTGGACTGGCAACATTACTGAGGTTTGATTGTTGAACCCTGTGCTCTGGAAACATGACTGAGACCTGATACTTGAAACGCATGGCCTGGGAATTTGACATTGGTTTGATTCTGGAACCCTGTGGACCGGGAACATGACTGAGGTTTTATTCTGGAACCCTGTAGCCTGGGAATATAACTGAGGATTGTTTCTGGAACCCGGTGGCCTGGTAACATGACTGAGGCGTGATTCTGGAAAAGTGTGGCCTGGGAATATGACTGAGGTTTGATTCTGGAAATCTGTGGCCTGGGAACTTGACTGAGGTTTGATGGCAGAAATCTGTGGACTGGCAACATGACTGAGGTTTGATTGTAGAACCCTGTGCCCTGGAAACATGACTGCGACCTGATACTTGAAACCCATGGCCTGGGAATTTGACATTGGTTTGATTCTGGAACCCTGTGGCCAGGAACAAGACTGAGGTGTGATTCTGGAATCCTGTTGCCTGGGAACATGACATCTGTTTAGATTGTGGAATACTGGGCCCTGGGAATCTGACTGAGGCTTGGTTTTGGTACCCTGTGGACTGGGAACATGACTGAGGTTTTATTCTGGAACCCTGTAGCCTGCGAAAATAACTGAGGATTGTTTCTCGAACCCTGTGGCCTGGGAACATGACATCAGTGGATTCTGGAACCCAGTGGCCTGGGAACATGAGAACGGTTTGATTCTGGAACCCTGTGGCCTGGGAACATGTCTGAGGTTTGATGGTGGAAACCTGTGGCTTGGCAACATGACTGAGGTTTGTTTCTGGAACCCTGTTCCCTGGGAACATGACTGAGGTTTGATTCTGGACACCTTTGTGCTGGGAACATGACTGTGTTCTGATTGTAGAATCATGGGTCCTGCAAACATGACTGAGGTTTGATTCTGGAAACATGTGTCCTGCGAATATGACTGAGGTTTGATATTGGAAATCTTTGGCCTGGGAACTTGACTGAGGTTTGATGGCAGAAACCTGTGGACTGGCAACATGACTGAGGTTTGATTGTAGAACCCTGTGCCCTGGAAACATGACTGTGGCCTGGTAGTGGAAACCCATGGCCTAGGAGTTTGACATTGGTTTGATTCTGGAACGCTGTGGCCTAGGAACATGACTGAGGCGTGATTCTGGAAAAGTGTGACCTGGGAATATGACTGAAGTTTGATTCTGGAAATCTGTGGCCTGGGAACTTGACTGAGGTTTGATGGCAGAAATCTGTGGACTGGCAACATGACTGAGGTTTGATTGTAGAACCCTGTACCCTGGAAACATGACTGAGACCTGATACTTGAAACCCATGGCCTGGGAACTTGACATTGGTTTGATTCTGGAACCCTGTGGCCAGGAACAAGACTGAGGCGTGATTCTGGAATGCTGTGCCCTGGGAACATGACATCTGTTTAGATTGTGGAATACTGGGCCCTGGGAACCTGACTGAGGCTTGGTTCTGGAACCCTGTGGACAGGGAACTTGACTGAGGTTTTATTCTGGAATCCTGTGGCCTGGGAACATGACATCAGTGGATTCTGGAACCCTGTGGCCGGGGAACATGTCATCAGTGGATTCTGGAACCCTGTGGCCTGGGAACATGAGAACGGTTTGATTCTGGAACCCTGTGGCTTGGGAATATGTCTGAGGTTTGATGGTGGAAACCTGTGGCCTGGCAACATGACTGAGGTTTGTTTCTGGAACCCTGTTCCCTGGGAACATGACTGAGGTTTGCTTCTGGACACCTTTCTCCTGGGAACATGACTGTGGTTTGATTGTGGAATCCTGTGGCCTGCGAACATGACTGAGGTTTGATTCTGGAACCATGTGTCCTGGGAATATGACTGAGCTTTGATTCTGGAAATCTGTGGCCTGGGAACTTGACTGAGGTTTGATGGCAGAAACCTGTGGACTGGCAACATGACTGAGGTTTGATTGTAGAACCCTGTGCCCTGGAAACATGACTGCGACCTGATACTTGAAACCCATGGCTTGGGAACTTGACATTGGTTTGATTCTTTAACCCTGTGGCCAGGGAACATGACTGAGGCGAGATTCTGGAATCCTGTGCCCAGGAAACATGACTGTGGCTTGGTACTGGAAACCCATGGCCTAGGAATTTGACATTGGTTTGATTCTGGAACCCTGTGGCCTGGGAACATGACTGAGGCGTGATTCTGGAATCCTGCGGCCTGGGAACATGACATCTGTTTAGATTATGGAATACTGTGCCCTGGGAACCTGACTGAAAGCTTGGTTCTGGAATCCTGTGGACTGGGAACATGACTGAGGTTTGATTCTGGAACCATGTGGCCTGGGAATATGACTGTGGTTTGATTTTGGAAACCATGGGCCTGTGAACATGACTGATGTTAGATTGAGGAATCCTGGGGCCTGGGAACATGACATCACTTTGGATTCTGGTACCCTGTTGCCTGGGAACATGAAATCGGTTTGATTGTGGAAACCTGTGGTCTGGGAATATGACTGAGGTTTGATGGTGGTACCCTATGGCCTGGCAACATGACTGAGGTTTGATTCTGGATCCCTGTGGCCAGGGAACATGACTGAGGCGTGATTCTGGAAAACTGTGGCCTGGGAATATGACTGAGCTTTGATTCTGGAAATCTGTGGCCTGGGAACTTGACTGAGGTTTGATGGCAGAAATCTGTGGACTGGCAACATTACTGAGGTTTGACTGTTGAACCCTGTGCTCTGGAAACATGACTGCGACCTGATACTTGAAACGCATGGCCTGGGAAATTGACATTGGCTTGATTCTGGAACCCTGTGGACCGGGAACATGACTGAGGTTTTATTCTGGAACCCTGTAGCCTGGGAATATAACTGAGGATTATTTCTGGAACCCGGTGGCCTGGTAACATGACTGAGGCGTGATTCTGGAAAAGTGTGGCCTGGGAATATGACTGAGGTTTGATTCTGGAAATCTGTGGCCTGGGAACTTGACTGAGGTTTGATGGCAGAAATCTGTGGACTGGCAACATGACTGAGGTTTGATTGTAGAACCCTGTGCCCTGGAAACATGACTGCGACCTGATACTTGAAACCCATGGCCTGGGAATTTGACATTGGTTTGATTCTGGAACCCTGTGGCCAGGAACAAGACTGAGGTGTGATTCTGGAATCCTGTTGCCTGGGAACATGACATCTGTTTAGATTGTGGAATACTGGGCCCTGGGAATCTGACTGAGGCTTGGTTTTGGTACCCTATGGACTGGGAACATGACTGAGGTTTTATTCTGGAACCCTGTAGCCTGCGAAAATAACTGAGGATTGTTTCTCGAACCCTGTGGCCTGGGAACATGACATCAGTGGATTCTGGAACCCTGTGGCCTGGGAACATGAGAACGGTTTGATTCTGCAACCCTGTGGCCTGGGAACATGTCTGAGGTTTGATGGTGGAAACCTGTGGCTTGGCAACATGACTGAGGTTTGTTTCTGGAACCCTGTTCCCTGGGAACATGACTGAGGTTTGATTCTGGACACCTTTGTGCTGGGAACATGACTGTGTTCTGATTGTAGAATCATGGGTCCTGCAAACATGACTGAGGTTTGATTCTGGAACCATGTGTCCTGCGAATATGACTGAGGTTTGATATTGGAAATCTTTGGCCTGGGAACTTGACTGAGGTTTGATGGCAGAAACCTGTTGACTGGCAAAATGACTGAGGTTTGATTGTAGAACCCTGTGCCCTGGAAACATGACTGTGGCCTGGTAGTGGAAACCCATGGCCTAGGAGTTTGACATTGGTTTGATTCTGGAACGCTGTGGCCTAGGAACATGACTGAGGCGTGATTCTGGAAAAGTGTGACCTGGGAATATGACTGAAGTTTGATTCTGGAAATCTGTGGCCTGGGAACTTGACTGAGGTTTGATGGCAGAAATCTGTGGACTGGCAACATGACTGAGGTTTGATTGTAGAACCCTGTACCCTGGAAACATGACTGCGACCTGATACTTGAAACCCATGGCCTGGGAACTTGACATTGGTTTGATTCTGGAACCCTGTGGCCAGGAACAAGACTGAGGCGTGATTCTGGAATGCTGTGCCCTGGGAACATGACATCTGTTTAGATTGTGGAATACTGGGCCCTGGGAACCTGACTGAGGCTTGGTTCTGGAACCCTGTGGACAGGGAACTTGACTGAGGTTTTATTCTGGAATCCTGTGGCCTGGGAACATGACATCAGTGGATTCTGGAACCCTGTGGCCGGGGAACATGTCATCAGTGGATTCTGGAACCCTGTGGCCTGGGAACATGAGAACGGTTTGATTCTGGAACCCTGTGGCTTGGGAATATGTCTGAGGTTTGATGGTGGAAACCTGTGGCCTGGCAACATGACTGAGGTTTGTTTCTGGAACCCTGTTCCCTGGGAACATGACTGAGGTTTGCTTCTGGACACCTTTCTCCTGGGAACATGACTGTGGTTTGATTGTGGAATCCTGTGGCCTGCGAACATGACTGAGGTTTGATTCTGGAACCATGTGTCCTGGGAATATGACTGAGCTTTGATTCTGGAAATCTGTGGCCTGGGAACTTGACTGAGGTTTGATGGCAGAAACCTGTGGACTGGCAACATGACTGAGGTTTGATTGTAGAACCCTGTACCCTGGAAACATGACTGCGACCTGATACTTGAAACCCATGGCTTGGGAACTTGACATTGGTTTGATTCTGGAACCCTGTGGCCAGGGAACATGACTGAGGCGAGATTCTGGAATCCTGTGCCCAGGAAACATGACTGTGGCTTGGTACTGGAAACCCATGGCCTAGGAATTTGACATTGGTTTGATTCTGGAACCCTGTGGCCTGGGAACATGACTGAGGCGTGATTCTGGAATCCTGCGGCCTGGGAACATGACATCTGTTTAGATTATGGAATACTGTGCCCTGGGAACCTGACTGAAAGCTTGGTTCTGGAATCCTGTGGACTGGGAACATGACTGAGGTTTGATTCTGGAACCATGTGGCCTGGGAATATGACTGTGGTTTGATTTTGGAAACCATTGGCCTGTGAACATGACTGATGTTAGATTGAGGAATCCTGGGGCCTGGGAACATGACATCACTTTGGATTCTGGTACCCTGTTGCCTGGGAACATGAAATCGGTTTGATTGTGGAAACCTGTGGTCTGGGAATATGACTGAGGTTTGATGGTGGTACCCTATGGCCTGGCAACATGACTGAGGTTTGATTCTGGATCCCTGTGGCCAGGGAACATGACTGAGGCGTGATTCTGGAAAACTGTGGCCTGGGAATATGACTGAGGTTTGATTCTGGAAATCTGTGGCCTGGGAACTTGACTGAGGTTTGATGGCAGAAATCTGTGGACTGGCAACATTACTGAGGTTTGATTGTTGAACCCTGTGCCCTGGAAACATGACTGCGACCTGATACTTGAAACGCATGGCCTGGGAAATTGACATTGGTTTGATTCTGGAACCCTGTGGCCAGGAACAAGACTGAGGTGTGATTCTGGAATCCTGTTGCCTGGGAACATGACATCTGTTTAGATTGTGGAATACTGGGCCCTGGGAATCTGACTGAGGCTTGGTTTTGGTACCCTGTGGACTGGGAACATGACTGAGGTTTTATTCTGGAACCCTGTAGCCTGCGAAAATAACTGAGGATTGTTTCTCGAACCCTGTGGCCTGGGAACATGACATCAGTGGATTCTGGAACCCTGTGGCCTGGGAACATGAGAACGGTTTGATTCTGCAACCCTGTGGCCTGGGAACATGTCTGAGGTTTGATGGTGGAAACCTGTGGCTTGGCAACATGACTGAGGTTTGTTTCTGGAACCCTGTTCCCTGGGAACATGACTGAGGTTTGATTCTGGACACCTTTGTGCTGGGAACATGACTGTGTTCTGATTGTAGAATCATGGGTCCTGCAAACATGACTGAGGTTTGATTCTGGAACCATGTGTCCTGCGAATATGACTGAGGTTTGATATTGGAAATCTTTGGCCTGGGAACTTGACTGAGGTTTGATGGCAGAAACCTGTGGACTGGCAACATGACTGAGGTTTGATTGTAGAACCCTGTGCCCTGGAAACATGACTGTGGCCTGGTAGTGGAAACCCATGGCCTAGGAGTTTGACATTGGTTTGATTCTGGAACGCTGTGGCCTGGGAACATGACTGAGGCGTGATTCTGGAAAAGTGTGGCCTGGGAATATGACTGAGGTTTGATTCTGGAAATCTGTGGCCTGGGAACTTGACTGAGGTTTGATGGCAGAAATCTGTGGACTGGCAACATGACTGAGGTTTGATTGTAGAACCCTGTACCCTGGAAACATGACTGAGACCTGATACTTGAAACCCATGGCCTGGGAACTTGACATTGGTTTGATTCTGGAACCCTGTGGCCAGGAACAAGACTGAGGCGTGATTCTGGAATGCTGTGCCCTGGGAACATGACATCTGTTTAGACTGTGGAATACTGGGCCCTGGGAACCTGACTGAGGCTTGGTTCTGGAACCCTGTGGACAGGGAACTTGACTGAGGTTTTATTCTGGAATCCTGTGGCCTGGGAACATGACATCAGTGGATTCTGGAACCCTGTGGCCGGGGAACATGTCATCAGTGGATTCTGGAACCCTGTGGCCTGGGAACATGAGAACGGTTTGATTCTGGAACCCTGTGGCTTGGGAATATGTCTGAGGTTTGATGGTGGAAACCTGTGGCCTGGCAACATGACTGAGGTTTGTTTCTGGAACCCTGTTCCCTGGGAACATGCCTGAGGTTTGCTTCTGGACACCTTTCTCCTGGGAACATGACTGTGGTTTGATTGTGGAATCCTGTGGCCTGCGAACATGACTGAGGTTTGATTCTGGAACCATGTGTCCTGGGAATATGACTGAGCTTTGATTCTGGAAATCTGTGGCCTGGGAACTTGACTGAGGTTTGATGGCAGAAACCTGTGGACTGGCAACATGACTGAGGTTTGATTGTAGAACCCTGTGCCCTGGAAACATGACTGCGACCTGATACTTGAAACCCATGGCTTGGGAACTTGACATTGGTTTGATTCTTTAACCCTGTGGCCAGGGAACATGACTGAGGCGAGATTCTGGAATCCTGTGCCCAGGAAACATGACTGTGGCTTGGTACTGGAAACCCATGGCCTAGGAATTTGACATTGGTTTGATTCTGGAACCCTGTGGCCTGGGAACATGACTGAGGCGTGATTCTGGAATCCTGCGGCCTGGGAACATGACATCTGTTTAGATTATGGAATACTGTGCCCTGGGAACCTGACTGAAAGCTTGGTTCTGGAATCCTGTGGACTGGGAACATGACTGAGGTTTGATTCTGGAACCATGTGGCCTGGGAATATGACTGTGGTTTGATTTTGGAAACCATTGGCCTGTGAACATGACTGATGTTAGATTGAGGAATCCTGGGGCCTGGGAACATGACATCACTTTGGATTCTGGTACCCTGTTGCCTGGGAACATGAAATCGGTTTGATTGTGGAAACCTGTGGTCTGGGAATATGACTGAGGTTTGATGGTGGTACCCTATGGCCTGGCAACATGACTGAGGTTTGATTCTGGATCCCTGTGGCCAGGGAACATGACTGAGGCGTGATTCTGGAAAACTGTGGCCTGGGAATATGACTGAGGTTTGATTCTGGAAATCTGTGGCCTGGGAACTTGACTGAGGTTTGATGGCAGAAATCTGTGGACTGGCAACATTACTGAGGTTTGACTGTTGAACCCTGTGCTCTGGAAACATGACTGCGACCTGATACTTGAAACGCATGGCCTCGGAAATTGACATTGGCTTGATTCTGGAACCCTGTGGACCGGGAACATGACTGAGGTTTTATTCTGGAACCCTGTAGCCTGGGAATATAACTGAGGATTATTTCTGGAACCCGGTGGCCTGGTAACATGACTGAGGCGTGATTCTGGAAAAGTGTGGCCTGGGAATATGACTGAGGTTTGATTCTGGAAATCTGTGGCCTGGGAACTTGACTGAGGTTTGATGGCAGAAATCTGTGGACTGGCAACATGACTGAGGTTTGATTGTAGAACCCTGTGCCCTGGAAACATGACTGCGACCTGATACTTGAAACCCATGGCCTGGGAATTTGACATTGGTTTGATTCTGGAACCCTGTGGCCAGGAACAAGACTGAGGCGTGATTCTGGAATCCTGTTGCCTGGGAACATGACATCTGTTTAGATTGTGGAATACTGGGCCCTGGGAATCTGACTGAGGCTTGGTTTTGGTACCCTATGGACTGGGAACATGACTGAGGTTTTATTCTGGAACCCTGTAGCCTGCGAAAATAACTGAGGATTGTTTCTCGAACCCTGTGGCCTGGGAACATGACATCAGTGGATTCTGGAACCCTGTGGCCTGGGAACATGAGAACGGTTTGATTCTGGAACCCTGTGGCCTGGGAACATGTCTGAGGTTTGATGGTGGAAACCTGTGGCTTGGCAACATGACTGAGGTTTGTTTCTGGAACCCTGTTCCCTGGGAACATGACTGAGGTTTGATTCTGGACACCTTTGTGCTGGGAACATGACTGTGTTCTGATTGTAGAATCATGGGTCCTGCAAACATGACTGAGGTTTGATTCTGGAACCATGTGTCCTGCGAATATGACTGAGGTTTGATATTGGAAATCTTTGGCCTGGGAACTTGACTGAGGTTTGATGGCAGAAACCTGTGGACTGGCAACATGACTGAGGTTTGATTGTAGAACCCTGTGCCCTGGAAACATGACTGTGGCCTGGTAGTGGAAACCCATGGCCTAGGAGTTTGACATTGGTTTGATTCTGGAACGCTGTGGCCTAGGAACATGACTGAGGCGTGATTCTGGAAAAGTGTGACCTGGGAATATGACTGAAGTTTGATTCTGGAAATCTGTGGCCTGGGAACTTGACTGAGGTTTGATGGCAGAAATCTGTGGACTGGCAACATGACTGAGGTTTGATTGTAGAACCCTGTACCCTGGAAACATGACTGCGACCTGATACTTGAAACCCATGGCCTGGGAACTTGACATTGGTTTGATTCTGGAACCCTGTGGCCAGGAACAAGACTGAGGCGTGATTCTGGAATGCTGTGCCCTGGGAACATGACATCTGTTTAGATTGTGGAATACTGGGCCCTGGGAACCTGACTGAGGCTTGGTTCTGGAACCCTGTGGACAGGGAACTTGACTGAGGTTTTATTCTGGAATCCTGTGGCCTGGGAACATGACATCAGTGGATTCTGGAACCCTGTGGCCGGGGAACATGTCATCAGTGGATTCTGGAACCCTGTGGCCTGGGAACATGAGAACGGTTTGATTCTGGAACCCTGTGGCTTGGGAATATGTCTGAGGTTTGATGGTGGAAACCTGTGGCCTGGCAACATGACTGAGGTTTGTTTCTGGAACCCTGTTCCCTGGGAACATGACTGAGGTTTGCTTCTGGACACCTTTCTCCTGGGAACATGACTGTGGTTTGATTGTGGAATCCTGTGGCCTGCGAACATGACTGAGGTTTGATTCTGGAACCATGTGTCCTGGGAATATGACTGAGCTTTGATTCTGGAAATCTGTGGCCTGGGAACTTGACTGAGGTTTGATGGCAGAAACCTGTGGACTGGCAACATGACTGAGGTTTGATTGTAGAACCCTGTACCCTGGAAACATGACTGAGACCTGATACTTGAAACCCATGGCTTGGGAACTTGACATTGGTTTGATTCTTTAACCCTGTGGCCAGGGAACATGACTGAGGCGAGATTCTGGAATCCTGTGCCCAGGAAACATGACTGTGGCTTGGTACTGGAAACCCATGGCCTAGGAATTTGACATTGGTTTGATTCTGGAACCCTGTGGCCTGGGAACATGACTGAGGCGTGATTCTGGAATCCTGCGGCCTGGGAACATGACATCTGTTTAGATTATGGAATACTGGGCCCTGGGAACCTGACTGAGGCTTGGTTCTGGAACCCTGTGGACAGGGAACTTGACTGAGGTTTTATTCTGGAATCCTGTGGCCTGGGAACATGACATCAGTGGATTCTGGAACCCTGTGGCCGGGGAACATGTCATCAGTGGATTCTGGAACCCTGTGGCCTGGGAACATGAGAACGGTTTGATTCTGGAACCCTGTGGCTTGGGAATATGTCTGAGGTTTGATGGTGGAAACCTGTGGCCTGGCAACATGACTGAGGTTTGTTTCTGGAACCCTGTTCCCTGGGAACATGACTGAGGTTTGCTTCTGGACACCTTTCTCCTGGGAACATGACTGTGGTTTGATTGTGGAATCCTGTGGCCTGCGAACATGACTGAGGTTTGATTCTGGAACCATGTGTCCTGGGAATATGACTGAGCTTTGATTCTGGAAATCTGTGGCCTGGGAACTTGACTGAGGTTTGATGGCAGAAACCTGTGGACTGGCAACATGACTGAGGTTTGATTGTAGAACCCTGTACCCTGGAAACATGACTGCGACCTGATACTTGAAACCCATGGCTTGGGAACTTGACATTGGTTTGATTCTTTAACCCTGTGGCCAGGGAACATGACTGAGGCGAGATTCTGGAATCCTGTGCCCAGGAAACATGACTGTGGCTTGGTACTGGAAACCCATGGCCTAGGAATTTGACATTGGTTTGATTCTGGAACCCTGTGGCCTGGGAACATGACTGAGGCGTGATTCTGGAATCCTGCGGCCTGGGAACATGACATCTGTTTAGATTATGGAATACTGTGCCCTGGGAACCTGACTGAAAGCTTGGTTCTGGAATCCTGTGGACTGGGAACATGACTGAGGTTTGATTCTGGAACCATGTGGCCTGGGAATATGACTGTGGTTTGATTTTGGAAACCATTGGCCTGTGAACATGACTGATGTTAGATTGAGGAATCCTGGGGCCTGGGAACATGACATCACTTTGGATTCTGGTACCCTGTTGCCTGGGAACATGAAATCGGTCTGATTGTGGAAACCTGTGGTCTGGGAATATGACTGAGGTTTGATGGCGGTACCCTATGGCCTGGCAACATGACTGAGGTTTGATTCTGGATCCCTGTGGCCAGGGAACATGACTGAGGCGTGATTCTGGAAAACTGTGGCTTGGGAATATGACTGAGGTTTGATTCTGGAAATCTGTGGCCTGGGAACTTGACTGAGGTTTGATGGCAGAAATCTGTGGACTGGCAACATTACTGAGGTTTGATTGTTGAACCCTGTGCTCTGGAAACATGACTGCGACCTGATACTTGAAACGCATGGCATGGGAAATTGACATTGGTTTGATTCTGGAACCCTGTGGACCGGGAACATGACTGAGGTTTTATTCTGGAACCCTGTAGCCTGGGAATATAACTGAGGATTGTTTCTGGAACCCGGTGGCCTGGTAACATGACTGAGGCGTGATTCTGGAAAAGTGTGGCCTGGGAATATGACTGAGGTTTGATTCTGGAAATCTGTGGCCTGGGAACTTGACTGAGGTTTGATGGCAGAAATCTGTGGACTGGCAACATGACTGAGGTTTGATTGTAGAACCCTGTGCCCTGGAAACATGACTGCGACCTGATACTTGAAACCCATGGCCTGGGAATTTGACATTGGTTTGATTCTGGAACCCTGTGGCCAGGAACAAGACTGAGGTGTGATTCTGGAATCCTGTTGCCTGGGAACATGACATCTGTTTAGATTGTGGAATACTGGGCCCTGGGAATCTGACTGAGGCTTGGTTTTGGTACCCTGTGGACTGGGAACATGACTGAGGTTTTATTCTGGAACCCTGTAGCCTGCGAAAATAACTGAGGATTGTTTCTCGAACCCTGTGGCCTGGGAACATGACATCAGTGGATTCTGGAACCCAGTGGCCTGGGAACATGAGAACGGTTTGATTCTGGAACCCTGTGGCCTGGGAACATGTCTGAGGTTTGATGGTGGAAACCTGTGGCTTGGCAACATGACTGAGGTTTGTTTCTGGAACCCTGTTCCCTGGGAACATGACTGAGGTTTGATTCTGGACACCTTTGTGCTGGGAACATGACTGTGTTCTGATTGTAGAATCATGGGTCCTGCAAACATGACTGAGGTTTGATTCTGGAACCATGTGTCCTGCGAATATGACTGAGGTTTGATATTGGAAATCTTTGGCCTGGGAACTTGACTGAGGTTTGATGGCAGAAACCTGTGGACTGGCAACATGACTGAGGTTTGATTGTAGAACCCTGTGCCCTGGAAACATGACTGTGGCCTGGTAGTGGAAACCCATGGCCTAGGAGTTTGACATTGGTTTGATTCTGGAACGCTGTGGCCTAGGAACATGACTGAGGCGTGATTCTGGAAAAGTGTGACCTGGGAATATGACTGAAGTTTGATTCTGGAAATCTGTGGCCTGGGAACTTGACTGAGGTTTGATGGCAGAAATCTGTGGACTGGCAACATGACTGAGGTTTGATTGTAGAACCCTGTACCCTGGAAACATGACTGAGACCTGATACTTGAAACCCATGGCCTGGGAACTTGACATTGGTTTGATTCTGGAACCCTGTGGCCAGGAACAAGACTGAGGCGTGATTCTGGAATGCTGTGCCCTGGGAACATGACATCTGTTTAGACTGTGGAATACTGGGCCCTGGGAACCTGACTGAGGCTTGGTTCTGGAACCCTGTGGACAGGGAACTTGACTGAGGTTTTATTCTGGAATCCTGTGGCCTGGGAACATGACATCAGTGGATTCTGGAACCCTGTGGCCGGGGAACATGTCATCAGTGGATTCTGGAACCCTGTGGCCTGGGAACATGAGAACGGTTTGATTCTGGAACCCTGTGGCTTGGGAATATGTCTGAGGTTTGATGGTGGAAACCTGTGGCCTGGCAACATGACTGAGGTTTGTTTCTGGAACCCTGTTCCCTGGGAACATGCCTGAGGTTTGCTTCTGGACACCTTTCTCCTGGGAACATGACTGTGGTTTGATTGTGGAATCCTGTGGCTTGCAAACATGACTGAGGTTTGATTCTGGAACCATGTGTCCTGGGAATATGACTGAGCTTTGATTCTGGAAATCTGTGGCCTGGGAACTTGACTGAGGTTTGATGGCAGAAACCTGTGGACTGGCAACATGACTGAGGTTTGATTGTAGAACCCTGTGCCCTGGAAACATGACTGCGACCTGATACTTGAAACCCATGGCTTGGGAACTTGACATTGGTTTGATTCTTTAACCCTGTGGCCAGGGAACATGACTGAGGCGAGATTCTGGAATCCTGTGCCCAGGAAACATGACTGTGGCTTGGTACTGGAAACCCATGGCCTAGGAATTTGACATTGGTTTGATTCTGGAACCCTGTGGCCTGGGAACATGACTGAGGCGTGATTCTGGAATCCTGCGGCCTGGGAACATGACATCTGTTTAGATTATGGAATACTGTGCCCTGGGAACCTGACTGAAAGCTTGGTTCTGGAATCCTGTGGACTGGGAACATGACTGAGGTTTGATTCTGGAACCATGTGGCCTGGGAATATGACTGTGGTTTGATTTTGGAAACCATTGGCCTGTGAACATGACTGATGTTAGATTGAGGAATCCTGGGGCCTGGGAACATGACATCACTTTGGATTCTGGTACCCTGTTGCCTGGGAACATGAAATCGGTTTGATTGTGGAAACCTGTGGTCTGGGAATATGACTGAGGTTTGATGGTGGTACCCTATGGCCTGGCAACATGACTGAGGTTTGATTCTGGATCCCTGTGGCCAGGGAACATGACTGAGGCGTGATTCTGGAAAACTGTGGCCTGGGAATATGACTGAGGTTTGATTCTGGAAATCTGTGGCCTGGGAACTTGACTGAGGTTTGATGGCAGAAATCTGTGGACTGGCAACATTACTGAGGTTTGACTGTTGAACCCTGTGCTCTGGAAACATGACTGCGACCTGATACTTGAAACGCATGGCCTCGGAAATTGACATTGGCTTGATTCTGGAACCCTGTGGACCGGGAACATGACTGAGGTTTTATTCTGGAACCCTGTAGCCTGGGAATATAACTGAGGATTATTTCTGGAACCCGGTGGCCTGGTAACATGACTGAGGCGTGATTCTGGAAAAGTGTGGCCTGGGAATATGACTGAGGTTTGATTCTGGAAATCTGTGGCCTGGGAACTTGACTGAGGTTTGATGGCAGAAATCTGTGGACTGGCAACATGACTGAGGTTTGATTGTAGAACCCTGTGCCCTGGAAACATGACTGCGACCTGATACTTGAAACCCATGGCCTGGGAATTTGACATTGGTTTGATTCTGGAACCCTGTGGCCAGGAACAAGACTGAGGCGTGATTCTGGAATCCTGTTGCCTGGGAACATGACATCTGTTTAGATTGTGGAATACTGGGCCCTGGGAATCTGACTGAGGCTTGGTTTTGGTACCCTATGGACTGGGAACATGACTGAGGTTTTATTCTGGAACCCTGTAGCCTGCGAAAATAACTGAGGATTGTTTCTCGAACCCTGTGGCCTGGGAACATGACATCAGTGGATTCTGGAACCCTGTGGCCTGGGAACATGAGAACGGTTTGATTCTGGAACCCTGTGGCCTGGGAACATGTCTGAGGTTTGATGGTGGAAACCTGTGGCTTGGCAACATGACTGAGGTTTGTTTCTGGAACCCTGTTCCCTGGGAACATGACTGAGGTTTGATTCTGGACACCTTTGTGCTGGGAACATGACTGTGTTCTGATTGTAGAATCATGGGTCCTGCAAACATGACTGAGGTTTGATTCTGGAACCATGTGTCCTGCGAATATGACTGAGGTTTGATATTGGAAATCTTTGGCCTGGGAACTTGACTGAGGTTTGATGGCAGAAACCTGTGGACTGGCAACATGACTGAGGTTTGATTGTAGAACCCTGTGCCCTGGAAACATGACTGTGGCCTGGTAGTGGAAACCCATGGCCTAGGAGTTTGACATTGGTTTGATTCTGGAACGCTGTGGCCTAGGAACATGACTGAGGCGTGATTCTGGAAAAGTGTGACCTGGGAATATGACTGAAGTTTGATTCTGGAAATCTGTGGCCTGGGAACTTGACTGAGGTTTGATGGCAGAAATCTGTGGACTGGCAACATGACTGAGGTTTGATTGTAGAACCCTGTACCCTGGAAACATGACTGCGACCTGATACTTGAAACCCATGGCCTGGGAACTTGACATTGGTTTGATTCTGGAACCCTGTGGCCAGGAACAAGACTGAGGCGTGATTCTGGAATGCTGTGCCCTGGGAACATGACATCTGTTTAGATTGTGGAATACTGGGCCCTGGGAACCTGACTGAGGCTTGGTTCTGGAACCCTGTGGACAGGGAACTTGACTGAGGTTTTATTCTGGAATCCTGTGGCCTGGGAACATGACATCAGTGGATTCTGGAACCCTGTGGCCGGGGAACATGTCATCAGTGGATTCTGGAACCCTGTGGCCTGGGAACATGAGAACGGTTTGATTCTGGAACCCTGTGGCTTGGGAATATGTCTGAGGTTTGATGGTGGAAACCTGTGGCCTGGCAACATGACTGAGGTTTGTTTCTGGAACCCTGTTCCCTGGGAACATGACTGAGGTTTGCTTCTGGACACCTTTCTCCTGGGAACATGACTGTGGTTTGATTGTGGAATCCTGTGGCCTGCGAACATGACTGAGGTTTGATTCTGGAACCATGTGTCTTGGGAATATGACTGAGCTTTGATTCTGGAAATCTGTGGCCTGGGAACTTGACTGAGGTTTGATGGCAGAAACCTGTGGACTGGCAACATGACTGAGGTTTGATTGTAGAACCCTGTACCCTGGAAACATGACTGAGACCTGATACTTGAAACCCATGGCTTGGGAACTTGACATTGGTTTGATTCTTTAACCCTGTGGCCAGGGAACATGACTGAGGCGAGATTCTGGAATCCTGTGCCCAGGAAACATGACTGTGGCTTGGTACTGGAAACCCATGGCCTAGGAATTTGACATTGGTTTGATTCTGGAACCCTGTGGCCTGGGAACATGACTGAGGCGTGATTCTGGAATCCTGCGGCCTGGGAACATGACATCTGTTTA
This sequence comes from Balaenoptera borealis, assembly GCF_965194805.1. Lineage (NCBI taxonomy): Eukaryota > Metazoa > Chordata > Mammalia > Artiodactyla > Balaenopteridae > Balaenoptera > Balaenoptera borealis. The sequence goes on from NW_028123923.1 coordinate 182,431, forward strand.
GATTATGGAATACTGGGCCCTGGGAACCTGACTGAGGCTTGGTTCTGGAACCCTGTGGACAGGGAACTTGACTGAGGTTTTATTCTGGAATCCTGTGGCCTGGGAACATGACATCAGTGGATTCTGGAACCCTGTGGCCGGGGAACATGTCATCAGTGGATTCTGGAACCCTGTGGCCTGGGAACATGAGAACGGTTTGATTCTGGAACCCTGTGGCTTGGGAATATGTCTGAGGTTTGATGGTGGAAACCTGTGGCCTGGCAACATGACTGAGGTTTGTTTCTGGAACCCTGTTCCCTGGGAACATGACTGAGGTTTGCTTCTGGACACCTTTCTCCTGGGAACATGACTGTGGTTTGATTGTGGAATCCTGTGGCCTGCGAACATGACTGAGGTTTGATTCTGGAACCATGTGTCCTGGGAATATGACTGAGCTTTGATTCTGGAAATCTGTGGCCTGGGAACTTGACTGAGGTTTGATGGCAGAAACCTGTGGACTGGCAACATGACTGAGGTTTGATTGTAGAACCCTGTACCCTGGAAACATGACTGCGACCTGATACTTGAAACCCATGGCTTGGGAACTTGACATTGGTTTGATTCTTTAACCCTGTGGCCAGGGAACATGACTGAGGCGAGATTCTGGAATCCTGTGCCCAGGAAACATGACTGTGGCTTGGTACTGGAAACCCATGGCCTAGGAATTTGACATTGGTTTGATTCTGGAACCCTGTGGCCTGGGAACATGACTGAGGCGTGATTCTGGAATCCTGCGGCCTGGGAACATGACATCTGTTTAGATTATGGAATACTGTGCCCTGGGAACCTGACTGAAAGCTTGGTTCTGGAATCCTGTGGACTGGGAACATGACTGAGGTTTGATTCTGGAACCATGTGGCCTGGGAATATGACTGTGGTTTGATTTTGGAAACCATTGGCCTGTGAACATGACTGATGTTAGATTGAGGAATCCTGGGGCCTGGGAACATGACATCACTTTGGATTCTGGTACCCTGTTGCCTGGGAACATGAAATCGGTCTGATTGTGGAAACCTGTGGTCTGGGAATATGACTGAGGTTTGATGGCGGTACCCTATGGCCTGGCAACATGACTGAGGTTTGATTCTGGATCCCTGTGGCCAGGGAACATGACTGAGGCGTGATTCTGGAAAACTGTGGCTTGGGAATATGACTGAGGTTTGATTCTGGAAATCTGTGGCCTGGGAACTTGACTGAGGTTTGATGGCAGAAATCTGTGGACTGGCAACATTACTGAGGTTTGATTGTTGAACCCTGTGCTCTGGAAACATGACTGCGACCTGATACTTGAAACGCATGGCCTGGGAAATTGACATTGGTTTGATTCTGGAACCCTGTGGACCGGGAACATGACTGAGGTTTTATTCTGGAACCCTGTAGCCTGGGAATATAACTGAGGATTGTTTCTGGAACCCGGTGGCCTGGTAACATGACTGAGGCGTGATTCTGGAAAAGTGTGGCCTGGGAATATGACTGAGGTTTGATTCTGGAAATCTGTGGCCTGGGAACTTGACTGAGGTTTGATGGCAGAAATCTGTGGACTGGCAACATGACTGAGGTTTGATTGTAGAACCCTGTGCCCTGGAAACATGACTGCGACCTGATACTTGAAACCCATGGCCTGGGAATTTGACATTGGTTTGATTCTGGAACCCTGTGGCCAGGAACAAGACTGAGGTGTGATTCTGGAATCCTGTTGCCTGGGAACATGACATCTGTTTAGATTGTGGAATACTGGGCCCTGGGAATCTGACTGAGGCTTGGTTTTGGTACCCTGTGGACTGGGAACATGACTGAGGTTTTATTCTGGAACCCTGTAGCCTGCGAAAATAACTGAGGATTGTTTCTCGAACCCTGTGGCCTGGGAACATGACATCAGTGGATTCTGGAACCCAGTGGCCTGGGAACATGAGAACGGTTTGATTCTGGAACCCTGTGGCCTGGGAACATGTCTGAGGTTTGATGGTGGAAACCTGTGGCTTGGCAACATGACTGAGGTTTGTTTCTGGAACCCTGTTCCCTGGGAACATGACTGAGGTTTGATTCTGGACACCTTTGTGCTGGGAACATGACTGTGTTCTGATTGTAGAATCATGGGTCCTGCAAACATGACTGAGGTTTGATTCTGGAACCATGTGTCCTGCGAATATGACTGAGGTTTGATATTGGAAATCTTTGGCCTGGGAACTTGACTGAGGTTTGATGGCAGAAACCTGTGGACTGGCAACATGACTGAGGTTTGATTGTAGAACCCTGTACCCTGGAAACATGACTGAGACCTGATACTTGAAACCCATGGCCTGGGAACTTGACATTGGTTTGATTCTGGAACCCTGTGGCCAGGAACAAGACTGAGGCGTGATTCTGGAATGCTGTGCCCTGGGAACATGACATCTGTTTAGACTGTGGAATACTGGGCCCTGGGAACCTGACTGAGGCTTGGTTCTGGAACCCTGTGGACAGGGAACTTGACTGAGGTTTTATTCTGGAATCCTGTGGCCTGGGAACATGACATCAGTGGATTCTGGAACCCTGTGGCCGGGGAACATGTCATCAGTGGATTCTGGAACCCTGTGGCCTGGGAACATGAGAACGGTTTGATTCTGGAACCCTGTGGCTTGGGAATATGTCTGAGGTTTGATGGTGGAAACCTGTGGCCTGGCAACATGACTGAGGTTTGTTTCTGGAACCCTGTTCCCTGGGAACATGCCTGAGGTTTGCTTCTGGACACCTTTCTCCTGGGAACATGACTGTGGTTTGATTGTGGAATCCTGTGGCTTGCAAACATGACTGAGGTTTGATTCTGGAACCATGTGTCCTGGGAATATGACTGAGCTTTGATTCTGGAAATCTGTGGCCTGGGAACTTGACTGAGGTTTGATGGCAGAAACCTGTGGACTGGCAACATGACTGAGGTTTGATTGTAGAACCCTGTGCCCTGGAAACATGACTGCGACCTGATACTTGAAACCCATGGCTTGGGAACTTGACATTGGTTTGATTCTTTAACCCTGTGGCCAGGGAACATGACTGAGGCGAGATTCTGGAATCCTGTGCCCAGGAAACATGACTGTGGCTTGGTACTGGAAACCCATGGCCTAGGAATTTGACATTGGTTTGATTCTGGAACCCTGTGGCCTGGGAACATGACTGAGGCGTGATTCTGGAATCCTGCGGCCTGGGAACATGACATCTGTTTAGATTATGGAATACTGTGCCCTGGGAACCTGACTGAAAGCTTGGTTCTGGAATCCTGTGGACTGGGAACATGACTGAGGTTTGATTCTGGAACCATGTGGCCTGGGAATATGACTGTGGTTTGATTTTGGAAACCATTGGCCTGTGAACATGACTGATGTTAGATTGAGGAATCCTGGGGCCTGGGAACATGACATCACTTTGGATTCTGGTACCCTGTTGCCTGGGAACATGAAATCGGTTTGATTGTGGAAACCTGTGGTCTGGGAATATGACTGAGGTTTGATGGTGGTACCCTATGGCCTGGCAACATGACTGAGGTTTGATTCTGGATCCCTGTGGCCAGGGAACATGACTGAGGCGTGATTCTGGAAAACTGTGGCCTGGGAATATGACTGAGGTTTGATTCTGGAAATCTGTGGCCTGGGAACTTGACTGAGGTTTGATGGCAGAAATCTGTGGACTGGCAACATTACTGAGGTTTGACTGTTGAACCCTGTGCTCTGGAAACATGACTGCGACCTGATACTTGAAACGCATGGCCTCGGAAATTGACATTGGCTTGATTCTGGAACCCTGTGGACCGGGAACATGACTGAGGTTTTATTCTGGAACCCTGTAGCCTGGGAATATAACTGAGGATTATTTCTGGAACCCGGTGGCCTGGTAACATGACTGAGGCGTGATTCTGGAAAAGTGTGGCCTGGGAATATGACTGAGGTTTGATTCTGGAAATCTGTGGCCTGGGAACTTGACTGAGGTTTGATGGCAGAAATCTGTGGACTGGCAACATGACTGAGGTTTGATTGTAGAACCCTGTGCCCTGGAAACATGACTGCGACCTGATACTTGAAACCCATGGCCTGGGAATTTGACATTGGTTTGATTCTGGAACCCTGTGGCCAGGAACAAGACTGAGGCGTGATTCTGGAATCCTGTTGCCTGGGAACATGACATCTGTTTAGATTGTGGAATACTGGGCCCTGGGAATCTGACTGAGGCTTGGTTTTGGTACCCTATGGACTGGGAACATGACTGAGGTTTTATTCTGGAACCCTGTAGCCTGCGAAAATAACTGAGGATTGTTTCTCGAACCCTGTGGCCTGGGAACATGACATCAGTGGATTCTGGAACCCTGTGGCCTGGGAACATGAGAACGGTTTGATTCTGGAACCCTGTGGCCTGGGAACATGTCTGAGGTTTGATGGTGGAAACCTGTGGCTTGGCAACATGACTGAGGTTTGTTTCTGGAACCCTGTTCCCTGGGAACATGACTGAGGTTTGATTCTGGACACCTTTGTGCTGGGAACATGACTGTGTTCTGATTGTAGAATCATGGGTCCTGCAAACATGACTGAGGTTTGATTCTGGAACCATGTGTCCTGCGAATATGACTGAGGTTTGATATTGGAAATCTTTGGCCTGGGAACTTGACTGAGGTTTGATGGCAGAAACCTGTGGACTGGCAACATGACTGAGGTTTGATTGTAGAACCCTGTGCCCTGGAAACATGACTGTGGCCTGGTAGTGGAAACCCATGGCCTAGGAGTTTGACATTGGTTTGATTCTGGAACGCTGTGGCCTAGGAACATGACTGAGGCGTGATTCTGGAAAAGTGTGACCTGGGAATATGACTGAAGTTTGATTCTGGAAATCTGTGGCCTGGGAACTTGACTGAGGTTTGATGGCAGAAATCTGTGGACTGGCAACATGACTGAGGTTTGATTGTAGAACCCTGTACCCTGGAAACATGACTGCGACCTGATACTTGAAACCCATGGCCTGGGAACTTGACATTGGTTTGATTCTGGAACCCTGTGGCCAGGAACAAGACTGAGGCGTGATTCTGGAATGCTGTGCCCTGGGAACATGACATCTGTTTAGATTGTGGAATACTGGGCCCTGGGAACCTGACTGAGGCTTGGTTCTGGAACCCTGTGGACAGGGAACTTGACTGAGGTTTTATTCTGGAATCCTGTGGCCTGGGAACATGACATCAGTGGATTCTGGAACCCTGTGGCCGGGGAACATGTCATCAGTGGATTCTGGAACCCTGTGGCCTGGGAACATGAGAACGGTTTGATTCTGGAACCCTGTGGCTTGGGAATATGTCTGAGGTTTGATGGTGGAAACCTGTGGCCTGGCAACATGACTGAGGTTTGTTTCTGGAACCCTGTTCCCTGGGAACATGCCTGAGGTTTGCTTCTGGACACCTTTCTCCTGGGAACATGACTGTGGTTTGATTGTGGAATCCTGTGGCCTGCGAACATGACTGAGGTTTGATTCTGGAACCATGTGTCCTGGGAATATGACTGAGCTTTGATTCTGGAAATCTGTGGCCTGGGAACTTGACTGAGGTTTGATGGCAGAAACCTGTGGACTGGCAACATGACTGAGGTTTGATTGTAGAACCCTGTACCCTGGAAACATGACTGAGACCTGATACTTGAAACCCATGGCTTGGGAACTTGACATTGGTTTGATTCTTTAACCCTGTGGCCAGGGAACATGACTGAGGCGAGATTCTGGAATCCTGTGCCCAGGAAACATGACTGTGGCTTGGTACTGGAAACCCATGGCCTAGGAATTTGACATTGGTTTGATTCTGGAACCCTGTGGCCTGGGAACATGACTGAGGCGTGATTCTGGAATCCTGCGGCCTGGGAACATGACATCTGTTTAGATTATGGAATACTGGGCCCTGGGAACCTGACTGAGGCTTGGTTCTGGAACCCTGTGGACAGGGAACTTGACTGAGGTTTTATTCTGGAATCCTGTGGCCTGGGAACATGACATCAGTGGATTCTGGAACCCTGTGGCCGGGGAACATGTCATCAGTGGATTCTGGAACCCTGTGGCCTGGGAACATGAGAACGGTTTGATTCTGGAACCCTGTGGCTTGGGAATATGTCTGAGGTTTGATGGTGGAAACCTGTGGCCTGGCAACATGACTGAGGTTTGTTTCTGGAACCCTGTTCCCTGGGAACATGACTGAGGTTTGCTTCTGGACACCTTTCTCCTGGGAACATGACTGTGGTTTGATTGTGGAATCCTGTGGCCTGCGAACATGACTGAGGTTTGATTCTGGAACCATGTGTCCTGGGAATATGACTGAGCTTTGATTCTGGAAATCTGTGGCCTGGGAACTTGACTGAGGTTTGATGGCAGAAACCTGTGGACTGGCAACATGACTGAGGTTTGATTGTAGAACCCTGTACCCTGGAAACATGACTGCGACCTGATACTTGAAACCCATGGCTTGGGAACTTGACATTGGTTTGATTCTTTAACCCTGTGGCCAGGGAACATGACTGAGGCGAGATTCTGGAATCCTGTGCCCAGGAAACATGACTGTGGCTTGGTACTGGAAACCCATGGCCTAGGAATTTGACATTGGTTTGATTCTGGAACCCTGTGGCCTGGGAACATGACTGAGGCGTGATTCTGGAATCCTGCGGCCTGGGAACATGACATCTGTTTAGATTATGGAATACTGTGCCCTGGGAACCTGACTGAAAGCTTGGTTCTGGAATCCTGTGGACTGGGAACATGACTGAGGTTTGATTCTGGAACCATGTGGCCTGGGAATATGACTGTGGTTTGATTTTGGAAACCATTGGCCTGTGAACATGACTGATGTTAGATTGAGGAATCCTGGGGCCTGGGAACATGACATCACTTTGGATTCTGGTACCCTGTTGCCTGGGAACATGAAATCGGTCTGATTGTGGAAACCTGTGGTCTGGGAATATGACTGAGGTTTGATGGCGGTACCCTATGGCCTGGCAACATGACTGAGGTTTGATTCTGGATCCCTGTGGCCAGGGAACATGACTGAGGCGTGATTCTGGAAAACTGTGGCTTGGGAATATGACTGAGGTTTGATTCTGGAAATCTGTGGCCTGGGAACTTGACTGAGGTTTGATGGCAGAAATCTGTGGACTGGCAACATTACTGAGGTTTGATTGTTGAACCCTGTGCTCTGGAAACATGACTGCGACCTGATACTTGAAACGCATGGCCTGGGAAATTGACATTGGTTTGATTCTGGAACCCTGTGGACCGGGAACATGACTGAGGTTTTATTCTGGAACCCTGTAGCCTGGGAATATAACTGAGGATTGTTTCTGGAACCCGGTGGCCTGGTAACATGACTGAGGCGTGATTCTGGAAAAGTGTGGCCTGGGAATATGACTGAGGTTTGATTCTGGAAATCTGTGGCCTGGGAACTTGACTGAGGTTTGATGGCAGAAATCTGTGGACTGGCAACATGACTGAGGTTTGATTGTAGAACCCTGTGCCCTGGAAACATGACTGCGACCTGATACTTGAAACCCATGGCCTGGGAATTTGACATTGGTTTGATTCTGGAACCCTGTGGCCAGGAACAAGACTGAGGTGTGATTCTGGAATCCTGTTGCCTGGGAACATGACATCTGTTTAGATTGTGGAATACTGGGCCCTGGGAATCTGACTGAGGCTTGGTTTTGGTACCCTGTGGACTGGGAACATGACTGAGGTTTTATTCTGGAACCCTGTAGCCTGCGAAAATAACTGAGGATTGTTTCTCGAACCCTGTGGCCTGGGAACATGACATCAGTGGATTCTGGAACCCAGTGGCCTGGGAACATGAGAACGGTTTGATTCTGGAACCCTGTGGCCTGGGAACATGTCTGAGGTTTGATGGTGGAAACCTGTGGCTTGGCAACATGACTGAGGTTTGTTTCTGGAACCCTGTTCCCTGGGAACATGACTGAGGTTTGATTCTGGACACCTTTGTGCTGGGAACATGACTGTGTTCTGATTGTAGAATCATGGGTCCTGCAAACATGACTGAGGTTTGATTCTGGAACCATGTGTCCTGCGAATATGACTGAGGTTTGATATTGGAAATCTTTGGCCTGGGAACTTGACTGAGGTTTGATGGCAGAAACCTGTGGACTGGCAACATGACTGAGGTTTGATTGTAGAACCCTGTGCCCTGGAAACATGACTGTGGCCTGGTAGTGGAAACCCATGGCCTAGGAGTTTGACATTGGTTTGATTCTGGAACGCTGTGGCCTAGGAACATGACTGAGGCGTGATTCTGGAAAAGTGTGACCTGGGAATATGACTGAAGTTTGATTCTGGAAATCTGTGGCCTGGGAACTTGACTGAGGTTTGATGGCAGAAATCTGTGGACTGGCAACATGACTGAGGTTTGATTGTAGAACCCTGTACCCTGGAAACATGACTGAGACCTGATACTTGAAACCCATGGCCTGGGAACTTGACATTGGTTTGATTCTGGAACCCTGTGGCCAGGAACAAGACTGAGGCGTGATTCTGGAATGCTGTGCCCTGGGAACATGACATCTGTTTAGACTGTGGAATACTGGGCCCTGGGAACCTGACTGAGGCTTGGTTCTGGAACCCTGTGGACAGGGAACTTGACTGAGGTTTTATTCTGGAATCCTGTGGCCTGGGAACATGACATCAGTGGATTCTGGAACCCTGTGGCCGGGGAACATGTCATCAGTGGATTCTGGAACCCTGTGGCCTGGGAACATGAGAACGGTTTGATTCTGGAACCCTGTGGCTTGGGAATATGTCTGAGGTTTGATGGTGGAAACCTGTGGCCTGGCAACATGACTGAGGTTTGTTTCTGGAACCCTGTTCCCTGGGAACATGCCTGAGGTTTGCTTCTGGACACCTTTCTCCTGGGAACATGACTGTGGTTTGATTGTGGAATCCTGTGGCTTGCAAACATGACTGAGGTTTGATTCTGGAACCATGTGTCCTGGGAATATGACTGAGCTTTGATTCTGGAAATCTGTGGCCTGGGAACTTGACTGAGGTTTGATGGCAGAAACCTGTGGACTGGCAACATGACTGAGGTTTGATTGTAGAACCCTGTGCCCTGGAAACATGACTGCGACCTGATACTTGAAACCCATGGCTTGGGAACTTGACATTGGTTTGATTCTTTAACCCTGTGGCCAGGGAACATGACTGAGGCGAGATTCTGGAATCCTGTGCCCAGGAAACATGACTGTGGCTTGGTACTGGAAACCCATGGCCTAGGAATTTGACATTGGTTTGATTCTGGAACCCTGTGGCCTGGGAACATGACTGAGGCGTGATTCTGGAATCCTGCGGCCTGGGAACATGACATCTGTTTAGATTATGGAATACTGTGCCCTGGGAACCTGACTGAAAGCTTGGTTCTGGAATCCTGTGGACTGGGAACATGACTGAGGTTTGATTCTGGAACCATGTGGCCTGGGAATATGACTGTGGTTTGATTTTGGAAACCATTGGCCTGTGAACATGACTGATGTTAGATTGAGGAATCCTGGGGCCTGGGAACATGACATCACTTTGGATTCTGGTACCCTGTTGCCTGGGAACATGAAATCGGTTTGATTGTGGAAACCTGTGGTCTGGGAATATGACTGAGGTTTGATGGTGGTACCCTATGGCCTGGCAACATGACTGAGGTTTGATTCTGGATCCCTGTGGCCAGGGAACATGACTGAGGCGTGATTCTGGAAAACTGTGGCCTGGGAATATGACTGAGGTTTGATTCTGGAAATCTGTGGCCTGGGAACTTGACTGAGGTTTGATGGCAGAAATCTGTGGACTGGCAACATTACTGAGGTTTGACTGTTGAACCCTGTGCTCTGGAAACATGACTGCGACCTGATACTTGAAACGCATGGCCTCGGAAATTGACATTGGCTTGATTCTGGAACCCTGTGGACCGGGAACATGACTGAGGTTTTATTCTGGAACCCTGTAGCCTGGGAATATAACTGAGGATTATTTCTGGAACCCGGTGGCCTGGTAACATGACTGAGGCGTGATTCTGGAAAAGTGTGGCCTGGGAATATGACTGAGGTTTGATTCTGGAAATCTGTGGCCTGGGAACTTGACTGAGGTTTGATGGCAGAAATCTGTGGACTGGCAACATGACTGAGGTTTGATTGTAGAACCCTGTGCCCTGGAAACATGACTGCGACCTGATACTTGAAACCCATGGCCTGGGAATTTGACATTGGTTTGATTCTGGAACCCTGTGGCCAGGAACAAGACTGAGGCGTGATTCTGGAATCCTGTTGCCTGGGAACATGACATCTGTTTAGATTGTGGAATACTGGGCCCTGGGAATCTGACTGAGGCTTGGTTTTGGTACCCTATGGACTGGGAACATGACTGAGGTTTTATTCTGGAACCCTGTAGCCTGCGAAAATAACTGAGGATTGTTTCTCGAACCCTGTGGCCTGGGAACATGACATCAGTGGATTCTGGAACCCTGTGGCCTGGGAACATGAGAACGGTTTGATTCTGGAACCCTGTGGCCTGGGAACATGTCTGAGGTTTGATGGTGGAAACCTGTGGCTTGGCAACATGACTGAGGTTTGTTTCTGGAACCCTGTTCCCTGGGAACATGACTGAGGTTTGATTCTGGACACCTTTGTGCTGGGAACATGACTGTGTTCTGATTGTAGAATCATGGGTCCTGCAAACATGACTGAGGTTTGATTCTGGAACCATGTGTCCTGCGAATATGACTGAGGTTTGATATTGGAAATCTTTGGCCTGGGAACTTGACTGAGGTTTGATGGCAGAAACCTGTGGACTGGCAACATGACTGAGGTTTGATTGTAGAACCCTGTGCCCTGGAAACATGACTGTGGCCTGGTAGTGGAAACCCATGGCCTAGGAGTTTGACATTGGTTTGATTCTGGAACGCTGTGGCCTAGGAACATGACTGAGGCGTGATTCTGGAAAAGTGTGACCTGGGAATATGACTGAAGTTTGATTCTGGAAATCTGTGGCCTGGGAACTTGACTGAGGTTTGATGGCAGAAATCTGTGGACTGGCAACATGACTGAGGTTTGATTGTAGAACCCTGTACCCTGGAAACATGACTGCGACCTGATACTTGAAACCCATGGCCTGGGAACTTGACATTGGTTTGATTCTGGAACCCTGTGGCCAGGAACAAGACTGAGGCGTGATTCTGGAATGCTGTGCCCTGGGAACATGACATCTGTTTAGATTGTGGAATACTGGGCCCTGGGAACCTGACTGAGGCTTGGTTCTGGAACCCTGTGGACAGGGAACTTGACTGAGGTTTTATTCTGGAATCCTGTGGCCTGGGAACATGACATCAGTGGATTCTGGAACCCTGTGGCCGGGGAACATGTCATCAGTGGATTCTGGAACCCTGTGGCCTGGGAACATGAGAACGGTTTGATTCTGGAACCCTGTGGCTTGGGAATATGTCTGAGGTTTGATGGTGGAAACCTGTGGCCTGGCAACATGACTGAGGTTTGTTTCTGGAACCCTGTTCCCTGGGAACATGACTGAGGTTTGCTTCTGGACACCTTTCTCCTGGGAACATGACTGTGGTTTGATTGTGGAATCCTGTGGCCTGCGAACATGACTGAGGTTTGATTCTGGAACCATGTGTCCTGGGAATATGACTGAGCTTTGATTCTGGAAATCTGTGGCCTGGGAACTTGACTGAGGTTTGATGGCAGAAACCTGTGGACTGGCAACATGACTGAGGTTTGATTGTAGAACCCTGTACCCTGGAAACATGACTGAGACCTGATACTTGAAACCCATGGCTTGGGAACTTGACATTGGTTTGATTCTTTAACCCTGTGGCCAGGGAACATGACTGAGGCGAGATTCTGGAATCCTGTGCCCAGGAAACATGACTGTGGCTTGGTACTGGAAACCCATGGCCTAGGAATTTGACATTGGTTTGATTCTGGAACCCTGTGGCCTGGGAACATGACTGAGGCGTGATTCTGGAATCCTGCGGCCTGGGAACATGACATCTGTTTAGATTATGGAATACTGGGCCCTGGGAACCTGACTGAGGCTTGGTTCTGGAACCCTGTGGACAGGGAACTTGACTGAGGTTTTATTCTGGAATCCTGTGGCCTGGGAACATGACATCAGTGGATTCTGGAACCCTGTGGCCGGGGAACATGTCATCAGTGGATTCTGGAACCCTGTGGCCTGGGAACATGAGAACGGTTTGATTCTGGAACCCTGTGGCTTGGGAATATGTCTGAGGTTTGATGGTGGAAACCTGTGGCCTGGCAACATGACTGAGGTTTGTTTCTGGAACCCTGTTCCCTGGGAACATGACTGAGGTTTGCTTCTGGACACCTTTCTCCTGGGAACATGACTGTGGTTTGATTGTGGAATCCTGTGGCCTGCGAACATGACTGAGGTTTGATTCTGGAACCATGTGTCCTGGGAATATGACTGAGCTTTGATTCTGGAAATCTGTGGCCTGGGAACTTGACTGAGGTTTGATGGCAGAAACCTGTGGACTGGCAACATGACTGAGGTTTGATTGTAGAACCCTGTACCCTGGAAACATGACTGCGACCTGATACTTGAAACCCATGGCTTGGGAACTTGACATTGGTTTGATTCTTTAACCCTGTGGCCAGGGAACATGACTGAGGCGAGATTCTGGAATCCTGTGCCCAGGAAACATGACTGTGGCTTGGTACTGGAAACCCATGGCCTAGGAATTTGACATTGGTTTGATTCTGGAACCCTGTGGCCTGGGAACATGACTGAGGCGTGATTCTGGAATCCTGCGGCCTGGGAACATGACATCTGTTTAGATTATGGAATACTGTGCCCTGGGAACCTGACTGAAAGCTTGGTTCTGGAATCCTGTGGACTGGGAACATGACTGAGGTTTGATTCTGGAACCATGTGGCCTGGGAATATGACTGTGGTTTGATTTTGGAAACCATTGGCCTGTGAACATGACTGATGTTAGATTGAGGAATCCTGGGGCCTGGGAACATGACATCACTTTGGATTCTGGTACCCTGTTGCCTGGGAACATGAAATCGGTCTGATTGTGGAAACCTGTGGTCTGGGAATATGACTGAGGTTTGATGGCGGTACCCTATGGCCTGGCAACATGACTGAGGTTTGATTCTGGATCCCTGTGGCCAGGGAACATGACTGAGGCGTGATTCTGGAAAACTGTGGCTTGGGAATATGACTGAGGTTTGATTCTGGAAATCTGTGGCCTGGGAACTTGACTGAGGTTTGATGGCAGAAATCTGTGGACTGGCAACATTACTGAGGTTTGACTGTTGAACCCTGTGCTCTGGAAACATGACTGCGACCTGATACTTGAAACGCATGGCATGGGAAATTGACATTGGTTTGATTCTGGAACCCTGTGGACCGGGAACATGACTGAGGTTTTATTCTGGAACCCTGTAGCCTGGGAATATAACTGAGGATTGTTTCTGGAACCCGGTGGCCTGGTAACATGACTGAGGCGTGATTCTGGAAAAGTGTGGCCTGGGAATATGACTGAGGTTTGATTCTGGAAATCTGTGGCCTGGGAACTTGACTGAGGTTTGATGGCAGAAATCTGTGGACTGGCAACATGACTGAGGTTTGATTGTAGAACCCTGTGCCCTGGAAACATGACTGCGACCTGATACTTGAAACCCATGGCCTGGGAATTTGACATTGGTTTGATTCTGGAACCCTGTGGCCAGGAACAAGACTGAGGTGTGATTCTGGAATCCTGTTGCCTGGGAACATGACATCTGTTTAGATTGTGGAATACTGGGCCCTGGGAATCTGACTGAGGCTTGGTTTTGGTACCCTGTGGACTGGGAACATGACTGAGGTTTTATTCTGGAACCCTGTAGCCTGCGAAAATAACTGAGGATTGTTTCTCGAACCCTGTGGCCTGGGAACATGACATCAGTGGATTCTGGAACCCAGTGGCCTGGGAACATGAGAACGGTTTGATTCTGGAACCCTGTGGCCTGGGAACATGTCTGAGGTTTGATGGTGGAAACCTGTGGCTTGGCAACATGACTGAGGTTTGTTTCTGGAACCCTGTTCCCTGGGAACATGACTGAGGTTTGATTCTGGACACCTTTGTGCTGGGAACATGACTGTGTTCTGATTGTAGAATCATGGGTCCTGCAAACATGACTGAGGTTTGATTCTGGAACCATGTGTCCTGCGAATATGACTGAGGTTTGATATTGGAAATCTTTGGCCTGGGAACTTGACTGAGGTTTGATGGCAGAAACCTGTGGACTGGCAACATGACTGAGGTTTGATTGTAGAACCCTGTGCCCTGGAAACATGACTGTGGCCTGGTAGTGGAAACCCATGGCCTAGGAGTTTGACATTGGTTTGATTCTGGAACGCTGTGGCCTAGGAACATGACTGAGGCGTGATTCTGGAAAAGTGTGACCTGGGAATATGACTGAAGTTTGATTCTGGAAATCTGTGGCCTGGGAACTTGACTGAGGTTTGATGGCAGAAATCTGTGGACTGGCAACATGACTGAGGTTTGATTGTAGAACCCTGTACCCTGGAAACATGACTGAGACCTGATACTTGAAACCCATGGCCTGGGAACTTGACATTGGTTTGATTCTGGAACCCTGTGGCCAGGAACAAGACTGAGGCGTGATTCTGGAATGCTGTGCCCTGGGAACATGACATCTGTTTAGACTGTGGAATACTGGGCCCTGGGAACCTGACTGAGGCTTGGTTCTGGAACCCTGTGGACAGGGAACTTGACTGAGGTTTTATTCTGGAATCCTGTGGCCTGGGAACATGACATCAGTGGATTCTGGAACCCTGTGGCCGGGGAACATGTCATCAGTGGATTCTGGAACCCTGTGGCCTGGGAACATGAGAACGGTTTGATTCTGGAACCCTGTGGCTTGGGAATATGTCTGAGGTTTGATGGTGGAAACCTGTGGCCTGGCAACATGACTGAGGTTTGTTTCTGGAACCCTGTTCCCTGGGAACATGACTGAGGTTTGCTTCTGGACACCTTTCTCCTGGGAACATGACTGTGGTTTGATTGTGGAATCCTGTGGCCTGCGAACATGACTGAGGTTTGATTCTGGAACCATGTGTCCTGGGAATATGACTGAGCTTTGATTCTGGAAATCTGTGGCCTGGGAACTTGACTGAGGTTTGATGGCAGAAACCTGTGGACTGGCAACATGACTGAGGTTTGATTGTAGAACCCTGTACCCTGGAAACATGACTGAGACCTGATACTTGAAACCCATGGCTTGGGAACTTGACATTGGTTTGATTCTTTAACCCTGTGGCCAGGGAACATGACTGAGGCGAGATTCTGGAATCCTGTGCCCAGGAAACATGACTGTGGCTTGGTACTGGAAACCCATGGCCTAGGAATTTGACATTGGTTTGATTCTGGAACCCTGTGGCCTGGGAACATGACTGAGGCGTGATTCTGGAATCCTGCGGCCTGGGAACATGACATCTGTTTAGATTATGGAATACTGGGCCCTGGGAACCTGACTGAGGCTTGGTTCTGGAACCCTGTGGACAGGGAACTTGACTGAGGTTTTATTCTGGAATCCTGTGGCCTGGGAACATGACATCAGTGGATTCTGGAACCCTGTGGCCGGGGAACATGTCATCAGTGGATTCTGGAACCCTGTGGCCTGGGAACATGAGAACGGTTTGATTCTGGAACCCTGTGGCTTGGGAATATGTCTGAGGTTTGATGGTGGAAACCTGTGGCCTGGCAACATGACTGAGGTTTGTTTCTGGAACCCTGTTCCCTGGGAACATGACTGAGGTTTGCTTCTGGACACCTTTCTCCTGGGAACATGACTGTGGTTTGATTGTGGAATCCTGTGGCCTGCGAACATGACTGAGGTTTGATTCTGGAACCATGTGTCCTGGGAATATGACTGAGCTTTGATTCTGGAAATCTGTGGCCTGGGAACTTGACTGAGGTTTGATGGCAGAAACCTGTGGACTGGCAACATGACTGAGGTTTGATTGTAGAACCCTGTACCCTGGAAACATGACTGCGACCTGATACTTGAAACCCATGGCTTGGGAACTTGACATTGGTTTGATTCTTTAACCCTGTGGCCAGGGAACATGACTGAGGCGAGATTCTGGAATCCTGTGCCCAGGAAACATGACTGTGGCTTGGTACTGGAAACCCATGGCCTAGGAATTTGACATTGGTTTGATTCTGGAACCCTGTGGCCTGGGAACATGACTGAGGCGTGATTCTGGAATCCTGCGGCCTGGGAACATGACATCTGTTTAGATTATGGAATACTGTGCCCTGGGAACCTGACTGAAAGCTTGGTTCTGGAATCCTGTGGACTGGGAACATGACTGAGGTTTGATTCTGGAACCATGTGGCCTGGGAATATGACTGTGGTTTGATTTTGGAAACCATTGGCCTGTGAACATGACTGATGTTAGATTGAGGAATCCTGGGGCCTGGGAACATGACATCACTTTGGATTCTGGTACCCTGTTGCCTGGGAACATGAAATCGGTCTGATTGTGGAAACCTGTGGTCTGGGAATATGACTGAGGTTTGATGGCGGTACCCTATGGCCTGGCAACATGACTGAGGTTTGATTCTGGATCCCTGTGGCCAGGGAACATGACTGAGGCGTGATTCTGGAAAACTGTGGCTTGGGAATATGACTGAGGTTTGATTCTGGAAATCTGTGGCCTGGGAACTTGACTGAGGTTTGATGGCAGAAATCTGTGGACTGGCAACATTACTGAGGTTTGATTGTTGAACCCTGTGCTCTGGAAACATGACTGCGACCTGATACTTGAAACGCATGGCCTGGGAAATTGACATTGGTTTGATTCTGGAACCCTGTGGACCGGGAACATGACTGAGGTTTTATTCTGGAACCCTGTAGCCTGGGAATATAACTGAGGATTGTTTCTGGAACCCGGTGGCCTGGTAACATGACTGAGGCGTGATTCTGGAAAAGTGTGGCCTGGGAATATGACTGAGGTTTGATTCTGGAAATCTGTGGCCTGGGAACTTGACTGAGGTTTGATGGCAGAAATCTGTGGACTGGCAACATGACTGAGGTTTGATTGTAGAACCCTGTGCCCTGGAAACATGACTGCGACCTGATACTTGAAACCCATGGCCTGGGAATTTGACATTGGTTTGATTCTGGAACCCTGTGGCCAGGAACAAGACTGAGGTGTGATTCTGGAATCCTGTTGCCTGGGAACATGACATCTGTTTAGATTGTGGAATACTGGGCCCTGGGAATCTGACTGAGGCTTGGTTTTGGTACCCTGTGGACTGGGAACATGACTGAGGTTTTATTCTGGAACCCTGTAGCCTGCGAAAATAACTGAGGATTGTTTCTCGAACCCTGTGGCCTGGGAACATGACATCAGTGGATTCTGGAACCCAGTGGCCTGGGAACATGAGAACGGTTTGATTCTGGAACCCTGTGGCCTGGGAACATGTCTGAGGTTTGATGGTGGAAACCTGTGGCTTGGCAACATGACTGAGGTTTGTTTCTGGAACCCTGTTCCCTGGGAACATGACTGAGGTTTGATTCTGGACACCTTTGTGCTGGGAACATGACTGTGTTCTGATTGTAGAATCATGGGTCCTGCAAACATGACTGAGGTTTGATTCTGGAACCATGTGTCCTGCGAATATGACTGAGGTTTGATATTGGAAATCTTTGGCCTGGGAACTTGACTGAGGTTTGATGGCAGAAACCTGTGGACTGGCAACATGACTGAGGTTTGATTGTAGAACCCTGTGCCCTGGAAACATGACTGTGGCCTGGTAGTGGAAACCCATGGCCTAGGAGTTTGACATTGGTTTGATTCTGGAACGCTGTGGCCTAGGAACATGACTGAGGCGTGATTCTGGAAAAGTGTGACCTGGGAATATGACTGAAGTTTGATTCTGGAAATCTGTGGCCTGGGAACTTGACTGAGGTTTGATGGCAGAAATCTGTGGACTGGCAACATGACTGAGGTTTGATTGTAGAACCCTGTACCCTGGAAACATGACTGAGACCTGATACTTGAAACCCATGGCCTGGGAACTTGACATTGGTTTGATTCTGGAACCCTGTGGCCAGGAACAAGACTGAGGCGTGATTCTGGAATGCTGTGCCCTGGGAACATGACATCTGTTTAGACTGTGGAATACTGGGCCCTGGGAACCTGACTGAGGCTTGGTTCTGGAACCCTGTGGACAGGGAACTTGACTGAGGTTTTATTCTGGAATCCTGTGGCCTGGGAACATGACATCAGTGGATTCTGGAACCCTGTGGCCGGGGAACATGTCATCAGTGGATTCTGGAACCCTGTGGCCTGGGAACATGAGAACGGTTTGATTCTGGAACCCTGTGGCTTGGGAATATGTCTGAGGTTTGATGGTGGAAACCTGTGGCCTGGCAACATGACTGAGGTTTGTTTCTGGAACCCTGTTCCCTGGGAACATGACTGAGGTTTGCTTCTGGACACCTTTCTCCTGGGAACATGACTGTGGTTTGATTGTGGAATCCTGTGGCCTGCGAACATGACTGAGGTTTGATTCTGGAACCATGTGTCCTGGGAATATGACTGAGCTTTGATTCTGGAAATCTGTGGCCTGGGAACTTGACTGAGGTTTGATGGCAGAAACCTGTGGACTGGCAACATGACTGAGGTTTGATTGTAGAACCCTGTACCCTGGAAACATGACTGCGACCTGATACTTGAAACCCATGGCTTGGGAACTTGACATTGGTTTGATTCTTTAACCCTGTGGCCAGGGAACATGACTGAGGCGAGATTCTGGAATCCTGTGCCCAGGAAACATGACTGTGGCTTGGTACTGGAAACCCATGGCCTAGGAATTTGACATTGGTTTGATTCTGGAACCCTGTGGCCTGGGAACATGACTGAGGCGTGATTCTGGAATCCTGCGGCCTGGGAACATGACATCTGTTTAGATTATGGAATACTGTGCCCTGGGAACCTGACTGAAAGCTTGGTTCTGGAATCCTGTGGACTGGGAACATGACTGAGGTTTGATTCTGGAACCATGTGGCCTGGGAATATGACTGTGGTTTGATTTTGGAAACCATTGGCCTGTGAACATGACTGATGTTAGATTGAGGAATCCTGGGGCCTGGGAACATGACATCACTTTGGATTCTGGTACCCTGTTGCCTGGGAACATGAAATCGGTTTGATTGTGGAAACCTGTGGTCTGGGAATATGACTGAGGTTTGATGGTGGTACCCTATGGCCTGGCAACATGACTGAGGTTTGATTCTGGATCCCTGTGGCCAGGGAACATGACTGAGGCGTGATTCTGGAAAACTGTGGCTTGGGAATATGACTGAGGTTTGATTCTGGAAATCTGTGGCCTGGGAACTTGACTGAGGTTTGATGGCAGAAATCTGTGGACTGGCAACATTACTGAGGTTTGATTGTTGAACCCTGTGCTCTGGAAACATGACTGAGACCTGATACTTGAAACGCATGGCCTGGGAATTTGACATTGGTTTGATTCTGGAACCCTGTGGACCGGGAACATGACTGAGGTTTTATTCTGGAACCCTGTAGCCTGGGAATATAACTGAGGATTGTTTCTGGAACCCGGTGGCCTGGTAACATGACTGAGGCGTGATTCTGGAAAAGTGTGGCCTGGGAAT
This sequence comes from Balaenoptera borealis, assembly GCF_965194805.1. Classification (NCBI taxonomy): domain Eukaryota; kingdom Metazoa; phylum Chordata; class Mammalia; order Artiodactyla; family Balaenopteridae; genus Balaenoptera; species Balaenoptera borealis. Next base: position 202,176 of record NW_028123923.1, read on the forward strand.
ATGACTGAGGTTTGATTCTGGAAATCTGTGGCCTGGGAACTTGACTGAGGTTTGATGGCAGAAATCTGTGGACTGGCAACATGACTGAGGTTTGATTGTAGAACCCTGTGCCCTGGAAACATGACTGCGACCTGATACTTGAAACCCATGGCCTGGGAATTTGACATTGGTTTGATTCTGGAACCCTGTGGCCAGGAACAAGACTGAGGTGTGATTCTGGAATCCTGTTGCCTGGGAACATGACATCTGTTTAGATTGTGGAATACTGGGCCCTGGGAATCTGACTGAGGCTTGGTTTTGGTACCCTGTGGACTGGGAACATGACTGAGGTTTTATTCTGGAACCCTGTAGCCTGCGAAAATAACTGAGGATTGTTTCTCGAACCCTGTGGCCTGGGAACATGACATCAGTGGATTCTGGAACCCAGTGGCCTGGGAACATGAGAACGGTTTGATTCTGGAACCCTGTGGCCTGGGAACATGTCTGAGGTTTGATGGTGGAAACCTGTGGCTTGGCAACATGACTGAGGTTTGTTTCTGGAACCCTGTTCCCTGGGAACATGACTGAGGTTTGATTCTGGACACCTTTGTGCTGGGAACATGACTGTGTTCTGATTGTAGAATCATGGGTCCTGCAAACATGACTGAGGTTTGATTCTGGAACCATGTGTCCTGCGAATATGACTGAGGTTTGATATTGGAAATCTTTGGCCTGGGAACTTGACTGAGGTTTGATGGCAGAAACCTGTGGACTGGCAACATGACTGAGGTTTGATTGTAGAACCCTGTGCCCTGGAAACATGACTGTGGCCTGGTAGTGGAAACCCATGGCCTAGGAGTTTGACATTGGTTTGATTCTGGAACGCTGTGGCCTAGGAACATGACTGAGGCGTGATTCTGGAAAAGTGTGACCTGGGAATATGACTGAAGTTTGATTCTGGAAATCTGTGGCCTGGGAACTTGACTGAGGTTTGATGGCAGAAATCTGTGGACTGGCAACATGACTGAGGTTTGATTGTAGAACCCTGTACCCTGGAAACATGACTGAGACCTGATACTTGAAACCCATGGCCTGGGAACTTGACATTGGTTTGATTCTGGAACCCTGTGGCCAGGAACAAGACTGAGGCGTGATTCTGGAATGCTGTGCCCTGGGAACATGACATCTGTTTAGATTGTGGAATACTGGGCCCTGGGAACCTGACTGAGGCTTGGTTCTGGAACCCTGTGGACAGGGAACTTGACTGAGGTTTTATTCTGGAATCCTGTGGCCTGGGAACATGACATCAGTGGATTCTGGAACCCTGTGGCCGGGGAACATGTCATCAGTGGATTCTGGAACCCTGTGGCCTGGGAACATGAGAACGGTTTGATTCTGGAACCCTGTGGCTTGGGAATATGTCTGAGGTTTGATGGTGGAAACCTGTGGCCTGGCAACATGACTGAGGTTTGTTTCTGGAACCCTGTTCCCTGGGAACATGACTGAGGTTTGCTTCTGGACACCTTTCTCCTGGGAACATGACTGTGGTTTGATTGTGGAATCCTGTGGCCTGCGAACATGACTGAGGTTTGATTCTGGAACCATGTGTCCTGGGAATATGACTGAGCTTTGATTCTGGAAATCTGTGGCCTGGGAACTTGACTGAGGTTTGATGGCAGAAACCTGTGGACTGGCAACATGACTGAGGTTTGATTGTAGAACCCTGTGCCCTGGAAACATGACTGCGACCTGATACTTGAAACCCATGGCTTGGGAACTTGACATTGGTTTGATTCTTTAACCCTGTGGCCAGGGAACATGACTGAGGCGAGATTCTGGAATCCTGTGCCCAGGAAACATGACTGTGGCTTGGTACTGGAAACCCATGGCCTAGGAATTTGACATTGGTTTGATTCTGGAACCCTGTGGCCTGGGAACATGACTGAGGTGTGATTCTGGATCCCTGTGGCCAGGGAACATGACTGAGGCGTGATTCTGGAAAACTGTGGCCTGGGAATATGACTGAGCTTTGATTCTGGAAATCTGTGGCCTGGGAACTTGACTGAGGTTTGATGGCAGAAATCTGTGGACTGGCAACATTACTGAGGTTTGACTGTTGAACCCTGTGCTCTGGAAACATGACTGCGACCTGATACTTGAAACGCATGGCCTGGGAAATTGACATTGGCTTGATTCTGGAACCCTGTGGACCGGGAACATGACTGAGGTTTTATTCTGGAACCCTGTAGCCTGGGAATATAACTGAGGATTATTTCTGGAACCCGGTGGCCTGGTAACATGACTGAGGCGTGATTCTGGAAAAGTGTGGCCTGGGAATATGACTGAGGTTTGATTCTGGAAATCTGTGGCCTGGGAACTTGACTGAGGTTTGATGGCAGAAATCTGTGGACTGGCAACATGACTGAGGTTTGATTGTAGAACCCTGTGCCCTGGAAACATGACTGCGACCTGATACTTGAAACCCATGGCCTGGGAATTTGACATTGGTTTGATTCTGGAACCCTGTGGCCAGGAACAAGACTGAGGTGTGATTCTGGAATCCTGTTGCCTGGGAACATGACATCTGTTTAGATTGTGGAATACTGGGCCCTGGGAATCTGACTGAGGCTTGGTTTTGGTACCCTATGGACTGGGAACATGACTGAGGTTTTATTCTGGAACCCTGTAGCCTGCGAAAATAACTGAGGATTGTTTCTCGAACCCTGTGGCCTGGGAACATGACATCAGTGGATTCTGGAACCCTGTGGCCTGGGAACATGAGAACGGTTTGATTCTGCAACCCTGTGGCCTGGGAACATGTCTGAGGTTTGATGGTGGAAACCTGTGGCTTGGCAACATGACTGAGGTTTGTTTCTGGAACCCTGTTCCCTGGGAACATGACTGAGGTTTGATTCTGGACACCTTTGTGCTGGGAACATGACTGTGTTCTGATTGTAGAATCATGGGTCCTGCAAACATGACTGAGGTTTGATTCTGGAACCATGTGTCCTGCGAATATGACTGAGGTTTGATATTGGAAATCTTTGGCCTGGGAACTTGACTGAGGTTTGATGGCAGAAACCTGTTGACTGGCAAAATGACTGAGGTTTGATTGTAGAACCCTGTGCCCTGGAAACATGACTGTGGCCTGGTAGTGGAAACCCATGGCCTAGGAGTTTGACATTGGTTTGATTCTGGAACGCTGTGGCCTAGGAACATGACTGAGGCGTGATTCTGGAAAAGTGTGACCTGGGAATATGACTGAAGTTTGATTCTGGAAATCTGTGGCCTGGGAACTTGACTGAGGTTTGATGGCAGAAATCTGTGGACTGGCAACATGACTGAGGTTTGATTGTAGAACCCTGTACCCTGGAAACATGACTGAGACCTGATACTTGAAACCCATGGCCTGGGAACTTGACATTGGTTTGATTCTGGAACCCTGTGGCCAGGAACAAGACTGAGGCGTGATTCTGGAATGCTGTGCCCTGGGAACATGACATCTGTTTAGATTGTGGAATACTGGGCCCTGGGAACCTGACTGAGGCTTGGTTCTGGAACCCTGTGGACAGGGAACTTGACTGAGGTTTTATTCTGGAATCCTGTGGCCTGGGAACATGACATCAGTGGATTCTGGAACCCTGTGGCCGGGGAACATGTCATCAGTGGATTCTGGAACCCTGTGGCCTGGGAACATGAGAACGGTTTGATTCTGGAACCCTGTGGCTTGGGAATATGTCTGAGGTTTGATGGTGGAAACCTGTGGCCTGGCAACATGACTGAGGTTTGTTTCTGGAACCCTGTTCCCTGGGAACATGACTGAGGTTTGCTTCTGGACACCTTTCTCCTGGGAACATGACTGTGGTTTGATTGTGGAATCCTGTGGCCTGCGAACATGACTGAGGTTTGATTCTGGAACCATGTGTCCTGGGAATATGACTGAGCTTTGATTCTGGAAATCTGTGGCCTGGGAACTTGACTGAGGTTTGATGGCAGAAACCTGTGGACTGGCAACATGACTGAGGTTTGATTGTAGAACCCTGTACCCTGGAAACATGACTGCGACCTGATACTTGAAACCCATGGCTTGGGAACTTGACATTGGTTTGATTCTTTAACCCTGTGGCCAGGGAACATGACTGAGGCGAGATTCTGGAATCCTGTGCCCAGGAAACATGACTGTGGCTTGGTACTGGAAACCCATGGCCTAGGAATTTGACATTGGTTTGATTCTGGAACCCTGTGGCCTGGGAACATGACTGAGGCGTGATTCTGGAATCCTGCGGCCTGGGAACATGACATCTGTTTAGATTATGGAATACTGTGCCCTGGGAACCTGACTGAAAGCTTGGTTCTGGAATCCTGTGGACTGGGAACATGACTGAGGTTTGATTCTGGAACCATGTGGCCTGGGAATATGACTGTGGTTTGATTTTGGAAACCATTGGCCTGTGAACATGACTGATGTTAGATTGAGGAATCCTGGGGCCTGGGAACATGACATCACTTTGGATTCTGGTACCCTGTTGCCTGGGAACATGAAATCGGTTTGATTGTGGAAACCTGTGGTCTGGGAATATGACTGAGGTTTGATGGCGGTACCCTATGGCCTGGCAACATGACTGAGGTTTGATTCTGGATCCCTGTGGCCAGGGAACATGACTGAGGCGTGATTCTGGAAAACTGTGGCTTGGGAATATGACTGAGGTTTGATTCTGGAAATCTGTGGCCTGGGAACTTGACTGAGGTTTGATGGCAGAAATCTGTGGACTGGCAACATTACTGAGGTTTGATTGTTGAACCCTGTGCTCTGGAAACATGACTGCGACCTGATACTTGAAACGCATGGCCTGGGAAATTGACATTGGTTTGATTCTGGAACCCTGTGGACCGGGAACATGACTGAGGTTTTATTCTGGAACCCTGTAGCCTGGGAATATAACTGAGGATTGTTTCTGGAACCCGGTGGCCTGGTAACATGACTGAGGCGTGATTCTGGAAAAGTGTGGCCTGGGAATATGACTGAGGTTTGATTCTGGAAATCTGTGGCCTGGGAACTTGACTGAGGTTTGATGGCAGAAATCTGTGGACTGGCAACATGACTGAGGTTTGATTGTAGAACCCTGTGCCCTGGAAACATGACTGCGACCTGATACTTGAAACCCATGGCCTGGGAATTTGACATTGGTTTGATTCTGGAACCCTGTGGCCAGGAACAAGACTGAGGCGTGATTCTGGAATCCTGTTGCCTGGGAACATGACATCTGTTTAGATTGTGGAATACTGGGCCCTGGGAATCTGACTGAGGCTTGGTTTTGGTACCCTATGGACTGGGAACATGACTGAGGTTTTATTCTGGAACCCTGTAGCCTGCGAAAATAACTGAGGATTGTTTCTCGAACCCTGTGGCCTGGGAACATGACATCAGTGGATTCTGGAACCCTGTGGCCTGGGAACATGAGAACGGTTTGATTCTGGAACCCTGTGGCCTGGGAACATGTCTGAGGTTTGATGGTGGAAACCTGTGGCTTGGCAACATGACTGAGGTTTGTTTCTGGAACCCTGTTCCCTGGGAACATGACTGAGGTTTGATTCTGGACACCTTTGTGCTGGGAACATGACTGTGTTCTGATTGTAGAATCATGGGTCCTGCAAACATGACTGAGGTTTGATTCTGGAACCATGTGTCCTGCGAATATGACTGAGGTTTGATATTGGAAATCTTTGGCCTGGGAACTTGACTGAGGTTTGATGGCAGAAACCTGTGGACTGGCAACATGACTGAGGTTTGATTGTAGAACCCTGTGCCCTGGAAACATGACTGTGGCCTGGTAGTGGAAACCCATGGCCTAGGAGTTTGACATTGGTTTGATTCTGGAACGCTGTGGCCTAGGAACATGACTGAGGCGTGATTCTGGAAAAGTGTGACCTGGGAATATGACTGAAGTTTGATTCTGGAAATCTGTGGCCTGGGAACTTGACTGAGGTTTGATGGCAGAAATCTGTGGACTGGCAACATGACTGAGGTTTGATTGTAGAACCCTGTACCCTGGAAACATGACTGAGACCTGATACTTGAAACCCATGGCCTGGGAACTTGACATTGGTTTGATTCTGGAACCCTGTGGCCAGGAACAAGACTGAAGCGTGATTCTGGAATGCTGTGCCCTGGGAACATGACATCTGTTTAGACTGTGGAATACTGGGCCCTGGGAACCTGACTGAGGCTTGGTTCTGGAACCCTGTGGACAGGGAACTTGACTGAGGTTTTATTCTGGAATCCTGTGGCCTGGGAACATGACATCAGTGGATTCTGGAACCCTGTGGCCGGGGAACATGTCATCAGTGGATTCTGGAACCCTGTGGCCTGGGAACATGAGAACGGTTTGATTCTGGAACCCTGTGGCTTGGGAATATGTCTGAGGTTTGATGGTGGAAACCTGTGGCCTGGCAACATGACTGAGGTTTGTTTCTGGAACCCTGTTCCCTGGGAACATGACTGAGGTTTGCTTCTGGACACCTTTCTCCTGGGAACATGACTGTGGTTTGATTGTGGAATCCTGTGGCCTGCGAACATGACTGAGGTTTGATTCTGGAACCATGTGTCCTGGGAATATGACTGAGCTTTGATTCTGGAAATCTGTGGCCTGGGAACTTGACTGAGGTTTGATGGCAGAAACCTGTGGACTGGCAACATGACTGAGGTTTGATTGTAGAACCCTGTACCCTGGAAACATGACTGCGACCTGATACTTGAAACCCATGGCTTGGGAACTTGACATTGGTTTGATTCTTTAACCCTGTGGCCAGGGAACATGACTGAGGCGAGATTCTGGAATCCTGTGCCCAGGAAACATGACTGTGGCTTGGTACTGGAAACCCATGGCCTAGGAATTTGACATTGGTTTGATTCTGGAACCCTGTGGCCTGGGAACATGACTGAGGCGTGATTCTGGAATCCTGCGGCCTGGGAACATGACATCTGTTTAGATTATGGAATACTGTGCCCTGGGAACCTGACTGAAAGCTTGGTTCTGGAATCCTGTGGACTGGGAACATGACTGAGGTTTGATTCTGGAACCATGTGGCCTGGGAATATGACTGTGGTTTGATTTTGGAAACCATGGGCCTGTGAACATGACTGATGTTAGATTGAGGAATCCTGGGGCCTGGGAACATGACATCACTTTGGATTCTGGTACCCTGTTGCCTGGGAACATGAAATCGGTTTGATTGTGGAAACCTGTGGTCTGGGAATATGACTGAGGTTTGATGGCGGTACCCTATGGCCTGGCAACATGACTGAGGTTTGATTCTGGATCCCTGTGGCCAGGGAACATGACTGAGGCGTGATTCTGGAAAACTGTGGCTTGGGAATATGACTGAGGTTTGATTCTGGAAATCTGTGGCCTGGGAACTTGACTGAGGTTTGATGGCAGAAATCTGTGGACTGGCAACATTACTGAGGTTTGATTGTTGAACCCTGTGCTCTGGAAACATGACTGCGACCTGATACTTGAAACGCATGGCCTGGGAAATTGACATTGGTTTGATTCTGGAACCCTGTGGACCGGGAACATGACTGAGGTTTTATTCTGGAACCCTGTAGCCTGGGAATATAACTGAGGATTGTTTCTGGAACCCGGTGGCCTGGTAACATGACTGAGGCGTGATTCTGGAAAAGTGTGGCCTGGGAATATGACTGAGGTTTGATTCTGGAAATCTGTGGCCTGGGAACTTGACTGAGGTTTGATGGCAGAAATCTGTGGACTGGCAACATGACTGAGGTTTGATTGTAGAACCCTGTGCCCTGGAAACATGACTGCGACCTGATACTTGAAACCCATGGCCTGGGAATTTGACATTGGTTTGATTCTGGAACCCTGTGGCCAGGAACAAGACTGAGGCGTGATTCTGGAATCCTGTTGCCTGGGAACATGACATCTGTTTAGATTGTGGAATACTGGGCCCTGGGAATCTGACTGAGGCTTGGTTTTGGTACCCTATGGACTGGGAACATGACTGAGGTTTTATTCTGGAACCCTGTAGCCTGCGAAAATAACTGAGGATTGTTTCTCGAACCCTGTGGCCTGGGAACATGACATCAGTGGATTCTGGAACCCTGTGGCCTGGGAACATGAGAACGGTTTGATTCTGGAACCCTGTGGCCTGGGAACATGTCTGAGGTTTGATGGTGGAAACCTGTGGCTTGGCAACATGACTGAGGTTTGTTTCTGGAACCCTGTTCCCTGGGAACATGACTGAGGTTTGATTCTGGACACCTTTGTGCTGGGAACATGACTGTGTTCTGATTGTAGAATCATGGGTCCTGCAAACATGACTGAGGTTTGATTCTGGAACCATGTGTCCTGCGAATATGACTGAGGTTTGATATTGGAAATCTTTGGCCTGGGAACTTGACTGAGGTTTGATGGCAGAAACCTGTGGACTGGCAACATGACTGAGGTTTGATTGTAGAACCCTGTGCCCTGGAAACATGACTGTGGCCTGGTAGTGGAAACCCATGGCCTAGGAGTTTGACATTGGTTTGATTCTGGAACGCTGTGGCCTAGGAACATGACTGAGGCGTGATTCTGGAAAAGTGTGACCTGGGAATATGACTGAAGTTTGATTCTGGAAATCTGTGGCCTGGGAACTTGACTGAGGTTTGATGGCAGAAATCTGTGGACTGGCAACATGACTGAGGTTTGATTGTAGAACCCTGTACCCTGGAAACATGACTGAGACCTGATACTTGAAACCCATGGCCTGGGAACTTGACATTGGTTTGATTCTGGAACCCTGTGGCCAGGAACAAGACTGAAGCGTGATTCTGGAATGCTGTGCCCTGGGAACATGACATCTGTTTAGACTGTGGAATACTGGGCCCTGGGAACCTGACTGAGGCTTGGTTCTGGAACCCTGTGGACAGGGAACTTGACTGAGGTTTTATTCTGGAATCCTGTGGCCTGGGAACATGACATCAGTGGATTCTGGAACCCTGTGGCCGGGGAACATGTCATCAGTGGATTCTGGAACCCTGTGGCCTGGGAACATGAGAACGGTTTGATTCTGGAACCCTGTGGCTTGGGAATATGTCTGAGGTTTGATGGTGGAAACCTGTGGCCTGGCAACATGACTGAGGTTTGTTTCTGGAACCCTGTTCCCTGGGAACATGACTGAGGTTTGCTTCTGGACACCTTTCTCCTGGGAACATGACTGTGGTTTGATTGTGGAATCCTGTGGCCTGCGAACATGACTGAGGTTTGATTCTGGAACCATGTGTCCTGGGAATATGACTGAGCTTTGATTCTGGAAATCTGTGGCCTGGGAACTTGACTGAGGTTTGATGGCAGAAACCTGTGGACTGGCAACATGACTGAGGTTTGATTGTAGAACCCTGTACCCTGGAAACATGACTGCGACCTGATACTTGAAACCCATGGCTTGGGAACTTGACATTGGTTTGATTCTTTAACCCTGTGGCCAGGGAACATGACTGAGGCGAGATTCTGGAATCCTGTGCCCAGGAAACATGACTGTGGCTTGGTACTGGAAACCCATGGCCTAGGAATTTGACATTGGTTTGATTCTGGAACCCTGTGGCCTGGGAACATGACTGAGGCGTGATTCTGGAATCCTGCGGCCTGGGAACATGACATCTGTTTAGATTATGGAATACTGTGCCCTGGGAACCTGACTGAAAGCTTGGTTCTGGAATCCTGTGGACTGGGAACATGACTGAGGTTTGATTCTGGAACCATGTGGCCTGGGAATATGACTGTGGTTTGATTTTGGAAACCATTGGCCTGTGAACATGACTGATGTTAGATTGAGGAATCCTGGGGCCTGGGAACATGACATCACTTTGGATTCTGGTACCCTGTTGCCTGGGAACATGAAATCGGTTTGATTGTGGAAACCTGTGGTCTGGGAATATGACTGAGGTTTGATGGTGGTACCCTATGGCCTGGCAACATGACTGAGGTTTGATTCTGGATCCCTGTGGCCAGGGAACATGACTGAGGCGTGATTCTGGAAAACTGTGGCTTGGGAATATGACTGAGGTTTGATTCTGGAAATCTGTGGCCTGGGAACTTGACTGAGGTTTGATGGCAGAAATCTGTGGACTGGCAACATTACTGAGGTTTGATTGTTGAACCCTGTGCTCTGGAAACATGACTGCGACCTGATACTTGAAACGCATGGCCTGGGAAATTGACATTGGTTTGATTCTGGAACCCTGTGGACCGGGAACATGACTGAGGTTTTATTCTGGAACCCTGTAGCCTGGGAATATAACTGAGGATTGTTTCTGGAACCCGGTGGCCTGGTAACATGACTGAGGCGTGATTCTGGAAAAGTGTGGCCTGGGAATATGACTGAGGTTTGATTCTGGAAATCTGTGGCCTGGGAACTTGACTGAGGTTTGATGGCAGAAATCTGTGGACTGGCAACATGACTGAGGTTTGATTGTAGAACCCTGTGCCCTGGAAACATGACTGCGACCTGATACTTGAAACCCATGGCCTGGGAATTTGACATTGGTTTGATTCTGGAACCCTGTGGCCAGGGACAAGACTGAGGTGTGATTCTGGAATCCTGTTGCCTGGGAACATGACATCTGTTTAGATTGTGGAATACTGGGCCCTGGGAATCTGACTGAGGCTTGGTTTTGGTACCCTGTGGACTGGGAACATGACTGAGGTTTGATTCTGGAACCCTGTAGCCTGCGAAAATAACTGAGGATTGTTTCTCGAACCCTGTGGCCTGGGAACATGACATCAGTGGATTCTGGAACCCAGTGGCCTGGGAACATGAGAACGGTTTGATTCTGGAACCCTGTGGCCTGGGAACATGTCTGAGGTTTGATGGTGGAAACCTGTCGCTTGGCAACATGACTGAGGTTTGTTTCTGGAACCCTGTTCCCTGGGAACATGACTGAGGTTTGATTCTGGACACCTTTGTGCTGGGAACATGACTGTGTTCTGATTGTAGAATCATGGGTCCTGCAAACATGACTGAGGTTTGATTCTGGAACCATGTGTCCTGCGAATATGACTGAGGTTTGATATTGGAAATCTTTGGCCTGGGAACTTGACTGAGGTTTGATGGCAGAAACCTGTGGACTGGCAACATGACTGAGGTTTGATTGTAGAACCCTGTGCCCTGGAAACATGACTGTGGCCTGGTAGTGGAAACCCATGGCCTAGGAGTTTGACATTGGTTTGATTCTGGAACGCTGTGGCCTAGGAACATGACTGAGGCGTGATTCTGGAAAAGTGTGACCTGGGAATATGACTGAAGTTTGATTCTGGAAATCTGTGGCCTGGGAACTTGACTGAGGTTTGATGGCAGAAATCTGTGGACTGGCAACATGACTGAGGTTTGATTGTAGAACCCTGTACCCTGGAAACATGACTGAGACCTGATACTTGAAACCCATGGCCTGGGAACTTGACATTGGTTTGATTCTGGAACCCTGTGGCCAGGAACAAGACTGAGGCGTGATTCTGGAATGCTGTGCCCTGGGAACATGACATCTGTTTAGATTGTGGAATACTGGGCCCTGGGAACCTGACTGAGGCTTGGTTCTGGAACCCTGTGGACAGGGAACTTGACTGAGGTTTTATTCTGGAATCCTGTGGCCTGGGAACATGACATCAGTGGATTCTGGAACCCTGTGGCCGGGGAACATGTCATCAGTGGATTCTGGAACCCTGTGGCCTGGGAACATGAGAACGGTTTGATTCTGGAACCCTGTGGCTTGGGAATATGTCTGAGGTTTGATGGTGGAAACCTGTGGCCTGGCAACATGACTGAGGTTTGTTTCTGGAACCCTGTTCCCTGGGAACATGACTGAGGTTTGCTTCTGGACACCTTTCTCCTGGGAACATGACTGTGGTTTGATTGTGGAATCCTGTGGCCTGCGAACATGACTGAGGTTTGATTCTGGAACCATGTGTCCTGGGAATATGACTGAGCTTTGATTCTGGAAATCTGTGGCCTGGGAACTTGACTGAGGTTTGATGGCAGAAACCTGTGGACTGGAAACATGACTGAGGTTTGATTGTAGAACCCTGTGCCCTGGAAACATGACTGCGACCTGATACTTGAAACCCATGGCTTGGGAACTTGACATTGGTTTGATTCTTTAACCCTGTGGCCAGGGAACATGACTGAGGCGAGATTCTGGAATCCTGTGCCCAGGAAACATGACTGTGGCTTGGTACTGGAAACCCATGGCCTAGGAATTTGACATTGGTTTGATTCTGGAACCCTGTGGCCTGGGAACATGACTGAGGCGTGATTCTGGAATCCTGCGGCCTGGGAACATGACATCTGTTTAGATTATGGAATACTGTGCCCTGGGAACCTGACTGAAAGCTTGGTTCTGGAATCCTGTGGACTGGGAACATGACTGAGGTTTGATTCTGGAACCATGTGGCCTGGGAATATGACTGTGGTTTGATTTTGGAAACCATGGGCCTGTGAACATGACTGATGTTAGATTGAGGAATCCTGGGGCCTGGGAACATGACATCACTTTGGATTCTGGTACCCTGTTGCCTGGGAACATGAAATCGGTATGATTGTGGAAACCTGTGGTCTGGGAATATGACTGAGGTTTGATGGTGGTACCCTATGGCCTGGCAACATGACTGAGGTTTGATTCTGGATCCCTGTGGCCAGGGAACATGACTGAGGTGTGATTCTGGAAAACTGTGGCCTGGGAATATGACTGAGCTTTGATTCTGGAAATCTGTGGCCTGGGAACTTGACTGAGGTTTGATGGCAGAAATCTGTGGACTGGCAACATTACTGAGGTTTGACTGTTGAACCCTGTGCTCTGGAAACATGACTGCGACCTGATACTTGAAACGCATGGCCTGGGAAATTGACATTGGCTTCATTCTGGAACCCTGTGGACCGGGAACATGACTGAGGTTTTATTCTGGAACCCTGTAGCCTGGGAATATAACTGAGGATTATTTCTGGAACCCGGTGGCCTGGTAACATGACTGAGGCGTGATTCTGGAAAAGTGTGGCCTGGGAATATGACTGAGGTTTGATTCTGGAAATCTGTGGCCTGGGAACTTGACTGAGGTTTGATGGCAGAAATCTGTGGACTGGCAACATGACTGAGGTTTGATTGTAGAACCCTGTGCCCTGGAAACATGACTGCGACCTGATACTTGAAACCCATGGCCTGGGAATTTGACATTGGTTTGATTCTGGAACCCTGTGGCCAGGAACAAGACTGAGGCGTGATTCTGGAATCCTGTTGCCTGGGAACATGACATCTGTTTAGATTGTGGAATACTGGGCCCTGGGAATCTGACTGAGGCTTGGTTTTGGTACCCTATGGACTGGGAACATGACTGAGGTTTTATTCTGGAACCCTGTAGCCTGCGAAAATAACTGAGGATTGTTTCTCGAACCCTGTGGCCTGGGAACATGACATCAGTGGATTCTGGAACCCTGTGGCCTGGGAACATGAGAACGGTTTGATTCTGGAACCCTGTGGCCTGGGAACATGTCTGAGGTTTGATGGTGGAAACCTGTGGCTTGGCAACATGACTGAGGTTTGTTTCTGGAACCCTGTTCCCTGGGAACATGACTGAGGTTTGATTCTGGACACCTTTGTGCTGGGAACATGACTGTGTTCTGATTGTAGAATCATGGGTCCTGCAAACATGACTGAGGTTTGATTCTGGAACCATGTGTCCTGCGAATATGACTGAGGTTTGATATTGGAAATCTTTGGCCTGGGAACTTGACTGAGGTTTGATGGCAGAAACCTGTTGACTGGCAAAATGACTGAGGTTTGATTGTAGAACCCTGTGCCCTGGAAACATGACTGTGGCCTGGTAGTGGAAACCCATGGCCTAGGAGTTTGACATTGGTTTGATTCTGGAACGCTGTGGCCTAGGAACATGACTGAGGCGTGATTCTGGAAAATTGTGACCTGGGAATATGACTGAAGTTTGATTCTGGAAATCTGTGGCCTGGGAACTTGACTGAGGTTTGATGGCAGAAATCTGTGGACTGGCAACATGACTGAGGTTTGATTGTAGAACCCTGTACCCTGGAAACATGACTGAGACCTGATACTTGAAACCCATGGCCTGGGAACTTGACATTGGTTTGATTCTGGAACCCTGTGGCCAGGAACAAGACTGAGGCGTGATTCTGGAATGCTGTGCCCTGGGAACATGACATCTGTTTAGACTGTGGAATACTGGGCCCTGGGAACCTGACTGAGGCTTGGTTCTGGAACCCTGTGGACAGGGAACTTGACTGAGGTTTTATTCTGGAATCCTGTGGCCTGGGAACATGACATCAGTGGATTCTGGAACCCTGTGGCCGGGGAACATGTCATCAGTGGATTCTGGAACCCTGTGGCCTGGGAACATGAGAACGGTTTGATTCTGGAACCCTGTGGCTTGGGAATATGTCTGAGGTTTGATGGTGGAAACCTGTGGCCTGGCAACATGACTGAGGTTTGTTTCTGGAACCCTGTTCCCTGGGAACATGACTGAGGTTTGCTTCTGGACACCTTTCTCCTGGGAACATGACTGTGGTTTGATTGTGGAATCCTGTGGCCTGCGAACATGACTGAGGTTTGATTCTGGAACCATGTGTCCTGGGAATATGACTGAGCTTTGATTCTGGAAATCTGTGGCCTGGGAACTTGACTGAGGTTTGATGGCAGAAACCTGTGGACTGGCAACATGACTGAGGTTTGATTGTAGAACCCTGTACCCTGGAAACATGACTGTGACCTGATACTTGAAACCCATGGCTTGGGAACTTGACATTGGTTTGATTCTTTAACCCTGTGGCCAGGGAACATGACTGAGGCGAGATTCTGGAATCCTGTGCCCAGGAAACATGACTGTGGCTTGGTACTGGAAACCCATGGCCTAGGAATTTGACATTGGTTTGATTCTGGAACCCTGTGGCCTGGGAACATGACTGAGGCGTGATTCTGGAATACTGCGGCCTGGGAACATGACATCTGTTTAGATTATGGAATACTGTGCCCTGGGAACCTGACTGAAAGCTTGGTTCTGGAATCCTGTGGACTGGGAACATGACTGAGGTTTGATTCTGGAACCATGTGGCCTGGGAATATGACTGTGGTTTGATTTTGGAAACCATTGGCCTGTGAACATGACTGATGTTAGATTGAGGAATCCTGGGGCCTGGGAACATGACATCACTTTGGATTCTGGTACCCTGTTGCCTGGGAACATGAAATCGGTTTGATTGTGGAAACCTGTGGTCTGGGAATATGACTGAGGTTTGATGGTGGTACCCTATGGCCTGGCAACATGACTGAGGTTTGATTCTGGATCCCTGTGGCCAGGGAACATGACTGAGGCGTGATTCTGGAAAACTGTGGCTTGGGAATATGACTGAGGTTTGATTCTGGAAATCTGTGGCCTGGGAACTTGACTGAGGTTTGATGGCAGAAATCTGTGGACTGGCAACATTACTGAGGTTTGATTGTTGAACCCTGTGCTCTGGAAACATGACTGCGACCTGATACTTGAAACGCATGGCCTGGGAAATTGACATTGGTTTGATTCTGGAACCCTGTGGACCGGGAACATGACTGAGGTTTTATTCTGGAACCCTGTAGCCTGGGAATATAACTGAGGATTGTTTCTGGAACCCGGTGGCCTGGTAACATGACTGAGGCGTGATTCTGGAAAAGTGTGGCCTGGGAATATGACTGAGGTTTGATTCTGGAAATCTGTGGCCTGGGAACTTGACTGAGGTTTGATGGCAGAAATCTGTGGACTGGCAACATGACTGAGGTTTGATTGTAGAACCCTGTGCCCTGGAAACATGACTGCGACCTGATACTTGAAACCCATGGCCTGGGAATTTGACATTGGTTTGATTCTGGAACCCTGTGGCCAGGGACAAGACTGAGGTGTGATTCTGGAATCCTGTTGCCTGGGAACATGACATCTGTTTAGATTGTGGAATACTGGGCCCTGGGAATCTGACTGAGGCTTGGTTTTGGTACCCTGTGGACTGGGAACATGACTGAGGTTTTATTCTGGAACCCTGTAGCCTGCGAAAATAACTGAGGATTGTTTCTCGAACCCTGTGGCCTGGGAACATGACATCAGTGGATTCTGGAACCCAGTGGCCTGGGAACATGAGAACGGTTTGATTCTGGAACCCTGTGGCCTGGGAACATGTCTGAGGTTTGATGGTGGAAACCTGTGGCTTGGCAACATGACTGAGGTTTGTTTCTGGAACCCTGTTCCCTGGGAACATGACTGAGGTTTGATTCTGGACACCTTTGTGCTGGGAACATGACTGTGTTCTGATTGTAGAATCATGGGTCCTGCAAACATGACTGAGGTTTGATTCTGGAACCATGTGTCCTGCGAATATGACTGAGGTTTGATATTGGAAATCTTTGGCCTGGGAACTTGACTGAGGTTTGATGGCAGAAACCTGTGGACTGGCAAAATGACTGAGGTTTGATTGTAGAACCCTGTGCCCTGGAAACATGACTGTGGCCTGGTAGTGGAAACCCATGGCCTAGGAGTTTGACATTGGTTTGATTCTGGAACGCTGTGGCCTAGGAACATGACTGAGGCGTGATTCTGGAAAAGTGTGACCTGGGAATATGACTGAAGTTTGATTCTGGAAATCTGTGGCCTGGGAACTTGACTGAGGTTTGATGGCAGAAATCTGTGGACTGGCAACATGACTGAGGTTTGATTGTAGAACCCTGTACCCTGGAAACATGACTGAGACCTGATACTTGAAACCCATGGCCTGGGAACTTGACATTGGTTTGATTCTGGAACCCTGTGGCCAGGAACAAGACTGAGGCGTGATTCTGGAATGCTGTGCCCTGGGAACATGACATCTGTTTAGACTGTGGAATACTGGGCCCTGGGAACCTGACTGAGGCTTGGTTCTGGAACCCTGTGGACAGGGAACTTGACTGAGGTTTTATTCTAGAATCCTGTGGCCTGGGAACATGACATCAGTGGATTCTGGAACCCTGTGGCCGGGGAACATGTCATCAGTGGATTCTGGAACCCTGTGGCCTGGGAACATGAGAACGGTTTGATTCTGGAACCCTGTGGCTTGGGAATATGTCTGAGGTTTGATGGTGGAAACCTGTGGCCTGGCAACATGACTGAGGTTTGTTTCTGGAACCCTGTTCCCTGGGAACATGACTGAGGTTTGCTTCTGGACACCTTTCTCCTGGGAACATGACTGTGGTTTGATTGTGGAATCCTGTGGCCTGCGAACATGACTGAGGTTTGATTCTGGAACCATGTGTCCTGGGAATATGACTGAGCTTTGATTCTGGAAATCTGTGGCCTGGGAACTTGACTGAGGTTTGATGGCAGAAACCTGTGGACTGGCAACATGACTGAGGTTTGATTGTAGAACCCTGTACCCTGGAAACATGACTGCGACCTGATACTTGAAACCCATGGCTTGGGAACTTGACATTGGTTTGATTCTTTAACCCTGTGGCCAGGGAACATGACTGAGGCGAGATTCTGGAATCCTGTGCCCAGGAAACATGACTGTGGCTTGGTACTGGAAACCCATGGCCTAGGAATTTGACATTGGTTTGATTCTGGAACCCTGTGGCCTGGGAACATGACTGAGGCGTGATTCTGGAATCCTGCGGCCTGGGAACATGACATCTGTTTAGATTATGGAATACTGTGCCCTGGGAACCTGACTGAAAGCTTGGTTCTGGAATCCTGTGGACTGGGAACATGACTGAGGTTTGATTCTGGAACCATGTGGCCTGGGAATATGACTGTGGTTTGATTTTGGAAACCATTGGCCTGTGAACATGACTGATGTTAGATTGAGGAATCCTGGGGCCTGGGAACATGACATCACTTTGGATTCTGGTACCCTGTTGCCTGGGAACATGAAATCGGTTTGATTGTGGAAACCTGTGGTCTGGGAATATGACTGAGGTTTGATGGTGGTACCCTATGGCCTGGCAACATGACTGAGGTTTGATTCTGGATCCCTGTGGCCAGGGAACATGACTGAGGCGTGATTCTGGAAAACTGTGGCTTGGGAATATGACTGAGGTTTGATTCTGGAAATCTGTGGCCTGGGAACTTGACTGAGGTTTGATGGCAGAAATCTGTGGACTGGCAACATTACTGAGGTTTGATTGTTGAACCCTGTGCTCTGGAAACATGACTGAGACCTGATACTTGAAACGCATGGCCTGGGAATTTGACATTGGTTTGATTCTGGAACCCTGTGGACCGGGAACATGACTGAGGTTTTATTCTGGAACCCTGTAGCCTGGGAATATAACTGAGGATTGTTTCTGGAACCCGGTGGCCTGGTAACATGACTGAGGCGTGATTCTGGAAAAGTGTGGCCTGGGAATATGACTGAGGTTTGATTCTGGAAATCTGTGGCCTGGGAACTTGACTGAGGTTTGATGGCAGAAATCTGTGGACTGGCAACATGACTGAGGTTTGATTGTAGAACCCTGTGCCCTGGAAACATGACTGCGACCTGATACTTGAAACCCATGGCCTGGGAATTTGACATTGGTTTGATTCTGGAACCCTGTGGCCAGGAACAAGACTGAGGTGTGATTCTGGAATCCTGTTGCCTGGGAACATGACATCTGTTTAGATTGTGGAATACTGGGCCCTGGGAATCTGACTGAGGCTTGGTTTTGGTACCCTGTGGACTGGGAACATGACTGAGGTTTTATTCTGGAACCCTGTAGCCTGCGAAAATAACTGAGGATTGTTTCTCGAACCCTGTGGCCTGGGAACATGACATCAGTGGATTCTGGAACCCAGTGGCCTGGGAACATGAGAACGGTTTGATTCTGGAACCCTGTGGCCTGGGAACATGTCTGAGGTTTGATGGTGGAAACCTGTGGCTTGGCAACATGACTGAGGTTTGTTTCTGGAACCCTGTTCCCTGGGAACATGACTGAGGTTTGATTCTGGACACCTTTGTGCTGGGAACATGACTGTGTTCTGATTGTAGAATCATGGGTCCTGCAAACATGACTGAGGTTTGATTCTGGAACCATGTGTCCTGCGAATATGACTGAGGTTTGATATTGGAAATCTTTGGCCTGGGAACTTGACTGAGGTTTGATGGCAGAAACCTGTGGACTGGCAACATGACTGAGGTTTGATTGTAGAACCCTGTGCCCTGGAAACATGACTGTGGCCTGGTAGTGGAAACCCATGGCCTAGGAGTTTGACATTGGTTTGATTCTGGAACGCTGTGGCCTAGGAACATGACTGAGGCGTGATTCTGGAAAAGTGTGACCTGGGAATATGACTGAAGTTTGATTCTGGAAATCTGTGGCCTGGGAACTTGACTGAGGTTTGATGGCAGAAATCTGTGGACTGGCAACATGACTGAGGTTTGATTGTAGAACCCTGTACCCTGGAAACATGACTGAGACCTGATACTTGAAACCCATGGCCTGGGAACTTGACATTGGTTTGATTCTGGAACCCTGTGGCCAGGAACAAGACTGAGGCGTGATTCTGGAATGCTGTGCCCTGGGAACATGACATCTGTTTAGATTGTGGAATACTGGGCCCTGGGAACCTGACTGAGGCTTGGTTCTGGAACCCTGTGGACAGGGAACTTGACTGAGGTTTTATTCTGGAATCCTGTGGCCTGGGAACATGACATCAGTGGATTCTGGAACCCTGTGGCCGGGGAACATGTCATCAGTGGATTCTGGAACCCTGTGGCCTGGGAACATGAGAACGGTTTGATTCTGGAACCCTGTGGCTTGGGAATATGTCTGAGGTTTGATGGTGGAAACCTGTGGCCTGGCAACATGACTGAGGTTTGTTTCTGGAACCCTGTTCCCTGGGAACATGACTGAGGTTTGCTTCTGGACACCTTTCTCCTGGGAACATGACTGTGGTTTGATTGTGGAATCCTGTGGCCTGCGAACATGACTGAGGTTTGATTCTGGAACCATGTGTCCTGGGAATATGACTGAGCTTTGATTCTGGAAATCTGTGGCCTGGGAACTTGACTGAGGTTTGATGGCAGAAACCTGTGGACTGGCAACATGACTGAGGTTTGATTGTAGAACCCTGTGCCCTGGAAACATGACTGCGACCTGATACTTGAAACCCATGGCTTGGGAACTTGACATTGGTTTGATTCTTTAACCCTGTGGCCAGGGAACATGACTGAGGCGAGATTCTGGAATCCTGTGCCCAGGAAACATGACTGTGGCTTGGTACTGGAAACCCATGGCCTAGGAATTTGACATTGGTTTGATTCTGGAACCCTGTGGCCTGGGAACATGACTGAGGCGTGATTCTGGAATCCTGCGGCCTGGGAACATGACATCTGTTTAGATTATGGAATACTGTGCCCTGGGAACCTGACTGAAAGCTTGGTTCTGGAATCCTGTGGACTGGGAACATGACTGAGGTTTGATTCTGGAACCATGTGGCCTGGGAATATGACTGTGGTTTGATTTTGGAAACCATGGGCCTGTGAACATGACTGATGTTAGATTGAGGAATCCTGGGGCCTGGGAACATGACATCACTTTGGATTCTGGTACCCTGTTGCCTGGGAACATGAAATCGGTTTGATTGTGGAAACCTGTGGTCTGGGAATATGACTGAGGTTTGATGGTGGTACCCTATGGCCTGGCAACATGACTGAGGTTTGATTCTGGATCCCTGTGGCCAGGGAACATGACTGAGGCGTGATTCTGGAAAACTGTGGCCTGGGAATATGACTGAGCTTTGATTCTGGAAATCTGTGGCCTGGGAACTTGACTGAGGTTTGATGGCAGAAATCTGTGGACTGGCAACATTACTGAGGTTTGACTGTTGAACCCTGTGCTCTGGAAACATGACTGCGACCTGATACTTGAAACGCATGGCCTGGGAAATTGACATTGGCTTGATTCTGGAACCCTGTGGACCGGGAACATGACTGAGGTTTTATTCTGGAACCCTGTAGCCTGGGAATATAACTGAGGATTATTTCTGGAACCCGGTGGCCTGGTAACATGACTGAGGCGTGATTCTGGAAAAGTGTGGCCTGGGAATATGACTGAGGTTTGATTCTGGAAATCTGTGGCCTGGGAACTTGACTGAGGTTTGATGGCAGAAATCTGTGGACTGGCAACATGACTGAGGTTTGATTGTAGAACCCTGTGCCCTGGAAACATGACTGCGACCTGATACTTGAAACCCATGGCCTGGGAATTTGACATTGGTTTGATTCTGGAACCCTGTGGCCAGGAACAAGACTGAGGTGTGATTCTGGAATCCTGTTGCCTGGGAACATGACATCTGTTTAGATTGTGGAATACTGGGCCCTGGGAATCTGACTGAGGCTTGGTTTTGGTACCCTATGGACTGGGAACATGACTGAGGTTTTATTCTGGAACCCTGTAGCCTGCGAAAATAACTGAGGATTGTTTCTCGAACCCTGTGGCCTGGGAACATGACATCAGTGGATTCTGGAACCCTGTGGCCTGGGAACATGAGAACGGTTTGATTCTGCAACCCTGTGGCCTGGGAACATGTCTGAGGTTTGATGGTGGAAACCTGTGGCTTGGCAACATGACTGAGGTTTGTTTCTGGAACCCTGTTCCCTGGGAACATGACTGAGGTTTGATTCTGGACACCTTTGTGCTGGGAACATGACTGTGTTCTGATTGTAGAATCATGGGTCCTGCAAACATGACTGAGGTTTGATTCTGGAACCATGTGTCCTGCGAATATGACTGAGGTTTGATATTGGAAATCTTTGGCCTGGGAACTTGACTGAGGTTTGATGGCAGAAACCTGTTGACTGGCAAAATGACTGAGGTTTGATTGTAGAACCCTGTGCCCTGGAAACATGACTGTGGCCTGGTAGTGGAAACCCATGGCCTAGGAGTTTGACATTGGTTTGATTCTGGAACGCTGTGGCCTAGGAACATGACTGAGGCGTGATTCTGGAAAAGTGTGACCTGGGAATATGACTGAAGTTTGATTCTGGAAATCTGTGGCCTGGGAACTTGACTGAGGTTTGATGGCAGAAATCTGTGGACTGGCAACATGACTGAGGTTTGATTGTAGAACCCTGTACCCTGGAAACATGACTGAGACCTGATACTTGAAACCCATGGCCTGGGAACTTGACATTGGTTTGATTCTGGAACCCTGTGGCCAGGAACAAGACTGAGGCGTGATTCTGGAATGCTGTGCCCTGGGAACATGACATCTGTTTAGATTGTGGAATACTGGGCCCTGGGAACCTGACTGAGGCTTGGTTCTGGAACCCTGTGGACAGGGAACTTGACTGAGGTTTTATTCTGGAATCCTGTGGCCTGGGAACATGACATCAGTGGATTCTGGAACCCTGTGGCCGGGGAACATGTCATCAGTGGATTCTGGAACCCTGTGGCCTGGGAACATGAGAACGGTTTGATTCTGGAACCCTGTGGCTTGGGAATATGTCTGAGGTTTGATGGTGGAAACCTGTGGCCTGGCAACATGACTGAGGTTTGTTTCTGGAACCCTGTTCCCTGGGAACATGACTGAGGTTTGCTTCTGGACACCTTTCTCCTGGGAACATGACTGTGGTTTGATTGTGGAATCCTGTGGCCTGCGAACATGACTGAGGTTTGATTCTGGAACCATGTGTCCTGGGAATATGACTGAGCTTTGATTCTGGAAATCTGTGGCCTGGGAACTTGACTGAGGTTTGATGGCAGAAACCTGTGGACTGGCAACATGACTGAGGTTTGATTGTAGAACCCTGTACCCTGGAAACATGACTGCGACCTGATACTTGAAACCCATGGCTTGGGAACTTGACATTGGTTTGATTCTTTAACCCTGTGGCCAGGGAACATGACTGAGGCGAGATTCTGGAATCCTGTGCCCAGGAAACATGACTGTGGCTTGGTACTGGAAACCCATGGCCTAGGAATTTGACATTGGTTTGATTCTGGAACCCTGTGGCCTGGGAACATGACTGAGGCGTGATTCTGGAATCCTGCGGCCTGGGAACATGACATCTGTTTAGATTATGGAATACTGTGCCCTGGGAACCTGACTGAAAGCTTGGTTCTGGAATCCTGTGGACTGGGAACATGACTGAGGTTTGATTCTGGAACCATGTGGCCTGGGAATATGACTGTGGTTTGATTTTGGAAACCATTGGCCTGTGAACATGACTGATGTTAGATTGAGGAATCCTGGGGCCTGGGAACATGACATCACTTTGGATTCTGGTACCCTGTTGCCTGGGAACATGAAATCGGTTTGATTGTGGAAACCTGTGGTCTGGGAATATGACTGAGGTTTGATGGCGGTACCCTATGGCCTGGCAACATGACTGAGGTTTGATTCTGGATCCCTGTGGCCAGGGAACATGACTGAGGCGTGATTCTGGAAAACTGTGGCTTGGGAATATGACTGAGGTTTGATTCTGGAAATCTGTGGCCTGGGAACTTGACTGAGGTTTGATGGCAGAAATCTGTGGACTGGCAACATTACTGAGGTTTGATTGTTGAACCCTGTGCTCTGGAAACATGACTGCGACCTGATACTTGAAACGCATGGCCTGGGAAATTGACATTGGTTTGATTCTGGAACCCTGTGGACCGGGAACATGACTGAGGTTTTATTCTGGAACCCTGTAGCCTGGGAATATAACTGAGGATTGTTTCTGGAACCCGGTGGCCTGGTAACATGACTGAGGCGTGATTCTGGAAAAGTGTGGCCTGGGAATATGACTGAGGTTTGATTCTGGAAATCTGTGGCCTGGGAACTTGACTGAGGTTTGATGGCAGAAATCTGTGGACTGGCAACATGACTGAGGTTTGATTGTAGAACCCTGTGCCCTGGAAACATGACTGCGACCTGATACTTGAAACCCATGGCCTGGGAATTTGACATTGGTTTGATTCTGGAACCCTGTGGCCAGGAACAAGACTGAGGCGTGATTCTGGAATCCTGTTGCCTGGGAACATGACATCTGTTTAGATTGTGGAATACTGGGCCCTGGGAATCTGACTGAGGCTTGGTTTTGGTACCCTATGGACTGGGAACATGACTGAGGTTTTATTCTGGAACCCTGTAGCCTGCGAAAATAACTGAGGATTGTTTCTCGAACCCTGTGGCCTGGGAACATGACATCAGTGGATTCTGGAACCCTGTGGCCTGGGAACATGAGAACGGTTTGATTCTGGAACCCTGTGGCCTGGGAACATGTCTGAGGTTTGATGGTGGAAACCTGTGGCTTGGCAACATGACTGAGGTTTGTTTCTGGAACCCTGTTCCCTGGGAACATGACTGAGGTTTGATTCTGGACACCTTTGTGCTGGGAACATGACTGTGTTCTGATTGTAGAATCATGGGTCCTGCAAACATGACTGAGGTTTGATTCTGGAACCATGTGTCCTGCGAATATGACTGAGGTTTGATATTGGAAATCTTTGGCCTGGGAACTTGACTGAGGTTTGATGGCAGAAACCTGTGGACTGGCAACATGACTGAGGTTTGATTGTAGAACCCTGTGCCCTGGAAACATGACTGTGGCCTGGTAGTGGAAACCCATGGCCTAGGAGTTTGACATTGGTTTGATTCTGGAACGCTGTGGCCTAGGAACATGACTGAGGCGTGATTCTGGAAAAGTGTGACCTGGGAATATGACTGAAGTTTGATTCTGGAAATCTGTGGCCTGGGAACTTGACTGAGGTTTGATGGCAGAAATCTGTGGACTGGCAACATGACTGAGGTTTGATTGTAGAACCCTGTACCCTGGAAACATGACTGAGACCTGATACTTGAAACCCATGGCCTGGGAACTTGACATTGGTTTGATTCTGGAACCCTGTGGCCAGGAACAAGACTGAAGCGTGATTCTGGAATGCTGTGCCCTGGGAACATGACATCTGTTTAGACTGTGGAATACTGGGCCCTGGGAACCTGACTGAGGCTTGGTTCTGGAACCCTGTGGACAGGGAACTTGACTGAGGTTTTATTCTGGAATCCTGTGGCCTGGGAACATGACATCAGTGGATTCTGGAACCCTGTGGCCGGGGAACATGTCATCAGTGGATTCTGGAACCCTGTGGCCTGGGAACATGAGAACGGTTTGATTCTGGAACCCTGTGGCTTGGGAATATGTCTGAGGTTTGATGGTGGAAACCTGTGGCCTGGCAACATGACTGAGGTTTGTTTCTGGAACCCTGTTCCCTGGGAACATGACTGAGGTTTGCTTCTGGACACCTTTCTCCTGGGAACATGACTGTGGTTTGATTGTGGAATCCTGTGGCCTGCGAACATGACTGAGGTTTGATTCTGGAACCATGTGTCCTGGGAATATGACTGAGCTTTGATTCTGGAAATCTGTGGCCTGGGAACTTGACTGAGGTTTGATGGCAGAAACCTGTGGACTGGCAACATGACTGAGGTTTGATTGTAGAACCCTGTACCCTGGAAACATGACTGCGACCTGATACTTGAAACCCATGGCTTGGGAACTTGACATTGGTTTGATTCTTTAACCCTGTGGCCAGGGAACATGACTGAGGCGAGATTCTGGAATCCTGTGCCCAGGAAACATGACTGTGGCTTGGTACTGGAAACCCATGGCCTAGGAATTTGACATTGGTTTGATTCTGGAACCCTGTGGCCTGGGAACATGACTGAGGCGTGATTCTGGAATCCTGCGGCCTGGGAACATGACATCTGTTTAGATTATGGAATACTGTGCCCTGGGAACCTGACTGAAAGCTTGGTTCTGGAATCCTGTGGACTGGGAACATGACTGAGGTTTGATTCTGGAACCATGTGGCCTGGGAATATGACTGTGGTTTGATTTTGGAAACCATGGGCCTGTGAACATGACTGATGTTAGATTGAGGAATCCTGGGGCCTGGGAACATGACATCACTTTGGATTCTGGTACCCTGTTGCCTGGGAACATGAAATCGGTTTGATTGTGGAAACCTGTGGTCTGGGAATATGACTGAGGTTTGATGGCGGTACCCTATGGCCTGGCAACATGACTGAGGTTTGATTCTGGATCCCTGTGGCCAGGGAACATGACTGAGGCGTGATTCTGGAAAACTGTGGCTTGGGAATATGACTGAGGTTTGATTCTGGAAATCTGTGGCCTGGGAACTTGACTGAGGTTTGATGGCAGAAATCTGTGGACTGGCAACATTACTGAGGTTTGATTGTTGAACCCTGTGCTCTGGAAACATGACTGCGACCTGATACTTGAAACGCATGGCCTGGGAAATTGACATTGGTTTGATTCTGGAACCCTGTGGACCGGGAACATGACTGAGGTTTTATTCTGGAACCCTGTAGCCTGGGAATATAACTGAGGATTGTTTCTGGAACCCGGTGGCCTGGTAACATGACTGAGGCGTGATTCTGGAAAAGTGTGGCCTGGGAATATGACTGAGGTTTGATTCTGGAAATCTGTGGCCTGGGA
Organism: Balaenoptera borealis; assembly: GCF_965194805.1. Lineage (NCBI taxonomy): Eukaryota > Metazoa > Chordata > Mammalia > Artiodactyla > Balaenopteridae > Balaenoptera > Balaenoptera borealis. The sequence goes on from NW_028123923.1 coordinate 228,651, forward strand.
ACTTGACTGAGGTTTGATGGCAGAAATCTGTGGACTGGCAACATGACTGAGGTTTGATTGTAGAACCCTGTGCCCTGGAAACATGACTGCGACCTGATACTTGAAACCCATGGCCTGGGAATTTGACATTGGTTTGATTCTGGAACCCTGTGGCCAGGAACAAGACTGAGGCGTGATTCTGGAATCCTGTTGCCTGGGAACATGACATCTGTTTAGATTGTGGAATACTGGGCCCTGGGAATCTGACTGAGGCTTGGTTTTGGTACCCTATGGACTGGGAACATGACTGAGGTTTTATTCTGGAACCCTGTAGCCTGCGAAAATAACTGAGGATTGTTTCTCGAACCCTGTGGCCTGGGAACATGACATCAGTGGATTCTGGAACCCTGTGGCCTGGGAACATGAGAACGGTTTGATTCTGGAACCCTGTGGCCTGGGAACATGTCTGAGGTTTGATGGTGGAAACCTGTGGCTTGGCAACATGACTGAGGTTTGTTTCTGGAACCCTGTTCCCTGGGAACATGACTGAGGTTTGATTCTGGACACCTTTGTGCTGGGAACATGACTGTGTTCTGATTGTAGAATCATGGGTCCTGCAAACATGACTGAGGTTTGATTCTGGAACCATGTGTCCTGCGAATATGACTGAGGTTTGATATTGGAAATCTTTGGCCTGGGAACTTGACTGAGGTTTGATGGCAGAAACCTGTGGACTGGCAAAATGACTGAGGTTTGATTGTAGAACCCTGTGCCCTGGAAACATGACTGTGGCCTGGTAGTGGAAACCCATGGCCTAGGAGTTTGACATTGGTTTGATTCTGGAACGCTGTGGCCTAGGAACATGACTGAGGCGTGATTCTGGAAAAGTGTGACCTGGGAATATGACTGAAGTTTGATTCTGGAAATCTGTGGCCTGGGAACTTGACTGAGGTTTGATGGCAGAAATCTGTGGACTGGCAACATGACTGAGGTTTGATTGTAGAACCCTGTACCCTGGAAACATGACTGAGACCTGATACTTGAAACCCATGGCCTGGGAACTTGACATTGGTTTGATTCTGGAACCCTGTGGCCAGGAACAAGACTGAGGCGTGATTCTGGAATGCTGTGCCCTGGGAACATGACATCTGTTTAGACTGTGGAATACTGGGCCCTGGGAACCTGACTGAGGCTTGGTTCTGGAACCCTGTGGACAGGGAACTTGACTGAGGTTTTATTCTAGAATCCTGTGGCCTGGGAACATGACATCAGTGGATTCTGGAACCCTGTGGCCGGGGAACATGTCATCAGTGGATTCTGGAACCCTGTGGCCTGGGAACATGAGAACGGTTTGATTCTGGAACCCTGTGGCTTGGGAATATGTCTGAGGTTTGATGGTGGAAACCTGTGGCCTGGCAACATGACTGAGGTTTGTTTCTGGAACCCTGTTCCCTGGGAACATGACTGAGGTTTGCTTCTGGACACCTTTCTCCTGGGAACATGACTGTGGTTTGATTGTGGAATCCTGTGGCCTGCGAACATGACTGAGGTTTGATTCTGGAACCATGTGTCCTGGGAATATGACTGAGCTTTGATTCTGGAAATCTGTGGCCTGGGAACTTGACTGAGGTTTGATGGCAGAAACCTGTGGACTGGCAACATGACTGAGGTTTGATTGTAGAACCCTGTACCCTGGAAACATGACTGCGACCTGATACTTGAAACCCATGGCTTGGGAACTTGACATTGGTTTGATTCTTTAACCCTGTGGCCAGGGAACATGACTGAGGCGAGATTCTGGAATCCTGTGCCCAGGAAACATGACTGTGGCTTGGTACTGGAAACCCATGGCCTAGGAATTTGACATTGGTTTGATTCTGGAACCCTGTGGCCTGGGAACATGACTGAGGCGTGATTCTGGAATCCTGCGGCCTGGGAACATGACATCTGTTTAGATTATGGAATACTGTGCCCTGGGAACCTGACTGAAAGCTTGGTTCTGGAATCCTGTGGACTGGGAACATGACTGAGGTTTGATTCTGGAACCATGTGGCCTGGGAATATGACTGTGGTTTGATTTTGGAAACCATTGGCCTGTGAACATGACTGATGTTAGATTGAGGAATCCTGGGGCCTGGGAACATGACATCACTTTGGATTCTGGTACCCTGTTGCCTGGGAACATGAAATCGGTTTGATTGTGGAAACCTGTGGTCTGGGAATATGACTGAGGTTTGATGGTGGTACCCTATGGCCTGGCAACATGACTGAGGTTTGATTCTGGATCCCTGTGGCCAGGGAACATGACTGAGGCGTGATTCTGGAAAACTGTGGCTTGGGAATATGACTGAGGTTTGATTCTGGAAATCTGTGGCCTGGGAACTTGACTGAGGTTTGATGGCAGAAATCTGTGGACTGGCAACATTACTGAGGTTTGATTGTTGAACCCTGTGCTCTGGAAACATGACTGAGACCTGATACTTGAAACGCATGGCCTGGGAATTTGACATTGGTTTGATTCTGGAACCCTGTGGACCGGGAACATGACTGAGGTTTTATTCTGGAACCCTGTAGCCTGGGAATATAACTGAGGATTGTTTCTGGAACCCGGTGGCCTGGTAACATGACTGAGGCGTGATTCTGGAAAAGTGTGGCCTGGGAATATGACTGAGGTTTGATTCTGGAAATCTGTGGCCTGGGAACTTGACTGAGGTTTGATGGCAGAAATCTGTGGACTGGCAACATGACTGAGGTTTGATTGTAGAACCCTGTGCCCTGGAAACATGACTGCGACCTGATACTTGAAACCCATGGCCTGGGAATTTGACATTGGTTTGATTCTGGAACCCTGTGGCCAGGAACAAGACTGAGGTGTGATTCTGGAATCCTGTTGCCTGGGAACATGACATCTGTTTAGATTGTGGAATACTGGGCCCTGGGAATCTGACTGAGGCTTGGTTTTGGTACCCTGTGGACTGGGAACATGACTGAGGTTTTATTCTGGAACCCTGTAGCCTGCGAAAATAACTGAGGATTGTTTCTCGAACCCTGTGGCCTGGGAACATGACATCAGTGGATTCTGGAACCCAGTGGCCTGGGAACATGAGAACGGTTTGATTCTGGAACCCTGTGGCCTGGGAACATGTCTGAGGTTTGATGGTGGAAACCTGTGGCTTGGCAACATGACTGAGGTTTGTTTCTGGAACCCTGTTCCCTGGGAACATGACTGAGGTTTGATTCTGGACACCTTTGTGCTGGGAACATGACTGTGTTCTGATTGTAGAATCATGGGTCCTGCAAACATGACTGAGGTTTGATTCTGGAACCATGTGTCCTGCGAATATGACTGAGGTTTGATATTGGAAATCTTTGGCCTGGGAACTTGACTGAGGTTTGATGGCAGAAACCTGTGGACTGGCAACATGACTGAGGTTTGATTGTAGAACCCTGTGCCCTGGAAACATGACTGTGGCCTGGTAGTGGAAACCCATGGCCTAGGAGTTTGACATTGGTTTGATTCTGGAACGCTGTGGCCTAGGAACATGACTGAGGCGTGATTCTGGAAAAGTGTGACCTGGGAATATGACTGAAGTTTGATTCTGGAAATCTGTGGCCTGGGAACTTGACTGAGGTTTGATGGCAGAAATCTGTGGACTGGCAACATGACTGAGGTTTGATTGTAGAACCCTGTACCCTGGAAACATGACTGAGACCTGATACTTGAAACCCATGGCCTGGGAACTTGACATTGGTTTGATTCTGGAACCCTGTGGCCAGGAACAAGACTGAGGCGTGATTCTGGAATGCTGTGCCCTGGGAACATGACATCTGTTTAGATTGTGGAATACTGGGCCCTGGGAACCTGACTGAGGCTTGGTTCTGGAACCCTGTGGACAGGGAACTTGACTGAGGTTTTATTCTGGAATCCTGTGGCCTGGGAACATGACATCAGTGGATTCTGGAACCCTGTGGCCGGGGAACATGTCATCAGTGGATTCTGGAACCCTGTGGCCTGGGAACATGAGAACGGTTTGATTCTGGAACCCTGTGGCTTGGGAATATGTCTGAGGTTTGATGGTGGAAACCTGTGGCCTGGCAACATGACTGAGGTTTGTTTCTGGAACCCTGTTCCCTGGGAACATGACTGAGGTTTGCTTCTGGACACCTTTCTCCTGGGAACATGACTGTGGTTTGATTGTGGAATCCTGTGGCCTGCGAACATGACTGAGGTTTGATTCTGGAACCATGTGTCCTGGGAATATGACTGAGCTTTGATTCTGGAAATCTGTGGCCTGGGAACTTGACTGAGGTTTGATGGCAGAAACCTGTGGACTGGCAACATGACTGAGGTTTGATTGTAGAACCCTGTGCCCTGGAAACATGACTGCGACCTGATACTTGAAACCCATGGCTTGGGAACTTGACATTGGTTTGATTCTTTAACCCTGTGGCCAGGGAACATGACTGAGGCGAGATTCTGGAATCCTGTGCCCAGGAAACATGACTGTGGCTTGGTACTGGAAACCCATGGCCTAGGAATTTGACATTGGTTTGATTCTGGAACCCTGTGGCCTGGGAACATGACTGAGGCGTGATTCTGGAATCCTGCGGCCTGGGAACATGACATCTGTTTAGATTATGGAATACTGTGCCCTGGGAACCTGACTGAAAGCTTGGTTCTGGAATCCTGTGGACTGGGAACATGACTGAGGTTTGATTCTGGAACCATGTGGCCTGGGAATATGACTGTGGTTTGATTTTGGAAACCATGGGCCTGTGAACATGACTGATGTTAGATTGAGGAATCCTGGGGCCTGGGAACATGACATCACTTTGGATTCTGGTACCCTGTTGCCTGGGAACATGAAATCGGTTTGATTGTGGAAACCTGTGGTCTGGGAATATGACTGAGGTTTGATGGTGGTACCCTATGGCCTGGCAACATGACTGAGGTTTGATTCTGGATCCCTGTGGCCAGGGAACATGACTGAGGCGTGATTCTGGAAAACTGTGGCCTGGGAATATGACTGAGCTTTGATTCTGGAAATCTGTGGCCTGGGAACTTGACTGAGGTTTGATGGCAGAAATCTGTGGACTGGCAACATTACTGAGGTTTGACTGTTGAACCCTGTGCTCTGGAAACATGACTGCGACCTGATACTTGAAACGCATGGCCTGGGAAATTGACATTGGCTTGATTCTGGAACCCTGTGGACCGGGAACATGACTGAGGTTTTATTCTGGAACCCTGTAGCCTGGGAATATAACTGAGGATTATTTCTGGAACCCGGTGGCCTGGTAACATGACTGAGGCGTGATTCTGGAAAAGTGTGGCCTGGGAATATGACTGAGGTTTGATTCTGGAAATCTGTGGCCTGGGAACTTGACTGAGGTTTGATGGCAGAAATCTGTGGACTGGCAACATGACTGAGGTTTGATTGTAGAACCCTGTGCCCTGGAAACATGACTGCGACCTGATACTTGAAACCCATGGCCTGGGAATTTGACATTGGTTTGATTCTGGAACCCTGTGGCCAGGAACAAGACTGAGGTGTGATTCTGGAATCCTGTTGCCTGGGAACATGACATCTGTTTAGATTGTGGAATACTGGGCCCTGGGAATCTGACTGAGGCTTGGTTTTGGTACCCTATGGACTGGGAACATGACTGAGGTTTTATTCTGGAACCCTGTAGCCTGCGAAAATAACTGAGGATTGTTTCTCGAACCCTGTGGCCTGGGAACATGACATCAGTGGATTCTGGAACCCTGTGGCCTGGGAACATGAGAACGGTTTGATTCTGCAACCCTGTGGCCTGGGAACATGTCTGAGGTTTGATGGTGGAAACCTGTGGCTTGGCAACATGACTGAGGTTTGTTTCTGGAACCCTGTTCCCTGGGAACATGACTGAGGTTTGATTCTGGACACCTTTGTGCTGGGAACATGACTGTGTTCTGATTGTAGAATCATGGGTCCTGCAAACATGACTGAGGTTTGATTCTGGAACCATGTGTCCTGCGAATATGACTGAGGTTTGATATTGGAAATCTTTGGCCTGGGAACTTGACTGAGGTTTGATGGCAGAAACCTGTTGACTGGCAAAATGACTGAGGTTTGATTGTAGAACCCTGTGCCCTGGAAACATGACTGTGGCCTGGTAGTGGAAACCCATGGCCTAGGAGTTTGACATTGGTTTGATTCTGGAACGCTGTGGCCTAGGAACATGACTGAGGCGTGATTCTGGAAAAGTGTGACCTGGGAATATGACTGAAGTTTGATTCTGGAAATCTGTGGCCTGGGAACTTGACTGAGGTTTGATGGCAGAAATCTGTGGACTGGCAACATGACTGAGGTTTGATTGTAGAACCCTGTACCCTGGAAACATGACTGAGACCTGATACTTGAAACCCATGGCCTGGGAACTTGACATTGGTTTGATTCTGGAACCCTGTGGCCAGGAACAAGACTGAGGCGTGATTCTGGAATGCTGTGCCCTGGGAACATGACATCTGTTTAGATTGTGGAATACTGGGCCCTGGGAACCTGACTGAGGCTTGGTTCTGGAACCCTGTGGACAGGGAACTTGACTGAGGTTTTATTCTGGAATCCTGTGGCCTGGGAACATGACATCAGTGGATTCTGGAACCCTGTGGCCGGGGAACATGTCATCAGTGGATTCTGGAACCCTGTGGCCTGGGAACATGAGAACGGTTTGATTCTGGAACCCTGTGGCTTGGGAATATGTCTGAGGTTTGATGGTGGAAACCTGTGGCCTGGCAACATGACTGAGGTTTGTTTCTGGAACCCTGTTCCCTGGGAACATGACTGAGGTTTGCTTCTGGACACCTTTCTCCTGGGAACATGACTGTGGTTTGATTGTGGAATCCTGTGGCCTGCGAACATGACTGAGGTTTGATTCTGGAACCATGTGTCCTGGGAATATGACTGAGCTTTGATTCTGGAAATCTGTGGCCTGGGAACTTGACTGAGGTTTGATGGCAGAAACCTGTGGACTGGCAACATGACTGAGGTTTGATTGTAGAACCCTGTACCCTGGAAACATGACTGCGACCTGATACTTGAAACCCATGGCTTGGGAACTTGACATTGGTTTGATTCTTTAACCCTGTGGCCAGGGAACATGACTGAGGCGAGATTCTGGAATCCTGTGCCCAGGAAACATGACTGTGGCTTGGTACTGGAAACCCATGGCCTAGGAATTTGACATTGGTTTGATTCTGGAACCCTGTGGCCTGGGAACATGACTGAGGCGTGATTCTGGAATCCTGCGGCCTGGGAACATGACATCTGTTTAGATTATGGAATACTGTGCCCTGGGAACCTGACTGAAAGCTTGGTTCTGGAATCCTGTGGACTGGGAACATGACTGAGGTTTGATTCTGGAACCATGTGGCCTGGGAATATGACTGTGGTTTGATTTTGGAAACCATTGGCCTGTGAACATGACTGATGTTAGATTGAGGAATCCTGGGGCCTGGGAACATGACATCACTTTGGATTCTGGTACCCTGTTGCCTGGGAACATGAAATCGGTTTGATTGTGGAAACCTGTGGTCTGGGAATATGACTGAGGTTTGATGGCGGTACCCTATGGCCTGGCAACATGACTGAGGTTTGATTCTGGATCCCTGTGGCCAGGGAACATGACTGAGGCGTGATTCTGGAAAACTGTGGCTTGGGAATATGACTGAGGTTTGATTCTGGAAATCTGTGGCCTGGGAACTTGACTGAGGTTTGATGGCAGAAATCTGTGGACTGGCAACATTACTGAGGTTTGATTGTTGAACCCTGTGCTCTGGAAACATGACTGCGACCTGATACTTGAAACGCATGGCCTGGGAAATTGACATTGGTTTGATTCTGGAACCCTGTGGACCGGGAACATGACTGAGGTTTTATTCTGGAACCCTGTAGCCTGGGAATATAACTGAGGATTGTTTCTGGAACCCGGTGGCCTGGTAACATGACTGAGGCGTGATTCTGGAAAAGTGTGGCCTGGGAATATGACTGAGGTTTGATTCTGGAAATCTGTGGCCTGGGAACTTGACTGAGGTTTGATGGCAGAAATCTGTGGACTGGCAACATGACTGAGGTTTGATTGTAGAACCCTGTGCCCTGGAAACATGACTGCGACCTGATACTTGAAACCCATGGCCTGGGAATTTGACATTGGTTTGATTCTGGAACCCTGTGGCCAGGAACAAGACTGAGGCGTGATTCTGGAATCCTGTTGCCTGGGAACATGACATCTGTTTAGATTGTGGAATACTGGGCCCTGGGAATCTGACTGAGGCTTGGTTTTGGTACCCTATGGACTGGGAACATGACTGAGGTTTTATTCTGGAACCCTGTAGCCTGCGAAAATAACTGAGGATTGTTTCTCGAACCCTGTGGCCTGGGAACATGACATCAGTGGATTCTGGAACCCTGTGGCCTGGGAACATGAGAACGGTTTGATTCTGGAACCCTGTGGCCTGGGAACATGTCTGAGGTTTGATGGTGGAAACCTGTGGCTTGGCAACATGACTGAGGTTTGTTTCTGGAACCCTGTTCCCTGGGAACATGACTGAGGTTTGATTCTGGACACCTTTGTGCTGGGAACATGACTGTGTTCTGATTGTAGAATCATGGGTCCTGCAAACATGACTGAGGTTTGATTCTGGAACCATGTGTCCTGCGAATATGACTGAGGTTTGATATTGGAAATCTTTGGCCTGGGAACTTGACTGAGGTTTGATGGCAGAAACCTGTGGACTGGCAACATGACTGAGGTTTGATTGTAGAACCCTGTGCCCTGGAAACATGACTGTGGCCTGGTAGTGGAAACCCATGGCCTAGGAGTTTGACATTGGTTTGATTCTGGAACGCTGTGGCCTAGGAACATGACTGAGGCGTGATTCTGGAAAAGTGTGACCTGGGAATATGACTGAAGTTTGATTCTGGAAATCTGTGGCCTGGGAACTTGACTGAGGTTTGATGGCAGAAATCTGTGGACTGGCAACATGACTGAGGTTTGATTGTAGAACCCTGTACCCTGGAAACATGACTGAGACCTGATACTTGAAACCCATGGCCTGGGAACTTGACATTGGTTTGATTCTGGAACCCTGTGGCCAGGAACAAGACTGAAGCGTGATTCTGGAATGCTGTGCCCTGGGAACATGACATCTGTTTAGACTGTGGAATACTGGGCCCTGGGAACCTGACTGAGGCTTGGTTCTGGAACCCTGTGGACAGGGAACTTGACTGAGGTTTTATTCTGGAATCCTGTGGCCTGGGAACATGACATCAGTGGATTCTGGAACCCTGTGGCCGGGGAACATGTCATCAGTGGATTCTGGAACCCTGTGGCCTGGGAACATGAGAACGGTTTGATTCTGGAACCCTGTGGCTTGGGAATATGTCTGAGGTTTGATGGTGGAAACCTGTGGCCTGGCAACATGACTGAGGTTTGTTTCTGGAACCCTGTTCCCTGGGAACATGACTGAGGTTTGCTTCTGGACACCTTTCTCCTGGGAACATGACTGTGGTTTGATTGTGGAATCCTGTGGCCTGCGAACATGACTGAGGTTTGATTCTGGAACCATGTGTCCTGGGAATATGACTGAGCTTTGATTCTGGAAATCTGTGGCCTGGGAACTTGACTGAGGTTTGATGGCAGAAACCTGTGGACTGGCAACATGACTGAGGTTTGATTGTAGAACCCTGTACCCTGGAAACATGACTGCGACCTGATACTTGAAACCCATGGCTTGGGAACTTGACATTGGTTTGATTCTTTAACCCTGTGGCCAGGGAACATGACTGAGGCGAGATTCTGGAATCCTGTGCCCAGGAAACATGACTGTGGCTTGGTACTGGAAACCCATGGCCTAGGAATTTGACATTGGTTTGATTCTGGAACCCTGTGGCCTGGGAACATGACTGAGGCGTGATTCTGGAATCCTGCGGCCTGGGAACATGACATCTGTTTAGATTATGGAATACTGTGCCCTGGGAACCTGACTGAAAGCTTGGTTCTGGAATCCTGTGGACTGGGAACATGACTGAGGTTTGATTCTGGAACCATGTGGCCTGGGAATATGACTGTGGTTTGATTTTGGAAACCATGGGCCTGTGAACATGACTGATGTTAGATTGAGGAATCCTGGGGCCTGGGAACATGACATCACTTTGGATTCTGGTACCCTGTTGCCTGGGAACATGAAATCGGTTTGATTGTGGAAACCTGTGGTCTGGGAATATGACTGAGGTTTGATGGCGGTACCCTATGGCCTGGCAACATGACTGAGGTTTGATTCTGGATCCCTGTGGCCAGGGAACATGACTGAGGCGTGATTCTGGAAAACTGTGGCTTGGGAATATGACTGAGGTTTGATTCTGGAAATCTGTGGCCTGGGAACTTGACTGAGGTTTGATGGCAGAAATCTGTGGACTGGCAACATTACTGAGGTTTGATTGTTGAACCCTGTGCTCTGGAAACATGACTGCGACCTGATACTTGAAACGCATGGCCTGGGAAATTGACATTGGTTTGATTCTGGAACCCTGTGGACCGGGAACATGACTGAGGTTTTATTCTGGAACCCTGTAGCCTGGGAATATAACTGAGGATTGTTTCTGGAACCCGGTGGCCTGGTAACATGACTGAGGCGTGATTCTGGAAAAGTGTGGCCTGGGAATATGACTGAGGTTTGATTCTGGAAATCTGTGGCCTGGGAACTTGACTGAGGTTTGATGGCAGAAATCTGTGGACTGGCAACATGACTGAGGTTTGATTGTAGAACCCTGTGCCCTGGAAACATGACTGCGACCTGATACTTGAAACCCATGGCCTGGGAATTTGACATTGGTTTGATTCTGGAACCCTGTGGCCAGGAACAAGACTGAGGCGTGATTCTGGAATCCTGTTGCCTGGGAACATGACATCTGTTTAGATTGTGGAATACTGGGCCCTGGGAATCTGACTGAGGCTTGGTTTTGGTACCCTATGGACTGGGAACATGACTGAGGTTTTATTCTGGAACCCTGTAGCCTGCGAAAATAACTGAGGATTGTTTCTCGAACCCTGTGGCCTGGGAACATGACATCAGTGGATTCTGGAACCCTGTGGCCTGGGAACATGAGAACGGTTTGATTCTGGAACCCTGTGGCCTGGGAACATGTCTGAGGTTTGATGGTGGAAACCTGTGGCTTGGCAACATGACTGAGGTTTGTTTCTGGAACCCTGTTCCCTGGGAACATGACTGAGGTTTGATTCTGGACACCTTTGTGCTGGGAACATGACTGTGTTCTGATTGTAGAATCATGGGTCCTGCAAACATGACTGAGGTTTGATTCTGGAACCATGTGTCCTGCGAATATGACTGAGGTTTGATATTGGAAATCTTTGGCCTGGGAACTTGACTGAGGTTTGATGGCAGAAACCTGTGGACTGGCAAAATGACTGAGGTTTGATTGTAGAACCCTGTGCCCTGGAAACATGACTGTGGCCTGGTAGTGGAAACCCATGGCCTAGGAGTTTGACATTGGTTTGATTCTGGAACGCTGTGGCCTAGGAACATGACTGAGGCGTGATTCTGGAAAAGTGTGACCTGGGAATATGACTGAAGTTTGATTCTGGAAATCTGTGGCCTGGGAACTTGACTGAGGTTTGATGGCAGAAATCTGTGGACTGGCAACATGACTGAGGTTTGATTGTAGAACCCTGTACCCTGGAAACATGACTGAGACCTGATACTTGAAACCCATGGCCTGGGAACTTGACATTGGTTTGATTCTGGAACCCTGTGGCCAGGAACAAGACTGAGGCGTGATTCTGGAATGCTGTGCCCTGGGAACATGACATCTGTTTAGACTGTGGAATACTGGGCCCTGGGAACCTGACTGAGGCTTGGTTCTGGAACCCTGTGGACAGGGAACTTGACTGAGGTTTTATTCTAGAATCCTGTGGCCTGGGAACATGACATCAGTGGATTCTGGAACCCTGTGGCCGGGGAACATGTCATCAGTGGATTCTGGAACCCTGTGGCCTGGGAACATGAGAACGGTTTGATTCTGGAACCCTGTGGCTTGGGAATATGTCTGAGGTTTGATGGTGGAAACCTGTGGCCTGGCAACATGACTGAGGTTTGTTTCTGGAACCCTGTTCCCTGGGAACATGACTGAGGTTTGCTTCTGGACACCTTTCTCCTGGGAACATGACTGTGGTTTGATTGTGGAATCCTGTGGCCTGCGAACATGACTGAGGTTTGATTCTGGAACCATGTGTCCTGGGAATATGACTGAGCTTTGATTCTGGAAATCTGTGGCCTGGGAACTTGACTGAGGTTTGATGGCAGAAACCTGTGGACTGGCAACATGACTGAGGTTTGATTGTAGAACCCTGTACCCTGGAAACATGACTGCGACCTGATACTTGAAACCCATGGCTTGGGAACTTGACATTGGTTTGATTCTTTAACCCTGTGGCCAGGGAACATGACTGAGGCGAGATTCTGGAATCCTGTGCCCAGGAAACATGACTGTGGCTTGGTACTGGAAACCCATGGCCTAGGAATTTGACATTGGTTTGATTCTGGAACCCTGTGGCCTGGGAACATGACTGAGGCGTGATTCTGGAATCCTGCGGCCTGGGAACATGACATCTGTTTAGATTATGGAATACTGTGCCCTGGGAACCTGACTGAAAGCTTGGTTCTGGAATCCTGTGGACTGGGAACATGACTGAGGTTTGATTCTGGAACCATGTGGCCTGGGAATATGACTGTGGTTTGATTTTGGAAACCATTGGCCTGTGAACATGACTGATGTTAGATTGAGGAATCCTGGGGCCTGGGAACATGACATCACTTTGGATTCTGGTACCCTGTTGCCTGGGAACATGAAATCGGTTTGATTGTGGAAACCTGTGGTCTGGGAATATGACTGAGGTTTGATGGTGGTACCCTATGGCCTGGCAACATGACTGAGGTTTGATTCTGGATCCCTGTGGCCAGGGAACATGACTGAGGCGTGATTCTGGAAAACTGTGGCTTGGGAATATGACTGAGGTTTGATTCTGGAAATCTGTGGCCTGGGAACTTGACTGAGGTTTGATGGCAGAAATCTGTGGACTGGCAACATTACTGAGGTTTGATTGTTGAACCCTGTGCTCTGGAAACATGACTGAGACCTGATACTTGAAACGCATGGCCTGGGAATTTGACATTGGTTTGATTCTGGAACCCTGTGGACCGGGAACATGACTGAGGTTTTATTCTGGAACCCTGTAGCCTGGGAATATAACTGAGGATTGTTTCTGGAACCCGGTGGCCTGGTAACATGACTGAGGCGTGATTCTGGAAAAGTGTGGCCTGGGAATATGACTGAGGTTTGATTCTGGAAATCTGTGGCCTGGGAACTTGACTGAGGTTTGATGGCAGAAATCTGTGGACTGGCAACATGACTGAGGTTTGATTGTAGAACCCTGTGCCCTGGAAACATGACTGCGACCTGATACTTGAAACCCATGGCCTGGGAATTTGACATTGGTTTGATTCTGGAACCCTGTGGCCAGGAACAAGACTGAGGTGTGATTCTGGAATCCTGTTGCCTGGGAACATGACATCTGTTTAGATTGTGGAATACTGGGCCCTGGGAATCTGACTGAGGCTTGGTTTTGGTACCCTGTGGACTGGGAACATGACTGAGGTTTTATTCTGGAACCCTGTAGCCTGCGAAAATAACTGAGGATTGTTTCTCGAACCCTGTGGCCTGGGAACATGACATCAGTGGATTCTGGAACCCAGTGGCCTGGGAACATGAGAACGGTTTGATTCTGGAACCCTGTGGCCTGGGAACATGTCTGAGGTTTGATGGTGGAAACCTGTGGCTTGGCAACATGACTGAGGTTTGTTTCTGGAACCCTGTTCCCTGGGAACATGACTGAGGTTTGATTCTGGACACCTTTGTGCTGGGAACATGACTGTGTTCTGATTGTAGAATCATGGGTCCTGCAAACATGACTGAGGTTTGATTCTGGAACCATGTGTCCTGCGAATATGACTGAGGTTTGATATTGGAAATCTTTGGCCTGGGAACTTGACTGAGGTTTGATGGCAGAAACCTGTGGACTGGCAACATGACTGAGGTTTGATTGTAGAACCCTGTGCCCTGGAAACATGACTGTGGCCTGGTAGTGGAAACCCATGGCCTAGGAGTTTGACATTGGTTTGATTCTGGAACGCTGTGGCCTAGGAACATGACTGAGGCGTGATTCTGGAAAAGTGTGACCTGGGAATATGACTGAAGTTTGATTCTGGAAATCTGTGGCCTGGGAACTTGACTGAGGTTTGATGGCAGAAATCTGTGGACTGGCAACATGACTGAGGTTTGATTGTAGAACCCTGTACCCTGGAAACATGACTGAGACCTGATACTTGAAACCCATGGCCTGGGAACTTGACATTGGTTTGATTCTGGAACCCTGTGGCCAGGAACAAGACTGAGGCGTGATTCTGGAATGCTGTGCCCTGGGAACATGACATCTGTTTAGATTGTGGAATACTGGGCCCTGGGAACCTGACTGAGGCTTGGTTCTGGAACCCTGTGGACAGGGAACTTGACTGAGGTTTTATTCTGGAATCCTGTGGCCTGGGAACATGACATCAGTGGATTCTGGAACCCTGTGGCCGGGGAACATGTCATCAGTGGATTCTGGAACCCTGTGGCCTGGGAACATGAGAACGGTTTGATTCTGGAACCCTGTGGCTTGGGAATATGTCTGAGGTTTGATGGTGGAAACCTGTGGCCTGGCAACATGACTGAGGTTTGTTTCTGGAACCCTGTTCCCTGGGAACATGACTGAGGTTTGCTTCTGGACACCTTTCTCCTGGGAACATGACTGTGGTTTGATTGTGGAATCCTGTGGCCTGCGAACATGACTGAGGTTTGATTCTGGAACCATGTGTCCTGGGAATATGACTGAGCTTTGATTCTGGAAATCTGTGGCCTGGGAACTTGACTGAGGTTTGATGGCAGAAACCTGTGGACTGGCAACATGACTGAGGTTTGATTGTAGAACCCTGTGCCCTGGAAACATGACTGCGACCTGATACTTGAAACCCATGGCTTGGGAACTTGACATTGGTTTGATTCTTTAACCCTGTGGCCAGGGAACATGACTGAGGCGAGATTCTGGAATCCTGTGCCCAGGAAACATGACTGTGGCTTGGTACTGGAAACCCATGGCCTAGGAATTTGACATTGGTTTGATTCTGGAACCCTGTGGCCTGGGAACATGACTGAGGCGTGATTCTGGAATCCTGCGGCCTGGGAACATGACATCTGTTTAGATTATGGAATACTGTGCCCTGGGAACCTGACTGAAAGCTTGGTTCTGGAATCCTGTGGACTGGGAACATGACTGAGGTTTGATTCTGGAACCATGTGGCCTGGGAATATGACTGTGGTTTGATTTTGGAAACCATGGGCCTGTGAACATGACTGATGTTAGATTGAGGAATCCTGGGGCCTGGGAACATGACATCACTTTGGATTCTGGTACCCTGTTGCCTGGGAACATGAAATCGGTTTGATTGTGGAAACCTGTGGTCTGGGAATATGACTGAGGTTTGATGGTGGTACCCTATGGCCTGGCAACATGACTGAGGTTTGATTCTGGATCCCTGTGGCCAGGGAACATGACTGAGGCGTGATTCTGGAAAACTGTGGCCTGGGAATATGACTGAGCTTTGATTCTGGAAATCTGTGGCCTGGGAACTTGACTGAGGTTTGATGGCAGAAATCTGTGGACTGGCAACATTACTGAGGTTTGACTGTTGAACCCTGTGCTCTGGAAACATGACTGCGACCTGATACTTGAAACGCATGGCCTGGGAAATTGACATTGGCTTGATTCTGGAACCCTGTGGACCGGGAACATGACTGAGGTTTTATTCTGGAACCCTGTAGCCTGGGAATATAACTGAGGATTATTTCTGGAACCCGGTGGCCTGGTAACATGACTGAGGCGTGATTCTGGAAAAGTGTGGCCTGGGAATATGACTGAGGTTTGATTCTGGAAATCTGTGGCCTGGGAACTTGACTGAGGTTTGATGGCAGAAATCTGTGGACTGGCAACATGACTGAGGTTTGATTGTAGAACCCTGTGCCCTGGAAACATGACTGCGACCTGATACTTGAAACCCATGGCCTGGGAATTTGACATTGGTTTGATTCTGGAACCCTGTGGCCAGGAACAAGACTGAGGTGTGATTCTGGAATCCTGTTGCCTGGGAACATGACATCTGTTTAGATTGTGGAATACTGGGCCCTGGGAATCTGACTGAGGCTTGGTTTTGGTACCCTATGGACTGGGAACATGACTGAGGTTTTATTCTGGAACCCTGTAGCCTGCGAAAATAACTGAGGATTGTTTCTCGAACCCTGTGGCCTGGGAACATGACATCAGTGGATTCTGGAACCCTGTGGCCTGGGAACATGAGAACGGTTTGATTCTGCAACCCTGTGGCCTGGGAACATGTCTGAGGTTTGATGGTGGAAACCTGTGGCTTGGCAACATGACTGAGGTTTGTTTCTGGAACCCTGTTCCCTGGGAACATGACTGAGGTTTGATTCTGGACACCTTTGTGCTGGGAACATGACTGTGTTCTGATTGTAGAATCATGGGTCCTGCAAACATGACTGAGGTTTGATTCTGGAACCATGTGTCCTGCGAATATGACTGAGGTTTGATATTGGAAATCTTTGGCCTGGGAACTTGACTGAGGTTTGATGGCAGAAACCTGTTGACTGGCAAAATGACTGAGGTTTGATTGTAGAACCCTGTGCCCTGGAAACATGACTGTGGCCTGGTAGTGGAAACCCATGGCCTAGGAGTTTGACATTGGTTTGATTCTGGAACGCTGTGGCCTAGGAACATGACTGAGGCGTGATTCTGGAAAAGTGTGACCTGGGAATATGACTGAAGTTTGATTCTGGAAATCTGTGGCCTGGGAACTTGACTGAGGTTTGATGGCAGAAATCTGTGGACTGGCAACATGACTGAGGTTTGATTGTAGAACCCTGTACCCTGGAAACATGACTGAGACCTGATACTTGAAACCCATGGCCTGGGAACTTGACATTGGTTTGATTCTGGAACCCTGTGGCCAGGAACAAGACTGAGGCGTGATTCTGGAATGCTGTGCCCTGGGAACATGACATCTGTTTAGATTGTGGAATACTGGGCCCTGGGAACCTGACTGAGGCTTGGTTCTGGAACCCTGTGGACAGGGAACTTGACTGAGGTTTTATTCTGGAATCCTGTGGCCTGGGAACATGACATCAGTGGATTCTGGAACCCTGTGGCCGGGGAACATGTCATCAGTGGATTCTGGAACCCTGTGGCCTGGGAACATGAGAACGGTTTGATTCTGGAACCCTGTGGCTTGGGAATATGTCTGAGGTTTGATGGTGGAAACCTGTGGCCTGGCAACATGACTGAGGTTTGTTTCTGGAACCCTGTTCCCTGGGAACATGACTGAGGTTTGCTTCTGGACACCTTTCTCCTGGGAACATGACTGTGGTTTGATTGTGGAATCCTGTGGCCTGCGAACATGACTGAGGTTTGATTCTGGAACCATGTGTCCTGGGAATATGACTGAGCTTTGATTCTGGAAATCTGTGGCCTGGGAACTTGACTGAGGTTTGATGGCAGAAACCTGTGGACTGGCAACATGACTGAGGTTTGATTGTAGAACCCTGTACCCTGGAAACATGACTGCGACCTGATACTTGAAACCCATGGCTTGGGAACTTGACATTGGTTTGATTCTTTAACCCTGTGGCCAGGGAACATGACTGAGGCGAGATTCTGGAATCCTGTGCCCAGGAAACATGACTGTGGCTTGGTACTGGAAACCCATGGCCTAGGAATTTGACATTGGTTTGATTCTGGAACCCTGTGGCCTGGGAACATGACTGAGGCGTGATTCTGGAATCCTGCGGCCTGGGAACATGACATCTGTTTAGATTATGGAATACTGTGCCCTGGGAACCTGACTGAAAGCTTGGTTCTGGAATCCTGTGGACTGGGAACATGACTGAGGTTTGATTCTGGAACCATGTGGCCTGGGAATATGACTGTGGTTTGATTTTGGAAACCATTGGCCTGTGAACATGACTGATGTTAGATTGAGGAATCCTGGGGCCTGGGAACATGACATCACTTTGGATTCTGGTACCCTGTTGCCTGGGAACATGAAATCGGTTTGATTGTGGAAACCTGTGGTCTGGGAATATGACTGAGGTTTGATG
Organism: Balaenoptera borealis; assembly: GCF_965194805.1. Classification (NCBI taxonomy): domain Eukaryota; kingdom Metazoa; phylum Chordata; class Mammalia; order Artiodactyla; family Balaenopteridae; genus Balaenoptera; species Balaenoptera borealis. The sequence goes on from NW_028123923.1 coordinate 246,950, forward strand.
GCGGTACCCTATGGCCTGGCAACATGACTGAGGTTTGATTCTGGATCCCTGTGGCCAGGGAACATGACTGAGGCGTGATTCTGGAAAACTGTGGCTTGGGAATATGACTGAGGTTTGATTCTGGAAATCTGTGGCCTGGGAACTTGACTGAGGTTTGATGGCAGAAATCTGTGGACTGGCAACATTACTGAGGTTTGATTGTTGAACCCTGTGCTCTGGAAACATGACTGCGACCTGATACTTGAAACGCATGGCCTGGGAAATTGACATTGGTTTGATTCTGGAACCCTGTGGACCGGGAACATGACTGAGGTTTTATTCTGGAACCCTGTAGCCTGGGAATATAACTGAGGATTGTTTCTGGAACCCGGTGGCCTGGTAACATGACTGAGGCGTGATTCTGGAAAAGTGTGGCCTGGGAATATGACTGAGGTTTGATTCTGGAAATCTGTGGCCTGGGAACTTGACTGAGGTTTGATGGCAGAAATCTGTGGACTGGCAACATGACTGAGGTTTGATTGTAGAACCCTGTGCCCTGGAAACATGACTGCGACCTGATACTTGAAACCCATGGCCTGGGAATTTGACATTGGTTTGATTCTGGAACCCTGTGGCCAGGAACAAGACTGAGGCGTGATTCTGGAATCCTGTTGCCTGGGAACATGACATCTGTTTAGATTGTGGAATACTGGGCCCTGGGAATCTGACTGAGGCTTGGTTTTGGTACCCTATGGACTGGGAACATGACTGAGGTTTTATTCTGGAACCCTGTAGCCTGCGAAAATAACTGAGGATTGTTTCTCGAACCCTGTGGCCTGGGAACATGACATCAGTGGATTCTGGAACCCTGTGGCCTGGGAACATGAGAACGGTTTGATTCTGGAACCCTGTGGCCTGGGAACATGTCTGAGGTTTGATGGTGGAAACCTGTGGCTTGGCAACATGACTGAGGTTTGTTTCTGGAACCCTGTTCCCTGGGAACATGACTGAGGTTTGATTCTGGACACCTTTGTGCTGGGAACATGACTGTGTTCTGATTGTAGAATCATGGGTCCTGCAAACATGACTGAGGTTTGATTCTGGAACCATGTGTCCTGCGAATATGACTGAGGTTTGATATTGGAAATCTTTGGCCTGGGAACTTGACTGAGGTTTGATGGCAGAAACCTGTGGACTGGCAACATGACTGAGGTTTGATTGTAGAACCCTGTGCCCTGGAAACATGACTGTGGCCTGGTAGTGGAAACCCATGGCCTAGGAGTTTGACATTGGTTTGATTCTGGAACGCTGTGGCCTAGGAACATGACTGAGGCGTGATTCTGGAAAAGTGTGACCTGGGAATATGACTGAAGTTTGATTCTGGAAATCTGTGGCCTGGGAACTTGACTGAGGTTTGATGGCAGAAATCTGTGGACTGGCAACATGACTGAGGTTTGATTGTAGAACCCTGTACCCTGGAAACATGACTGAGACCTGATACTTGAAACCCATGGCCTGGGAACTTGACATTGGTTTGATTCTGGAACCCTGTGGCCAGGAACAAGACTGAAGCGTGATTCTGGAATGCTGTGCCCTGGGAACATGACATCTGTTTAGACTGTGGAATACTGGGCCCTGGGAACCTGACTGAGGCTTGGTTCTGGAACCCTGTGGACAGGGAACTTGACTGAGGTTTTATTCTGGAATCCTGTGGCCTGGGAACATGACATCAGTGGATTCTGGAACCCTGTGGCCGGGGAACATGTCATCAGTGGATTCTGGAACCCTGTGGCCTGGGAACATGAGAACGGTTTGATTCTGGAACCCTGTGGCTTGGGAATATGTCTGAGGTTTGATGGTGGAAACCTGTGGCCTGGCAACATGACTGAGGTTTGTTTCTGGAACCCTGTTCCCTGGGAACATGACTGAGGTTTGCTTCTGGACACCTTTCTCCTGGGAACATGACTGTGGTTTGATTGTGGAATCCTGTGGCCTGCGAACATGACTGAGGTTTGATTCTGGAACCATGTGTCCTGGGAATATGACTGAGCTTTGATTCTGGAAATCTGTGGCCTGGGAACTTGACTGAGGTTTGATGGCAGAAACCTGTGGACTGGCAACATGACTGAGGTTTGATTGTAGAACCCTGTACCCTGGAAACATGACTGCGACCTGATACTTGAAACCCATGGCTTGGGAACTTGACATTGGTTTGATTCTTTAACCCTGTGGCCAGGGAACATGACTGAGGCGAGATTCTGGAATCCTGTGCCCAGGAAACATGACTGTGGCTTGGTACTGGAAACCCATGGCCTAGGAATTTGACATTGGTTTGATTCTGGAACCCTGTGGCCTGGGAACATGACTGAGGCGTGATTCTGGAATCCTGCGGCCTGGGAACATGACATCTGTTTAGATTATGGAATACTGTGCCCTGGGAACCTGACTGAAAGCTTGGTTCTGGAATCCTGTGGACTGGGAACATGACTGAGGTTTGATTCTGGAACCATGTGGCCTGGGAATATGACTGTGGTTTGATTTTGGAAACCATGGGCCTGTGAACATGACTGATGTTAGATTGAGGAATCCTGGGGCCTGGGAACATGACATCACTTTGGATTCTGGTACCCTGTTGCCTGGGAACATGAAATCGGTTTGATTGTGGAAACCTGTGGTCTGGGAATATGACTGAGGTTTGATGGCGGTACCCTATGGCCTGGCAACATGACTGAGGTTTGATTCTGGATCCCTGTGGCCAGGGAACATGACTGAGGCGTGATTCTGGAAAACTGTGGCTTGGGAATATGACTGAGGTTTGATTCTGGAAATCTGTGGCCTGGGAACTTGACTGAGGTTTGATGGCAGAAATCTGTGGACTGGCAACATTACTGAGGTTTGATTGTTGAACCCTGTGCTCTGGAAACATGACTGCGACCTGATACTTGAAACGCATGGCCTGGGAAATTGACATTGGTTTGATTCTGGAACCCTGTGGACCGGGAACATGACTGAGGTTTTATTCTGGAACCCTGTAGCCTGGGAATATAACTGAGGATTGTTTCTGGAACCCGGTGGCCTGGTAACATGACTGAGGCGTGATTCTGGAAAAGTGTGGCCTGGGAATATGACTGAGGTTTGATTCTGGAAATCTGTGGCCTGGGAACTTGACTGAGGTTTGATGGCAGAAATCTGTGGACTGGCAACATGACTGAGGTTTGATTGTAGAACCCTGTGCCCTGGAAACATGACTGCGACCTGATACTTGAAACCCATGGCCTGGGAATTTGACATTGGTTTGATTCTGGAACCCTGTGGCCAGGAACAAGACTGAGGCGTGATTCTGGAATCCTGTTGCCTGGGAACATGACATCTGTTTAGATTGTGGAATACTGGGCCCTGGGAATCTGACTGAGGCTTGGTTTTGGTACCCTATGGACTGGGAACATGACTGAGGTTTTATTCTGGAACCCTGTAGCCTGCGAAAATAACTGAGGATTGTTTCTCGAACCCTGTGGCCTGGGAACATGACATCAGTGGATTCTGGAACCCTGTGGCCTGGGAACATGAGAACGGTTTGATTCTGGAACCCTGTGGCCTGGGAACATGTCTGAGGTTTGATGGTGGAAACCTGTGGCTTGGCAACATGACTGAGGTTTGTTTCTGGAACCCTGTTCCCTGGGAACATGACTGAGGTTTGATTCTGGACACCTTTGTGCTGGGAACATGACTGTGTTCTGATTGTAGAATCATGGGTCCTGCAAACATGACTGAGGTTTGATTCTGGAACCATGTGTCCTGCGAATATGACTGAGGTTTGATATTGGAAATCTTTGGCCTGGGAACTTGACTGAGGTTTGATGGCAGAAACCTGTGGACTGGCAACATGACTGAGGTTTGATTGTAGAACCCTGTGCCCTGGAAACATGACTGTGGCCTGGTAGTGGAAACCCATGGCCTAGGAGTTTGACATTGGTTTGATTCTGGAACGCTGTGGCCTAGGAACATGACTGAGGCGTGATTCTGGAAAAGTGTGACCTGGGAATATGACTGAAGTTTGATTCTGGAAATCTGTGGCCTGGGAACTTGACTGAGGTTTGATGGCAGAAATCTGTGGACTGGCAACATGACTGAGGTTTGATTGTAGAACCCTGTACCCTGGAAACATGACTGAGACCTGATACTTGAAACCCATGGCCTGGGAACTTGACATTGGTTTGATTCTGGAACCCTGTGGCCAGGAACAAGACTGAAGCGTGATTCTGGAATGCTGTGCCCTGGGAACATGACATCTGTTTAGACTGTGGAATACTGGGCCCTGGGAACCTGACTGAGGCTTGGTTCTGGAACCCTGTGGACAGGGAACTTGACTGAGGTTTTATTCTGGAATCCTGTGGCCTGGGAACATGACATCAGTGGATTCTGGAACCCTGTGGCCGGGGAACATGTCATCAGTGGATTCTGGAACCCTGTGGCCTGGGAACATGAGAACGGTTTGATTCTGGAACCCTGTGGCTTGGGAATATGTCTGAGGTTTGATGGTGGAAACCTGTGGCCTGGCAACATGACTGAGGTTTGTTTCTGGAACCCTGTTCCCTGGGAACATGACTGAGGTTTGCTTCTGGACACCTTTCTCCTGGGAACATGACTGTGGTTTGATTGTGGAATCCTGTGGCCTGCGAACATGACTGAGGTTTGATTCTGGAACCATGTGTCCTGGGAATATGACTGAGCTTTGATTCTGGAAATCTGTGGCCTGGGAACTTGACTGAGGTTTGATGGCAGAAACCTGTGGACTGGCAACATGACTGAGGTTTGATTGTAGAACCCTGTACCCTGGAAACATGACTGCGACCTGATACTTGAAACCCATGGCTTGGGAACTTGACATTGGTTTGATTCTTTAACCCTGTGGCCAGGGAACATGACTGAGGCGAGATTCTGGAATCCTGTGCCCAGGAAACATGACTGTGGCTTGGTACTGGAAACCCATGGCCTAGGAATTTGACATTGGTTTGATTCTGGAACCCTGTGGCCTGGGAACATGACTGAGGCGTGATTCTGGAATCCTGCGGCCTGGGAACATGACATCTGTTTAGATTATGGAATACTGTGCCCTGGGAACCTGACTGAAAGCTTGGTTCTGGAATCCTGTGGACTGGGAACATGACTGAGGTTTGATTCTGGAACCATGTGGCCTGGGAATATGACTGTGGTTTGATTTTGGAAACCATTGGCCTGTGAACATGACTGATGTTAGATTGAGGAATCCTGGGGCCTGGGAACATGACATCACTTTGGATTCTGGTACCCTGTTGCCTGGGAACATGAAATCGGTTTGATTGTGGAAACCTGTGGTCTGGGAATATGACTGAGGTTTGATGGTGGTACCCTATGGCCTGGCAACATGACTGAGGTTTGATTCTGGATCCCTGTGGCCAGGGAACATGACTGAGGCGTGATTCTGGAAAACTGTGGCTTGGGAATATGACTGAGGTTTGATTCTGGAAATCTGTGGCCTGGGAACTTGACTGAGGTTTGATGGCAGAAATCTGTGGACTGGCAACATTACTGAGGTTTGATTGTTGAACCCTGTGCTCTGGAAACATGACTGCGACCTGATACTTGAAACGCATGGCCTGGGAAATTGACATTGGTTTGATTCTGGAACCCTGTGGACCGGGAACATGACTGAGGTTTTATTCTGGAACCCTGTAGCCTGGGAATATAACTGAGGATTGTTTCTGGAACCCGGTGGCCTGGTAACATGACTGAGGCGTGATTCTGGAAAAGTGTGGCCTGGGAATATGACTGAGGTTTGATTCTGGAAATCTGTGGCCTGGGAACTTGACTGAGGTTTGATGGCAGAAATCTGTGGACTGGCAACATGACTGAGGTTTGATTGTAGAACCCTGTGCCCTGGAAACATGACTGCGACCTGATACTTGAAACCCATGGCCTGGGAATTTGACATTGGTTTGATTCTGGAACCCTGTGGCCAGGGACAAGACTGAGGTGTGATTCTGGAATCCTGTTGCCTGGGAACATGACATCTGTTTAGATTGTGGAATACTGGGCCCTGGGAATCTGACTGAGGCTTGGTTTTGGTACCCTGTGGACTGGGAACATGACTGAGGTTTGATTCTGGAACCCTGTAGCCTGCGAAAATAACTGAGGATTGTTTCTCGAACCCTGTGGCCTGGGAACATGACATCAGTGGATTCTGGAACCCAGTGGCCTGGGAACATGAGAACGGTTTGATTCTGGAACCCTGTGGCCTGGGAACATGTCTGAGGTTTGATGGTGGAAACCTGTCGCTTGGCAACATGACTGAGGTTTGTTTCTGGAACCCTGTTCCCTGGGAACATGACTGAGGTTTGATTCTGGACACCTTTGTGCTGGGAACATGACTGTGTTCTGATTGTAGAATCATGGGTCCTGCAAACATGACTGAGGTTTGATTCTGGAACCATGTGTCCTGCGAATATGACTGAGGTTTGATATTGGAAATCTTTGGCCTGGGAACTTGACTGAGGTTTGATGGCAGAAACCTGTGGACTGGCAACATGACTGAGGTTTGATTGTAGAACCCTGTGCCCTGGAAACATGACTGTGGCCTGGTAGTGGAAACCCATGGCCTAGGAGTTTGACATTGGTTTGATTCTGGAACGCTGTGGCCTAGGAACATGACTGAGGCGTGATTCTGGAAAAGTGTGACCTGGGAATATGACTGAAGTTTGATTCTGGAAATCTGTGGCCTGGGAACTTGACTGAGGTTTGATGGCAGAAATCTGTGGACTGGCAACATGACTGAGGTTTGATTGTAGAACCCTGTACCCTGGAAACATGACTGAGACCTGATACTTGAAACCCATGGCCTGGGAACTTGACATTGGTTTGATTCTGGAACCCTGTGGCCAGGAACAAGACTGAGGCGTGATTCTGGAATGCTGTGCCCTGGGAACATGACATCTGTTTAGATTGTGGAATACTGGGCCCTGGGAACCTGACTGAGGCTTGGTTCTGGAACCCTGTGGACAGGGAACTTGACTGAGGTTTTATTCTGGAATCCTGTGGCCTGGGAACATGACATCAGTGGATTCTGGAACCCTGTGGCCGGGGAACATGTCATCAGTGGATTCTGGAACCCTGTGGCCTGGGAACATGAGAACGGTTTGATTCTGGAACCCTGTGGCTTGGGAATATGTCTGAGGTTTGATGGTGGAAACCTGTGGCCTGGCAACATGACTGAGGTTTGTTTCTGGAACCCTGTTCCCTGGGAACATGACTGAGGTTTGCTTCTGGACACCTTTCTCCTGGGAACATGACTGTGGTTTGATTGTGGAATCCTGTGGCCTGCGAACATGACTGAGGTTTGATTCTGGAACCATGTGTCCTGGGAATATGACTGAGCTTTGATTCTGGAAATCTGTGGCCTGGGAACTTGACTGAGGTTTGATGGCAGAAACCTGTGGACTGGAAACATGACTGAGGTTTGATTGTAGAACCCTGTGCCCTGGAAACATGACTGCGACCTGATACTTGAAACCCATGGCTTGGGAACTTGACATTGGTTTGATTCTTTAACCCTGTGGCCAGGGAACATGACTGAGGCGAGATTCTGGAATCCTGTGCCCAGGAAACATGACTGTGGCTTGGTACTGGAAACCCATGGCCTAGGAATTTGACATTGGTTTGATTCTGGAACCCTGTGGCCTGGGAACATGACTGAGGCGTGATTCTGGAATCCTGCGGCCTGGGAACATGACATCTGTTTAGATTATGGAATACTGTGCCCTGGGAACCTGACTGAAAGCTTGGTTCTGGAATCCTGTGGACTGGGAACATGACTGAGGTTTGATTCTGGAACCATGTGGCCTGGGAATATGACTGTGGTTTGATTTTGGAAACCATGGGCCTGTGAACATGACTGATGTTAGATTGAGGAATCCTGGGGCCTGGGAACATGACATCACTTTGGATTCTGGTACCCTGTTGCCTGGGAACATGAAATCGGTATGATTGTGGAAACCTGTGGTCTGGGAATATGACTGAGGTTTGATGGTGGTACCCTATGGCCTGGCAACATGACTGAGGTTTGATTCTGGATCCCTGTGGCCAGGGAACATGACTGAGGTGTGATTCTGGAAAACTGTGGCCTGGGAATATGACTGAGCTTTGATTCTGGAAATCTGTGGCCTGGGAACTTGACTGAGGTTTGATGGCAGAAATCTGTGGACTGGCAACATTACTGAGGTTTGACTGTTGAACCCTGTGCTCTGGAAACATGACTGCGACCTGATACTTGAAACGCATGGCCTGGGAAATTGACATTGGTTTGAATCTGGAACCCTGTGGACCGGGAACATGACTGAGGTTTTATTCTGGAACCCTGTAGCCTGGGAATATAACTGAGGATTATTTCTGGAACCCGGTGGCCTGGTAACATGACTGAGGCGTGATTCTGGAAAAGTGTGGCCTGGGAATATGACTGAGGTTTGATTCTGGAAATCTGTGGCCTGGGAACTTGACTGAGGTTTGATGGCAGAAATCTGTGGACTGGCAACATGACTGAGGTTTGATTGTAGAACCCTGTGCCCTGGAAACATGACTGCGACCTGATACTTGAAACCCATGGCCTGGGAATTTGACATTGGTTTGATTCTGGAACCCTGTGGCCAGGAACAAGACTGAGGCGTGATTCTGGAATCCTGTTGCCTGGGAACATGACATCTGTTTAGATTGTGGAATACTGGGCCCTGGGAATCTGACTGAGGCTTGGTTTTGGTACCCTATGGACTGGGAACATGACTGAGGTTTTATTCTGGAACCCTGTAGCCTGCGAAAATAACTGAGGATTGTTTCTCTAACCCTGTGGCCTGGGAACATGACATCAGTGGATTCTGGAACCCTGTGGCCTGGGAACATGAGAACGGTTTGATTCTGGAACCCTGTGGCCTGGGAACATGTCTGAGGTTTGATGGTGGAAACCTGTGGCTTGGCAACATGACTGAGGTTTGTTTCTGGAACCCTGTTCCCTGGGAACATGACTGAGGTTTGATTCTGGACACCTTTGTGCTGGGAACATGACTGTGTTCTGATTGTGGAATCATGGGTCCTGCAAACATGACTGAGGTTTGATTCTGGAACCATGTGTCCTGCGAATATGACTGAGGTTTGATATTGGAAATCTTTGGCCTGGGAACTTGACTGAGGTTTGATGGCAGAAACCTGTGGACTGGCAACATGACTGAGGTTTGATTGTAGAACCCTGTGCCCTGGAAACATGACTGTGGCCTGGTAGTGGAAACCCATGGCCTAGGAGTTTGACATTGGTTTGATTCTGGAACGCTGTGGCCTAGGAACATGACTGAGGCGTGATTCTGGAAAATTGTGACCTGGGAATATGACTGAAGTTTGATTCTGGAAATCTGTGGCCTGGGAACTTGACTGAGGTTTGATGGCAGAAATCTGTGGACTGGCAACATGACTGAGGTTTGATTGTAGAACCCTGTACCCTGGAAACATGACTGAGACCTGATACTTGAAACCCATGGCCTGGGAACTTGACATTGGTTTGATTCTGGAACCCTGTGGCCAGGAACAAGACTGAGGCGTGATTCTGGAATGCTGTGCCCTGGGAACATGACATCTGTTTAGACTGTGGAATACTGGGCCCTGGGAACCTGACTGAGGCTTGGTTCTGGAACCCTGTGGACAGGGAACTTGACTGAGGTTTTATTCTGGAATCCTGTGGCCTGGGAACATGACATCAGTGGATTCTGGAACCCTGTGGCCGGGGAACATGTCATCAGTGGATTCTGGAACCCTGTGGCCTGGGAACATGAGAACGGTTTGATTCTGGAACCCTGTGGCTTGGGAATATGTCTGAGGTTTGATGGTGGAAACCTGTGGCCTGGCAACATGACTGAGGTTTGTTTCTGGAACCCTGTTCCCTGGGAACATGACTGAGGTTTGCTTCTGGACACCTTTCTCCTGGGAACATGACTGTGGTTTGATTGTGGAATCCTGTGGCCTGCGAACATGACTGAGGTTTGATTCTGGAACCATGTGTCCTGGGAATATGACTGAGCTTTGATTCTGGAAATCTGTGGCCTGGGAACTTGACTGAGGTTTGATGGCAGAAACCTGTGGACTGGCAACATGACTGAGGTTTGATTGTAGAACCCTGTACCCTGGAAACATGACTGTGACCTGATACTTGAAACCCATGGCTTGGGAACTTGACATTGGTTTGATTCTTTAACCCTGTGGCCAGGGAACATGACTGAGGCGAGATTCTGGAATCCTGTGCCCAGGAAACATGACTGTGGCTTGGTACTGGAAACCCATGGCCTAGGAATTTGACATTGGTTTGATTCTGGAACCCTGTGGCCTGGGAACATGACTGAGGCGTGATTCTGGAATACTGCGGCCTGGGAACATGACATCTGTTTAGATTATGGAATACTGTGCCCTGGGAACCTGACTGAAAGCTTGGTTCTGGAATCCTGTGGACTGGGAACATGACTGAGGTTTGATTCTGGAACCATGTGGCCTGGGAATATGACTGTGGTTTGATTTTGGAAACCATTGGCCTGTGAACATGACTGATGTTAGATTGAGGAATCCTGGGGCCTGGGAACATGACATCACTTTGGATTCTGGTACCCTGTTGCCTGGGAACATGAAATCGGTTTGATTGTGGAAACCTGTGGTCTGGGAATATGACTGAGGTTTGATGGTGGTACCCTATGGCCTGGCAACATGACTGAGGTTTGATTCTGGATCCCTGTGGCCAGGGAACATGACTGAGGCGTGATTCTGGAAAACTGTGGCTTGGGAATATGACTGAGGTTTGATTCTGGAAATCTGTGGCCTGGGAACTTGACTGAGGTTTGATGGCAGAAATCTGTGGACTGGCAACATTACTGAGGTTTGATTGTTGAACCCTGTGCTCTGGAAACATGACTGCGACCTGATACTTGAAACGCATGGCCTGGGAAATTGACATTGGTTTGATTCTGGAACCCTGTGGACCGGGAACATGACTGAGGTTTTATTCTGGAACCCTGTAGCCTGGGAATATAACTGAGGATTGTTTCTGGAACCCGGTGGCCTGGTAACATGACTGAGGCGTGATTCTGGAAAAGTGTGGCCTGGGAATATGACTGAGGTTTGATTCTGGAAATCTGTGGCCTGGGAACTTGACTGAGGTTTGATGGCAGAAATCTGTGGACTGGCAACATGACTGAGGTTTGATTGTAGAACCCTGTGCCCTGGAAACATGACTGCGACCTGATACTTGAAACCCATGGCCTGGGAATTTGACATTGGTTTGATTCTGGAACCCTGTGGCCAGGGACAAGACTGAGGTGTGATTCTGGAATCCTGTTGCCTGGGAACATGACATCTGTTTAGATTGTGGAATACTGGGCCCTGGGAATCTGACTGAGGCTTGGTTTTGGTACCCTGTGGACTGGGAACATGACTGAGGTTTTATTCTGGAACCCTGTAGCCTGCGAAAATAACTGAGGATTGTTTCTCGAACCCTGTGGCCTGGGAACATGACATCAGTGGATTCTGGAACCCAGTGGCCTGGGAACATGAGAACGGTTTGATTCTGGAACCCTGTGGCCTGGGAACATGTCTGAGGTTTGATGGTGGAAACCTGTGGCTTGGCAACATGACTGAGGTTTGTTTCTGGAACCCTGTTCCCTGGGAACATGACTGAGGTTTGATTCTGGACACCTTTGTGCTGGGAACATGACTGTGTTCTGATTGTAGAATCATGGGTCCTGCAAACATGACTGAGGTTTGATTCTGGAACCATGTGTCCTGCGAATATGACTGAGGTTTGATATTGGAAATCTTTGGCCTGGGAACTTGACTGAGGTTTGATGGCAGAAACCTGTGGACTGGCAAAATGACTGAGGTTTGATTGTAGAACCCTGTGCCCTGGAAACATGACTGTGGCCTGGTAGTGGAAACCCATGGCCTAGGAGTTTGACATTGGTTTGATTCTGGAACGCTGTGGCCTAGGAACATGACTGAGGCGTGATTCTGGAAAAGTGTGACCTGGGAATATGACTGAAGTTTGATTCTGGAAATCTGTGGCCTGGGAACTTGACTGAGGTTTGATGGCAGAAATCTGTGGACTGGCAACATGACTGAGGTTTGATTGTAGAACCCTGTACCCTGGAAACATGACTGAGACCTGATACTTGAAACCCATGGCCTGGGAACTTGACATTGGTTTGATTCTGGAACCCTGTGGCCAGGAACAAGACTGAGGCGTGATTCTGGAATGCTGTGCCCTGGGAACATGACATCTGTTTAGACTGTGGAATACTGGGCCCTGGGAACCTGACTGAGGCTTGGTTCTGGAACCCTGTGGACAGGGAACTTGACTGAGGTTTTATTCTAGAATCCTGTGGCCTGGGAACATGACATCAGTGGATTCTGGAACCCTGTGGCCGGGGAACATGTCATCAGTGGATTCTGGAACCCTGTGGCCTGGGAACATGAGAACGGTTTGATTCTGGAACCCTGTGGCTTGGGAATATGTCTGAGGTTTGATGGTGGAAACCTGTGGCCTGGCAACATGACTGAGGTTTGTTTCTGGAACCCTGTTCCCTGGGAACATGACTGAGGTTTGCTTCTGGACACCTTTCTCCTGGGAACATGACTGTGGTTTGATTGTGGAATCCTGTGGCCTGCGAACATGACTGAGGTTTGATTCTGGAACCATGTGTCCTGGGAATATGACTGAGCTTTGATTCTGGAAATCTGTGGCCTGGGAACTTGACTGAGGTTTGATGGCAGAAACCTGTGGACTGGCAACATGACTGAGGTTTGATTGTAGAACCCTGTACCCTGGAAACATGACTGCGACCTGATACTTGAAACCCATGGCTTGGGAACTTGACATTGGTTTGATTCTTTAACCCTGTGGCCAGGGAACATGACTGAGGCGAGATTCTGGAATCCTGTGCCCAGGAAACATGACTGTGGCTTGGTACTGGAAACCCATGGCCTAGGAATTTGACATTGGTTTGATTCTGGAACCCTGTGGCCTGGGAACATGACTGAGGCGTGATTCTGGAATCCTGCGGCCTGGGAACATGACATCTGTTTAGATTATGGAATACTGTGCCCTGGGAACCTGACTGAAAGCTTGGTTCTGGAATCCTGTGGACTGGGAACATGACTGAGGTTTGATTCTGGAACCATGTGGCCTGGGAATATGACTGTGGTTTGATTTTGGAAACCATTGGCCTGTGAACATGACTGATGTTAGATTGAGGAATCCTGGGGCCTGGGAACATGACATCACTTTGGATTCTGGTACCCTGTTGCCTGGGAACATGAAATCGGTTTGATTGTGGAAACCTGTGGTCTGGGAATATGACTGAGGTTTGATGGTGGTACCCTATGGCCTGGCAACATGACTGAGGTTTGATTCTGGATCCCTGTGGCCAGGGAACATGACTGAGGCGTGATTCTGGAAAACTGTGGCTTGGGAATATGACTGAGGTTTGATTCTGGAAATCTGTGGCCTGGGAACTTGACTGAGGTTTGATGGCAGAAATCTGTGGACTGGCAACATTACTGAGGTTTGATTGTTGAACCCTGTGCTCTGGAAACATGACTGAGACCTGATACTTGAAACGCATGGCCTGGGAATTTGACATTGGTTTGATTCTGGAACCCTGTGGACCGGGAACATGACTGAGGTTTTATTCTGGAACCCTGTAGCCTGGGAATATAACTGAGGATTGTTTCTGGAACCCGGTGGCCTGGTAACATGACTGAGGCGTGATTCTGGAAAAGTGTGGCCTGGGAATATGACTGAGGTTTGATTCTGGAAATCTGTGGCCTGGGAACTTGACTGAGGTTTGATGGCAGAAATCTGTGGACTGGCAACATGACTGAGGTTTGATTGTAGAACCCTGTGCCCTGGAAACATGACTGCGACCTGATACTTGAAACCCATGGCCTGGGAATTTGACATTGGTTTGATTCTGGAACCCTGTGGCCAGGAACAAGACTGAGGTGTGATTCTGGAATCCTGTTGCCTGGGAACATGACATCTGTTTAGATTGTGGAATACTGGGCCCTGGGAATCTGACTGAGGCTTGGTTTTGGTACCCTGTGGACTGGGAACATGACTGAGGTTTTATTCTGGAACCCTGTAGCCTGCGAAAATAACTGAGGATTGTTTCTCGAACCCTGTGGCCTGGGAACATGACATCAGTGGATTCTGGAACCCAGTGGCCTGGGAACATGAGAACGGTTTGATTCTGGAACCCTGTGGCCTGGGAACATGTCTGAGGTTTGATGGTGGAAACCTGTGGCTTGGCAACATGACTGAGGTTTGTTTCTGGAACCCTGTTCCCTGGGAACATGACTGAGGTTTGATTCTGGACACCTTTGTGCTGGGAACATGACTGTGTTCTGATTGTAGAATCATGGGTCCTGCAAACATGACTGAGGTTTGATTCTGGAACCATGTGTCCTGCGAATATGACTGAGGTTTGATATTGGAAATCTTTGGCCTGGGAACTTGACTGAGGTTTGATGGCAGAAACCTGTGGACTGGCAACATGACTGAGGTTTGATTGTAGAACCCTGTGCCCTGGAAACATGACTGTGGCCTGGTAGTGGAAACCCATGGCCTAGGAGTTTGACATTGGTTTGATTCTGGAACGCTGTGGCCTAGGAACATGACTGAGGCGTGATTCTGGAAAAGTGTGACCTGGGAATATGACTGAAGTTTGATTCTGGAAATCTGTGGCCTGGGAACTTGACTGAGGTTTGATGGCAGAAATCTGTGGACTGGCAACATGACTGAGGTTTGATTGTAGAACCCTGTACCCTGGAAACATGACTGAGACCTGATACTTGAAACCCATGGCCTGGGAACTTGACATTGGTTTGATTCTGGAACCCTGTGGCCAGGAACAAGACTGAGGCGTGATTCTGGAATGCTGTGCCCTGGGAACATGACATCTGTTTAGATTGTGGAATACTGGGCCCTGGGAACCTGACTGAGGCTTGGTTCTGGAACCCTGTGGACAGGGAACTTGACTGAGGTTTTATTCTGGAATCCTGTGGCCTGGGAACATGACATCAGTGGATTCTGGAACCCTGTGGCCGGGGAACATGTCATCAGTGGATTCTGGAACCCTGTGGCCTGGGAACATGAGAACGGTTTGATTCTGGAACCCTGTGGCTTGGGAATATGTCTGAGGTTTGATGGTGGAAACCTGTGGCCTGGCAACATGACTGAGGTTTGTTTCTGGAACCCTGTTCCCTGGGAACATGACTGAGGTTTGCTTCTGGACACCTTTCTCCTGGGAACATGACTGTGGTTTGATTGTGGAATCCTGTGGCCTGCGAACATGACTGAGGTTTGATTCTGGAACCATGTGTCCTGGGAATATGACTGAGCTTTGATTCTGGAAATCTGTGGCCTGGGAACTTGACTGAGGTTTGATGGCAGAAACCTGTGGACTGGAAACATGACTGAGGTTTGATTGTAGAACCCTGTGCCCTGGAAACATGACTGCGACCTGATACTTGAAACCCATGGCCTGGGAATTTGACATTGGTTTGATTCTGGAACCCTGTGGCCAGGGACAAGACTGAGGTGTGATTCTGGAATCCTGTTGCCTGGGAACATGACATCTGTTTAGATTGTGGAATACTGGGCCCTGGGAATCTGACTGAGGCTTGGTTTTGGTACCCTGTGGACTGGGAACATGACTGAGGTTTGATTCTGGAACCCTGTAGCCTGCGAAAATAACTGAGGATTGTTTCTCGAACCCTGTGGCCTGGGAACATGACATCAGTGGATTCTGGAACCCAGTGGCCTGGGAACATGAGAACGGTTTGATTCTGGAACCCTGTGGCCTGGGAACATGTCTGAGGTTTGATGGTGGAAACCTGTCGCTTGGCAACATGACTGAGGTTTGTTTCTGGAACCCTGTTCCCTGGGAACATGACTGAGGTTTGATTCTGGACACCTTTGTGCTGGGAACATGACTGTGTTCTGATTGTAGAATCATGGGTCCTGCAAACATGACTGAGGTTTGATTCTGGAACCATGTGTCCTGCGAATATGACTGAGGTTTGATATTGGAAATCTTTGGCCTGGGAACTTGACTGAGGTTTGATGGCAGAAACCTGTGGACTGGCAACATGACTGAGGTTTGATTGTAGAACCCTGTGCCCTGGAAACATGACTGTGGCCTGGTAGTGGAAACCCATGGCCTAGGAGTTTGACATTGGTTTGATTCTGGAACGCTGTGGCCTAGGAACATGACTGAGGCGTGATTCTGGAAAAGTGTGACCTGGGAATATGACTGAAGTTTGATTCTGGAAATCTGTGGCCTGGGAACTTGACTGAGGTTTGATGGCAGAAATCTGTGGACTGGCAACATGACTGAGGTTTGATTGTAGAACCCTGTACCCTGGAAACATGACTGAGACCTGATACTTGAAACCCATGGCCTGGGAACTTGACATTGGTTTGATTCTGGAACCCTGTGGCCAGGAACAAGACTGAGGCGTGATTCTGGAATGCTGTGCCCTGGGAACATGACATCTGTTTAGATTGTGGAATACTGGGCCCTGGGAACCTGACTGAGGCTTGGTTCTGGAACCCTGTGGACAGGGAACTTGACTGAGGTTTTATTCTGGAATCCTGTGGCCTGGGAACATGACATCAGTGGATTCTGGAACCCTGTGGCCGGGGAACATGTCATCAGTGGATTCTGGAACCCTGTGGCCTGGGAACATGAGAACGGTTTGATTCTGGAACCCTGTGGCTTGGGAATATGTCTGAGGTTTGATGGTGGAAACCTGTGGCCTGGCAACATGACTGAGGTTTGTTTCTGGAACCCTGTTCCCTGGGAACATGACTGAGGTTTGCTTCTGGACACCTTTCTCCTGGGAACATGACTGTGGTTTGATTGTGGAATCCTGTGGCCTGCGAACATGACTGAGGTTTGATTCTGGAACCATGTGTCCTGGGAATATGACTGAGCTTTGATTCTGGAAATCTGTGGCCTGGGAACTTGACTGAGGTTTGATGGCAGAAACCTGTGGACTGGAAACATGACTGAGGTTTGATTGTAGAACCCTGTGCCCTGGAAACATGACTGCGACCTGATACTTGAAACCCATGGCTTGGGAACTTGACATTGGTTTGATTCTTTAACCCTGTGGCCAGGGAACATGACTGAGGCGAGATTCTGGAATCCTGTGCCCAGGAAACATGACTGTGGCTTGGTACTGGAAACCCATGGCCTAGGAATTTGACATTGGTTTGATTCTGGAACCCTGTGGCCTGGGAACATGACTGAGGCGTGATTCTGGAATCCTGCGGCCTGGGAACATGACATCTGTTTAGATTATGGAATACTGTGCCCTGGGAACCTGACTGAAAGCTTGGTTCTGGAATCCTGTGGACTGGGAACATGACTGAGGTTTGATTCTGGAACCATGTGGCCTGGGAATATGACTGTGGTTTGATTTTGGAAACCATGGGCCTGTGAACATGACTGATGTTAGATTGAGGAATCCTGGGGCCTGGGAACATGACATCACTTTGGATTCTGGTACCCTGTTGCCTGGGAACATGAAATCGGTATGATTGTGGAAACCTGTGGTCTGGGAATATGACTGAGGTTTGATGGTGGTACCCTATGGCCTGGCAACATGACTGAGGTTTGATTCTGGATCCCTGTGGCCAGGGAACATGACTGAGGTGTGATTCTGGAAAACTGTGGCCTGGGAATATGACTGAGCTTTGATTCTGGAAATCTGTGGCCTGGGAACTTGACTGAGGTTTGATGGCAGAAATCTGTGGACTGGCAACATTACTGAGGTTTGACTGTTGAACCCTGTGCTCTGGAAACATGACTGCGACCTGATACTTGAAACGCATGGCCTGGGAAATTGACATTGGTTTGAATCTGGAACCCTGTGGACCGGGAACATGACTGAGGTTTTATTCTGGAACCCTGTAGCCTGGGAATATAACTGAGGATTATTTCTGGAACCCGGTGGCCTGGTAACATGACTGAGGCGTGATTCTGGAAAAGTGTGGCCTGGGAATATGACTGAGGTTTGATTCTGGAAATCTGTGGCCTGGGAACTTGACTGAGGTTTGATGGCAGAAATCTGTGGACTGGCAACATGACTGAGGTTTGATTGTAGAACCCTGTGCCCTGGAAACATGACTGCGACCTGATACTTGAAACCCATGGCCTGGGAATTTGACATTGGTTTGATTCTGGAACCCTGTGGCCAGGAACAAGACTGAGGCGTGATTCTGGAATCCTGTTGCCTGGGAACATGACATCTGTTTAGATTGTGGAATACTGGGCCCTGGGAATCTGACTGAGGCTTGGTTTTGGTACCCTATGGACTGGGAACATGACTGAGGTTTTATTCTGGAACCCTGTAGCCTGCGAAAATAACTGAGGATTGTTTCTCTAACCCTGTGGCCTGGGAACATGACATCAGTGGATTCTGGAACCCTGTGGCCTGGGAACATGAGAACGGTTTGATTCTGGAACCCTGTGGCCTGGGAACATGTCTGAGGTTTGATGGTGGAAACCTGTGGCTTGGCAACATGACTGAGGTTTGTTTCTGGAACCCTGTTCCCTGGGAACATGACTGAGGTTTGATTCTGGACACCTTTGTGCTGGGAACATGACTGTGTTCTGATTGTAGAATCATGGGTCCTGCAAACATGACTGAGGTTTGATTCTGGAACCATGTGTCCTGCGAATATGACTGAGGTTTGATATTGGAAATCTTTGGCCTGGGAACTTGACTGAGGTTTGATGGCAGAAACCTGTTGACTGGCAAAATGACTGAGGTTTGATTGTAGAACCCTGTGCCCTGGAAACATGACTGTGGCCTGGTAGTGGAAACCCATGGCCTAGGAGTTTGACATTGGTTTGATTCTGGAACGCTGTGGCCTAGGAACATGACTGAGGCGTGATTCTGGAAAATTGTGACCTGGGAATATGACTGAAGTTTGATTCTGGAAATCTGTGGCCTGGGAACTTGACTGAGGTTTGATGGCAGAAATCTGTGGACTGGCAACATGACTGAGGTTTGATTGTAGAACCCTGTACCCTGGAAACATGACTGAGACCTGATACTTGAAACCCATGGCCTGGGAACTTGACATTGGTTTGATTCTGGAACCCTGTGGCCAGGAACAAGACTGAGGCGTGATTCTGGAATGCTGTGCCCTGGGAACATGACATCTGTTTAGACTGTGGAATACTGGGCCCTGGGAACCTGACTGAGGCTTGGTTCTGGAACCCTGTGGACAGGGAACTTGACTGAGGTTTTATTCTGGAATCCTGTGGCCTGGGAACATGACATCAGTGGATTCTGGAACCCTGTGGCCGGGGAACATGTCATCAGTGGATTCTGGAACCCTGTGGCCTGGGAACATGAGAACGGTTTGATTCTGGAACCCTGTGGCTTGGGAATATGTCTGAGGTTTGATGGTGGAAACCTGTGGCCTGGCAACATGACTGAGGTTTGTTTCTGGAACCCTGTTCCCTGGGAACATGACTGAGGTTTGCTTCTGGACACCTTTCTCCTGGGAACATGACTGTGGTTTGATTGTGGAATCCTGTGGCCTGCGAACATGACTGAGGTTTGATTCTGGAACCATGTGTCCTGGGAATATGACTGAGCTTTGATTCTGGAAATCTGTGGCCTGGGAACTTGACTGAGGTTTGATGGCAGAAACCTGTGGACTGGCAACATGACTGAGGTTTGATTGTAGAACCCTGTACCCTGGAAACATGACTGTGACCTGATACTTGAAACCCATGGCTTGGGAACTTGACATTGGTTTGATTCTTTAACCCTGTGGCCAGGGAACATGACTGAGGCGAGATTCTGGAATCCTGTGCCCAGGAAACATGACTGTGGCTTGGTACTGGAAACCCATGGCCTAGGAATTTGACATTGGTTTGATTCTGGAACCCTGTGGCCTGGGAACATGACTGAGGCGTGATTCTGGAATACTGCGGCCTGGGAACATGACATCTGTTTAGATTATGGAATACTGTGCCCTGGGAACCTGACTGAAAGCTTGGTTCTGGAATCCTGTGGACTGGGAACATGACTGAGGTTTGATTCTGGAACCATGTGGCCTGGGAATATGACTGTGGTTTGATTTTGGAAACCATTGGCCTGTGAACATGACTGATGTTAGATTGAGGAATCCTGGGGCCTGGGAACATGACATCACTTTGGATTCTGGTACCCTGTTGCCTGGGAACATGAAATCGGTTTGATTGTGGAAACCTGTGGTCTGGGAATATGACTGAGGTTTGATGGTGGTACCCTATGGCCTGGCAACATGACTGAGGTTTGATTCTGGATCCCTGTGGCCAGGGAACATGACTGAGGCGTGATTCTGGAAAACTGTGGCTTGGGAATATGACTGAGGTTTGATTCTGGAAATCTGTGGCCTGGGAACTTGACTGAGGTTTGATGGCAGAAATCTGTGGACTGGCAACATTACTGAGGTTTGATTGTTGAACCCTGTGCTCTGGAAACATGACTGCGACCTGATACTTGAAACGCATGGCCTGGGAAATTGACATTGGTTTGATTCTGGAACCCTGTGGACCGGGAACATGACTGAGGTTTTATTCTGGAACCCTGTAGCCTGGGAATATAACTGAGGATTGTTTCTGGAACCCGGTGGCCTGGTAACATGACTGAGGCGTGATTCTGGAAAAGTGTGGCCTGGGAATATGACTGAGGTTTGATTCTGGAAATCTGTGGCCTGGGAACTTGACTGAGGTTTGATGGCAGAAATCTGTGGACTGGCAACATGACTGAGGTTTGATTGTAGAACCCTGTGCCCTGGAAACATGACTGCGACCTGATACTTGAAACCCATGGCCTGGGAATTTGACATTGGTTTGATTCTGGAACCCTGTGGCCAGGGACAAGACTGAGGTGTGATTCTGGAATCCTGTTGCCTGGGAACATGACATCTGTTTAGATTGTGGAATACTGGGCCCTGGGAATCTGACTGAGGCTTGGTTTTGGTACCCTGTGGACTGGGAACATGACTGAGGTTTTATTCTGGAACCCTGTAGCCTGCGAAAATAACTGAGGATTGTTTCTCGAACCCTGTGGCCTGGGAACATGACATCAGTGGATTCTGGAACCCAGTGGCCTGGGAACATGAGAACGGTTTGATTCTGGAACCCTGTGGCCTGGGAACATGTCTGAGGTTTGATGGTGGAAACCTGTGGCTTGGCAACATGACTGAGGTTTGTTTCTGGAACCCTGTTCCCTGGGAACATGACTGAGGTTTGATTCTGGACACCTTTGTGCTGGGAACATGACTGTGTTCTGATTGTAGAATCATGGGTCCTGCAAACATGACTGAGGTTTGATTCTGGAACCATGTGTCCTGCGAATATGACTGAGGTTTGATATTGGAAATCTTTGGCCTGGGAACTTGACTGAGGTTTGATGGCAGAAACCTGTGGACTGGCAAAATGACTGAGGTTTGATTGTAGAACCCTGTGCCCTGGAAACATGACTGTGGCCTGGTAGTGGAAACCCATGGCCTAGGAGTTTGACATTGGTTTGATTCTGGAACGCTGTGGCCTAGGAACATGACTGAGGCGTGATTCTGGAAAAGTGTGACCTGGGAATATGACTGAAGTTTGATTCTGGAAATCTGTGGCCTGGGAACTTGACTGAGGTTTGATGGCAGAAATCTGTGGACTGGCAACATGACTGAGGTTTGATTGTAGAACCCTGTACCCTGGAAACATGACTGAGACCTGATACTTGAAACCCATGGCCTGGGAACTTGACATTGGTTTGATTCTGGAACCCTGTGGCCAGGAACAAGACTGAGGCGTGATTCTGGAATGCTGTGCCCTGGGAACATGACATCTGTT
Source organism: Balaenoptera borealis (assembly GCF_965194805.1). Classification (NCBI taxonomy): domain Eukaryota; kingdom Metazoa; phylum Chordata; class Mammalia; order Artiodactyla; family Balaenopteridae; genus Balaenoptera; species Balaenoptera borealis. Next base: position 268,900 of record NW_028123923.1, read on the forward strand.
TAGACTGTGGAATACTGGGCCCTGGGAACCTGACTGAGGCTTGGTTCTGGAACCCTGTGGACAGGGAACTTGACTGAGGTTTTATTCTAGAATCCTGTGGCCTGGGAACATGACATCAGTGGATTCTGGAACCCTGTGGCCGGGGAACATGTCATCAGTGGATTCTGGAACCCTGTGGCCTGGGAACATGAGAACGGTTTGATTCTGGAACCCTGTGGCTTGGGAATATGTCTGAGGTTTGATGGTGGAAACCTGTGGCCTGGCAACATGACTGAGGTTTGTTTCTGGAACCCTGTTCCCTGGGAACATGACTGAGGTTTGCTTCTGGACACCTTTCTCCTGGGAACATGACTGTGGTTTGATTGTGGAATCCTGTGGCCTGCGAACATGACTGAGGTTTGATTCTGGAACCATGTGTCCTGGGAATATGACTGAGCTTTGATTCTGGAAATCTGTGGCCTGGGAACTTGACTGAGGTTTGATGGCAGAAACCTGTGGACTGGCAACATGACTGAGGTTTGATTGTAGAACCCTGTACCCTGGAAACATGACTGCGACCTGATACTTGAAACCCATGGCTTGGGAACTTGACATTGGTTTGATTCTTTAACCCTGTGGCCAGGGAACATGACTGAGGCGAGATTCTGGAATCCTGTGCCCAGGAAACATGACTGTGGCTTGGTACTGGAAACCCATGGCCTAGGAATTTGACATTGGTTTGATTCTGGAACCCTGTGGCCTGGGAACATGACTGAGGCGTGATTCTGGAATCCTGCGGCCTGGGAACATGACATCTGTTTAGATTATGGAATACTGTGCCCTGGGAACCTGACTGAAAGCTTGGTTCTGGAATCCTGTGGACTGGGAACATGACTGAGGTTTGATTCTGGAACCATGTGGCCTGGGAATATGACTGTGGTTTGATTTTGGAAACCATTGGCCTGTGAACATGACTGATGTTAGATTGAGGAATCCTGGGGCCTGGGAACATGACATCACTTTGGATTCTGGTACCCTGTTGCCTGGGAACATGAAATCGGTTTGATTGTGGAAACCTGTGGTCTGGGAATATGACTGAGGTTTGATGGTGGTACCCTATGGCCTGGCAACATGACTGAGGTTTGATTCTGGATCCCTGTGGCCAGGGAACATGACTGAGGCGTGATTCTGGAAAACTGTGGCTTGGGAATATGACTGAGGTTTGATTCTGGAAATCTGTGGCCTGGGAACTTGACTGAGGTTTGATGGCAGAAATCTGTGGACTGGCAACATTACTGAGGTTTGATTGTTGAACCCTGTGCTCTGGAAACATGACTGAGACCTGATACTTGAAACGCATGGCCTGGGAATTTGACATTGGTTTGATTCTGGAACCCTGTGGACCGGGAACATGACTGAGGTTTTATTCTGGAACCCTGTAGCCTGGGAATATAACTGAGGATTGTTTCTGGAACCCGGTGGCCTGGTAACATGACTGAGGCGTGATTCTGGAAAAGTGTGGCCTGGGAATATGACTGAGGTTTGATTCTGGAAATCTGTGGCCTGGGAACTTGACTGAGGTTTGATGGCAGAAATCTGTGGACTGGCAACATGACTGAGGTTTGATTGTAGAACCCTGTGCCCTGGAAACATGACTGCGACCTGATACTTGAAACCCATGGCCTGGGAATTTGACATTGGTTTGATTCTGGAACCCTGTGGCCAGGAACAAGACTGAGGTGTGATTCTGGAATCCTGTTGCCTGGGAACATGACATCTGTTTAGATTGTGGAATACTGGGCCCTGGGAATCTGACTGAGGCTTGGTTTTGGTACCCTGTGGACTGGGAACATGACTGAGGTTTTATTCTGGAACCCTGTAGCCTGCGAAAATAACTGAGGATTGTTTCTCGAACCCTGTGGCCTGGGAACATGACATCAGTGGATTCTGGAACCCAGTGGCCTGGGAACATGAGAACGGTTTGATTCTGGAACCCTGTGGCCTGGGAACATGTCTGAGGTTTGATGGTGGAAACCTGTGGCTTGGCAACATGACTGAGGTTTGTTTCTGGAACCCTGTTCCCTGGGAACATGACTGAGGTTTGATTCTGGACACCTTTGTGCTGGGAACATGACTGTGTTCTGATTGTAGAATCATGGGTCCTGCAAACATGACTGAGGTTTGATTCTGGAACCATGTGTCCTGCGAATATGACTGAGGTTTGATATTGGAAATCTTTGGCCTGGGAACTTGACTGAGGTTTGATGGCAGAAACCTGTGGACTGGCAACATGACTGAGGTTTGATTGTAGAACCCTGTGCCCTGGAAACATGACTGTGGCCTGGTAGTGGAAACCCATGGCCTAGGAGTTTGACATTGGTTTGATTCTGGAACGCTGTGGCCTAGGAACATGACTGAGGCGTGATTCTGGAAAAGTGTGACCTGGGAATATGACTGAAGTTTGATTCTGGAAATCTGTGGCCTGGGAACTTGACTGAGGTTTGATGGCAGAAATCTGTGGACTGGCAACATGACTGAGGTTTGATTGTAGAACCCTGTACCCTGGAAACATGACTGAGACCTGATACTTGAAACCCATGGCCTGGGAACTTGACATTGGTTTGATTCTGGAACCCTGTGGCCAGGAACAAGACTGAGGCGTGATTCTGGAATGCTGTGCCCTGGGAACATGACATCTGTTTAGATTGTGGAATACTGGGCCCTGGGAACCTGACTGAGGCTTGGTTCTGGAACCCTGTGGACAGGGAACTTGACTGAGGTTTTATTCTGGAATCCTGTGGCCTGGGAACATGAGAACGGTTTGATTCTGGAACCCTGTGGCTTGGGAATATGTCTGAGGTTTGATGGTGGAAACCTGTGGCCTGGCAACATGACTGAGGTTTGTTTCTGGAACCCTGTTCCCTGGGAACATGACTGAGGTTTGCTTCTGGACACCTTTCTCCTGGGAACATGACTGTGGTTTGATTGTGGAATCCTGTGGCCTGCGAACATGACTGAGGTTTGATTCTGGAACCATGTGTCCTGGGAATATGACTGAGCTTTGATTCTGGAAATCTGTGGCCTGGGAACTTGACTGAGGTTTGATGGCAGAAACCTGTGGACTGGCAACATGACTGAGGTTTGATTGTAGAACCCTGTGCCCTGGAAACATGACTGCGACCTGATACTTGAAACCCATGGCTTGGGAACTTGACATTGGTTTGATTCTTTAACCCTGTGGCCAGGGAACATGACTGAGGCGAGATTCTGGAATCCTGTGCCCAGGAAACATGACTGTGGCTTGGTACTGGAAACCCATGGCCTAGGAATTTGACATTGGTTTGATTCTGGAACCCTGTGGCCTGGGAACATGACTGAGGCGTGATTCTGGAATCCTGCGGCCTGGGAACATGACATCTGTTTAGATTATGGAATACTGTGCCCTGGGAACCTGACTGAAAGCTTGGTTCTGGAATCCTGTGGACTGGGAACATGACTGAGGTTTGATTCTGGAACCATGTGGCCTGGGAATATGACTGTGGTTTGATTTTGGAAACCATGGGCCTGTGAACATGACTGATGTTAGATTGAGGAATCCTGGGGCCTGGGAACATGACATCACTTTGGATTCTGGTACCCTGTTGCCTGGGAACATGAAATCGGTTTGATTGTGGAAACCTGTGGTCTGGGAATATGACTGAGGTTTGATGGTGGTACCCTATGGCCTGGCAACATGACTGAGGTTTGATTCTGGATCCCTGTGGCCAGGGAACATGACTGAGGCGTGATTCTGGAAAACTGTGGCCTGGGAATATGACTGAGCTTTGATTCTGGAAATCTGTGGCCTGGGAACTTGACTGAGGTTTGATGGCAGAAATCTGTGGACTGGCAACATTACTGAGGTTTGACTGTTGAACCCTGTGCTCTGGAAACATGACTGCGACCTGATACTTGAAACGCATGGCCTGGGAAATTGACATTGGCTTGATTCTGGAACCCTGTGGACCGGGAACATGACTGAGGTTTTATTCTGGAACCCTGTAGCCTGGGAATATAACTGAGGATTATTTCTGGAACCCGGTGGCCTGGTAACATGACTGAGGCGTGATTCTGGAAAAGTGTGGCCTGGGAATATGACTGAGGTTTGATTCTGGAAATCTGTGGCCTGGGAACTTGACTGAGGTTTGATGGCAGAAATCTGTGGACTGGCAACATGACTGAGGTTTGATTGTAGAACCCTGTGCCCTGGAAACATGACTGCGACCTGATACTTGAAACCCATGGCCTGGGAATTTGACATTGGTTTGATTCTGGAACCCTGTGGCCAGGAACAAGACTGAGGTGTGATTCTGGAATCCTGTTGCCTGGGAACATGACATCTGTTTAGATTGTGGAATACTGGGCCCTGGGAATCTGACTGAGGCTTGGTTTTGGTACCCTATGGACTGGGAACATGACTGAGGTTTTATTCTGGAACCCTGTAGCCTGCGAAAATAACTGAGGATTGTTTCTCGAACCCTGTGGCCTGGGAACATGACATCAGTGGATTCTGGAACCCTGTGGCCTGGGAACATGAGAACGGTTTGATTCTGCAACCCTGTGGCCTGGGAACATGTCTGAGGTTTGATGGTGGAAACCTGTGGCTTGGCAACATGACTGAGGTTTGTTTCTGGAACCCTGTTCCCTGGGAACATGACTGAGGTTTGATTCTGGACACCTTTGTGCTGGGAACATGACTGTGTTCTGATTGTAGAATCATGGGTCCTGCAAACATGACTGAGGTTTGATTCTGGAACCATGTGTCCTGCGAATATGACTGAGGTTTGATATTGGAAATCTTTGGCCTGGGAACTTGACTGAGGTTTGATGGCAGAAACCTGTTGACTGGCAAAATGACTGAGGTTTGATTGTAGAACCCTGTGCCCTGGAAACATGACTGTGGCCTGGTAGTGGAAACCCATGGCCTAGGAGTTTGACATTGGTTTGATTCTGGAACGCTGTGGCCTAGGAACATGACTGAGGCGTGATTCTGGAAAAGTGTGACCTGGGAATATGACTGAAGTTTGATTCTGGAAATCTGTGGCCTGGGAACTTGACTGAGGTTTGATGGCAGAAATCTGTGGACTGGCAACATGACTGAGGTTTGATTGTAGAACCCTGTACCCTGGAAACATGACTGAGACCTGATACTTGAAACCCATGGCCTGGGAACTTGACATTGGTTTGATTCTGGAACCCTGTGGCCAGGAACAAGACTGAGGCGTGATTCTGGAATGCTGTGCCCTGGGAACATGACATCTGTTTAGATTGTGGAATACTGGGCCCTGGGAACCTGACTGAGGCTTGGTTCTGGAACCCTGTGGACAGGGAACTTGACTGAGGTTTTATTCTGGAATCCTGTGGCCTGGGAACATGACATCAGTGGATTCTGGAACCCTGTGGCCGGGGAACATGTCATCAGTGGATTCTGGAACCCTGTGGCCTGGGAACATGAGAACGGTTTGATTCTGGAACCCTGTGGCTTGGGAATATGTCTGAGGTTTGATGGTGGAAACCTGTGGCCTGGCAACATGACTGAGGTTTGTTTCTGGAACCCTGTTCCCTGGGAACATGACTGAGGTTTGCTTCTGGACACCTTTCTCCTGGGAACATGACTGTGGTTTGATTGTGGAATCCTGTGGCCTGCGAACATGACTGAGGTTTGATTCTGGAACCATGTGTCCTGGGAATATGACTGAGCTTTGATTCTGGAAATCTGTGGCCTGGGAACTTGACTGAGGTTTGATGGCAGAAACCTGTGGACTGGCAACATGACTGAGGTTTGATTGTAGAACCCTGTACCCTGGAAACATGACTGCGACCTGATACTTGAAACCCATGGCTTGGGAACTTGACATTGGTTTGATTCTGGAACCCTGTGGCCAGGGAACATGACTGAGGCGAGATTCTGGAATCCTGTGCCCAGGAAACATGACTGTGGCTTGGTACTGGAAACCCATGGCCTAGGAATTTGACATTGGTTTGATTCTGGAACCCTGTGGCCTGGGAACATGACTGAGGCGTGATTCTGGAATCCTGCGGCCTGGGAACATGACATCTGTTTAGATTATGGAATACTGTGCCCTGGGAACCTGACTGAAAGCTTGGTTCTGGAATCCTGTGGACTGGGAACATGACTGAGGTTTGATTCTGGAACCATGTGGCCTGGGAATATGACTGTGGTTTGATTTTGGAAACCATTGGCCTGTGAACATGACTGATGTTAGATTGAGGAATCCTGGGGCCTGGGAACATGACATCACTTTGGATTCTGGTACCCTGTTGCCTGGGAACATGAAATCGGTTTGATTGTGGAAACCTGTGGTCTGGGAATATGACTGAGGTTTGATGGTGGTACCCTATGGCCTGGCAACATGACTGAGGTTTGATTCTGGATCCCTGTGGCCAGGGAACATGACTGAGGCGTGATTCTGGAAAACTGTGGCCTGGGAATATGACTGAGGTTTGATTCTGGAAATCTGTGGCCTGGGAACTTGACTGAGGTTTGATGGCAGAAATCTGTGGACTGGCAACATTACTGAGGTTTGATTGTTGAACCCTGTGCCCTGGAAACATGACTGCGACCTGATACTTGAAACGCATGGCCTGGGAAATTGACATTGGTTTGATTCTGGAACCCTGTGGCCAGGAACAAGACTGAGGTGTGATTCTGGAATCCTGTTGCCTGGGAACATGACATCTGTTTAGATTGTGGAATACTGGGCCCTGGGAATCTGACTGAGGCTTGGTTTTGGTACCCTGTGGACTGGGAACATGACTGAGGTTTTATTCTGGAACCCTGTAGCCTGCGAAAATAACTGAGGATTGTTTCTCGAACCCTGTGGCCTGGGAACATGACATCAGTGGATTCTGGAACCCTGTGGCCTGGGAACATGAGAACGGTTTGATTCTGGAACCCTGTGGCCTGGGAACATGTCTGAGGTTTGATGGTGGAAACCTGTGGCTTGGCAACATGACTGAGGTTTGTTTCTGGAACCCTGTTCCCTGGGAACATGACTGAGGTTTGATTCTGGACACCTTTGTGCTGGGAACATGACTGTGTTCTGATTGTAGAATCATGGGTCCTGCAAACATGACTGAGGTTTGATTCTGGAACCATGTGTCCTGCGAATATGACTGAGGTTTGATATTGGAAATCTTTGGCCTGGGAACTTGACTGAGGTTTGATGGCAGAAACCTGTGGACTGGCAACATGACTGAGGTTTGATTGTAGAACCCTGTGCCCTGGAAACATGACTGTGGCCTGGTAGTGGAAACCCATGGCCTAGGAGTTTGACATTGGTTTGATTCTGGAACGCTGTGGCCTGGGAACATGACTGAGGCGTGATTCTGGAAAAGTGTGGCCTGGGAATATGACTGAGGTTTGATTCTGGAAATCTGTGGCCTGGGAACTTGACTGAGGTTTGATGGCAGAAATCTGTGGACTGGCAACATGACTGAGGTTTGATTGTAGAACCCTGTACCCTGGAAACATGACTGAGACCTGATACTTGAAACCCATGGCCTGGGAACTTGACATTGGTTTGATTCTGGAACCCTGTGGCCAGGAACAAGACTGAGGCGTGATTCTGGAATGCTGTGCCCTGGGAACATGACATCTGTTTAGACTGTGGAATACTGGGCCCTGGGAACCTGACTGAGGCTTGGTTCTGGAACCCTGTGGACAGGGAACTTGACTGAGGTTTTATTCTGGAATCCTGTGGCCTGGGAACATGACATCAGTGGATTCTGGAACCCTGTGGCCGGGGAACATGTCATCAGTGGATTCTGGAACCCTGTGGCCTGGGAACATGAGAACGGTTTGATTCTGGAACCCTGTGGCTTGGGAATATGTCTGAGGTTTGATGGTGGAAACCTGTGGCCTGGCAACATGACTGAGGTTTGTTTCTGGAACCCTGTTCCCTGGGAACATGCCTGAGGTTTGCTTCTGGACACCTTTCTCCTGGGAACATGACTGTGGTTTGATTGTGGAATCCTGTGGCTTGCAAACATGACTGAGGTTTGATTCTGGAACCATGTGTCCTGGGAATATGACTGAGCTTTGATTCTGGAAATCTGTGGCCTGGGAACTTGACTGAGGTTTGATGGCAGAAACCTGTGGACTGGCAACATGACTGAGGTTTGATTGTAGAACCCTGTGCCCTGGAAACATGACTGCGACCTGATACTTGAAACCCATGGCTTGGGAACTTGACATTGGTTTGATTCTTTAACCCTGTGGCCAGGGAACATGACTGAGGCGAGATTCTGGAATCCTGTGCCCAGGAAACATGACTGTGGCTTGGTACTGGAAACCCATGGCCTAGGAATTTGACATTGGTTTGATTCTGGAACCCTGTGTCCTGGGAACATGACTGAGGCGTGATTCTGGAATCCTGCGGCCTGGGAACATGACATCTGTTTAGATTATGGAATACTGTGCCCTGGGAACCTGACTGAAAGCTTGGTTCTGGAATCCTGTGGACTGGGAACATGACTGAGGTTTGATTCTGGAACCATGTGGCCTGGGAATATGACTGTGGTTTGATTTTGGAAACCATTGGCCTGTGAACATGACTGATGTTAGATTGAGGAATCCTGGGGCCTGGGAACATGACATCACTTTGGATTCTGGTACCCTGTTGCCTGGGAACATGAAATCGTTTTGATTGTGGAAACCTGTGGTCTGGGAATATGACTGAGGTTTGATGGTGGTACCCTATGGCCTGGCAACATGACTGAGGTTTGATTCTGGATCCCTGTGGCCAGGGAACATGACTGAGGCGTGATTCTGGAAAACTGTGGCCTGGGAATATGACTGAGGTTTGATTCTGGAAATCTGTGGCCTGGGAACTTGACTGAGGTTTGATGGCAGAAATCTGTGGACTGGCAACATTACTGAGGTTTGACTGTTGAACCCTGTGCTCTGGAAACATGACTGCGACCTGATACTTGAAACGCATGGCCTCGGAAATTGACATTGGCTTGATTCTGGAACCCTGTGGACCGGGAACATGACTGAGGTTTTATTCTGGAACCCTGTAGCCTGGGAATATAACTGAGGATTATTTCTGGAACCCGGTGGCCTGGTAACATGACTGAGGCGTGATTCTGGAAAAGTGTGGCCTGGGAATATGACTGAGGTTTGATTCTGGAAATCTGTGGCCTGGGAACTTGACTGAGGTTTGATGGCAGAAATCTGTGGACTGGCAACATGACTGAGGTTTGATTGTAGAACCCTGTGCCCTGGAAACATGACTGCGACCTGATACTTGAAACCCATGGCCTGGGAATTTGACATTGGTTTGATTCTGGAACCCTGTGGCCAGGAACAAGACTGAGGCGTGATTCTGGAATCCTGTTGCCTGGGAACATGACATCTGTTTAGATTGTGGAATACTGGGCCCTGGGAATCTGACTGAGGCTTGGTTTTGGTACCCTATGGACTGGGAACATGACTGAGGTTTTATTCTGGAACCCTGTAGCCTGCGAAAATAACTGAGGATTGTTTCTCGAACCCTGTGGCCTGGGAACATGACATCAGTGGATTCTGGAACCCTGTGGCCTGGGAACATGAGAACGGTTTGATTCTGGAACCCTGTGGCCTGGGAACATGTCTGAGGTTTGATGGTGGAAACCTGTGGCTTGGCAACATGACTGAGGTTTGTTTCTGGAACCCTGTTCCCTGGGAACATGACTGAGGTTTGATTCTGGACACCTTTGTGCTGGGAACATGACTGTGTTCTGATTGTAGAATCATGGGTCCTGCAAACATGACTGAGGTTTGATTCTGGAACCATGTGTCCTGCGAATATGACTGAGGTTTGATATTGGAAATCTTTGGCCTGGGAACTTGACTGAGGTTTGATGGCAGAAACCTGTGGACTGGCAACATGACTGAGGTTTGATTGTAGAACCCTGTGCCCTGGAAACATGACTGTGGCCTGGTAGTGGAAACCCATGGCCTAGGAGTTTGACATTGGTTTGATTCTGGAACGCTGTGGCCTAGGAACATGACTGAGGCGTGATTCTGGAAAAGTGTGACCTGGGAATATGACTGAAGTTTGATTCTGGAAATCTGTGGCCTGGGAACTTGACTGAGGTTTGATGGCAGAAATCTGTGGACTGGCAACATGACTGAGGTTTGATTGTAGAACCCTGTACCCTGGAAACATGACTGAGACCTGATACTTGAAACCCATGGCCTGGGAACTTGACATTGGTTTGATTCTGGAACCCTGTGGCCAGGAACAAGACTGAGGCGTGATTCTGGAATGCTGTGCCCTGGGAACATGACATCTGTTTAGATTGTGGAATACTGGGCCCTGGGAACCTGACTGAGGCTTGGTTCTGGAACCCTGTGGACAGGGAACTTGACTGAGGTTTTATTCTGGAATCCTGTGGCCTGGGAACATGACATCAGTGGATTCTGGAACCCTGTGGCCGGGGAACATGTCATCAGTGGATTCTGGAACCCTGTGGCCTGGGAACATGAGAACGGTTTGATTCTGGAACCCTGTGGCTTGGGAATATGTCTGAGGTTTGATGGTGGAAACCTGTGGCCTGGCAACATGACTGAGGTTTGTTTCTGGAACCCTGTTCCCTGGGAACATGACTGAGGTTTGCTTCTGGACACCTTTCTCCTGGGAACATGACTGTGGTTTGATTGTGGAATCCTGTGGCCTGCGAACATGACTGAGGTTTGATTCTGGAACCATGTGTCCTGGGAATATGACTGAGCTTTGATTCTGGAAATCTGTGGCCTGGGAACTTGACTGAGGTTTGATGGCAGAAACCTGTGGACTGGCAACATGACTGAGGTTTGATTGTAGAACCCTGTACCCTGGAAACATGACTGAGACCTGATACTTGAAACCCATGGCTTGGGAACTTGACATTGGTTTGATTCTTTAACCCTGTGGCCAGGGAACATGACTGAGGCGAGATTCTGGAATCCTGTGCCCAGGAAACATGACTGTGGCTTGGTACTGGAAACCCATGGCCTAGGAATTTGACATTGGTTTGATTCTGGAACCCTGTGGCCTGGGAACATGACTGAGGCGTGATTCTGGAATCCTGCGGCCTGGGAACATGACATCTGTTTAGATTATGGAATACTGGGCCCTGGGAACCTGACTGAGGCTTGGTTCTGGAACCCTGTGGACAGGGAACTTGACTGAGGTTTTATTCTGGAATCCTGTGGCCTGGGAACATGACATCAGTGGATTCTGGAACCCTGTGGCCGGGGAACATGTCATCAGTGGATTCTGGAACCCTGTGGCCTGGGAACATGAGAACGGTTTGATTCTGGAACCCTGTGGCTTGGGAATATGTCTGAGGTTTGATGGTGGAAACCTGTGGCCTGGCAACATGACTGAGGTTTGTTTCTGGAACCCTGTTCCCTGGGAACATGACTGAGGTTTGCTTCTGGACACCTTTCTCCTGGGAACATGACTGTGGTTTGATTGTGGAATCCTGTGGCCTGCGAACATGACTGAGGTTTGATTCTGGAACCATGTGTCCTGGGAATATGACTGAGCTTTGATTCTGGAAATCTGTGGCCTGGGAACTTGACTGAGGTTTGATGGCAGAAACCTGTGGACTGGCAACATGACTGAGGTTTGATTGTAGAACCCTGTACCCTGGAAACATGACTGCGACCTGATACTTGAAACCCATGGCTTGGGAACTTGACATTGGTTTGATTCTTTAACCCTGTGGCCAGGGAACATGACTGAGGCGAGATTCTGGAATCCTGTGCCCAGGAAACATGACTGTGGCTTGGTACTGGAAACCCATGGCCTAGGAATTTGACATTGGTTTGATTCTGGAACCCTGTGGCCTGGGAACATGACTGAGGCGTGATTCTGGAATCCTGCGGCCTGGGAACATGACATCTGTTTAGATTATGGAATACTGTGCCCTGGGAACCTGACTGAAAGCTTGGTTCTGGAATCCTGTGGACTGGGAACATGACTGAGGTTTGATTCTGGAACCATGTGGCCTGGGAATATGACTGTGGTTTGATTTTGGAAACCATTGGCCTGTGAACATGACTGATGTTAGATTGAGGAATCCTGGGGCCTGGGAACATGACATCACTTTGGATTCTGGTACCCTGTTGCCTGGGAACATGAAATCGGTCTGATTGTGGAAACCTGTGGTCTGGGAATATGACTGAGGTTTGATGGCGGTACCCTATGGCCTGGCAACATGACTGAGGTTTGATTCTGGATCCCTGTGGCCAGGGAACATGACCGAGGCGTGATTCTGGAAAACTGTGGCTTGGGAATATGACTGAGGTTTGATTCTGGAAATCTGTGGCCTGGGAACTTGACTGAGGTTTGATGGCAGAAATCTGTGGACTGGCAACATTACTGAGGTTTGATTGTTGAACCCTGTGCTCTGGAAACATGACTGCGACCTGATACTTGAAACGCATGGCATGGGAAATTGACATTGGTTTGCTTCTGGAACCCTGTGGACCGGGAACATGACTGAGGTTTTATTCTGGAACCCTGTAGCCTGGGAATATAACTGAGGATTGTTTCTGGAACCCGGTGGCCTGGTAACATGACTGAGGCGTGATTCTGGAAAAGTGTGGCCTGGGAATATGACTGAGGTTTGATTCTGGAAATCTGTGGCCTGGGAACTTGACTGAGGTTTGATGGCAGAAATCTGTGGACTGGCAACATGACTGAGGTTTGATTGTAGAACCCTGTGCCCTGGAAACATGACTGCGACCTGATACTTGAAACCCATGGCCTGGGAATTTGACATTGGTTTGATTCTGGAACCCTGTGGCCAGGAACAAGACTGAGGTGTGATTCTGGAATCCTGTTGCCTGGGAACATGACATCTGTTTAGATTGTGGAATACTGGGCCCTGGGAATCTGACTGAGGCTTGGTTTTGGTACCCTGTGGACTGGGAACATGACTGAGGTTTTATTCTGGAACCCTGTAGCCTGCGAAAATAACTGAGGATTGTTTCTCGAACCCTGTGGCCTGGGAACATGACATCAGTGGATTCTGGAACCCAGTGGCCTGGGAACATGAGAACGGTTTGATTCTGGAACCCTGTGGCCTGGGAACATGTCTGAGGTTTGATGGTGGAAACCTGTGGCTTGGCAACATGACTGAGGTTTGTTTCTGGAACCCTGTTCCCTGGGAACATGACTGAGGTTTGATTCTGGACACCTTTGTGCTGGGAACATGACTGTGTTCTGATTGTAGAATCATGGGTCCTGCAAACATGACTGAGGTTTGATTCTGGAACCATGTGTCCTGTGAATATGACTGAGGTTTGATATTGGAAATCTTTGGCCTGGGAACTTGACTGAGGTTTGATGGCAGAAACCTGTGGACTGGCAACATGACTGAGGTTTGATTGTAGAACCCTGTGCCCTGGAAACATGACTGTGGCCTGGTAGTGGAAACCCATGGCCTAGGAGTTTGACATTGGTTTGATTCTGGAACGCTGTGGCCTAGGAACATGACTGAGGCGTGATTCTGGAAAAGTGTGACCTGGGAATATGACTGAAGTTTGATTCTGGAAATCTGTGGCCTGGGAACTTGACTGAGGTTTGATGGCAGAAATCTGTGGACTGGCAACATGACTGAGGTTTGATTGTAGAACCCTGTACCCTGGAAACATGACTGAGACCTGATACTTGAAACCCATGGCCTGGGAACTTGACATTGGTTTGATTCTGGAACCCTGTGGCCAGGAACAAGACTGAGGCGTGATTCTGGAATGCTGTGCCCTGGGAACATGACATCTGTTTAGACTGTGGAATACTGGGCCCTGGGAACCTGACTGAGGCTTGGTTCTGGAACCCTGTGGACAGGGAACTTGACTGAGGTTTTATTCTGGAATCCTGTGGCCTGGGAACATGACATCAGTGGATTCTGGAACCCTGTGGCCGGGGAACATGTCATCAGTGGATTCTGGAACCCTGTGGCCTGGGAACATGAGAACGGTTTGATTCTGGAACCCTGTGGCTTGGGAATATGTCTGAGGTTTGATGGTGGAAACCTGTGGCCTGGCAACATGACTGAGGTTTGTTTCTGGAACCCTGTTCCCTGGGAACATGACTGAGGTTTGCTTCTGGACACCTTTCTCCTGGGAACATGACTGTGGTTTGATTGTGGAATCCTGTGGCCTGCGAACATGACTGAGGTTTGATTCTGGAACCATGTGTCCTGGGAATATGACTGAGCTTTGATTCTGGAAATCTGTGGCCTGGGAACTTGACTGAGGTTTGATGGCAGAAACCTGTGGACTGGCAACATGACTGAGGTTTGATTGTAGAACCCTGTACCCTGGAAACATGACTGCGACCTGATACTTGAAACCCATGGCTTGGGAACTTGACATTGGTTTGATTCTTTAACCCTGTGGCCAGGGAACATGACTGAGGCGAGATTCTGGAATCCTGTGCCCAGGAAACATGACTGTGGCTTGGTACTGGAAACCCATGGCCTAGGAATTTGACATTGGTTTGATTCTGGAACCCTGTGGCCTGGGAACATGACTGAGGCGTGATTCTGGAATCCTGCGGCCTGGGAACATGACATCTGTTTAGATTATGGAATACTGTGCCCTGGGAACCTGACTGAAAGCTTGGTTCTGGAATCCTGTGGACTGGGAACATGACTGAGGTTTGATTCTGGAACCATGTGGCCTGGGAATATGACTGTGGTTTGATTTTGGAAACCATTGGCCTGTGAACATGACTGATGTTAGATTGAGGAATCCTGGGGCCTGGGAACATGACATCACTTTGGATTCTGGTACCCTGTTGCCTGGGAACATGAAATCGGTTTGATTGTGGAAACCTGTGGTCTGGGAATATGACTGAGGTTTGATGGTGGTACCCTATGGCCTGGCAACATGACTGAGGTTTGATTCTGGATCCCTGTGGCCAGGGAACATGACTGAGGCGTGATTCTGGAAAACTGTGGCTTGGGAATATGACTGAGGTTTGATTCTGGAAATCTGTGGCCTGGGAACTTGACTGAGGTTTGATGGCAGAAATCTGTGGACTGGCAACATTACTGAGGTTTGATTGTTGAACCCTGTGCTCTGGAAACATGACTGAGACCTGATACTTGAAACGCATGGCCTGGGAATTTGACATTGGTTTGATTCTGGAACCCTGTGGACCGGGAACATGACTGAGGTTTTATTCTGGAACCCTGTAGCCTGGGAATATAACTGAGGATTGTTTCTGGAACCCGGTGGCCTGGTAACATGACTGAGGCGTGATTCTGGAAAAGTGTGGCCTGGGAATATGACTGAGGTTTGATTCTGGAAATCTGTGGCCTGGGAACTTGACTGAGGTTTGATGGCAGAAATCTGTGGACTGGCAACATGACTGAGGTTTGATTGTAGAACCCTGTGCCCTGGAAACATGACTGCGACCTGATACTTGAAACCCATGGCCTGGGAATTTGACATTGGTTTGATTCTGGAACCCTGTGGCCAGGAACAAGACTGAGGTGTGATTCTGGAATCCTGTTGCCTGGGAACATGACATCTGTTTAGATTGTGGAATACTGGGCCCTGGGAATCTGACTGAGGCTTGGTTTTGGTACCCTGTGGACTGGGAACATGACTGAGGTTTTATTCTGGAACCCTGTAGCCTGCGAAAATAACTGAGGATTGTTTCTCGAACCCTGTGGCCTGGGAACATGACATCAGTGGATTCTGGAACCCAGTGGCCTGGGAACATGAGAACGGTTTGATTCTGGAACCCTGTGGCCTGGGAACATGTCTGAGGTTTGATGGTGGAAACCTGTGGCTTGGCAACATGACTGAGGTTTGTTTCTGGAACCCTGTTCCCTGGGAACATGACTGAGGTTTGATTCTGGACACCTTTGTGCTGGGAACATGACTGTGTTCTGATTGTAGAATCATGGGTCCTGCAAACATGACTGAGGTTTGATTCTGGAACCATGTGTCCTGCGAATATGACTGAGGTTTGATATTGGAAATCTTTGGCCTGGGAACTTGACTGAGGTTTGATGGCAGAAACCTGTGGACTGGCAACATGACTGAGGTTTGATTGTAGAACCCTGTGCCCTGGAAACATGACTGTGGCCTGGTAGTGGAAACCCATGGCCTAGGAGTTTGACATTGGTTTGATTCTGGAACGCTGTGGCCTAGGAACATGACTGAGGCGTGATTCTGGAAAAGTGTGACCTGGGAATATGACTGAAGTTTGATTCTGGAAATCTGTGGCCTGGGAACTTGACTGAGGTTTGATGGCAGAAATCTGTGGACTGGCAACATGACTGAGGTTTGATTGTAGAACCCTGTACCCTGGAAACATGACTGAGACCTGATACTTGAAACCCATGGCCTGGGAACTTGACATTGGTTTGATTCTGGAACCCTGTGGCCAGGAACAAGACTGAGGCGTGATTCTGGAATGCTGTGCCCTGGGAACATGACATCTGTTTAGATTGTGGAATACTGGGCCCTGGGAACCTGACTGAGGCTTGGTTCTGGAACCCTGTGGACAGGGAACTTGACTGAGGTTTTATTCTGGAATCCTGTGGCCTGGGAACATGACATCAGTGGATTCTGGAACCCTGTGGCCGGGGAACATGTCATCAGTGGATTCTGGAACCCTGTGGCCTGGGAACATGAGAACGGTTTGATTCTGGAACCCTGTGGCTTGGGAATATGTCTGAGGTTTGATGGTGGAAACCTGTGGCCTGGCAACATGACTGAGGTTTGTTTCTGGAACCCTGTTCCCTGGGAACATGACTGAGGTTTGCTTCTGGACACCTTTCTCCTGGGAACATGACTGTGGTTTGATTGTGGAATCCTGTGGCCTGCGAACATGACTGAGGTTTGATTCTGGAACCATGTGTCCTGGGAATATGACTGAGCTTTGATTCTGGAAATCTGTGGCCTGGGAACTTGACTGAGGTTTGATGGCAGAAACCTGTGGACTGGCAACATGACTGAGGTTTGATTGTAGAACCCTGTGCCCTGGAAACATGACTGCGACCTGATACTTGAAACCCATGGCTTGGGAACTTGACATTGGTTTGATTCTTTAACCCTGTGGCCAGGGAACATGACTGAGGCGAGATTCTGGAATCCTGTGCCCAGGAAACATGACTGTGGCTTGGTACTGGAAACCCATGGCCTAGGAATTTGACATTGGTTTGATTCTGGAACCCTGTGGCCTGGGAACATGACTGAGGCGTGATTCTGGAATCCTGCGGCCTGGGAACATGACATCTGTTTAGATTATGGAATACTGTGCCCTGGGAACCTGACTGAAAGCTTGGTTCTGGAATCCTGTGGACTGGGAACATGACTGAGGTTTGATTCTGGAACCATGTGGCCTGGGAATATGACTGTGGTTTGATTTTGGAAACCATTGGCCTGTGAACATGACTGATGTTAGATTGAGGAATCCTGGGGCCTGGGAACATGACATCACTTTGGATTCTGGTACCCTGTTGCCTGGGAACATGAAATCGGTTTGATTGTGGAAACCTGTGGTCTGGGAATATGACTGAGGTTTGATGGTGGTACCCTATGGCCTGGCAACATGACTGAGGTTTGATTCTGGATCCCTGTGGCCAGGGAACATGACTGAGGCGTGATTCTGGAAAACTGTGGCTTGGGAATATGACTGAGGTTTGATTCTGGAAATCTGTGGCCTGGGAACTTGACTGAGGTTTGATGGCAGAAATCTGTGGACTGGCAACATTACTGAGGTTTGATTGTTGAACCCTGTGCTCTGGAAACATGACTGAGACCTGATACTTGAAACGCATGGCCTGGGAATTTGACATTGGTTTGATTCTGGAACGCTGTGGACCGGGAACATGACTGAGGTTTTATTCTGGAACCCTGTAGCCTGGGAATATAACTGAGGATTGTTTCTGGAACCCGGTGGCCTGGTAACATGACTGAGGCGTGATTCTGGAAAAGTGTGGCCTGGGAATATGACTGAGGTTTGATTCTGGAAATCTGTGGCCTGGGAACTTGACTGAGGTTTGATGGCAGAAATCTGTGGACTGGCAACATGACTGAGGTTTGATTGTAGAACCCTGTGCCCTGGAAACATGACTGCGACCTGATACTTGAAACCCATGGCCTGGGAATTTGACATTGGTTTGATTCTGGAACCCTGTGGCCAGGAACAAGACTGAGGTGTGATTCTGGAATCCTGTTGCCTGGGAACATGACATCTGTTTAGATTGTGGAATACTGGGCCCTGGGAATCTGACTGAGGCTTGGTTTTGGTACCCTGTGGACTGGGAACATGACTGAGGTTTTATTCTGGAACCCTGTAGCCTGCGAAAATAACTGAGGATTGTTTCTCGAACCCTGTGGCCTGGGAACATGACATCAGTGGATTCTGGAACCCAGTGGCCTGGGAACATGAGAACGGTTTGATTCTGGAACCCTGTGGCCTGGGAACATGTCTGAGGTTTGATGGTGGAAACCTGTGGCTTGGCAACATGACTGAGGTTTGTTTCTGGAACCCTGTTCCCTGGGAACATGACTGAGGTTTGATTCTGGACACCTTTGTGCTGGGAACATGACTGTGTTCTGATTGTAGAATCATGGGTCCTGCAAACATGACTGAGGTTTGATTCTGGAACCATGTGTCCTGCGAATATGACTGAGGTTTGATATTGGAAATCTTTGGCCTGGGAACTTGACTGAGGTTTGATGGCAGAAACCTGTGGACTGGCAACATGACTGAGGTTTGATTGTAGAACCCTGTGCCCTGGAAACATGACTGTGGCCTGGTAGTGGAAACCCATGGCCTAGGAGTTTGACATTGGTTTGATTCTGGAACGCTGTGGCCTAGGAACATGACTGAGGCGTGATTCTGGAAAAGTGTGACCTGGGAATATGACTGAAGTTTGATTCTGGAAATCTGTGGCCTGGGAACTTGACTGAGGTTTGATGGCAGAAATCTGTGGACTGGCAACATGACTGAGGTTTGATTGTAGAACCCTGTACCCTGGAAACATGACTGAGACCTGATACTTGAAACCCATGGCCTGGGAACTTGACATTGGTTTGATTCTGGAACCCTGTGGCCAGGAACAAGACTGAGGCGTGATTCTGGAATGCTGTGCCCTGGGAACATGACATCTGTTTAGATTGTGGAATACTGGGCCCTGGGAACCTGACTGAGGCTTGGTTCTGGAACCCTGTGGACAGGGAACTTGACTGAGGTTTTATTCTGGAATCCTGTGGCCTGGGAACATGACATCAGTGGATTCTGGAACCCTGTGGCCGGGGAACATGTCATCAGTGGATTCTGGAACCCTGTGGCCTGGGAACATGAGAACGGTTTGATTCTGGAACCCTGTGGCTTGGGAATATGTCTGAGGTTTGATGGTGGAAACCTGTGGCCTGGCAACATGACTGAGGTTTGTTTCTGGAACCCTGTTCCCTGGGAACATGACTGAGGTTTGCTTCTGGACACCTTTCTCCTGGGAACATGACTGTGGTTTGATTGTGGAATCCTGTGGCCTGCGAACATGACTGAGGTTTGATTCTGGAACCATGTGTCCTGGGAATATGACTGAGCTTTGATTCTGGAAATCTGTGGCCTGGGAACTTGACTGAGGTTTGATGGCAGAAACCTGTGGACTGGCAACATGACTGAGGTTTGATTGTAGAACCCTGTGCCCTGGAAACATGACTGCGACCTGATACTTGAAACCCATGGCTTGGGAACTTGACATTGGTTTGATTCTTTAACCCTGTGGCCAGGGAACATGACTGAGGCGAGATTCTGGAATCCTGTGCCCAGGAAACATGACTGTGGCTTGGTACTGGAAACCCATGGCCTAGGAATTTGACATTGGTTTGATTCTGGAACCCTGTGGCCTGGGAACATGACTGAGGCGTGATTCTGGAATCCTGCGGCCTGGGAACATGACATCTGTTTAGATTATGGAATACTGTGCCCTGGGAACCTGACTGAAAGCTTGGTTCTGGAATCCTGTGGACTGGGAACATGACTGAGGTTTGATTCTGGAACCATGTGGCCTGGGAATATGACTGTGGTTTGATTTTGGAAACCATGGGCCTGTGAACATGACTGATGTTAGATTGAGGAATCCTGGGGCCTGGGAACATGACATCACTTTGGATTCTGGTACCCTGTTGCCTGGGAACATGAAATCGGTTTGATTGTGGAAACCTGTGGTCTGGGAATATGACTGAGGTTTGATGGTGGTACCCTATGGCCTGGCAACATGACTGAGGTTTGATTCTGGATCCCTGTGGCCAGGGAACATGACTGAGGCGTGATTCTGGAAAACTGTGGCCTGGGAATATGACTGAGCTTTGATTCTGGAAATCTGTGGCCTGGGAACTTGACTGAGGTTTGATGGCAGAAATCTGTGGACTGGCAACATTACTGAGGTTTGACTGTTGAACCCTGTGCTCTGGAAACATGACTGCGACCTGATACTTGAAACGCATGGCCTGGGAAATTGACATTGGCTTGATTCTGGAACCCTGTGGACCGGGAACATGACTGAGGTTTTATTCTGGAACCCTGTAGCCTGGGAATATAACTGAGGATTATTTCTGGAACCCGGTGGCCTGGTAACATGACTGAGGCGTGATTCTGGAAAAGTGTGGCCTGGGAATATGACTGAGGTTTGATTCTGGAAATCTGTGGCCTGGGAACTTGACTGAGGTTTGATGGCAGAAATCTGTGGACTGGCAACATGACTGAGGTTTGATTGTAGAACCCTGTGCCCTGGAAACATGACTGCGACCTGATACTTGAAACCCATGGCCTGGGAATTTGACATTGGTTTGATTCTGGAACCCTGTGGCCAGGAACAAGACTGAGGTGTGATTCTGGAATCCTGTTGCCTGGGAACATGACATCTGTTTAGATTGTGGAATACTGGGCCCTGGGAATCTGACTGAGGCTTGGTTTTGGTACCCTATGGACTGGGAACATGACTGAGGTTTTATTCTGGAACCCTGTAGCCTGCGAAAATAACTGAGGATTGTTTCTCGAACCCTGTGGCCTGGGAACATGACATCAGTGGATTCTGGAACCCTGTGGCCTGGGAACATGAGAACGGTTTGATTCTGCAACCCTGTGGCCTGGGAACATGTCTG
Source organism: Balaenoptera borealis (assembly GCF_965194805.1). Classification (NCBI taxonomy): domain Eukaryota; kingdom Metazoa; phylum Chordata; class Mammalia; order Artiodactyla; family Balaenopteridae; genus Balaenoptera; species Balaenoptera borealis. The sequence continues at coordinate 290,057 of NW_028123923.1, forward strand.
AGGTTTGATGGTGGAAACCTGTGGCTTGGCAACATGACTGAGGTTTGTTTCTGGAACCCTGTTCCCTGGGAACATGACTGAGGTTTGATTCTGGACACCTTTGTGCTGGGAACATGACTGTGTTCTGATTGTAGAATCATGGGTCCTGCAAACATGACTGAGGTTTGATTCTGGAACCATGTGTCCTGCGAATATGACTGAGGTTTGATATTGGAAATCTTTGGCCTGGGAACTTGACTGAGGTTTGATGGCAGAAACCTGTTGACTGGCAAAATGACTGAGGTTTGATTGTAGAACCCTGTGCCCTGGAAACATGACTGTGGCCTGGTAGTGGAAACCCATGGCCTAGGAGTTTGACATTGGTTTGATTCTGGAACGCTGTGGCCTAGGAACATGACTGAGGCGTGATTCTGGAAAAGTGTGACCTGGGAATATGACTGAAGTTTGATTCTGGAAATCTGTGGCCTGGGAACTTGACTGAGGTTTGATGGCAGAAATCTGTGGACTGGCAACATGACTGAGGTTTGATTGTAGAACCCTGTACCCTGGAAACATGACTGAGACCTGATACTTGAAACCCATGGCCTGGGAACTTGACATTGGTTTGATTCTGGAACCCTGTGGCCAGGAACAAGACTGAGGCGTGATTCTGGAATGCTGTGCCCTGGGAACATGACATCTGTTTAGATTGTGGAATACTGGGCCCTGGGAACCTGACTGAGGCTTGGTTCTGGAACCCTGTGGACAGGGAACTTGACTGAGGTTTTATTCTGGAATCCTGTGGCCTGGGAACATGACATCAGTGGATTCTGGAACCCTGTGGCCGGGGAACATGTCATCAGTGGATTCTGGAACCCTGTGGCCTGGGAACATGAGAACGGTTTGATTCTGGAACCCTGTGGCTTGGGAATATGTCTGAGGTTTGATGGTGGAAACCTGTGGCCTGGCAACATGACTGAGGTTTGTTTCTGGAACCCTGTTCCCTGGGAACATGACTGAGGTTTGCTTCTGGACACCTTTCTCCTGGGAACATGACTGTGGTTTGATTGTGGAATCCTGTGGCCTGCGAACATGACTGAGGTTTGATTCTGGAACCATGTGTCCTGGGAATATGACTGAGCTTTGATTCTGGAAATCTGTGGCCTGGGAACTTGACTGAGGTTTGATGGCAGAAACCTGTGGACTGGCAACATGACTGAGGTTTGATTGTAGAACCCTGTGCCCTGGAAACATGACTGCGACCTGATACTTGAAACCCATGGCTTGGGAACTTGACATTGGTTTGATTCTTTAACCCTGTGGCCAGGGAACATGACTGAGGCGAGATTCTGGAATCCTGTGCCCAGGAAACATGACTGTGGCTTGGTACTGGAAACCCATGGCCTAGGAATTTGACATTGGTTTGATTCTGGAACCCTGTGGCCTGGGAACATGACTGAGGCGTGATTCTGGAATCCTGCGGCCTGGGAACATGACATCTGTTTAGATTATGGAATACTGTGCCCTGGGAACCTGACTGAAAGCTTGGTTCTGGAATCCTGTGGACTGGGAACATGACTGAGGTTTGATTCTGGAACCATGTGGCCTGGGAATATGACTGTGGTTTGATTTTGGAAACCATGGGCCTGTGAACATGACTGATGTTAGATTGAGGAATCCTGGGGCCTGGGAACATGACATCACTTTGGATTCTGGTACCCTGTTGCCTGGGAACATGAAATCGGTTTGATTGTGGAAACCTGTGGTCTGGGAATATGACTGAGGTTTGATGGTGGTACCCTATGGCCTGGCAACATGACTGAGGTTTGATTCTGGATCCCTGTGGCCAGGGAACATGACTGAGGCGTGATTCTGGAAAACTGTGGCCTGGGAATATGACTGAGCTTTGATTCTGGAAATCTGTGGCCTGGGAACTTGACTGAGGTTTGATGGCAGAAATCTGTGGACTGGCAACATTACTGAGGTTTGACTGTTGAACCCTGTGCTCTGGAAACATGACTGCGACCTGATACTTGAAACGCATGGCCTGGGAAATTGACATTGGCTTGATTCTGGAACCCTGTGGACCGGGAACATGACTGAGGTTTTATTCTGGAACCCTGTAGCCTGGGAATATAACTGAGGATTATTTCTGGAACCCGGTGGCCTGGTAACATGACTGAGGCGTGATTCTGGAAAAGTGTGGCCTGGGAATATGACTGAGGTTTGATTCTGGAAATCTGTGGCCTGGGAACTTGACTGAGGTTTGATGGCAGAAATCTGTGGACTGGCAACATGACTGAGGTTTGATTGTAGAACCCTGTGCCCTGGAAACATGACTGCGACCTGATACTTGAAACCCATGGCCTGGGAATTTGACATTGGTTTGATTCTGGAACCCTGTGGCCAGGAACAAGACTGAGGTGTGATTCTGGAATCCTGTTGCCTGGGAACATGACATCTGTTTAGATTGTGGAATACTGGGCCCTGGGAATCTGACTGAGGCTTGGTTTTGGTACCCTATGGACTGGGAACATGACTGAGGTTTTATTCTGGAACCCTGTAGCCTGCGAAAATAACTGAGGATTGTTTCTCGAACCCTGTGGCCTGGGAACATGACATCAGTGGATTCTGGAACCCTGTGGCCTGGGAACATGAGAACGGTTTGATTCTGCAACCCTGTGGCCTGGGAACATGTCTGAGGTTTGATGGTGGAAACCTGTGGCTTGGCAACATGACTGAGGTTTGTTTCTGGAACCCTGTTCCCTGGGAACATGACTGAGGTTTGATTCTGGACACCTTTGTGCTGGGAACATGACTGTGTTCTGATTGTAGAATCATGGGTCCTGCAAACATGACTGAGGTTTGATTCTGGAACCATGTGTCCTGCGAATATGACTGAGGTTTGATATTGGAAATCTTTGGCCTGGGAACTTGACTGAGGTTTGATGGCAGAAACCTGTGGACTGGCAAAATGACTGAGGTTTGATTGTAGAACCCTGTGCCCTGGAAACATGACTGTGGCCTGGTAGTGGAAACCCATGGCCTAGGAGTTTGACATTGGTTTGATTCTGGAACGCTGTGGCCTAGGAACATGACTGAGGCGTGATTCTGGAAAAGTGTGACCTGGGAATATGACTGAAGTTTGATTCTGGAAATCTGTGGCCTGGGAACTTGACTGAGGTTTGATGGCAGAAATCTGTGGACTGGCAACATGACTGAGGTTTGATTGTAGAACCCTGTACCCTGGAAACATGACTGAGACCTGATACTTGAAACCCATGGCCTGGGAACTTGACATTGGTTTGATTCTGGAACCCTGTGGCCAGGAACAAGACTGAGGCGTGATTCTGGAATGCTGTGCCCTGGGAACATGACATCTGTTTAGATTGTGGAATACTGGGCCCTGGGAACCTGACTGAGGCTTGGTTCTGGAACCCTGTGGACAGGGAACTTGACTGAGGTTTTATTCTGGAATCCTGTGGCCTGGGAACATGACATCAGTGGATTCTGGAACCCTGTGGCCGGGGAACATGTCATCAGTGGATTCTGGAACCCTGTGGCCTGGGAACATGAGAACGGTTTGATTCTGGAACCCTGTGGCTTGGGAATATGTCTGAGGTTTGATGGTGGAAACCTGTGGCCTGGCAACATGACTGAGGTTTGTTTCTGGAACCCTGTTCCCTGGGAACATGACTGAGGTTTGCTTCTGGACACCTTTCTCCTGGGAACATGACTGTGGTTTGATTGTGGAATCCTGTGGCCTGCGAACATGACTGAGGTTTGATTCTGGAACCATGTGTCCTGGGAATATGACTGAGCTTTGATTCTGGAAATCTGTGGCCTGGGAACTTGACTGAGGTTTGATGGCAGAAACCTGTGGACTGGCAACATGACTGAGGTTTGATTGTAGAACCCTGTACCCTGGAAACATGACTGCGACCTGATACTTGAAACCCATGGCTTGGGAACTTGACATTGGTTTGATTCTTTAACCCTGTGGCCAGGGAACATGACTGAGGCGAGATTCTGGAATCCTGTGCCCAGGAAACATGACTGTGGCTTGGTACTGGAAACCCATGGCCTAGGAATTTGACATTGGTTTGATTCTGGAACCCTGTGGCCTGGGAACATGACTGAGGCGTGATTCTGGAATCCTGCGGCCTGGGAACATGACATCTGTTTAGATTATGGAATACTGTGCCCTGGGAACCTGACTGAAAGCTTGGTTCTGGAATCCTGTGGACTGGGAACATGACTGAGGTTTGATTCTGGAACCATGTGGCCTGGGAATATGACTGTGGTTTGATTTTGGAAACCATTGGCCTGTGAACATGACTGATGTTAGATTGAGGAATCCTGGGGCCTGGGAACATGACATCACTTTGGATTCTGGTACCCTGTTGCCTGGGAACATGAAATCGGTTTGATTGTGGAAACCTGTGGTCTGGGAATATGACTGAGGTTTGATGGCGGTACCCTATGGCCTGGCAACATGACTGAGGTTTGATTCTGGATCCCTGTGGCCAGGGAACATGACTGAGGCGTGATTCTGGAAAACTGTGGCTTGGGAATATGACTGAGGTTTGATTCTGGAAATCTGTGGCCTGGGAACTTGACTGAGGTTTGATGGCAGAAATCTGTGGACTGGCAACATTACTGAGGTTTGATTGTTGAACCCTGTGCTCTGGAAACATGACTGCGACCTGATACTTGAAACGCATGGCCTGGGAAATTGACATTGGTTTGATTCTGGAACCCTGTGGACCGGGAACATGACTGAGGTTTTATTCTGGAACCCTGTAGCCTGGGAATATAACTGAGGATTGTTTCTGGAACCCGGTGGCCTGGTAACATGACTGAGGCGTGATTCTGGAAAAGTGTGGCCTGGGAATATGACTGAGGTTTGATTCTGGAAATCTGTGGCCTGGGAACTTGACTGAGGTTTGATGGCAGAAATCTGTGGACTGGCAACATGACTGAGGTTTGATTGTAGAACCCTGTGCCCTGGAAACATGACTGCGACCTGATACTTGAAACCCATGGCCTGGGAATTTGACATTGGTTTGATTCTGGAACCCTGTGGCCAGGAACAAGACTGAGGCGTGATTCTGGAATCCTGTTGCCTGGGAACATGACATCTGTTTAGATTGTGGAATACTGGGCCCTGGGAATCTGACTGAGGCTTGGTTTTGGTACCCTGTGGACTGGGAACATGACTGAGGTTTTATTCTGGAACCCTGTAGCCTGCGAAAATAACTGAGGATTGTTTCTCGAACCCTGTGGCCTGGGAACATGACATCAGTGGATTCTGGAACCCTGTGGCCTGGGAACATGAGAACGGTTTGATTCTGGAACCCTGTGGCCTGGGAACATGTCTGAGGTTTGATGGTGGAAACCTGTGGCTTGGCAACATGACTGAGGTTTGTTTCTGGAACCCTGTTCCCTGGGAACATGACTGAGGTTTGATTCTGGACACCTTTGTGCTGGGAACATGACTGTGTTCTGATTGTAGAATCATGGGTCCTGCAAACATGACTGAGGTTTGATTCTGGAACCATGTGTCCTGCGAATATGACTGAGGTTTGATATTGGAAATCTTTGGCCTGGGAACTTGACTGAGGTTTGATGGCAGAAACCTGTGGACTGGCAACATGACTGAGGTTTGATTGTAGAACCCTGTGCCCTGGAAACATGACTGTGGCCTGGTAGTGGAAACCCATGGCCTAGGAGTTTGACATTGGTTTGATTCTGGAACGCTGTGGCCTAGGAACATGACTGAGGCGTGATTCTGGAAAAGTGTGACCTGGGAATATGACTGAAGTTTGATTCTGGAAATCTGTGGCCTGGGAACTTGACTGAGGTTTGATGGCAGAAATCTGTGGACTGGCAACATGACTGAGGTTTGATTGTAGAACCCTGTACCCTGGAAACATGACTGAGACCTGATACTTGAAACCCATGGCCTGGGAACTTGACATTGGTTTGATTCTGGAACCCTGTGGCCAGGAACAAGACTGAAGCGTGATTCTGGAATGCTGTGCCCTGGGAACATGACATCTGTTTAGACTGTGGAATACTGGGCCCTGGGAACCTGACTGAGGCTTGGTTCTGGAACCCTGTGGACAGGGAACTTGACTGAGGTTTTATTCTGGAATCCTGTGGCCTGGGAACATGACATCAGTGGATTCTGGAACCCTGTGGCCGGGGAACATGTCATCAGTGGATTCTGGAACCCTGTGGCCTGGGAACATGAGAACGGTTTGATTCTGGAACCCTGTGGCTTGGGAATATGTCTGAGGTTTGATGGTGGAAACCTGTGGCCTGGCAACATGACTGAGGTTTGTTTCTGGAACCCTGTTCCCTGGGAACATGACTGAGGTTTGCTTCTGGACACCTTTCTCCTGGGAACATGACTGTGGTTTGATTGTGGAATCCTGTGGCCTGCGAACATGACTGAGGTTTGATTCTGGAACCATGTGTCCTGGGAATATGACTGAGCTTTGATTCTGGAAATCTGTGGCCTGGGAACTTGACTGAGGTTTGATGGCAGAAACCTGTGGACTGGCAACATGACTGAGGTTTGATTGTAGAACCCTGTACCCTGGAAACATGACTGCGACCTGATACTTGAAACCCATGGCTTGGGAACTTGACATTGGTTTGATTCTTTAACCCTGTGGCCAGGGAACATGACTGAGGCGAGATTCTGGAATCCTGTGCCCAGGAAACATGACTGTGGCTTGGTACTGGAAACCCATGGCCTAGGAATTTGACATTGGTTTGATTCTGGAACCCTGTGGCCTGGGAACATGACTGAGGCGTGATTCTGGAATCCTGCGGCCTGGGAACATGACATCTGTTTAGATTATGGAATACTGTGCCCTGGGAACCTGACTGAAAGCTTGGTTCTGGAATCCTGTGGACTGGGAACATGACTGAGGTTTGATTCTGGAACCATGTGGCCTGGGAATATGACTGTGGTTTGATTTTGGAAACCATGGGCCTGTGAACATGACTGATGTTAGATTGAGGAATCCTGGGGCCTGGGAACATGACATCACTTTGGATTCTGGTACCCTGTTGCCTGGGAACATGAAATCGGTTTGATTGTGGAAACCTGTGGTCTGGGAATATGACTGAGGTTTGATGGCGGTACCCTATGGCCTGGCAACATGACTGAGGTTTGATTCTGGATCCCTGTGGCCAGGGAACATGACTGAGGCGTGATTCTGGAAAACTGTGGCTTGGGAATATGACTGAGGTTTGATTCTGGAAATCTGTGGCCTGGGAACTTGACTGAGGTTTGATGGCAGAAATCTGTGGACTGGCAACATTACTGAGGTTTGATTGTTGAACCCTGTGCTCTGGAAACATGACTGCGACCTGATACTTGAAACGCATGGCCTGGGAAATTGACATTGGTTTGATTCTGGAACCCTGTGGACCGGGAACATGACTGAGGTTTTATTCTGGAACCCTGTAGCCTGGGAATATAACTGAGGATTGTTTCTGGAACCCGGTGGCCTGGTAACATGACTGAGGCGTGATTCTGGAAAAGTGTGGCCTGGGAATATGACTGAGGTTTGATTCTGGAAATCTGTGGCCTGGGAACTTGACTGAGGTTTGATGGCAGAAATCTGTGGACTGGCAACATGACTGAGGTTTGATTGTAGAACCCTGTGCCCTGGAAACATGACTGCGACCTGATACTTGAAACCCATGGCCTGGGAATTTGACATTGGTTTGATTCTGGAACCCTGTGGCCAGGAACAAGACTGAGGCGTGATTCTGGAATCCTGTTGCCTGGGAACATGACATCTGTTTAGATTGTGGAATACTGGGCCCTGGGAATCTGACTGAGGCTTGGTTTTGGTACCCTATGGACTGGGAACATGACTGAGGTTTTATTCTGGAACCCTGTAGCCTGCGAAAATAACTGAGGATTGTTTCTCGAACCCTGTGGCCTGGGAACATGACATCAGTGGATTCTGGAACCCTGTGGCCTGGGAACATGAGAACGGTTTGATTCTGGAACCCTGTGGCCTGGGAACATGTCTGAGGTTTGATGGTGGAAACCTGTGGCTTGGCAACATGACTGAGGTTTGTTTCTGGAACCCTGTTCCCTGGGAACATGACTGAGGTTTGATTCTGGACACCTTTGTGCTGGGAACATGACTGTGTTCTGATTGTAGAATCATGGGTCCTGCAAACATGACTGAGGTTTGATTCTGGAACCATGTGTCCTGCGAATATGACTGAGGTTTGATATTGGAAATCTTTGGCCTGGGAACTTGACTGAGGTTTGATGGCAGAAACCTGTGGACTGGCAACATGACTGAGGTTTGATTGTAGAACCCTGTGCCCTGGAAACATGACTGTGGCCTGGTAGTGGAAACCCATGGCCTAGGAGTTTGACATTGGTTTGATTCTGGAACGCTGTGGCCTAGGAACATGACTGAGGCGTGATTCTGGAAAAGTGTGACCTGGGAATATGACTGAAGTTTGATTCTGGAAATCTGTGGCCTGGGAACTTGACTGAGGTTTGATGGCAGAAATCTGTGGACTGGCAACATGACTGAGGTTTGATTGTAGAACCCTGTACCCTGGAAACATGACTGAGACCTGATACTTGAAACCCATGGCCTGGGAACTTGACATTGGTTTGATTCTGGAACCCTGTGGCCAGGAACAAGACTGAAGCGTGATTCTGGAATGCTGTGCCCTGGGAACATGACATCTGTTTAGACTGTGGAATACTGGGCCCTGGGAACCTGACTGAGGCTTGGTTCTGGAACCCTGTGGACAGGGAACTTGACTGAGGTTTTATTCTGGAATCCTGTGGCCTGGGAACATGACATCAGTGGATTCTGGAACCCTGTGGCCGGGGAACATGTCATCAGTGGATTCTGGAACCCTGTGGCCTGGGAACATGAGAACGGTTTGATTCTGGAACCCTGTGGCTTGGGAATATGTCTGAGGTTTGATGGTGGAAACCTGTGGCCTGGCAACATGACTGAGGTTTGTTTCTGGAACCCTGTTCCCTGGGAACATGACTGAGGTTTGCTTCTGGACACCTTTCTCCTGGGAACATGACTGTGGTTTGATTGTGGAATCCTGTGGCCTGCGAACATGACTGAGGTTTGATTCTGGAACCATGTGTCCTGGGAATATGACTGAGCTTTGATTCTGGAAATCTGTGGCCTGGGAACTTGACTGAGGTTTGATGGCAGAAACCTGTGGACTGGCAACATGACTGAGGTTTGATTGTAGAACCCTGTACCCTGGAAACATGACTGCGACCTGATACTTGAAACCCATGGCTTGGGAACTTGACATTGGTTTGATTCTTTAACCCTGTGGCCAGGGAACATGACTGAGGCGAGATTCTGGAATCCTGTGCCCAGGAAACATGACTGTGGCTTGGTACTGGAAACCCATGGCCTAGGAATTTGACATTGGTTTGATTCTGGAACCCTGTGGCCTGGGAACATGACTGAGGCGTGATTCTGGAATCCTGCGGCCTGGGAACATGACATCTGTTTAGATTATGGAATACTGTGCCCTGGGAACCTGACTGAAAGCTTGGTTCTGGAATCCTGTGGACTGGGAACATGACTGAGGTTTGATTCTGGAACCATGTGGCCTGGGAATATGACTGTGGTTTGATTTTGGAAACCATTGGCCTGTGAACATGACTGATGTTAGATTGAGGAATCCTGGGGCCTGGGAACATGACATCACTTTGGATTCTGGTACCCTGTTGCCTGGGAACATGAAATCGGTTTGATTGTGGAAACCTGTGGTCTGGGAATATGACTGAGGTTTGATGGTGGTACCCTATGGCCTGGCAACATGACTGAGGTTTGATTCTGGATCCCTGTGGCCAGGGAACATGACTGAGGCGTGATTCTGGAAAACTGTGGCTTGGGAATATGACTGAGGTTTGATTCTGGAAATCTGTGGCCTGGGAACTTGACTGAGGTTTGATGGCAGAAATCTGTGGACTGGCAACATTACTGAGGTTTGATTGTTGAACCCTGTGCTCTGGAAACATGACTGCGACCTGATACTTGAAACGCATGGCCTGGGAAATTGACATTGGTTTGATTCTGGAACCCTGTGGACCGGGAACATGACTGAGGTTTTATTCTGGAACCCTGTAGCCTGGGAATATAACTGAGGATTGTTTCTGGAACCCGGTGGCCTGGTAACATGACTGAGGCGTGATTCTGGAAAAGTGTGGCCTGGGAATATGACTGAGGTTTGATTCTGGAAATCTGTGGCCTGGGAACTTGACTGAGGTTTGATGGCAGAAATCTGTGGACTGGCAACATGACTGAGGTTTGATTGTAGAACCCTGTGCCCTGGAAACATGACTGCGACCTGATACTTGAAACCCATGGCCTGGGAATTTGACATTGGTTTGATTCTGGAACCCTGTGGCCAGGGACAAGACTGAGGTGTGATTCTGGAATCCTGTTGCCTGGGAACATGACATCTGTTTAGATTGTGGAATACTGGGCCCTGGGAATCTGACTGAGGCTTGGTTTTGGTACCCTGTGGACTGGGAACATGACTGAGGTTTGATTCTGGAACCCTGTAGCCTGCGAAAATAACTGAGGATTGTTTCTCGAACCCTGTGGCCTGGGAACATGACATCAGTGGATTCTGGAACCCAGTGGCCTGGGAACATGAGAACGGTTTGATTCTGGAACCCTGTGGCCTGGGAACATGTCTGAGGTTTGATGGTGGAAACCTGTCGCTTGGCAACATGACTGAGGTTTGTTTCTGGAACCCTGTTCCCTGGGAACATGACTGAGGTTTGATTCTGGACACCTTTGTGCTGGGAACATGACTGTGTTCTGATTGTAGAATCATGGGTCCTGCAAACATGACTGAGGTTTGATTCTGGAACCATGTGTCCTGCGAATATGACTGAGGTTTGATATTGGAAATCTTTGGCCTGGGAACTTGACTGAGGTTTGATGGCAGAAACCTGTGGACTGGCAACATGACTGAGGTTTGATTGTAGAACCCTGTGCCCTGGAAACATGACTGTGGCCTGGTAGTGGAAACCCATGGCCTAGGAGTTTGACATTGGTTTGATTCTGGAACGCTGTGGCCTAGGAACATGACTGAGGCGTGATTCTGGAAAAGTGTGACCTGGGAATATGACTGAAGTTTGATTCTGGAAATCTGTGGCCTGGGAACTTGACTGAGGTTTGATGGCAGAAATCTGTGGACTGGCAACATGACTGAGGTTTGATTGTAGAACCCTGTACCCTGGAAACATGACTGAGACCTGATACTTGAAACCCATGGCCTGGGAACTTGACATTGGTTTGATTCTGGAACCCTGTGGCCAGGAACAAGACTGAGGCGTGATTCTGGAATGCTGTGCCCTGGGAACATGACATCTGTTTAGATTGTGGAATACTGGGCCCTGGGAACCTGACTGAGGCTTGGTTCTGGAACCCTGTGGACAGGGAACTTGACTGAGGTTTTATTCTGGAATCCTGTGGCCTGGGAACATGACATCAGTGGATTCTGGAACCCTGTGGCCGGGGAACATGTCATCAGTGGATTCTGGAACCCTGTGGCCTGGGAACATGAGAACGGTTTGATTCTGGAACCCTGTGGCTTGGGAATATGTCTGAGGTTTGATGGTGGAAACCTGTGGCCTGGCAACATGACTGAGGTTTGTTTCTGGAACCCTGTTCCCTGGGAACATGACTGAGGTTTGCTTCTGGACACCTTTCTCCTGGGAACATGACTGTGGTTTGATTGTGGAATCCTGTGGCCTGCGAACATGACTGAGGTTTGATTCTGGAACCATGTGTCCTGGGAATATGACTGAGCTTTGATTCTGGAAATCTGTGGCCTGGGAACTTGACTGAGGTTTGATGGCAGAAACCTGTGGACTGGCAACATGACTGAGGTTTGATTGTAGAACCCTGTGCCCTGGAAACATGACTGCGACCTGATACTTGAAACCCATGGCTTGGGAACTTGACATTGGTTTGATTCTTTAACCCTGTGGCCAGGGAACATGACTGAGGCGAGATTCTGGAATCCTGTGCCCAGGAAACATGACTGTGGCTTGGTACTGGAAACCCATGGCCTAGGAATTTGACATTGGTTTGATTCTGGAACCCTGTGGCCTGGGAACATGACTGAGGCGTGATTCTGGAATCCTGCGGCCTGGGAACATGACATCTGTTTAGATTATGGAATACTGTGCCCTGGGAACCTGACTGAAAGCTTGGTTCTGGAATCCTGTGGACTGGGAACATGACTGAGGTTTGATTCTGGAACCATGTGGCCTGGGAATATGACTGTGGTTTGATTTTGGAAACCATGGGCCTGTGAACATGACTGATGTTAGATTGAGGAATCCTGGGGCCTGGGAACATGACATCACTTTGGATTCTGGTACCCTGTTGCCTGGGAACATGAAATCGGTATGATTGTGGAAACCTGTGGTCTGGGAATATGACTGAGGTTTGATGGTGGTACCCTATGGCCTGGCAACATGACTGAGGTTTGATTCTGGATCCCTGTGGCCAGGGAACATGACTGAGGTGTGATTCTGGAAAACTGTGGCCTGGGAATATGACTGAGCTTTGATTCTGGAAATCTGTGGCCTGGGAACTTGACTGAGGTTTGATGGCAGAAATCTGTGGACTGGCAACATTACTGAGGTTTGACTGTTGAACCCTGTGCTCTGGAAACATGACTGCGACCTGATACTTGAAACGCATGGCCTGGGAAATTGACATTGGCTTCATTCTGGAACCCTGTGGACCGGGAACATGACTGAGGTTTTATTCTGGAACCCTGTAGCCTGGGAATATAACTGAGGATTATTTCTGGAACCCGGTGGCCTGGTAACATGACTGAGGCGTGATTCTGGAAAAGTGTGGCCTGGGAATATGACTGAGGTTTGATTCTGGAAATCTGTGGCCTGGGAACTTGACTGAGGTTTGATGGCAGAAATCTGTGGACTGGCAACATGACTGAGGTTTGATTGTAGAACCCTGTGCCCTGGAAACATGACTGCGACCTGATACTTGAAACCCATGGCCTGGGAATTTGACATTGGTTTGATTCTGGAACCCTGTGGCCAGGAACAAGACTGAGGCGTGATTCTGGAATCCTGTTGCCTGGGAACATGACATCTGTTTAGATTGTGGAATACTGGGCCCTGGGAATCTGACTGAGGCTTGGTTTTGGTACCCTATGGACTGGGAACATGACTGAGGTTTTATTCTGGAACCCTGTAGCCTGCGAAAATAACTGAGGATTGTTTCTCGAACCCTGTGGCCTGGGAACATGACATCAGTGGATTCTGGAACCCTGTGGCCTGGGAACATGAAATCGGTTTGATTGTGGAAACCTGTGGTCTGGGAATATGACTGAGGTTTGATGGTGGTACCCTATGGCCTGGCAACATGACTGAGGTTTGATTCTGGATCCCTGTGGCCAGGGAACATGACTGAGGCGTGATTCTGGAAAACTGTGGCTTGGGAATATGACTGAGCTTTGATTCTGGAAATCTGTGGCCTGGGAACTTGACTGAGGTTTGATGGCAGAAATCTGTGGACTGGCAACATGACTGAGGTTTGATTGTAGAACCCTGTGCCCTGGAAACATGACTGCGACCTGATACTTGAAACCCATGGCCTGGGAACTTGACATTGGTTTGATTCTGGAACCCTGTGGCCAGGAACAAGACTGAGGCGTGATTCTGGAATGCTGTGCCCTGGGAACATGACATCTGTTTAGATTGTGGAATACTGGGCCCTGGGAATCTGACTGAGGCTTGGTTTTGGTACCCTGTGGACTGGGAACATGACTGAGGTTTTATTCTGGAACCCTGTAGCCTGCGAAAATAAATGAGGATTGTTTCTCGAACCCTGTGGCCTGGGAACATGACATCAGTGGATTCTGGAACCCTGTGGCCTGGGAACATGAGAACGGTTTGATTCTGGAACCCTGTGGCCTGGGAACATGTCTGAGGTTTGATGGTGGAAACCTGTGGCTTGGCAACATGACTGAGGTTTGTTTCTGGAACCCTGTTCCCTGGGAACATGACTGAGGTTTGATTCTGGACACCTTTGTGCTGGGAACATGACTGTGTTCTGATTGTGGAATCATGGGTCCTGCAAACATGACTGAGGTTTGATTCTGGAACCATGTGTCCTGCGAATATGACTGAGGTTTGATATTGGAAATCTTTGGCCTGGGAACTTGACTGAGGTTTGATGGCAGAAACCTGTGGACTGGCAACATGACTGAGGTTTGATTGTAGAACCCTGTGCCCTGGAAACATGACTGTGGCCTGGTAGTGGAAACCCATGGCCTAGGAGTTTGACATTGGTTTGATTCTGGAACGCTGTGGCCTAGGAACATGACTGAGGCGTGATTCTGGAAAAGTGTGGCCTGGGAATATGACTGAAGTTTGATTCTGGAAATCTGTGGCCTGGGAACTTGACTGAGGTTTGATGGCAGAAATCTGTGGACTGGCAACATGACTGAGGTTTGATTGTAGAACCCTGTACCCTGGAAACATGACTGAGACCTGATACTTGAAACCCATGGCCTGGGAACTTGACATTGGTTTGATTCTGGAACCCTGTGGCCAGGAACAAGACTGAGGCGTGATTCTGGAATGCTGTGCCCTGGGAACATGACATCTGTTTAGATTGTGGAATACTGGGCCCTGGGAACCTGACTGAGGCTTGGTTCTGGAACCCTGTGGACAGGGAACTTGACTGAGGTTTTATTCTGGAATCCTGTGGCCTGGGAACATGACATCAGTGGATTCTGGAACCCTGTGGCCGGGGAACATGTCATCAGTGGATTCTGGAACCCTGTGGCCTGGGAACATGAGAACGGTTTGATTCTGGAACCCTGTGGCTTGGGAATATGTCTGAGGTTTGATGGTGGAAACCTGTGGCCTGGCAACATGACTGAGGTTTGTTTCTGGAACCCTGTTCCCTGGGAACATGACTGAGGTTTGCTTCTGGACACCTTTCTCCTGGGAACATGACTGTGGTTTGATTGTGGAATCCTGTGGCCTGCGAACATGACTGAGGTTTGATTCTGGAACCATGTGTCCTGGGAATATGACTGAGCTTTGATTCTGGAAATCTGTGGCCTGGGAACTTGACTGAGGTTTGATGGCAGAAACCTGTGGACTGGCAACATGACTGAGGTTTGATTGTAGAACCCTGTGCCCTGGAAACATGACTGCGACCTGATACTTGAAACCCATGGCTTGGGAACTTGACATTGGTTTGATTCTTTAACCCTGTGGCCAGGGAACATGACTGAGGCGAGATTCTGGAATCCTGTGCCCAGGAAACATGACTGTGGCTTGGTACTGGAAACCCATGGCCTAGGAATTTGACATTGGTTTGATTCTGGAACCCTGTGGCCTGGGAACATGACTGAGGCGTGATTCTGGAATCCTGCGGCCTGGGAACATGACATCTGTTTAGATTATGGAATACTGTGCCCTGGGAACCTGACTGAAAGCTTGGTTCTGGAATCCTGTGGACTGGGAACATGACTGAGGTTTGATTCTGGAACCATGTGGCCTGGGAATATGACTGTGGTTTGATTTTGGAAACCATGGGCCTGTGAACATGACTGATGTTAGATTGAGGAATCCTGGGGCCTGGGAACATGACATCACTTTGGATTCTGGTACCCTGTTGCCTGGGAACATGAAATCGGTTTGATTGTGGAAACCTGTGGTCTGGGAATATGACTGAGGTTTGATGGTGGTACCCTATGGCCTGGCAACATGACTGAGGTTTGATTCTGGATCCCTGTGGCCAGGGAACATGACTGAGGCGTGATTCTGGAAAAGTGTGGCCTGGGAATATGACTGAGGTTTGATTCTGGAAATCTGTGGCCTGGGAACTTGACTGAGGTTTGATGGCAGAAATCTGTGGACTGGCAACATGACTGAGGTTTGATTGTAGAACCCTGTGCCCTGGAAACATGACTGCGACCTGATACTTGAAACCCATGGCCTGGGAATTTGACATTGGTTTGATTCTGGAACCCTGTGGCCAGGAACAAGACTGAGGTGTGATTCTGGAATCCTGTTGCCTGGGAACATGACATCTGTTTAGATTGTGGAATACTGGGCCCTGGGAATCTGACTGAGGCTTGGTTTTGGTACCCTGTGGACTGGGAACATGACTGAGGTTTTATTCTGGAACCCTGTAGCCTGCGAAAATAACTGAGGATTGTTTCTCGAACCCTGTGGCCTGGGAACATGACATCAGTGGATTCTGGAACCCAGTGGCCTGGGAACATGAGAACGGTTTGATTCTGGAACCCTGTGGCCTGGGAACATGTCTGAGGTTTGATGGTGGAAACCTGTGGCTTGGCAACATGACTGAGGTTTGTTTCTGGAACCCTGTTCCCTGGGAACATGACTGAGGTTTGATTCTGGACACCTTTGTGCTGGGAACATGACTGTGTTCTGATTGTAGAATCATGGGTCCTGCAAACATGACTGAGGTTTGATTCTGGAACCATGTGTCCTGCGAATATGACTGAGGTTTGATATTGGAAATCTTTGGCCTGGGAACTTGACTGAGGTTTGATGGCAGAAACCTGTGGACTGGCAACATGACTGAGGTTTGATTGTAGAACCCTGTGCCCTGGAAACATGACTGTGGCCTGGTAGTGGAAACCCATGGCCTAGGAGTTTGACATTGGTTTGATTCTGGAACGCTGTGGCCTAGGAACATGACTGAGGCGTGATTCTGGAAAAGTGTGACCTGGGAATATGACTGAAGTTTGATTCTGGAAATCTGTGGCCTGGGAACTTGACTGAGGTTTGATGGCAGAAATCTGTGGACTGGCAACATGACTGAGGTTTGATTGTAGAACCCTGTACCCTGGAAACATGACTGAGACCTGATACTTGAAACCCATGGCCTGGGAACTTGACATTGGTTTGATTCTGGAACCCTGTGGCCAGGAACAAGACTGAGGCGTGATTCTGGAATGCTGTGCCCTGGGAACATGACATCTGTTTAGATTGTGGAATACTGGGCCCTGGGAACCTGACTGAGGCTTGGTTCTGGAACCCTGTGGACAGGGAACTTGACTGAGGTTTTATTCTGGAATCCTGTGGCCTGGGAACATGACATCAGTGGATTCTGGAACCCTGTGGCCGGGGAACATGTCATCAGTGGATTCTGGAACCCTGTGGCCTGGGAACATGAGAACGGTTTGATTCTGGAACCCTGTGGCTTGGGAATATGTCTGAGGTTTGATGGTGGAAACCTGTGGCCTGGCAACATGACTGAGGTTTGTTTCTGGAACCCTGTTCCCTGGGAACATGACTGAGGTTTGCTTCTGGACACCTTTCTCCTGGGAACATGACTGTGGTTTGATTGTGGAATCCTGTGGCCTGCGAACATGACTGAGGTTTGATTCTGGAACCATGTGTCCTGGGAATATGACTGAGCTTTGATTCTGGAAATCTGTGGCCTGGGAACTTGACTGAGGTTTGATGGCAGAAACCTGTGGACTGGCAACATGACTGAGGTTTGATTGTAGAACCCTGTACCCTGGAAACATGACTGCGACCTGATACTTGAAACCCATGGCTTGGGAACTTGACATTGGTTTGATTCTTTAACCCTGTGGCCAGGGAACATGACTGAGGCGAGATTCTGGAATCCTGTGCCCAGGAAACATGACTGTGGCTTGGTACTGGAAACCCATGGCCTAGGAATTTGACATTGGTTTGATTCTGGAACCCTGTGGCCTGGGAACATGACTGAGGCGTGATTCTGGAATCCTGCGGCCTGGGAACATGACATCTGTTTAGATTATGGAATACTGTGCCCTGGGAACCTGACTGAAAGCTTGGTTCTGGAATCCTGTGGACTGGGAACATGACTGAGGTTTGATTCTGGAACCATGTGGCCTGGGAATATGACTGTGGTTTGATTTTGGAAACCATTGGCCTGTGAACATGACTGATGTTAGATTGAGGAATCCTGGGGCCTGGGAACATGACATCACTTTGGATTCTGGTACCCTGTTGCCTGGGAACATGAAATCGGTTTGATTGTGGAAACCTGTGGTCTGGGAATATGACTGAGGTTTGATGGCGGTACCCTATGGCCTGGCAACATGACTGAGGTTTGATTCTGGATCCCTGTGGCCAGGGAACATGACTGAGGCGTGATTCTGGAAAACTGTGGCTTGGGAATATGACTGAGGTTTGATTCTGGAAATCTTTGGCCTGGGAACTTGACTGAGGTTTGATGGCAGAAACCTGTGGACTGGCAACATGACTGAGGTTTGATTGTTGAACCCTGTGCTCTGGAAACATGACTGCGACCTGATACTTGAAACGCATGGCCTGGGAAATTGACATTGGTTTGATTCTGGAACCCTGTGGACCGGGAACATGACTGAGGTTTTATTCTGGAACCCTGTAGCCTGGGAATATAACTGAGGATTGTTTCTGGAACCCGGTGGCCTGGTAACATGACTGAGGCGTGATTCTGGAAAAGTGTGGCCTGGGAATATGACTGAGGTTTGATTCTGGAAATCTGTGGCCTGGGAACTTGACTGAGGTTTGATGGCAGAAATCTGTGGACTGGCAACATGACTGAGGTTTGATTGTAGAACCCTGTGCCCTGGAAACATGACTGCGACCTGATACTTGAAACCCATGGCCTGGGAATTTGACATTGGTTTGATTCTGGAACCCTGTGGCCAGGAACAAGACTGAGGCGTGATTCTGGAATCCTGTTGCCTGGGAACATGACATCTGTTTAGATTGTGGAATACTGGGCCCTGGGAATCTGACTGAGGCTTGGTTTTGGTACCCTATGGACTGGGAACATGACTGAGGTTTTATTCTGGAACCCTGTAGCCTGCGAAAATAACTGAGGATTGTTTCTCGAACCCTGTGGCCTGGGAACATGACATCAGTGGATTCTGGAACCCTGTGGCCTGGGAACATGAGAACGGTTTGATTCTGGAACCCTGTGGCCTGGGAACATGTCTGAGGTTTGATGGTGGAAACCTGTGGCTTGGCAACATGACTGAGGTTTGTTTCTGGAACCCTGTTCCCTGGGAACATGACTGAGGTTTGATTCTGGACACCTTTGTGCTGGGAACATGACTGTGTTCTGATTGTAGAATCATGGGTCCTGCAAACATGACTGAGGTTTGATTCTGGAACCATGTGTCCTGCGAATATGACTGAGGTTTGATATTGGAAATCTTTGGCCTGGGAACTTGACTGAGGTTTGATGGCAGAAACCTGTGGACTGGCAACATGACTGAGGTTTGATTGTAGAACCCTGTGCCCTGGAAACATGACTGTGGCCTGGTAGTGGAAACCCATGGCCTAGGAGTTTGACATTGGTTTGATTCTGGAACGCTGTGGCCTAGGAACATGACTGAGGCGTGATTCTGGAAAAGTGTGACCTGGGAATATGACTGAAGTTTGATTCTGGAAATCTGTGGCCTGGGAACTTGACTGAGGTTTGATGGCAGAAATCTGTGGACTGGCAACATGACTGAGGTTTGATTGTAGAACCCTGTACCCTGGAAACATGACTGAGACCTGATACTTGAAACCCATGGCCTGGGAACTTGACATTGGTTTGATTCTGGAACCCTGTGGCCAGGAACAAGACTGAAGCGTGATTCTGGAATGCTGTGCCCTGGGAACATGACATCTGTTTAGACTGTGGAATACTGGGCCCTGGGAACCTGACTGAGGCTTGGTTCTGGAACCCTGTGGACAGGGAACTTGACTGAGGTTTTATTCTGGAATCCTGTGGCCTGGGAACATGACATCAGTGGATTCTGGAACCCTGTGGCCGGGGAACATGTCATCAGTGGATTCTGGAACCCTGTGGCCTGGGAACATGAGAACGGTTTGATTCTGGAACCCTGTGGCTTGGGAATATGTCTGAGGTTTGATGGTGGAAACCTGTGGCCTGGCAACATGACTGAGGTTTGTTTCTGGAACCCTGTTCCCTGGGAACATGACTGAGGTTTGCTTCTGGACACCTTTCTCCTGGGAACATGACTGTGGTTTGATTGTGGAATCCTGTGGCCTGCGAACATGACTGAGGTTTGATTCTGGAACCATGTGTCCTGGGAATATGACTGAGCTTTGATTCTGGAAATCTGTGGCCTGGGAACTTGACTGAGGTTTGATGGCAGAAACCTGTGGACTGGCAACATGACTGAGGTTTGATTGTAGAACCCTGTACCCTGGAAACATGACTGCGACCTGATACTTGAAACCCATGGCTTGGGAACTTGACATTGGTTTGATTCTTTAACCCTGTGGCCAGGGAACATGACTGAGGCGAGATTCTGGAATCCTGTGCCCAGGAAACATGACTGTGGCTTGGTACTGGAAACCCATGGCCTAGGAATTTGACATTGGTTTGATTCTGGAACCCTGTGGCCTGGGAACATGACTGAGGCGTGATTCTGGAATCCTGCGGCCTGGGAACATGACATCTGTTTAGATTATGGAATACTGTGCCCTGGGAACCTGACTGAAAGCTTGGTTCTGGAATCCTGTGGACTGGGAACATGACTGAGGTTTGATTCTGGAACCATGTGGCCTGGGAATATGACTGTGGTTTGATTTTGGAAACCATTGGCCTGTGAACATGACTGATGTTAGATTGAGGAATCCTGGGGCCTGGGAACATGACATCACTTTGGATTCTGGTACCCTGTTGCCTGGGAACATGAAATCGGTTTGATTGTGGAAACCTGTGGTCTGGGAATATGACTGAGGTTTGATGGTGGTACCCTATGGCCTGGCAACATGACTGAGGTTTGATTCTGGATCCCTGTGGCCAGGGAACATGACTGAGGCGTGATTCTGGAAAACTGTGGCTTGGGAATATGACTGAGGTTTGATTCTGGAAATCTGTGGCCTGGGAACTTGACTGAGGTTTGATGGCAGAAATCTGTGGACTGGCAACATTACTGAGGTTTGATTGTTGAACCCTGTGCTCTGGAAACATGACTGCGACCTGATACTTGAAACGCATGGCCTGGGAAATTGACATTGGTTTGATTCTGGAACCCTGTGGACCGGGAACATGACTGAGGTTTTATTCTGGAACCCTGTAGCCTGGGAATATAACTGAGGATTGTTTCTGGAACCCGGTGGCCTGGTAACATGACTGAGGCGTGATTCTGGAAAAGTGTGGCCTGGGAATATGACTGAGGTTTGATTCTGGAAATCTGTGGCCTGGGAACTTGACTGAGGTTTGATGGCAGAAATCTGTGGACTGGCAACATGACTGAGGTTTGATTGTAGAACCCTGTGCCCTGGAAACATGACTGCGACCTGATACTTGAAACCCATGGCCTGGGAATTTGACATTGGTTTGATTCTGGAACCCTGTGGCCAGGGACAAGACTGAGGTGTGATTCTGGAATCCTGTTGCCTGGGAACATGACATCTGTTTAGATTGTGGAATACTGGGCCCTGGGAATCTGACTGAGGCTTGGTTTTGGTACCCTGTGGACTGGGAACATGACTGAGGTTTGATTCTGGAACCCTGTAGCCTGCGAAAATAACTGAGGATTGTTTCTCGAACCCTGTGGCCTGGGAACATGACATCAGTGGATTCTGGAACCCAGTGGCCTGGGAACATGAGAACGGTTTGATTCTGGAACCCTGTGGCCTGGGAACATGTCTGAGGTTTGATGGTGGAAACCTGTGGCTTGGCAACATGACTGAGGTTTGTTTCTGGAACCCTGTTCCCTGGGAACATGACTGAGGTTTGATTCTGGACACCTTTGTGCTGGGAACATGACTGTGTTCTGATTGTAGAATCATGGGTCCTGCAAACATGACTGAGGTTTGATTCTGGAACCATGTGTCCTGCGAATATGACTGAGGTTTGATATTGGAAATCTTTGGCCTGGGAACTTGACTGAGGTTTGATGGCAGAAACCTGTGGACTGGCAACATGACTGAGGTTTGATTGTAGAACCCTGTGCCCTGGAAACATGACTGTGGCCTGGTAGTGGAAACCCATGGCCTAGGAGTTTGACATTGGTTTGATTCTGGAACGCTGTGGCCTAGGAACATGACTGAGGCGTGATTCTGGAAAAGTGTGACCTGGGAATATGACTGAAGTTTGATTCTGGAAATCTGTGGCCTGGGAACTTGACTGAGGTTTGATGGCAGAAATCTGTGGACTGGCAACATGACTGAGGTTTGATTGTAGAACCCTGTACCCTGGAAACATGACTGAGACCTGATACTTGAAACCCATGGCCTGGGAACTTGACATTGGTTTGATTCTGGAACCCTGTGGCCAGGAACAAGACTGAGGCGTGATTCTGGAATGCTGTGCCCTGGGAACATGACATCTGTTTAGATTGTGGAATACTGGGCCCTGGGAACCTGACTGAGGCTTGGTTCTGGAACCCTGTGGACAGGGAACTTGACTGAGGTTTTATTCTGGAATCCTGTGGCCTGGGAACATGACATCAGTGGATTCTGGAACCCTGTGGCCGGGGAACATGTCATCAGTGGATTCTGGAACCCTGTGGCCTGGGAACATGAGAACGGTTTGATTCTGGAACCCTGTGGCTTGGGAATATGTCTGAGGTTTGATGGTGGAAACCTGTGGCCTGGCAACATGACTGAGGTTTGTTTCTGGAACCCTGTTCCCTGGGAACATGACTGAGGTTTGCTTCTGGACACCTTTCTCCTGGGAACATGACTGTGGTTTGATTGTGGAATCCTGTGGCCTGCGAACATGACTGAGGTTTGATTCTGGAACCATGTGTCCTGGGAATATGACTGAGCTTTGATTCTGGAAATCTGTGGCCTGGGAACTTGACTGAGGTTTGATGGCAGAAACCTGTGGACTGGCAACATGACTGAGGTTTGATTGTAGAACCCTGTGCCCTGGAAACATGACTGCGACCTGATACTTGAAACCCATGGCTTGGGAACTTGACATTGGTTTGATTCTTTAACCCTGTGGCCAGGGAACATGACTGAGGCGAGATTCTGGAATCCTGTGCCCAGGAAACATGACTGTGGCTTGGTACTGGAAACCCATGGCCTAGGAATTTGACATTGGTTTGATTCTGGAACCCTGTGGCCTGGGAACATGACTGAGGCGTGATTCTGGAATCCTGCGGCCTGGGAACATGACATCTGTTTAGATTATGGAATACTGTGCCCTGGGAACCTGACTGAAAGCTTGGTTCTGGAATCCTGTGGACTGGGAACATGACTGAGGTTTGATTCTGGAACCATGTGGCCTGGGAATATGACTGTGGTTTGATTTTGGAAACCATTGGCCTGTGAACATGACTGATGTTAGATTGAGGAATCCTGGGGCCTGGGAACATGACATCACTTTGGATTCTGGTACCCTGTTGCCTGGGAACATGAAATCGGTATGATAGTGGAAACCTGTGGTCTGGGAATATGACTGAGGTTTGATGGTGGTACCCTATGGCCTGGCAACATGACTGAGGTTTGATTCTGGATCCCTGTGGCCAGGGAACATGACTGAGGTGTGATTCTGGAAAACTGTGGCCTGGGAATATGACTGAGCTTTGATTCTGGAAATCTGTGGCCTGGGAACTTGACTGAGGTTTGATGGCAGAAATCTGTGGACTGGCAACATTACTGAGGTTTGACTGTTGAACCCTGTGCTCTGGAAACATGACTGCGACCTGATACTTGAAACGCATGGCCTGGGAAATTGACATTGGTTTGAATCTGGAACCCTGTGGACCGGGAACATGACTGAGGTTTTATTCTGGAACCCTGTAGCCTGGGAATATAACTGAGGATTATTTCTGGAACCCGGTGGCCTGGTAACATGACTGAGGCGTGATTCTGGAAAAGTGTGGCCTGGGAATATGACTGAGGTTTGATTCTGGAAATCTGTGGCCTGGGAACTTGACTGAGGTTTGATGGCAGAAATCTGTGGACTGGCAACATGACTGAGGTTTGATTGTAGAACCCTGTGCCCTGGAAACATGACTGCGACCTGATACTTGAAACCCATGGCCTGGGAATTTGACATTGGTTTGATTCTGGAACCCTGTGGCCAGGAACAAGACTGAGGCGTGATTCTGGAATCCTGTTGCCTGGGAACATGACATCTGTTTAGATTGTGGAATACTGGGCCCTGGGAATCTGACTGAGGCTTGGTTTTGGTACCCTATGGACTGGGAACATGACTGAGGTTTTATTCTGGAACCCTGTAGCCTGCGAAAATAACTGAGGATTGTTTCTCGAACCCTGTGGCCTGGGAACATGACATCAGTGGATTCTGGAACCCTGTGGCCTGGGAACATGAGAACGGTTTGATTCTGGAACCCTGTGGCCTGGGAACATGTCTGAGGTTTGATGGTGGAAACCTGTGGCTTGGCAACATGACTGAGGTTTGTTTCTGGAACCCTGTTCCCTGGGAACATGACTGAGGTTTGATTCTGGACACCTTTGTGCTGGGAACATGACTGTGTTCTGATTGTAGAATCATGGGTCCTGCAAACATGACTGAGGTTTGATTCTGGAACCATGTGTCCTGCGAATATGACTGAGGTTTGATATTGGAAATCTTTGGCCTGGGAACTTGACTGAGGTTTGATGGCAGAAACCTGTGGACTGGCAAAATGACTGAGGTTTGATTGTAGAACCCTGTGCCCTGGAAACATGACTGTGGCCTGGTAGTGGAAACCCATGGCCTAGGAGTTTGACATTGGTTTGATTCTGGAACGCTGTGGCCTAGGAACATGACTGAGGCGTGATTCTGGAAAATTGTGACCTGGGAATATGACTGAAGTTTGATTCTGGAAATCTGTGGCCTGGGAACTTGACTGAGGTTTGATGGCAGAAATCTGTGGACTGGCAACATGACTGAGGTTTGATTGTAGAACCCTGTACCCTGGAAACATGACTGAGACCTGATACTTGAAACCCATGGCCTGGGAACTTGACATTGGTTTGATTCTGGAACCCTGTGGCCAGGAACAAGACTGAGGCGTGATTCTGGAATGCTGTGCCCTGGGAACATGGCATCTGTTTAGACTGTGGAATACTGGGCCCTGGGAACCTGACTGAGGCTTGGTTCTGGAACCCTGTGGACAGGGAACTTGACTGAGGTTTTATTCTGGAATCCTGTGGCCTGGGAACATGACATCAGTGGATTCTGGAACCCTGTGGCCGGGGAACATGTCATCAGTGGATTCTGGAACCCTGTGGCCTGGGAACATGAGAACGGTTTGATTCTGGAACCCTGTGGCTTGGGAATATGTCTGAGGTTTGATGGTGGAAACCTGTGGCCTGGCAACATGACTGAGGTTTGTTTCTGGAACCCTGTTCCCTGGGAACATGACTGAGGTTTGCTTCTGGACACCTTTCTCCTGGGAACATGACTGTGGTTTGATTGTGGAATCCTGTGGCCTGCGAACATGACTGAGGTTTGATTCTGGAACCATGTGTCCTGGGAATATGACTGAGCTTTGATTCTGGAAATCTGTGGCCTGGGAACTTGACTGAGGTTTGATGGCAGAAACCTGTGGACTGGCAACATGACTGAGGTTTGATTGTAGAACCCTGTACCCTGGAAACATGACTGTGACCTGATACTTGAAACCCATGGCTTGGGAACTTGACATTGGTTTGATTCTTTAACCCTGTGGCCAGGGAACATGACTGAGGCGAGATTCTGGAATCCTGTGCCCAGGAAACATGACTGTGGCTTGGTACTGGAAACCCATGGCCTAGGAATTTGACATTGGTTTGATTCTGGAACCCTGTGGCCTGGGAACATGACTGAGGCGTGATTCTGGAATACTGCGGCCTGGGAACATGACATCTGTTTAGATTATGGAATACTGTGCCCTGGGAACCTGACTGAAAGCTTGGTTCTGGAATCCTGTGGACTGGGAACATGACTGAGGTTTGATTCTGGAACCATGTGGCCTGGGAATATGACTGTGGTTTGATTTTGGAAACCATTGGCCTGTGAACATGACTGATGTTAGATTGAGGAATCCTGGGGCCTGGGAACATGACATCACTTTGGATTCTGGTACCCTGTTGCCTGGGAACATGAAATCGGTTTGATTGTGGAAACCTGTGGTCTGGGAATATGACTGAGGTTTGATGGTGGTACCCTATGGCCTGGCAACATGACTGAGGTTTGATTCTGGATCCCTGTGGCCAGGGAACATGACTGAGGCGTGATTCTGGAAAACTGTGGCTTGGGAATATGACTGAGGTTTGATTCTGGAAATCTGTGGCCTGGGAACTTGACTGAGGTTTGATGGCAGAAATCTGTGGACTGGCAACATTACTGAGGTTTGATTGTTGAACCCTGTGCTCTGGAAACATGACTGCGACCTGATACTTGAAACGCATGGCCTGGGAAATTGACATTGGTTTGATTCTGGAACCCTGTGGACCGGGAACATGACTGAGGTTTTATTCTGGAACCCTGTAGCCTGGGAATATAACTGAGGATTGTTTCTGGAACCCGGTGGCCTGGTAACATGACTGAGGCGTGATTCTGGAAAAGTGTGGCCTGGGAATATGACTGAGGTTTGATTCTGGAAATCTGTGGCCTGGGAACTTGACTGAGGTTTGATGGCAGAAATCTGTGGACTGGCAACATGACTGAGGTTTGATTGTAGAACCCTGTGCCCTGGAAACATGACTGCGACCTGATACTTGAAACCCATGGCCTGGGAATTTGACATTGGTTTGATTCTGGAACCCTGTGGCCAGGAACAAGACTGAGGTGTGATTCTGGAATCCTGTTGCCTGGGAACATGACATCTGTTTAGATTGTGGAATACTGGGCCCTGGGAATCTGACTGAGGCTTGGTTTTGGTACCCTGTGGACTGGGAACATGACTGAGGTTTTATTCTGGAACCCTGTAGCCTGCGAAAATAACTGAGGATTGTTTCTCGAACCCTGTGGCCTGGGAACATGACATCAGTGGATTCTGGAACCCAGTGGCCTGGGAACATGAGAACGGTTTGATTCTGGAACCCTGTGGCCTGGGAACATGTCTGAGGTTTGATGGTGGAAACCTGTGGCTTGGCAACATGACTGAGGTTTGTTTCTGGAACCCTGTTCCCTGGGAACATGACTGAGGTTTGATTCTGGACACCTTTGTGCTGGGAACATGACTGTGTTCTGATTGTAGAATCATGGGTCCTGCAAACATGACTGAGGTTTGATTCTGGAACCATGTGTCCTGCGAATATGACTGAGGTTTGATATTGGAAATCTTTGGCCTGGGAACTTGACTGAGGTTTGATGGCAGAAACCTGTGGACTGGCAACATGACTGAGGTTTGATTGTAGAACCCTGTGCCCTGGAAACATGACTGTGGCCTGGTAGTGGAAACCCATGGCCTAGGAGTTTGACATTGGTTTGATTCTGGAACGCTGTGGCCTAGGAACATGACTGAGGCGTGATTCTGGAAAAGTGTGACCTGGGAATATGACTGAAGTTTGATTCTGGAAATCTGTGGCCTGGGAACTTGACTGAGGTTTGATGGCAGAAATCTGTGGACTGGCAACATGACTGAGGTTTGATTGTAGAACCCTGTACCCTGGAAACATGACTGAGACCTGATACTTGAAACCCATGGCCTGGGAACTTGACATTGGTTTGATTCTGGAACCCTGTGGCCAGGAACAAGACTGAGGCGTGATTCTGGAATGCTGTGCCCTGGGAACATGACATCTGTTTAGATTGTGGAATACTGGGCCCTGGGAATCTGACTGAGGCTTGGTTTTGGTACCCTGTGGACTGGGAACATGACTGAGGTTTTATTCTGGAACCCTGTAGCCTGCGAAAATAAATGAGGATTGTTTCTCGAACCCTGTGGCCTGGGAACATGACATCAGTGGATTCTGGAACCCTGTGGCCTGGGAACATGAGAACGGTTTGATTCTGGAACCCTGTGGCCTGGGAACATGTCTGAGGTTTGATGGTGGAAACCTGTGGCTTGGCAACATGACTGAGGTTTGTTTCTGGAACCCTGTTCCCTGGGAACATGACTGAGGTTTGATTCTGGACACCTTTGTGCTGGGAACATGACTGTGTTCTGATTGTGGAATCATGGGTCCTGCAAACATGACTGAGGTTTGATTCTGGAACCATGTGTCCTGCGAATATGACTGAGGTTTGATATTGGAAATCTTTGGCCTGGGAACTTGACTGAGGTTTGATGGCAGAAACCTGTGGACTGGCAACATGACTGAGGTTTGATTGTAGAACCCTGTGCCCTGGAAACATGACTGTGGCCTGGTAGTGGAAACCCATGGCCTAGGAGTTTGACATTGGTTTGATTCTGGAACGCTGTGGCCTAGGAACATGACTGAGGCGTGATTCTGGAAAAGTGTGGCCTGGGAATATGACTGAAGTTTGATTCTGGAAATCTGTGGCCTGGGAACTTGACTGAGGTTTGATGGCAGAAATCTGTGGACTGGCAACATGACTGAGGTTTGATTGTAGAACCCTGTACCCTGGAAACATGACTGAGACCTGATACTTGAAACCCATGGCCTGGGAACTTGACATTGGTTTGATTCTGGAACCCTGTGGCCAGGAACAAGACTGAGGCGTGATTCTGGAATGCTGTGCCCTGGGAACATGACATCTGTTTAGATTGTGGAATACTGGGCCCTGGGAACCTGACTGAGGCTTGGTTCTGGAACCCTGTGGACAGGGAACTTGACTGAGGTTTTATTCTGGAATCCTGTGGCCTGGGAACATGACATCAGTGGATTCTGGAACCCTGTGGCCGGGGAACATGTCATCAGTGGATTCTGGAACCCTGTGGCCTGGGAACATGAGAACGGTTTGATTCTGGAACCCTGTGGCTTGGGAATATGTCTGAGGTTTGATGGTGGAAACCTGTGGCCTGGCAACATGACTGAGGTTTGTTTCTGGAACCCTGTTCCCTGGGAACATGACTGAGGTTTGCTTCTGGACACCTTTCTCCTGGGAACATGACTGTGGTTTGATTGTGGAATCCTGTGGCCTGCGAACATGACTGAGGTTTGATTCTGGAACCATGTGTCCTGGGAATATGACTGAGCTTTGATTCTGGAAATCTGTGGCCTGGGAACTTGACTGAGGTTTGATGGCAGAAACCTGTGGACTGGCAACATGACTGAGGTTTGATTGTAGAACCCTGTGCCCTGGAAACATGACTGCGACCTGATACTTGAAACCCATGGCTTGGGAACTTGACATTGGTTTGATTCTTTAACCCTGTGGCCAGGGAACATGACTGAGGCGAGATTCTGGAATCCTGTGCCCAGGAAACATGACTGTGGCTTGGTACTGGAAACCCATGGCCTAGGAATTTGACATTGGTTTGATTCTGGAACCCTGTGGCCTGGGAACATGACTGAGGCGTGATTCTGGAATCCTGCGGCCTGGGAACATGACATCTGTTTAGATTATGGAATACTGTGCCCTGGGAACCTGACTGAAAGCTTGGTTCTGGAATCCTGTGGACTGGGAACATGACTGAGGTTTGATTCTGGAACCATGTGGCCTGGGAATATGACTGTGGTTTGATTTTGGAAACCATGGGCCTGTGAACATGACTGATGTTAGATTGAGGAATCCTGGGGCCTGGGAACATGACATCACTTTGGATTCTGGTACCCTGTTGCCTGGGAACATGAAATCGGTTTGATTGTGGAAACCTGTGGTCTGGGAATATGACTGAGGTTTGATGGTGGTACCCTATGGCCTGGCAACATGACTGAGGTTTGATTCTGGATCCCTGTGGCCAGGGAACATGACTGAGGCGTGATTCTGGAAAAGTGTGGCCTGGGAATATGACTGAGCTTTGATTCTGGAAATCTGTGGCCTGGGAACTTGACTGAGGTTTGATGGCAGAAATCTGTGGACTGGCAACATGACTGAGGTTTGATTGTAGAACCCTGTGCCCTGGAAACATGACTGCGACCTGATACTTGAAACCCATGGCCTGGGAATTTGACATTGGTTTGATTCTGGAACCCTGTGGCCAGGAACAAGACTGAGGTGTGATTCTGGAATCCTGTTGCCTGGGAACATGACATCTGTTTAGATTGTGGAATACTGGGCCCTGGGAATCTGACTGAGGCTTGGTTTTGGTACCCTGTGGACTGGGAACATGACTGAGGTTTTATTCTGGAACCCTGTAGCCTGCGAAAATAACTGAGGATTGTTTCTCGAACCCTGTGGCCTGGGAACATGACATCAGTGGATTCTGGAACCCAGTGGCCTGGGAACATGAGAACGGTTTGATTCTGGAACCCTGTGGCCTGGGAACATGTCTGAGGTTTGATGGTGGAAACCTGTGGCTTGGCAACATGACTGAGGTTTGTTTCTGGAACCCTGTTCCCTGGGAACATGACTGAGGTTTGATTCTGGACACCTTTGTGCTGGGAACATGACTGTGTTCTGATTGTAGAATCATGGGTCCTGCAAACATGACTGAGGTTTGATTCTGGAACCATGTGTCCTGCGAATATGACTGAGGTTTGATATTGGAAATCTTTGGCCTGGGAACTTGACTGAGGTTTGATGGCAGAAACCTGTGGACTGGCAACATGACTGAGGTTTGATTGTAGAACCCTGTGCCCTGGAAACATGACTGTGGCCTGGTAGTGGAAACCCATGGCCTAGGAGTTTGACATTGGTTTGATTCTGGAACGCTGTGGCCTAGGAACATGACTGAGGCGTGATTCTGGAAAAGTGTGACCTGGGAATATGACTGAAGTTTGATTCTGGAAATCTGTGGCCTGGGAACTTGACTGAGGTTTGATGGCAGAAATCTGTGGACTGGCAACATGACTGAGGTTTGATTGTAGAACCCTGTACCCTGGAAACATGACTGAGACCTGATACTTGAAACCCATGGCCTGGGAACTTGACATTGGTTTGATTCTGGAACCCTGTGGCCAGGAACAAGACTGAGGCGTGATTCTGGAATGCTGTGCCCTGGGAACATGACATCTGTTTAGATTGTGGAATACTGGGCCCTGGGAATCTGACTGAGGCTTGGTTTTGGTACCCTGTGGACTGGGAACATGACTGAGGTTTTATTCTGGAACCCTGTAGCCTGCGAAAATAAATGAGGATTGTTTCTCGAACCCTGTGGCCTGGGAACATGACATCAGTGGATTCTGGAAACCTGTGGCCTCGGAACATGAGAACGGTTTGATTCTGGAACCCTGTGGCCTGGGAACATGTCTGAGGTTTGATGGTGGAAACCTGTGGCTTGGCAACATGACTGAGGTTTGTTTCTGGAACCCTGTTCCCTGGGAACATGACTGAGGTTTGATTCTGGACACCTTTGTGCTGGGAACATGACTGTGTTCTGATTGTGGAATCATGGGTCCTGCAAACATGACTGAGGTTTGATTCTGGAACCATGTGTCCTGCGAATATGACTGAGGTTTGATATTGGAAATCTTTGGCCTGGGAACTTGACTGAGGTTTGATGGCAGAAACCTGTGGACTGGCAAAATGACTGAGGTTTGATTGTAGAACCCTGTGCCCTGGAAACATGACTGTGGCCTGGTAGTGGAAACCCATGGCCTAGGAGTTTGACATTGGTTTGATTCTGGAACGCTGTGGCCTAGGAACATGACTGAGGCGTGATTCTGGAAAAGTGTGGCCTGGGAATATGACTGAAGTTTGATTCTGGAAATCTGTGGCCTGGGAACTTGACTGAGGTTTGATGGCAGAAATCTGTGGACTGGCAACATGACTGAGGTTTGATTGTAGAACCCTGTACCCTGGAAACATGACTGAGACCTGATACTTGAAACCCATGGCCTGGGAACTTGACATTGGTTTGATTCTGGAACCCTGTGGCCAGGAACAAGACTGAGGCGTGATTCTGGAATGCTGTGCCCTGGGAACATGACATCTGTTTAGATTGTGGAATACTGGGCCCTGGGAACCTGACTGAGGCTTGGTTCTGGAACCCTGTGGACAGGGAACTTGACTGAGGTTTTATTCTGGAATCCTGTGGCCTGGGAACATGACATCAGTGGATTCTGGAACCCTGTGGCCGGGGAACATGTCATCAGTGGATTCTGGAACCCTGTGGCCTGGGAACATGAGAACGGTTTGATTCTGGAACCCTGTGGCTTGGGAATATGTCTGAGGTTTGATGGTGGAAACCTGTGGCCTGGCAACATGACTGAGGTTTGTTTCTGGAACCCTGTTCCCTGGGAACATGACTGAGGTTTGCTTCTGGACACCTTTCTCCTGGGAACATGACTGTGGTTTGATTGTGGAATCCTGTGGCCTGCGAACATGACTGAGGTTTGATTCTGGAACCATGTGTCCTGGGAATATGACTGAGCTTTGATTCTGGAAATCTGTGGCCTGGGAACTTGACTGAGGTTTGATGGCAGAAACCTGTGGACTGGCAACATGACTGAGGTTTGATTGTAGAACCCTGTGCCCTGGAAACATGACTGCGACCTGATACTTGAAACCCATGGCTTGGGAACTTGACATTGGTTTGATTCTTTAACCCTGTGGCCAGGGAACATGACTGAGGCGAGATTCTGGAATCCTGTGCCCAGGAAACATGACTGTGGCTTGGTACTGGAAACCCATGGCCTAGGAATTTGACATTGGTTTGATTCTGGAACCCTGTGGCCTGGGAACATGACTGAGGCGTGATTCTGGAATCCTGCGGCCTGGGAACATGACATCTGTTTAGATTATGGAATACTGTGCCCTGGGAACCTGACTGAAAGCTTGGTTCTGGAATCCTGTGGACTGGGAACATGACTGAGGTTTGATTCTGGAACCATGTGGCCTGGGAATATGACTGTGGTTTGATTTTGGAAACCATGGGCCTGTGAACATGACTGATGTTAGATTGAGGAATCCTGGGGCCTGGGAACATGACATCACTTTGGATTCTGGTACCCTGTTGCCTGGGAACATGAAATCGGTTTGATTGTGGAAACCTGTGGTCTGGGAATATGACTGAGGTTTGATGGTGGTACCCTATGGCCTGGCAACATGACTGAGGTTTGATTCTGGATCCCTGTGGCCAGGGAACATGACTGAGGCATGATTCTGGAAAACTGTGGCCTGGGAATATGACTGAGGTTTGATTCTGGAAATCTGTGGCCTGGGAACTTGACTGAGGTTTGATGGCAGAAATCTGTGGACTGGCAACATTACTGAGGTTTGACTGTTGAACCCTGTGCTCTGGAAACATGACTGCGACCTGATACTTGAAACGCATGGCCTGGGAAATTGACATTGGTTTGAATCTGGAACCCTGTGGACCGGGAACATGACTGAGGTTTTATTCTGGAACCCTGTAGCCTGGGAATATAACTGAGGATTATTTCTGGAACCCGGTGGCCTGGTAACATGACTGAGGCGTGATTCTGGAAAAGTGTGGCCTGGGAATATGACTGAGGTTTGATTCTGGAAATCTGTGGCCTGGGAACTTGACTGAGGTTTGATGGCAGAAATCTGTGGACTGGCAACATGACTGAGGTTTGATTGTAGAACCCTGTGCCCTGGAAACATGACTGCGACCTGATACTTGAAACCCATGGCCTGGGAATTTGACATTGGTTTGATTCTGGAACCCTGTGGCCAGGAACAAGACTGAGGCGTGATTCTGGAATCCTGTTGCCTGGGAACATGACATCTGTTTAGATTGTGGAATACTGGGCCCTGGGAATCTGACTGAGGCTTGGTTTTGGTACCCTATGGACTGGGAACATGACTGAGGTTTTATTCTGGAACCCTGTAGCCTGCGAAAATAACTGAGGATTGTTTCTCGAACCCTGTGGCCTGGGAACATGACATCAGTGGATTCTGGAACCCTGTGGCCTGGGAACATGAGAACGGTTTGATTCTGGAACCCTGTGGCCTGGGAACATGTCTGAGGTTTGATGGTGGAAACCTGTGGCTTGGCAACATGACTGAGGTTTGTTTCTGGAACCCTGTTCCCTGGGAACATGACTGAGGTTTGATTCTGGACACCTTTGTGCTGGGAACATGACTGTGTTCTGATTGTAGAATCATGGGTCCTGCAAACATGACTGAGGTTTGATTCTGGAACCATGTGTCCTGCGAATATGACTGAGGTTTGATATTGGAAATCTTTGGCCTGGGAACTTGACTGAGGTTTGATGGCAGAAACCTGTGGACTGGCAACATGACTGAGGTTTGATTGTAGAACCCTGTGCCCTGGAAACATGACTGTGGCCTGGTAGTGGAAACCCATGGCCTAGGAGTTTGACATTGGTTTGATTCTGGAACGCTGTGGCCTAGGAACATGACTGAGGCGTGATTCTGGAAAAGTGTGACCTGGGAATATGACTGAAGTTTGATTCTGGAAATCTGTGGCCTGGGAACTTGACTGAGGTTTGATGGCAGAAATCTGTAGACTGGCAACATGACTGAGGTTTGATTGTAGAACCCTGTACCCTGGAAACATGACTGAGACCTGATACTTGAAACCCATGGCCTGGGAACTTGACATTGGTTTGATTCTGGAACCCTGTGGCCAGGAACAAGACTGAGGCGTGATTCTGGAATGCTGTGCCCTGGGAACATGGCATCTGTTTAGATTGTGGAATACTGGGCCCTGGGAACCTGACTGAGGCTTGGTTCTGGAACCCTGTGGACAGGGAACTTGACTGAGGTTTTATTCTGGAATCCTGTGGCCTGGGAACATGACATCAGTGGATTCTGGAACCCTGTGGCCGGGGAACATGTCATCAGTGGATTCTGGAACCCTGTGGCCTGGGAACATGAGAACGGTTTGATTCTGGAACCCTGTGGCTTGGGAATATGTCTGAGGTTTGATGGTGGAAACCTGTGGCCTGGCAACATGACTGAGGTTTGTTTCTGGAACCCTGTTCCCTGGGAACATGACTGAGGTTTGCTTCTGGACACCTTTCTCCTGGGAACATGACTGTGGTTTGATTGTGGAATCCTGTGGCCTGCGAACATGACTGAGGTTTGATTCTGGAACCATGTGTCCTGGGAATATGACTGAGCTTTGATTCTGGAAATCTGTGGCCTGGGAACTTGACTGAGGTTTGATGGCAGAAACCTGTGGACTGGCAACATGACTGAGGTTTGATTGTAGAACCCTGTGCCCTGGAAACATGACTGCGACCTGATACTTGAAACCCATGGCTTGGGAACTTGACATTGGTTTGATTCTTTAACCCTGTGGCCAGGGAACATGACTGAGGCGAGATTCTGGAATCCTGTGCCCAGGAAACATGACTGTGGCTTGGTACTGGAAACCCATGGCCTAGGAATTTGACATTGGTTTGATTCTGGAACCCTGTGGCCTGGGAACATGACTGAGGCGTGATTCTGGAATCCTGCGGCCTGGGAACATGACATCTGTTTAGATTATGGAATACTGTGCCCTGGGAACCTGACTGAAAGCTTGGTTCTGGAATCCTGTGGACTGGGAACATGACTGAGGTTTGATTCTGGAACCATGTGGCCTGGGAATATGACTGTGGTTTGATTTTGGAAACCATGGGCCTGTGAACATGACTGATGTTAGATTGAGGAATCCTGGGGCCTGGGAACATGACATCACTTTGGATTCTGGTACCCTGTTGCCTGGGAACATGAAATCGGTTTGATTGTGGAAACCTGTGGTCTGGGAATATGACTGAGGTTTGATGGTGGTACCCTATGGCCTGGCAACATGACTGAGGTTTGATTCTGGATCCCTGTGGCCAGGGAACATGACTGAGGCATGATTCTGGAAAACTGTGGCCTGGGAATATGACTGAGGTTTGATTCTGGAAATCTGTGGCCTGGGAACTTGACTGAGGTTTGATGGCAGAAATCTGTGGACTGGCAACATTACTGAGGTTTGACTGTTGAACCCTGTGCTCTGGAAACATGACTGCGACCTGATACTTGAAACGCATGGCCTGGGAAATTGACATTGGTTTGAATCTGGAACCCTGTGGACCGGGAACATGACTGAGGTTTTATTCTGGAACCCTGTAGCCTGGGAATATAACTGAGGATTATTTCTGGAACCCGGTGGCCTGGTAACATGACTGAGGCGTGATTCTGGAAAAGTGTGGCCTGGGAATATGACTGAGGTTTGATTCTGGAAATCTGTGGCCTGGGAACTTGACTGAGGTTTGATGGCAGAAATCTGTGGACTGGCAACATGACTGAGGTTTGATTGTAGAACCCTGTGCCCTGGAAACATGACTGCGACCTGATACTTGAAACCCATGGCCTGGGAATTTGACATTGGTTTGATTCTGGAACCCTGTGGCCAGGAACAAGACTGAGGCGTGATTCTGGAATCCTGTTGCCTGGGAACATGACATCTGTTTAGATTGTGGAATACTGGGCCCTGGGAATCTGACTGAGGCTTGGTTTTGGTACCCTATGGACTGGGAACATGACTGAGGTTTTATTCTGGAACCCTGTAGCCTGCGAAAATAACTGAGGATTGTTTCTCGAACCCTGTGGCCTGGGAACATGACATCAGTGGATTCTGGAACCCTGTGGCCTGGGAACATGAGAACGGTTTGATTCTGCAACCCTGTGGCCTGGGAACATGTCTGAGGTTTGATGGTGGAAACCTGTGGCTTGGCAACATGACTGAGGTTTGTTTCTGGAACCCTGTTCCCTGGGAACATGACTGAGGTTTGATTCTGGACACCTTTGTGCTGGGAACATGACTGTGTTCTGATTGTAGAATCATGGGTCCTGCAAACATGACTGAGGTTTGATTCTGGAACCATGTGTCCTGCGAATATGACTGAGGTTTGATATTGGAAATCTTTGGCCTGGGAACTTGACTGAGGTTTGATGGCAGAAACCTGTGGACTGGCAAAATGACTGAGGTTTGATTGTAGAACCCTGTGCCCTGGAAACATGACTGTGGCCTGGTAGTGGAAACCCATGGCCTAGGAGTTTGACATTGGTTTGATTCTGGAACGCTGTGGCCTAGGAACATGACTGAGGCGTGATTCTGGAAAAGTGTGACCTGGGAATATGACTGAAGTTTGATTCTGGAAATCTGTGGCCTGGGAACTTGACTGAGGTTTGATGGCAGAAATCTGTAGACTGGCAACATGACTGAGGTTTGATTGTAGAACCCTGTACCCTGGAAACATGACTGAGACCTGATACTTGAAACCCATGGCCTGGGAACTTGACATTGGTTTGATTCTGGAACCCTGTGGCCAGGAACAAGACTGAGGCGTGATTCTGGAATGCTGTGCCCTGGGAACATGACATCTGTTTAGATTGTGGAATACTGGGCCCTGGGAACCTGACTGAGGCTTGGTTCTGGAACCCTGTGGACAGGGAACTTGACTGAGGTTTTATTCTGGAATCCTGTGGCCTGGGAACATGACATCAGTGGATTCTGGAACCCTGTGGCCGGGGAACATGTCATCAGTGGATTCTGGAACCCTGTGGCCTGGGAACATGAGAACGGTTTGATTCTGGAACCCTGTGGCTTGGGAATATGTCTGAGGTTTGATGGTGGAAACCTGTGGCCTGGCAACATGACTGAGGTTTGTTTCTGGAACCCTGTTCCCTGGGAACATGACTGAGGTTTGCTTCTGGACACCTTTCTCCTGGGAACATGACTGTGGTTTGATTGTGGAATCCTGTGGCCTGCGAACATGACTGAGGTTTGATTCTGGAACCATGTGTCCTGGGAATATGACTGAGCTTTGATTCTGGAAATCTGTGGCCTGGGAACTTGACTGAGGTTTGATGGCAGAAACCTGTGGACTGGCAACATGACTGAGGTTTGATTGTAGAACCCTGTACCCTGGAAACATGACTGAGACCTGATACTTGAAACCCATGGCTTGGGAACTTGACATTGGTTTGATTCTTTAACCCTGTGGCCAGGGAACATGACTGAGGCGAGATTCTGGAATCCTGTGCCCAGGAAACATGACTGTGGCTTGGTACTGGAAACCCATGGCCTAGGAATTTGACATTGGTTTGATTCTGGAACCCTGTGGCCTGGGAACATGACTGAGGCGTGATTCTGGAATCCTGCGGCCTGGGAACATGACATCTGTTTAGATTATGGAATACTGTGCCCTGGGAACCTGACTGAAAGCTTGGTTCTGGAATCCTGTGGACTGGGAACATGACTGAGGTTTGATTCTGGAACCATGTGGCCTGGGAATATGACTGTGGTTTGATTTTGGAAACCATTGGCCTGTGAACATGACTGATGTTAGATTGAGGAATCCTGGGGCCTGGGAACATGACATCACTTTGGATTCTGGTACCCTGTTGCCTGGGAACATGAAATCGGTTTGATTGTGGAAACCTGTGGTCTGGGAATATGACTGAGGTTTGATGGTGGTACCCTATGGCCTGGCAACATGACTGAAGTTTGATTCTGGATCCCTGTGGCCAGGGAACATGACTGAGGCGTGATTCTGGAAAACTGTGGCCTGGGAATATGACTGAGGTTTGATTCTGGAAATCTGTGGCCTGGGAACTTGACTGAGGTTTGATGGCAGAAATCTGTGGACTGGCAACATTACTGAGGTTTGACTGTTGAACCCTGTGCTCTGGAAACATGACTGCGACCTGATACTTGAAACGCATGGCCTGGGAAATTGACATTGGTTTGATTCTGGAACCCTGTGGACCGGGAACATGACTGAGGTTTTATTCTGGAACCCTGTAGCCTGGGAATATAACTGAGGATTGTTTCTGGAACCCGGTGGCCTGGTAACATGACTGAGGCATGATTCTAGAAAAGTGTGGCCTGGGAATATGACTGAGGTTTGATTCTGGAAATCTGTGGCCTGGGAACTTGACTGAGGTTTGATGGCAGAAATCTGTGGACTGGCAACATGACTGAGGTTTGATTGTAGAACCCTGTGCC
Source organism: Balaenoptera borealis (assembly GCF_965194805.1). Lineage (NCBI taxonomy): Eukaryota > Metazoa > Chordata > Mammalia > Artiodactyla > Balaenopteridae > Balaenoptera > Balaenoptera borealis. The sequence goes on from NW_028123923.1 coordinate 329,000, forward strand.
CTGGAAACATGACTGCGACCTGATACTTGAAACCCATGGCCTGGGAATTTGACATTGGTTTGATTCTGGAACCCTGTGGCCAGGAACAAGACTGAGGCGTGATTCTGGAATCCTGTTGCCTGGGAACATGACATCTGTTTAGATTGTGGAATACTGGGCCCTGGGAATCTGACTGAGGCTTGGTTTTGGTACCCTATGGACTGGGAACATGACTGAGGTTTTATTCTGGAACCCTGTAGCCTGCGAAAATAACTGAGGATTGTTTCTCGAACCCTGTGGCCTGGGAACATGACATCAGTGGATTCTGGAACCCTGTGGCCTGGGAACATGAGAACGGTTTGATTCTGCAACCCTGTGGCCTGGGAACATGTCTGAGGTTTGATGGTGGAAACCTGTGGCTTGGCAACATGACTGAGGTTTGTTTCTGGAACCCTGTTCCCTGGGAACATGACTGAGGTTTGATTCTGGACACCTTTGTGCTGGGAACATGACTGTGTTCTGATTGTGGAATCATGGGTCCTGCAAACATGACTGAGGTTTGATTCTGGAACCATGTGTCCTGCGAATATGACTGAGGTTTGATATTGGAAATCTTTGGCCTGGGAACTTGACTGAGGTTTGATGGCAGAAACCTGTGGACTGGCAACATGACTGAGGTTTGATTGTAGAACCCTGTGCCCTGGAAACATGACTGTGGCCTGGTAGTGGAAACCCATGGCCTAGGAGTTTGACATTGGTTTGATTCTGGAACGCTGTGGCCTAGGAACATGACTGAGGCGTGATTCTGGAAAAGTGTGGCCTGGGAATATGACTGAAGTTTGATTCTGGAAATCTGTGGCCTGGGAACTTGACTGAGGTTTGATGGCAGAAATCTGTGGACTGGCAACATGACTGAGGTTTGATTGTAGAACCCTGTACCCTGGAAACATGACTGAGACCTGATACTTGAAACCCATGGCCTGGGAACTTGACATTGGTTTGATTCTGGAACCCTGTGGCCAGGAACAAGACTGAGGCGTGATTCTGGAATGCTGTGCCCTGGGAACATGACATCTGTTTAGATTGTGGAATACTGGGCCCTGGGAACCTGACTGAGGCTTGGTTCTGGAACCCTGTGGACAGGGAACTTGACTGAGGTTTTATTCTGGAATCCTGTGGCCTGGGAACATGACATCAGTGGATTCTGGAACCCTGTGGCCGGGGAACATGTCATCAGTGGATTCTGGAACCCTGTGGCCTGGGAACATGAGAACGGTTTGATTCTGGAACCCTGTGGCTTGGGAATATGTCTGAGGTTTGATGGTGGAAACCTGTGGCCTGGCAACATGACTGAGGTTTGTTTCTGGAACCCTGTTCCCTGGGAACATGACTGAGGTTTGCTTCTGGACACCTTTCTCCTGGGAACATGACTGTGGTTTGATTGTGGAATCCTGTGGCCTGCGAACATGACTGAGGTTTGATTCTGGAACCATGTGTCCTGGGAATATGACTGAGCTTTGATTCTGGAAATCTGTGGCCTGGGAACTTGACTGAGGTTTGATGGCAGAAACCTGTGGACTGGCAACATGACTGAGGTTTGATTGTAGAACCCTGTGCCCTGGAAACATGACTGCGACCTGATACTTGAAACCCATGGCTTGGGAACTTGACATTGGTTTGATTCTTTAACCCTGTGGCCAGGGAACATGACTGAGGCGAGATTCTGGAATCCTGTGCCCAGGAAACATGACTGTGGCTTGGTACTGGAAACCCATGGCCTAGGAATTTGACATTGGTTTGATTCTGGAACCCTGTGGCCTGGGAACATGACTGAGGCGTGATTCTGGAATCCTGCGGCCTGGGAACATGACATCTGTTTAGATTATGGAATACTGTGCCCTGGGAACCTGACTGAAAGCTTGGTTCTGGAATCCTGTGGACTGGGAACATGACTGAGGTTTGATTCTGGAACCATGTGGCCTGGGAATATGACTGTGGTTTGATTTTGGAAACCATGGGCCTGTGAACATGACTGATGTTAGATTGAGGAATCCTGGGGCCTGGGAACATGACATCACTTTGGATTCTGGTACCCTGTTGCCTGGGAACATGAAATCGGTTTGATTGTGGAAACCTGTGGTCTGGGAATATGACTGAGGTTTGATGGTGGTACCCTATGGCCTGGCAACATGACTGAGGTTTGATTCTGGATCCCTGTGGCCAGGGAACATGACTGAGGCATGATTCTGGAAAACTGTGGCCTGGGAATATGACTGAGGTTTGATTCTGGAAATCTGTGGCCTGGGAACTTGACTGAGGTTTGATGGCAGAAATCTGTGGACTGGCAACATTACTGAGGTTTGACTGTTGAACCCTGTGCTCTGGAAACATGACTGCGACCTGATACTTGAAACGCATGGCCTGGGAAATTGACATTGGTTTGAATCTGGAACCCTGTGGACCGGGAACATGACTGAGGTTTTATTCTGGAACCCTGTAGCCTGGGAATATAACTGAGGATTATTTCTGGAACCCGGTGGCCTGGTAACATGACTGAGGCGTGATTCTGGAAAAGTGTGGCCTGGGAATATGACTGAGGTTTGATTCTGGAAATCTGTGGCCTGGGAACTTGACTGAGGTTTGATGGCAGAAATCTGTGGACTGGCAACATGACTGAGGTTTGATTGTAGAACCCTGTGCCCTGGAAACATGACTGCGACCTGATACTTGAAACCCATGGCCTGGGAATTTGACATTGGTTTGATTCTGGAACCCTGTGGCCAGGAACAAGACTGAGGCGTGATTCTGGAATCCTGTTGCCTGGGAACATGACATCTGTTTAGATTGTGGAATACTGGGCCCTGGGAATCTGACTGAGGCTTGGTTTTGGTACCCTATGGACTGGGAACATGACTGAGGTTTTATTCTGGAACCCTGTAGCCTGCGAAAATAACTGAGGATTGTTTCTCGAACCCTGTGGCCTGGGAACATGACATCAGTGGATTCTGGAACCCTGTGGCCTGGGAACATGAGAACGGTTTGATTCTGCAACCCTGTGGCCTGGGAACATGTCTGAGGTTTGATGGTGGAAACCTGTGGCTTGGCAACATGACTGAGGTTTGTTTCTGGAACCCTGTTCCCTGGGAACATGACTGAGGTTTGATTCTGGACACCTTTGTGCTGGGAACATGACTGTGTTCTGATTGTAGAATCATGGGTCCTGCAAACATGACTGAGGTTTGATTCTGGAACCATGTGTCCTGCGAATATGACTGAGGTTTGATATTGGAAATCTTTGGCCTGGGAACTTGACTGAGGTTTGATGGCAGAAACCTGTGGACTGGCAAAATGACTGAGGTTTGATTGTAGAACCCTGTGCCCTGGAAACATGACTGTGGCCTGGTAGTGGAAACCCATGGCCTAGGAGTTTGACATTGGTTTGATTCTGGAACGCTGTGGCCTAGGAACATGACTGAGGCGTGATTCTGGAAAAGTGTGACCTGGGAATATGACTGAAGTTTGATTCTGGAAATCTGTGGCCTGGGAACTTGACTGAGGTTTGATGGCAGAAATCTGTAGACTGGCAACATGACTGAGGTTTGATTGTAGAACCCTGTACCCTGGAAACATGACTGAGACCTGATACTTGAAACCCATGGCCTGGGAACTTGACATTGGTTTGATTCTGGAACCCTGTGGCCAGGAACAAGACTGAGGCGTGATTCTGGAATGCTGTGCCCTGGGAACATGACATCTGTTTAGATTGTGGAATACTGGGCCCTGGGAACCTGACTGAGGCTTGGTTCTGGAACCCTGTGGACAGGGAACTTGACTGAGGTTTTATTCTGGAATCCTGTGGCCTGGGAACATGACATCAGTGGATTCTGGAACCCTGTGGCCGGGGAACATGTCATCAGTGGATTCTGGAACCCTGTGGCCTGGGAACATGAGAACGGTTTGATTCTGGAACCCTGTGGCTTGGGAATATGTCTGAGGTTTGATGGTGGAAACCTGTGGCCTGGCAACATGACTGAGGTTTGTTTCTGGAACCCTGTTCCCTGGGAACATGACTGAGGTTTGCTTCTGGACACCTTTCTCCTGGGAACATGACTGTGGTTTGATTGTGGAATCCTGTGGCCTGCGAACATGACTGAGGTTTGATTCTGGAACCATGTGTCCTGGGAATATGACTGAGCTTTGATTCTGGAAATCTGTGGCCTGGGAACTTGACTGAGGTTTGATGGCAGAAACCTGTGGACTGGCAACATGACTGAGGTTTGATTGTAGAACCCTGTACCCTGGAAACATGACTGAGACCTGATACTTGAAACCCATGGCTTGGGAACTTGACATTGGTTTGATTCTTTAACCCTGTGGCCAGGGAACATGACTGAGGCGAGATTCTGGAATCCTGTGCCCAGGAAACATGACTGTGGCTTGGTACTGGAAACCCATGGCCTAGGAATTTGACATTGGTTTGATTCTGGAACCCTGTGGCCTGGGAACATGACTGAGGCGTGATTCTGGAATCCTGCGGCCTGGGAACATGACATCTGTTTAGATTATGGAATACTGTGCCCTGGGAACCTGACTGAAAGCTTGGTTCTGGAATCCTGTGGACTGGGAACATGACTGAGGTTTGATTCTGGAACCATGTGGCCTGGGAATATGACTGTGGTTTGATTTTGGAAACCATTGGCCTGTGAACATGACTGATGTTAGATTGAGGAATCCTGGGGCCTGGGAACATGACATCACTTTGGATTCTGGTACCCTGTTGCCTGGGAACATGAAATCGGTTTGATTGTGGAAACCTGTGGTCTGGGAATATGACTGAGGTTTGATGGTGGTACCCTATGGCCTGGCAACATGACTGAAGTTTGATTCTGGATCCCTGTGGCCAGGGAACATGACTGAGGCGTGATTCTGGAAAACTGTGGCCTGGGAATATGACTGAGGTTTGATTCTGGAAATCTGTGGCCTGGGAACTTGACTGAGGTTTGATGGCAGAAATCTGTGGACTGGCAACATTACTGAGGTTTGACTGTTGAACCCTGTGCTCTGGAAACATGACTGCGACCTGATACTTGAAACGCATGGCCTGGGAAATTGACATTGGTTTGATTCTGGAACCCTGTGGACCGGGAACATGACTGAGGTTTTATTCTGGAACCCTGTAGCCTGGGAATATAACTGAGGATTGTTTCTGGAACCCGGTGGCCTGGTAACATGACTGAGGCATGATTCTAGAAAAGTGTGGCCTGGGAATATGACTGAGGTTTGATTCTGGAAATCTGTGGCCTGGGAACTTGACTGAGGTTTGATGGCAGAAATCTGTGGACTGGCAACATGACTGAGGTTTGATTGTAGAACCCTGTGCCCTGGAAACATGACTGCGACCTGATACTTGAAACCCATGGCCTGGGAATTTGACATTGGTTTGATTCTGGAACCCTGTGGCCAGGAACAAGACTGAGGCGTGATTCTGGAATCCTGTTGCCTGGGAACATGACATCTGTTTAGATTGTGGAATACTGGGCCCTGGGAATCTGACTGAGGCTTGGTTTTGGTACCCTATGGACTGGGAACATGACTGAGGTTTTATTCTGGAACCCTGTAGCCTGCGAAAATAACTGAGGATTGTTTCTCGAACCCTGTGGCCTGGGAACATGACATCAGTGGATTCTGGAACCCTGTGGCCTGGGAACATGAGAACGGTTTGATTCTGCAACCCTGTGGCCTGGGAACATGTCTGAGGTTTGATGGTGGAAACCTGTGGCTTGGCAACATGACTGAGGTTTGTTTCTGGAACCCTGTTCCCTGGGAACATGACTGAGGTTTGATTCTGGACACCTTTGTGCTGGGAACATGACTGTGTTCTGATTGTGGAATCATGGGTCCTGCAAACATGACTGAGGTTTGATTCTGGAACCATGTGTCCTGCGAATATGACTGAGGTTTGATATTGGAAATCTTTGGCCTGGGAACTTGACTGAGGTTTGATGGCAGAAACCTGTGGACTGGCAACATGACTGAGGTTTGATTGTAGAACCCTGTGCCCTGGAAACATGACTGTGGCCTGGTAGTGGAAACCCATGGCCTAGGAGTTTGACATTGGTTTGATTCTGGAACGCTGTGGCCTAGGAACATGACTGAGGCGTGATTCTGGAAAAGTGTGGCCTGGGAATATGACTGAAGTTTGATTCTGGAAATCTGTGGCCTGGGAACTTGACTGAGGTTTGATGGCAGAAATCTGTGGACTGGCAACATGACTGAGGTTTGATTGTAGAACCCTGTACCCTGGAAACATGACTGAGACCTGATACTTGAAACCCATGGCCTGGGAACTTGACATTGGTTTGATTCTGGAACCCTGTGGCCAGGAACAAGACTGAGGCGTGATTCTGGAATGCTGTGCCCTGGGAACATGACATCTGTTTAGATTGTGGAATACTGGGCCCTGGGAACCTGACTGAGGCTTGGTTCTGGAACCCTGTGGACAGGGAACTTGACTGAGGTTTTATTCTGGAATCCTGTGGCCTGGGAACATGACATCAGTGGATTCTGGAACCCTGTGGCCGGGGAACATGTCATCAGTGGATTCTGGAACCCTGTGGCCTGGGAACATGAGAACGGTTTGATTCTGGAACCCTGTGGCTTGGGAATATGTCTGAGGTTTGATGGTGGAAACCTGTGGCCTGGCAACATGACTGAGGTTTGTTTCTGGAACCCTGTTCCCTGGGAACATGACTGAGGTTTGCTTCTGGACACCTTTCTCCTGGGAACATGACTGTGGTTTGATTGTGGAATCCTGTGGCCTGCGAACATGACTGAGGTTTGATTCTGGAACCATGTGTCCTGGGAATATGACTGAGCTTTGATTCTGGAAATCTGTGGCCTGGGAACTTGACTGAGGTTTGATGGCAGAAACCTGTGGACTGGCAACATGACTGAGGTTTGATTGTAGAACCCTGTGCCCTGGAAACATGACTGCGACCTGATACTTGAAACCCATGGCTTGGGAACTTGACATTGGTTTGATTCTTTAACCCTGTGGCCAGGGAACATGACTGAGGCGAGATTCTGGAATCCTGTGCCCAGGAAACATGACTGTGGCTTGGTACTGGAAACCCATGGCCTAGGAATTTGACATTGGTTTGATTCTGGAACCCTGTGGCCTGGGAACATGACTGAGGCGTGATTCTGGAATCCTGCGGCCTGGGAACATGACATCTGTTTAGATTATGGAATACTGTGCCCTGGGAACCTGACTGAAAGCTTGGTTCTGGAATCCTGTGGACTGGGAACATGACTGAGGTTTGATTCTGGAACCATGTGGCCTGGGAATATGACTGTGGTTTGATTTTGGAAACCATGGGCCTGTGAACATGACTGATGTTAGATTGAGGAATCCTGGGGCCTGGGAACATGACATCACTTTGGATTCTGGTACCCTGTTGCCTGGGAACATGAAATCGGTTTGATTGTGGAAACCTGTGGTCTGGGAATATGACTGAGGTTTGATGGTGGTACCCTATGGCCTGGCAACATGACTGAGGTTTGATTCTGGATCCCTGTGGCCAGGGAACATGACTGAGGCGTGATTCTGGAAAAGTGTGGCCTGGGAATATGACTGAGGTTTGATTCTGGAAATCTGTGGCCTGGGAACTTGACTGAGGTTTGATGGCAGAAATCTGTGGACTGGCAACATGACTGAGGTTTGATTGTAGAACCCTGTGCCCTGGAAACATGACTGCGACCTGATACTTGAAACCCATGGCCTGGGAATTTGACATTGGTTTGATTCTGGAACCCTGTGGCCAGGAACAAGACTGAGGTGTGATTCTGGAATCCTGTTGCCTGGGAACATGACATCTGTTTAGATTGTGGAATACTGGGCCCTGGGAATCTGACTGAGGCTTGGTTTTGGTACCCTGTGGACTGGGAACATGACTGAGGTTTTATTCTGGAACCCTGTAGCCTGCGAAAATAACTGAGGATTGTTTCTCGAACCCTGTGGCCTGGGAACATGACATCAGTGGATTCTGGAACCCAGTGGCCTGGGAACATGAGAACGGTTTGATTCTGGAACCCTGTGGCCTGGGAACATGTCTGAGGTTTGATGGTGGAAACCTGTGGCTTGGCAACATGACTGAGGTTTGTTTCTGGAACCCTGTTCCCTGGGAACATGACTGAGGTTTGATTCTGGACACCTTTGTGCTGGGAACATGACTGTGTTCTGATTGTAGAATCATGGGTCCTGCAAACATGACTGAGGTTTGATTCTGGAACCATGTGTCCTGCGAATATGACTGAGGTTTGATATTGGAAATCTTTGGCCTGGGAACTTGACTGAGGTTTGATGGCAGAAACCTGTGGACTGGCAACATGACTGAGGTTTGATTGTAGAACCCTGTGCCCTGGAAACATGACTGTGGCCTGGTAGTGGAAACCCATGGCCTAGGAGTTTGACATTGGTTTGATTCTGGAACGCTGTGGCCTAGGAACATGACTGAGGCGTGATTCTGGAAAAGTGTGACCTGGGAATATGACTGAAGTTTGATTCTGGAAATCTGTGGCCTGGGAACTTGACTGAGGTTTGATGGCAGAAATCTGTAGACTGGCAACATGACTGAGGTTTGATTGTAGAACCCTGTACCCTGGAAACATGACTGAGACCTGATACTTGAAACCCATGGCCTGGGAACTTGACATTGGTTTGATTCTGGAACCCTGTGGCCAGGAACAAGACTGAGGCGTGATTCTGGAATGCTGTGCCCTGGGAACATGACATCTGTTTAGATTGTGGAATACTGGGCCCTGGGAATCTGACTGAGGCTTGGTTTTGGTACCCTGTGGACTGGGAACATGACTGAGGTTTTATTCTGGAACCCTGTAGCCTGCGAAAATAAATGAGGATTGTTTCTCGAACCCTGTGGCCTGGGAACATGACATCAGTGGATTCTGGAACCCTGTGGCCTGGGAACATGAGAACGGTTTGATTCTGGAACCCTGTGGCCTGGGAACATGTCTGAGGTTTGATGGTGGAAACCTGTGGCTTGGCAACATGACTGAGGTTTGTTTCTGGAACCCTGTTCCCTGGGAACATGACTGAGGTTTGATTCTGGACACCTTTGTGCTGGGAACATGACTGTGTTCTGATTGTGGAATCATGGGTCCTGCAAACATGACTGAGGTTTGATTCTGGAACCATGTGTCCTGCGAATATGACTGAGGTTTGATATTGGAAATCTTTGGCCTGGGAACTTGACTGAGGTTTGATGGCAGAAACCTGTGGACTGGCAACATGACTGAGGTTTGATTGTAGAACCCTGTGCCCTGGAAACATGACTGTGGCCTGGTAGTGGAAACCCATGGCCTAGGAGTTTGACATTGGTTTGATTCTGGAACGCTGTGGCCTAGGAACATGACTGAGGCGTGATTCTGGAAAAGTGTGGCCTGGGAATATGACTGAAGTTTGATTCTGGAAATCTGTGGCCTGGGAACTTGACTGAGGTTTGATGGCAGAAATCTGTGGACTGGCAACATGACTGAGGTTTGATTGTAGAACCCTGTACCCTGGAAACATGACTGAGACCTGATACTTGAAACCCATGGCCTGGGAACTTGACATTGGTTTGATTCTGGAACCCTGTGGCCAGGAACAAGACTGAGGCGTGATTCTGGAATGCTGTGCCCTGGGAACATGACATCTGTTTAGATTGTGGAATACTGGGCCCTGGGAACCTGACTGAGGCTTGGTTCTGGAACCCTGTGGACAGGGAACTTGACTGAGGTTTTATTCTGGAATCCTGTGGCCTGGGAACATGACATCAGTGGATTCTGGAACCCTGTGGCCGGGGAACATGTCATCAGTGGATTCTGGAACCCTGTGGCCTGGGAACATGAGAACGGTTTGATTCTGGAACCCTGTGGCTTGGGAATATGTCTGAGGTTTGATGGTGGAAACCTGTGGCCTGGCAACATGACTGAGGTTTGTTTCTGGAACCCTGTTCCCTGGGAACATGACTGAGGTTTGCTTCTGGACACCTTTCTCCTGGGAACATGACTGTGGTTTGATTGTGGAATCCTGTGGCCTGCGAACATGACTGAGGTTTGATTCTGGAACCATGTGTCCTGGGAATATGACTGAGCTTTGATTCTGGAAATCTGTGGCCTGGGAACTTGACTGAGGTTTGATGGCAGAAACCTGTGGACTGGCAACATGACTGAGGTTTGATTGTAGAACCCTGTGCCCTGGAAACATGACTGCGACCTGATACTTGAAACCCATGGCTTGGGAACTTGACATTGGTTTGATTCTTTAACCCTGTGGCCAGGGAACATGACTGAGGCGAGATTCTGGAATCCTGTGCCCAGGAAACATGACTGTGGCTTGGTACTGGAAACCCATGGCCTAGGAATTTGACATTGGTTTGATTCTGGAACCCTGTGGCCTGGGAACATGACTGAGGCGTGATTCTGGAATCCTGCGGCCTGGGAACATGACATCTGTTTAGATTATGGAATACTGTGCCCTGGGAACCTGACTGAAAGCTTGGTTCTGGAATCCTGTGGACTGGGAACATGACTGAGGTTTGATTCTGGAACCATGTGGCCTGGGAATATGACTGTGGTTTGATTTTGGAAACCATGGGCCTGTGAACATGACTGATGTTAGATTGAGGAATCCTGGGGCCTGGGAACATGACATCACTTTGGATTCTGGTACCCTGTTGCCTGGGAACATGAAATCGGTTTGATTGTGGAAACCTGTGGTCTGGGAATATGACTGAGGTTTGATGGTGGTACCCTATGGCCTGGCAACATGACTGAGGTTTGATTCTGGATCCCTGTGGCCAGGGAACATGACTGAGGCGTGATTCTGGAAAAGTGTGGCCTGGGAATATGACTGAGGTTTGATTCTGGAAATCTGTGGCCTGGGAACTTGACTGAGGTTTGATGGCAGAAATCTGTGGACTGGCAACATGACTGAGGTTTGATTGTAGAACCCTGTGCCCTGGAAACATGACTGCGACCTGATACTTGAAACCCATGGCCTGGGAATTTGACATTGGTTTGATTCTGGAACCCTGTGGCCAGGAACAAGACTGAGGTGTGATTCTGGAATCCTGTTGCCTGGGAACATGACATCTGTTTAGATTGTGGAATACTGGGCCCTGGGAATCTGACTGAGGCTTGGTTTTGGTACCCTGTGGACTGGGAACATGACTGAGGTTTTATTCTGGAACCCTGTAGCCTGCGAAAATAACTGAGGATTGTTTCTCGAACCCTGTGGCCTGGGAACATGACATCAGTGGATTCTGGAACCCAGTGGCCTGGGAACATGAGAACGGTTTGATTCTGGAACCCTGTGGCCTGGGAACATGTCTGAGGTTTGATGGTGGAAACCTGTGGCTTGGCAACATGACTGAGGTTTGTTTCTGGAACCCTGTTCCCTGGGAACATGACTGAGGTTTGATTCTGGACACCTTTGTGCTGGGAACATGACTGTGTTCTGATTGTAGAATCATGGGTCCTGCAAACATGACTGAGGTTTGATTCTGGAACCATGTGTCCTGCGAATATGACTGAGGTTTGATATTGGAAATCTTTGGCCTGGGAACTTGACTGAGGTTTGATGGCAGAAACCTGTGGACTGGCAACATGACTGAGGTTTGATTGTAGAACCCTGTGCCCTGGAAACATGACTGTGGCCTGGTAGTGGAAACCCATGGCCTAGGAGTTTGACATTGGTTTGATTCTGGAACGCTGTGGCCTAGGAACATGACTGAGGCGTGATTCTGGAAAAGTGTGACCTGGGAATATGACTGAAGTTTGATTCTGGAAATCTGTGGCCTGGGAACTTGACTGAGGTTTGATGGCAGAAATCTGTAGACTGGCAACATGACTGAGGTTTGATTGTAGAACCCTGTACCCTGGAAACATGACTGAGACCTGATACTTGAAACCCATGGCCTGGGAACTTGACATTGGTTTGATTCTGGAACCCTGTGGCCAGGAACAAGACTGAGGCGTGATTCTGGAATGCTGTGCCCTGGGAACATGACATCTGTTTAGATTGTGGAATACTGGGCCCTGGGAATCTGACTGAGGCTTGGTTTTGGTACCCTGTGGACTGGGAACATGACTGAGGTTTTATTCTGGAACCCTGTAGCCTGCGAAAATAAATGAGGATTGTTTCTCGAACCCTGTGGCCTGGGAACATGACATCAGTGGATTCTGGAACCCTGTGGCCTGGGAACATGAGAACGGTTTGATTCTGGAACCCTGTGGCCTGGGAACATGTCTGAGGTTTGATGGTGGAAACCTGTGGCTTGGCAACATGACTGAGGTTTGTTTCTGGAACCCTGTTCCCTGGGAACATGACTGAGGTTTGATTCTGGACACCTTTGTGCTGGGAACATGACTGTGTTCTGATTGTGGAATCATGGGTCCTGCAAACATGACTGAGGTTTGATTCTGGAACCATGTGTCCTGCGAATATGACTGAGGTTTGATATTGGAAATCTTTGGCCTGGGAACTTGACTGAGGTTTGATGGCAGAAACCTGTGGACTGGCAACATGACTGAGGTTTGATTGTAGAACCCTGTGCCCTGGAAACATGACTGTGGCCTGGTAGTGGAAACCCATGGCCTAGGAGTTTGACATTGGTTTGATTCTGGAACGCTGTGGCCTAGGAACATGACTGAGGCGTGATTCTGGAAAAGTGTGGCCTGGGAATATGACTGAAGTTTGATTCTGGAAATCTGTGGCCTGGGAACTTGACTGAGGTTTGATGGCAGAAATCTGTGGACTGGCAACATGACTGAGGTTTGATTGTAGAACCCTGTACCCTGGAAACATGACTGAGACCTGATACTTGAAACCCATGGCCTGGGAACTTGACATTGGTTTGATTCTGGAACCCTGTGGCCAGGAACAAGACTGAGGCGTGATTCTGGAATGCTGTGCCCTGGGAACATGACATCTGTTTAGATTGTGGAATACTGGGCCCTGGGAACCTGACTGAGGCTTGGTTCTGGAACCCTGTGGACAGGGAACTTGACTGAGGTTTTATTCTGGAATCCTGTGGCCTGGGAACATGACATCAGTGGATTCTGGAACCCTGTGGCCGGGGAACATGTCATCAGTGGATTCTGGAACCCTGTGGCCTGGGAACATGAGAACGGTTTGATTCTGGAACCCTGTGGCTTGGGAATATGTCTGAGGTTTGATGGTGGAAACCTGTGGCCTGGCAACATGACTGAGGTTTGTTTCTGGAACCCTGTTCCCTGGGAACATGACTGAGGTTTGCTTCTGGACACCTTTCTCCTGGGAACATGACTGTGGTTTGATTGTGGAATCCTGTGGCCTGCGAACATGACTGAGGTTTGATTCTGGAACCATGTGTCCTGGGAATATGACTGAGCTTTGATTCTGGAAATCTGTGGCCTGGGAACTTGACTGAGGTTTGATGGCAGAAACCTGTGGACTGGCAACATGACTGAGGTTTGATTGTAGAACCCTGTGCCCTGGAAACATGACTGCGACCTGATACTTGAAACCCATGGCTTGGGAACTTGACATTGGTTTGATTCTTTAACCCTGTGGCCAGGGAACATGACTGAGGCGAGATTCTGGAATCCTGTGCCCAGGAAACATGACTGTGGCTTGGTACTGGAAACCCATGGCCTAGGAATTTGACATTGGTTTGATTCTGGAACCCTGTGGCCTGGGAACATGACTGAGGCGTGATTCTGGAATCCTGCGGCCTGGGAACATGACATCTGTTTAGATTATGGAATACTGTGCCCTGGGAACCTGACTGAAAGCTTGGTTCTGGAATCCTGTGGACTGGGAACATGACTGAGGTTTGATTCTGGAACCATGTGGCCTGGGAATATGACTGTGGTTTGATTTTGGAAACCATGGGCCTGTGAACATGACTGATGTTAGATTGAGGAATCCTGGGGCCTGGGAACATGACATCACTTTGGATTCTGGTACCCTGTTGCCTGGGAACATGAAATCGGTTTGATTGTGGAAACCTGTGGTCTGGGAATATGACTGAGGTTTGATGGTGGTACCCTATGGCCTGGCAACATGACTGAGGTTTGATTCTGGATCCCTGTGGCCAGGGAACATGACTGAGGCGTGATTCTGGAAAAGTGTGGCCTGGGAATATGACTGAGGTTTGATTCTGGAAATCTGTGGCCTGGGAACTTGACTGAGGTTTGATGGCAGAAATCTGTGGACTGGCAACATGACTGAGGTTTGATTGTAGAACCCTGTGCCCTGGAAACATGACTGCGACCTGATACTTGAAACCCATGGCCTGGGAATTTGACATTGGTTTGATTCTGGAACCCTGTGGCCAGGAACAAGACTGAGGTGTGATTCTGGAATCCTGTTGCCTGGGAACATGACATCTGTTTAGATTGTGGAATACTGGGCCCTGGGAATCTGACTGAGGCTTGGTTTTGGTACCCTGTGGACTGGGAACATGACTGAGGTTTTATTCTGGAACCCTGTAGCCTGCGAAAATAACTGAGGATTGTTTCTCGAACCCTGTGGCCTGGGAACATGACATCAGTGGATTCTGGAACCCAGTGGCCTGGGAACATGAGAACGGTTTGATTCTGGAACCCTGTGGCCTGGGAACATGTCTGAGGTTTGATGGTGGAAACCTGTGGCTTGGCAACATGACTGAGGTTTGTTTCTGGAACCCTGTTCCCTGGGAACATGACTGAGGTTTGATTCTGGACACCTTTGTGCTGGGAACATGACTGTGTTCTGATTGTAGAATCATGGGTCCTGCAAACATGACTGAGGTTTGATTCTGGAACCATGTGTCCTGCGAATATGACTGAGGTTTGATATTGGAAATCTTTGGCCTGGGAACTTGACTGAGGTTTGATGGCAGAAACCTGTGGACTGGCAACATGACTGAGGTTTGATTGTAGAACCCTGTGCCCTGGAAACATGACTGTGGCCTGGTAGTGGAAACCCATGGCCTAGGAGTTTGACATTGGTTTGATTCTGGAACGCTGTGGCCTAGGAACATGACTGAGGCGTGATTCTGGAAAAGTGTGACCTGGGAATATGACTGAAGTTTGATTCTGGAAATCTGTGGCCTGGGAACTTGACTGAGGTTTGATGGCAGAAATCTGTAGACTGGCAACATGACTGAGGTTTGATTGTAGAACCCTGTACCCTGGAAACATGACTGAGACCTGATACTTGAAACCCATGGCCTGGGAACTTGACATTGGTTTGATTCTGGAACCCTGTGGCCAGGAACAAGACTGAGGCGTGATTCTGGAATGCTGTGCCCTGGGAACATGGCATCTGTTTAGATTGTGGAATACTGGGCCCTGGGAACCTGACTGAGGCTTGGTTCTGGAACCCTGTGGACAGGGAACTTGACTGAGGTTTTATTCTGGAATCCTGTGGCCTGGGAACATGACATCAGTGGATTCTGGAACCCTGTGGCCGGGGAACATGTCATCAGTGGATTCTGGAACCCTGTGGCCTGGGAACATGAGAACGGTTTGATTCTGGAACCCTGTGGCTTGGGAATATGTCTGAGGTTTGATGGTGGAAACCTGTGGCCTGGCAACATGACTGAGGTTTGTTTCTGGAACCCTGTTCCCTGGGAACATGACTGAGGTTTGCTTCTGGACACCTTTCTCCTGGGAACATGACTGTGGTTTGATTGTGGAATCCTGTGGCCTGCGAACATGACTGAGGTTTGATTCTGGAACCATGTGTCCTGGGAATATGACTGAGCTTTGATTCTGGAAATCTGTGGCCTGGGAACTTGACTGAGGTTTGATGGCAGAAACCTGTGGACTGGCAACATGACTGAGGTTTGATTGTAGAACCCTGTGCCCTGGAAACATGACTGCGACCTGATACTTGAAACCCATGGCTTGGGAACTTGACATTGGTTTGATTCTTTAACCCTGTGGCCAGGGAACATGACTGAGGCGAGATTCTGGAATCCTGTGCCCAGGAAACATGACTGTGGCTTGGTACTGGAAACCCATGGCCTAGGAATTTGACATTGGTTTGATTCTGGAACCCTGTGGCCTGGGAACATGACTGAGGCGTGATTCTGGAATCCTGCGGCCTGGGAACATGACATCTGTTTAGATTATGGAATACTGTGCCCTGGGAACCTGACTGAAAGCTTGGTTCTGGAATCCTGTGGACTGGGAACATGACTGAGGTTTGATTCTGGAACCATGTGGCCTGGGAATATGACTGTGGTTTGATTTTGGAAACCATGGGCCTGTGAACATGACTGATGTTAGATTGAGGAATCCTGGGGCCTGGGAACATGACATCACTTTGGATTCTGGTACCCTGTTGCCTGGGAACATGAAATCGGTTTGATTGTGGAAACCTGTGGTCTGGGAATATGACTGAGGTTTGATGGTGGTACCCTATGGCCTGGCAACATGACTGAGGTTTGATTCTGGATCCCTGTGGCCAGGGAACATGACTGAGGCATGATTCTGGAAAACTGTGGCCTGGGAATATGACTGAGGTTTGATTCTGGAAATCTGTGGCCTGGGAACTTGACTGAGGTTTGATGGCAGAAATCTGTGGACTGGCAACATTACTGAGGTTTGACTGTTGAACCCTGTGCTCTGGAAACATGACTGCGACCTGATACTTGAAACGCATGGCCTGGGAAATTGACATTGGTTTGAATCTGGAACCCTGTGGACCGGGAACATGACTGAGGTTTTATTCTGGAACCCTGTAGCCTGGGAATATAACTGAGGATTATTTCTGGAACCCGGTGGCCTGGTAACATGACTGAGGCGTGATTCTGGAAAAGTGTGGCCTGGGAATATGACTGAGGTTTGATTCTGGAAATCTGTGGCCTGGGAACTTGACTGAGGTTTGATGGCAGAAATCTGTGGACTGGCAACATGACTGAGGTTTGATTGTAGAACCCTGTGCCCTGGAAACATGACTGCGACCTGATACTTGAAACCCATGGCCTGGGAATTTGACATTGGTTTGATTCTGGAACCCTGTGGCCAGGAACAAGACTGAGGCGTGATTCTGGAATCCTGTTGCCTGGGAACATGACATCTGTTTAGATTGTGGAATACTGGGCCCTGGGAATCTGACTGAGGCTTGGTTTTGGTACCCTATGGACTGGGAACATGACTGAGGTTTTATTCTGGAACCCTGTAGCCTGCGAAAATAACTGAGGATTGTTTCTCGAACCCTGTGGCCTGGGAACATGACATCAGTGGATTCTGGAACCCTGTGGCCTGGGAACATGAGAACGGTTTGATTCTGGAACCCTGTGGCCTGGGAACATGTCTGAGGTTTGATGGTGGAAACCTGTGGCTTGGCAACATGACTGAGGTTTGTTTCTGGAACCCTGTTCCCTGGGAACATGACTGAGGTTTGATTCTGGACACCTTTGTGCTGGGAACATGACTGTGTTCTGATTGTAGAATCATGGGTCCTGCAAACATGACTGAGGTTTGATTCTGGAACCATGTGTCCTGCGAATATGACTGAGGTTTGATATTGGAAATCTTTGGCCTGGGAACTTGACTGAGGTTTGATGGCAGAAACCTGTGGACTGGCAAAATGACTGAGGTTTGATTGTAGAACCCTGTGCCCTGGAAACATGACTGTGGCCTGGTAGTGGAAACCCATGGCCTAGGAGTTTGACATTGGTTTGATTCTGGAACGCTGTGGCCTAGGAACATGACTGAGGCGTGATTCTGGAAAAGTGTGACCTGGGAATATGACTGAAGTTTGATTCTGGAAATCTGTGGCCTGGGAACTTGACTGAGGTTTGATGGCAGAAATCTGTAGACTGGCAACATGACTGAGGTTTGATTGTAGAACCCTGTACCCTGGAAACATGACTGAGACCTGATACTTGAAACCCATGGCCTGGGAACTTGACATTGGTTTGATTCTGGAACCCTGTGGCCAGGAACAAGACTGAGGCGTGATTCTGGAATGCTGTGCCCTGGGAACATGACATCTGTTTAGATTGTGGAATACTGGGCCCTGGGAACCTGACTGAGGCTTGGTTCTGGAACCCTGTGGACAGGGAACTTGACTGAGGTTTTATTCTGGAATCCTGTGGCCTGGGAACATGACATCAGTGGATTCTGGAACCCTGTGGCCGGGGAACATGTCATCAGTGGATTCTGGAACCCTGTGGCCTGGGAACATGAGAACGGTTTGATTCTGGAACCCTGTGGCTTGGGAATATGTCTGAGGTTTGATGGTGGAAACCTGTGGCCTGGCAACATGACTGAGGTTTGTTTCTGGAACCCTGTTCCCTGGGAACATGACTGAGGTTTGCTTCTGGACACCTTTCTCCTGGGAACATGACTGTGGTTTGATTGTGGAATCCTGTGGCCTGCGAACATGACTGAGGTTTGATTCTGGAACCATGTGTCCTGGGAATATGACTGAGCTTTGATTCTGGAAATCTGTGGCCTGGGAACTTGACTGAGGTTTGATGGCAGAAACCTGTGGACTGGCAACATGACTGAGGTTTGATTGTAGAACCCTGTACCCTGGAAACATGACTGAGACCTGATACTTGAAACCCATGGCTTGGGAACTTGACATTGGTTTGATTCTTTAACCCTGTGGCCAGGGAACATGACTGAGGCGAGATTCTGGAATCCTGTGCCCAGGAAACATGACTGTGGCTTGGTACTGGAAACCCATGGCCTAGGAATTTGACATTGGTTTGATTCTGGAACCCTGTGGCCTGGGAACATGACTGAGGCGTGATTCTGGAATCCTGCGGCCTGGGAACATGACATCTGTTTAGATTATGGAATACTGTGCCCTGGGAACCTGACTGAAAGCTTGGTTCTGGAATCCTGTGGACTGGGAACATGACTGAGGTTTGATTCTGGAACCATGTGGCCTGGGAATATGACTGTGGTTTGATTTTGGAAACCATTGGCCTGTGAACATGACTGATGTTAGATTGAGGAATCCTGGGGCCTGGGAACATGACATCACTTTGGATTCTGGTACCCTGTTGCCTGGGAACATGAAATCGGTTTGATTGTGGAAACCTGTGGTCTGGGAATATGACTGAGGTTTGATGGTGGTACCCTATGGCCTGGCAACATGACTGAAGTTTGATTCTGGATCCCTGTGGCCAGGGAACATGACTGAGGCGTGATTCTGGAAAACTGTGGCCTGGGAATATGACTGAGGTTTGATTCTGGAAATCTGTGGCCTGGGAACTTGACTGAGGTTTGATGGCAGAAATCTGTGGACTGGCAACATTACTGAGGTTTGACTGTTGAACCCTGTGCTCTGGAAACATGACTGCGACCTGATACTTGAAACGCATGGCCTGGGAAATTGACATTGGTTTGATTCTGGAACCCTGTGGACCGGGAACATGACTGAGGTTTTATTCTGGAACCCTGTAGCCTGGGAATATAACTGAGGATTGTTTCTGGAACCCGGTGGCCTGGTAACATGACTGAGGCATGATTCTAGAAAAGTGTGGCCTGGGAATATGACTGAGGTTTGATTCTGGAAATCTGTGGCCTGGGAACTTGACTGAGGTTTGATGGCAGAAATCTGTGGACTGGCAACATGACTGAGGTTTGATTGTAGAACCCTGTGCCCTGGAAACATGACTGCGACCTGATACTTGAAACCCATGGCCTGGGAATTTGACATTGGTTTGATTCTGGAACCCTGTGGCCAGGAACAAGACTGAGGCGTGATTCTGGAATCCTGTTGCCTGGGAACATGACATCTGTTTAGATTGTGGAATACTGGGCCCTGGGAATCTGACTGAGGCTTGGTTTTGGTACCCTATGGACTGGGAACATGACTGAGGTTTTATTCTGGAACCCTGTAGCCTGCGAAAATAACTGAGGATTGTTTCTCGAACCCTGTGGCCTGGGAACATGACATCAGTGGATTCTGGAACCCTGTGGCCTGGGAACATGAGAACGGTTTGATTCTGCAACCCTGTGGCCTGGGAACATGTCTGAGGTTTGATGGTGGAAACCTGTGGCTTGGCAACATGACTGAGGTTTGTTTCTGGAACCCTGTTCCCTGGGAACATGACTGAGGTTTGATTCTGGACACCTTTGTGCTGGGAACATGACTGTGTTCTGATTGTGGAATCATGGGTCCTGCAAACATGACTGAGGTTTGATTCTGGAACCATGTGTCCTGCGAATATGACTGAGGTTTGATATTGGAAATCTTTGGCCTGGGAACTTGACTGAGGTTTGATGGCAGAAACCTGTGGACTGGCAACATGACTGAGGTTTGATTGTAGAACCCTGTGCCCTGGAAACATGACTGTGGCCTGGTAGTGGAAACCCATGGCCTAGGAGTTTGACATTGGTTTGATTCTGGAACGCTGTGGCCTAGGAACATGACTGAGGCGTGATTCTGGAAAAGTGTGGCCTGGGAATATGACTGAAGTTTGATTCTGGAAATCTGTGGCCTGGGAACTTGACTGAGGTTTGATGGCAGAAATCTGTGGACTGGCAACATGACTGAGGTTTGATTGTAGAACCCTGTACCCTGGAAACATGACTGAGACCTGATACTTGAAACCCATGGCCTGGGAACTTGACATTGGTTTGATTCTGGAACCCTGTGGCCAGGAACAAGACTGAGGCGTGATTCTGGAATGCTGTGCCCTGGGAACATGACATCTGTTTAGATTGTGGAATACTGGGCCCTGGGAACCTGACTGAGGCTTGGTTCTGGAACCCTGTGGACAGGGAACTTGACTGAGGTTTTATTCTGGAATCCTGTGGCCTGGGAACATGACATCAGTGGATTCTGGAACCCTGTGGCCGGGGAACATGTCATCAGTGGATTCTGGAACCCTGTGGCCTGGGAACATGAGAACGGTTTGATTCTGGAACCCTGTGGCTTGGGAATATGTCTGAGGTTTGATGGTGGAAACCTGTGGCCTGGCAACATGACTGAGGTTTGTTTCTGGAACCCTGTTCCCTGGGAACATGACTGAGGTTTGCTTCTGGACACCTTTCTCCTGGGAACATGACTGTGGTTTGATTGTGGAATCCTGTGGCCTGCGAACATGACTGAGGTTTGATTCTGGAACCATGTGTCCTGGGAATATGACTGAGCTTTGATTCTGGAAATCTGTGGCCTGGGAACTTGACTGAGGTTTGATGGCAGAAACCTGTGGACTGGCAACATGACTGAGGTTTGATTGTAGAACCCTGTGCCCTGGAAACATGACTGCGACCTGATACTTGAAACCCATGGCTTGGGAACTTGACATTGGTTTGATTCTTTAACCCTGTGGCCAGGGAACATGACTGAGGCGAGATTCTGGAATCCTGTGCCCAGGAAACATGACTGTGGCTTGGTACTGGAAACCCATGGCCTAGGAATTTGACATTGGTTTGATTCTGGAACCCTGTGGCCTGGGAACATGACTGAGGCGTGATTCTGGAATCCTGCGGCCTGGGAACATGACATCTGTTTAGATTATGGAATACTGTGCCCTGGGAACCTGACTGAAAGCTTGGTTCTGGAATCCTGTGGACTGGGAACATGACTGAGGTTTGATTCTGGAACCATGTGGCCTGGGAATATGACTGTGGTTTGATTTTGGAAACCATGGGCCTGTGAACATGACTGATGTTAGATTGAGGAATCCTGGGGCCTGGGAACATGACATCACTTTGGATTCTGGTACCCTGTTGCCTGGGAACATGAAATCGGTTTGATTGTGGAAACCTGTGGTCTGGGAATATGACTGAGGTTTGATGGTGGTACCCTATGGCCTGGCAACATGACTGAGGTTTGATTCTGGATCCCTGTGGCCAGGGAACATGACTGAGGCGTGATTCTGGAAAAGTGTGGCCTGGGAATATGACTGAGGTTTGATTCTGGAAATCTGTGGCCTGGGAACTTGACTGAGGTTTGATGGCAGAAATCTGTGGACTGGCAACATGACTGAGGTTTGATTGTAGAACCCTGTGCCCTGGAAACATGACTGCGACCTGATACTTGAAACCCATGGCCTGGGAATTTGACATTGGTTTGATTCTGGAACCCTGTGGCCAGGAACAAGACTGAGGTGTGATTCTGGAATCCTGTTGCCTGGGAACATGACATCTGTTTAGATTGTGGAATACTGGGCCCTGGGAATCTGACTGAGGCTTGGTTTTGGTACCCTGTGGACTGGGAACATGACTGAGGTTTTATTCTGGAACCCTGTAGCCTGCGAAAATAACTGAGGATTGTTTCTCGAACCCTGTGGCCTGGGAACATGACATCAGTGGATTCTGGAACCCAGTGGCCTGGGAACATGAGAACGGTTTGATTCTGGAACCCTGTGGCCTGGGAACATGTCTGAGGTTTGATGGTGGAAACCTGTGGCTTGGCAACATGACTGAGGTTTGTTTCTGGAACCCTGTTCCCTGGGAACATGACTGAGGTTTGATTCTGGACACCTTTGTGCTGGGAACATGACTGTGTTCTGATTGTAGAATCATGGGTCCTGCAAACATGACTGAGGTTTGATTCTGGAACCATGTGTCCTGCGAATATGACTGAGGTTTGATATTGGAAATCTTTGGCCTGGGAACTTGACTGAGGTTTGATGGCAGAAACCTGTGGACTGGCAACATGACTGAGGTTTGATTGTAGAACCCTGTGCCCTGGAAACATGACTGTGGCCTGGTAGTGGAAACCCATGGCCTAGGAGTTTGACATTGGTTTGATTCTGGAACGCTGTGGCCTAGGAACATGACTGAGGCGTGATTCTGGAAAAGTGTGACCTGGGAATATGACTGAAGTTTGATTCTGGAAATCTGTGGCCTGGGAACTTGACTGAGGTTTGATGGCAGAAATCTGTAGACTGGCAACATGACTGAGGTTTGATTGTAGAACCCTGTACCCTGGAAACATGACTGAGACCTGATACTTGAAACCCATGGCCTGGGAACTTGACATTGGTTTGATTCTGGAACCCTGTGGCCAGGAACAAGACTGAGGCGTGATTCTGGAATGCTGTGCCCTGGGAACATGACATCTGTTTAGATTGTGGAATACTGGGCCCTGGGAATCTGACTGAGGCTTGGTTTTGGTACCCTGTGGACTGGGAACATGACTGAGGTTTTATTCTGGAACCCTGTAGCCTGCGAAAATAAATGAGGATTGTTTCTCGAACCCTGTGGCCTGGGAACATGACATCAGTGGATTCTGGAACCCTGTGGCCTGGGAACATGAGAACGGTTTGATTCTGGAACCCTGTGGCCTGGGAACATGTCTGAGGTTTGATGGTGGAAACCTGTGGCTTGGCAACATGACTGAGGTTTGTTTCTGGAACCCTGTTCCCTGGGAACATGACTGAGGTTTGATTCTGGACACCTTTGTGCTGGGAACATGACTGTGTTCTGATTGTGGAATCATGGGTCCTGCAAACATGACTGAGGTTTGATTCTGGAACCATGTGTCCTGCGAATATGACTGAGGTTTGATATTGGAAAT
The DNA here is from genome assembly GCF_965194805.1 of Balaenoptera borealis. Lineage (NCBI taxonomy): Eukaryota > Metazoa > Chordata > Mammalia > Artiodactyla > Balaenopteridae > Balaenoptera > Balaenoptera borealis. The sequence continues at coordinate 352,509 of NW_028123923.1, forward strand.
CTTTGGCCTGGGAACTTGACTGAGGTTTGATGGCAGAAACCTGTGGACTGGCAACATGACTGAGGTTTGATTGTAGAACCCTGTGCCCTGGAAACATGACTGTGGCCTGGTAGTGGAAACCCATGGCCTAGGAGTTTGACATTGGTTTGATTCTGGAACGCTGTGGCCTAGGAACATGACTGAGGCGTGATTCTGGAAAAGTGTGGCCTGGGAATATGACTGAAGTTTGATTCTGGAAATCTGTGGCCTGGGAACTTGACTGAGGTTTGATGGCAGAAATCTGTGGACTGGCAACATGACTGAGGTTTGATTGTAGAACCCTGTACCCTGGAAACATGACTGAGACCTGATACTTGAAACCCATGGCCTGGGAACTTGACATTGGTTTGATTCTGGAACCCTGTGGCCAGGAACAAGACTGAGGCGTGATTCTGGAATGCTGTGCCCTGGGAACATGACATCTGTTTAGATTGTGGAATACTGGGCCCTGGGAACCTGACTGAGGCTTGGTTCTGGAACCCTGTGGACAGGGAACTTGACTGAGGTTTTATTCTGGAATCCTGTGGCCTGGGAACATGACATCAGTGGATTCTGGAACCCTGTGGCCGGGGAACATGTCATCAGTGGATTCTGGAACCCTGTGGCCTGGGAACATGAGAACGGTTTGATTCTGGAACCCTGTGGCTTGGGAATATGTCTGAGGTTTGATGGTGGAAACCTGTGGCCTGGCAACATGACTGAGGTTTGTTTCTGGAACCCTGTTCCCTGGGAACATGACTGAGGTTTGCTTCTGGACACCTTTCTCCTGGGAACATGACTGTGGTTTGATTGTGGAATCCTGTGGCCTGCAAACATGACTGAGGTTTGATTCTGGAACCATGTGTCCTGGGAATATGACTGAGCTTTGATTCTGGAAATCTGTGGCCTGGGAACTTGACTGAGGTTTGATGGCAGAAACCTGTGGACTGGCAACATGACTGAGGTTTGATTGTAGAACCCTGTGCCCTGGAAACATGACTGCGACCTGATACTTGAAACCCATGGCTTGGGAACTTGACATTGGTTTGATTCTTTAACCCTGTGGCCAGGGAACATGACTGAGGCGAGATTCTGGAATCCTGTGCCCAGGAAACATGACTGTGGCTTGGTACTGGAAACCCATGGCCTAGGAATTTGACATTGGTTTGATTCTGGAACCCTGTGGCCTGGGAACATGACTGAGGCGTGATTCTGGAATCCTGCGGCCTGGGAACATGACATCTGTTTAGATTATGGAATACTGTGCCCTGGGAACCTGACTGAAAGCTTGGTTCTGGAATCCTGTGGACTGGGAACATGACTGAGGTTTGATTCTGGAACCATGTGGCCTGGGAATATGACTGTGGTTTGATTTTGGAAACCATGGGCCTGTGAACATGACTGATGTTAGATTGAGGAATCCTGGGGCCTGGGAACATGACATCACTTTGGATTCTGGTACCCTGTTGCCTGGGAACATGAAATCGGTTTGATTGTGGAAACCTGTGGTCTGGGAATATGACTGAGGTTTGATGGTGGTACCCTATGGCCTGGCAACATGACTGAGGTTTGATTCTGGATCCCTGTGGCCAGGGAACATGACTGAGGCGTGATTCTGGAAAAGTGTGGCCTGGGAATATGACTGAGGTTTGATTCTGGAAATCTGTGGCCTGGGAACTTGACTGAGGTTTGATGGCAGAAATCTGTGGACTGGCAACATGACTGAGGTTTGATTGTAGAACCCTGTGCCCTGGAAACATGACTGCGACCTGATACTTGAAACCCATGGCCTGGGAATTTGACATTGGTTTGATTCTGGAACCCTGTGGCCAGGAACAAGACTGAGGTGTGATTCTGGAATCCTGTTGCCTGGGAACATGACATCTGTTTAGATTGTGGAATACTGGGCCCTGGGAATCTGACTGAGGCTTGGTTTTGGTACCCTGTGGACTGGGAACATGACTGAGGTTTTATTCTGGAACCCTGTAGCCTGCGAAAATAACTGAGGATTGTTTCTCGAACCCTGTGGCCTGGGAACATGACATCAGTGGATTCTGGAACCCAGTGGCCTGGGAACATGAGAACGGTTTGATTCTGGAACCCTGTGGCCTGGGAACATGTCTGAGGTTTGATGGTGGAAACCTGTGGCTTGGCAACATGACTGAGGTTTGTTTCTGGAACCCTGTTCCCTGGGAACATGACTGAGGTTTGATTCTGGACACCTTTGTGCTGGGAACATGACTGTGTTCTGATTGTAGAATCATGGGTCCTGCAAACATGACTGAGGTTTGATTCTGGAACCATGTGTCCTGCGAATATGACTGAGGTTTGATATTGGAAATCTTTGGCCTGGGAACTTGACTGAGGTTTGATGGCAGAAACCTGTGGACTGGCAACATGACTGAGGTTTGATTGTAGAACCCTGTGCCCTGGAAACATGACTGTGGCCTGGTAGTGGAAACCCATGGCCTAGGAGTTTGACATTGGTTTGATTCTGGAACGCTGTGGCCTAGGAACATGACTGAGGCGTGATTCTGGAAAAGTGTGACCTGGGAATATGACTGAAGTTTGATTCTGGAAATCTGTGGCCTGGGAACTTGACTGAGGTTTGATGGCAGAAATCTGTGGACTGGCAACATGACTGAGGTTTGATTGTAGAACCCTGTACCCTGGAAACATGACTGAGACCTGATACTTGAAACCCATGGCCTGGGAACTTGACATTGGTTTGATTCTGGAACCCTGTGGCCAGGAACAAGACTGAGGCGTGATTCTGGAATGCTGTGCCCTGGGAACATGACATCTGTTTAGATTGTGGAATACTGGGCCCTGGGAACCTGACTGAGGCTTGGTTCTGGAACCCTGTGGACAGGGAACTTGACTGAGGTTTTATTCTGGAATCCTGTGGCCTGGGAACATGACATCAGTGGATTCTGGAACCCTGTGGCCGGGGAACATGAGAACGGTTTGATTCTGGAACCCTGTGGCTTGGGAATATGTCTGAGGTTTGATGGTGGAAACCTGTGGCCTGGCAACATGACTGAGGTTTGTTTCTGGAACCCTGTTCCCTGGGAACATGACTGAGGTTTGCTTCTGGACACCTTTCTCCTGGGAACATGACTGTGGTTTGATTGTGGAATCCTGTGGCCTGCGAACATGACTGAGGTTTGATTCTGGAACCATGTGTCCTGGGAATATGACTGAGCTTTGATTCTGGAAATCTGTGGCCTGGGAACTTGACTGAGGTTTGATGGCAGAAACCTGTGGACTGGCAACATGACTGAGGTTTGATTGTAGAACCCTGTACCCTGGAAACATGACTGCGACCTGATACTTGAAACCCATGGCTTGGGAACTTGACATTGGTTTGATTCTTTAACCCTGTGGCCAGGGAACATGACTGAGGCGAGATTCTGGAATCCTGTGCCCAGGAAACATGACTGTGGCTTGGTACTGGAAACCCATGGCCTAGGAATTTGACATTGGTTTGATTCTGGAACCCTGTGGCCTGGGAACATGACTGAGGCGTGATTCTGGAATCCTGCGGCCTGGGAACATGACATCTGTTTAGATTATGGAATACTGTGCCCTGGGAACCTGACTGAAAGCTTGGTTCTGGAATCCTGTGGACTGGGAACATGACTGAGGTTTGATTCTGGAACCATGTGGCCTGGGAATATGACTGTGGTTTGATTTTGGAAACCATTGGCCTGTGAACATGACTGATGTTAGATTGAGGAATCCTGGGGCCTGGGAACATGACATCACTTTGGATTCTGGTACCCTGTTGCCTGGGAACATGAAATCGGTTTGATTGTGGAAACCTGTGGTCTGGGAATATGACTGAGGTTTGATGGCGGTACCCTATGGCCTGGCAACATGACTGAGGTTTGATTCTGGATCCCTGTGGCCAGGGAACATGACTGAGGCGTGATTCTGGAAAACTGTGGCTTGGGAATATGACTGAGGTTTGATTCTGGAAATCTGTGGCCTGGGAACTTGACTGAGGTTTGATGGCAGAAATCTGTGGACTGGCAACATTACTGAGGTTTGATTGTTGAACCCTGTGCTCTGGAAACATGACTGCGACCTGATACTTGAAACGCATGGCCTGGGAAATTGACATTGGTTTGATTCTGGAACCCTGTGGACCGGGAACATGACTGAGGTTTTATTCTGGAACCCTGTAGCCTGGGAATATAACTGAGGATTGTTTCTGGAACCCGGTGGCCTGGTAACATGACTGAGGCGTGATTCTGGAAAAGTGTGGCCTGGGAATATGACTGAGGTTTGATTCTGGAAATCTGTGGCCTGGGAACTTGACTGAGGTTTGATGGCAGAAATCTGTGGACTGGCAACATGACTGAGGTTTGATTGTAGAACCCTGTGCCCTGGAAACATGACTGCGACCTGATACTTGAAACCCATGGCCTGGGAATTTGACATTGGTTTGATTCTGGAACCCTGTGGCCAGGAACAAGACTGAGGCGTGATTCTGGAATCCTGTTGCCTGGGAACATGACATCTGTTTAGATTGTGGAATACTGGGCCCTGGGAATCTGACTGAGGCTTGGTTTTGGTACCCTATGGACTGGGAACATGACTGAGGTTTTATTCTGGAACCCTGTAGCCTGCGAAAATAACTGAGGATTGTTTCTCGAACCCTGTGGCCTGGGAACATGACATCAGTGGATTCTGGAACCCTGTGGCCTGGGAACATGAGAACGGTTTGATTCTGGAACCCTGTGGCCTGGGAACATGTCTGAGGTTTGATGGTGGAAACCTGTGGCTTGGCAACATGACTGAGGTTTGTTTCTGGAACCCTGTTCCCTGGGAACATGACTGAGGTTTGATTCTGGACACCTTTGTGCTGGGAACATGACTGTGTTCTGATTGTAGAATCATGGGTCCTGCAAACATGACTGAGGTTTGATTCTGGAACCATGTGTCCTGCGAATATGACTGAGGTTTGATATTGGAAATCTTTGGCCTGGGAACTTGACTGAGGTTTGATGGCAGAAACCTGTGGACTGGCAACATGACTGAGGTTTGATTGTAGAACCCTGTGCCCTGGAAACATGACTGTGGCCTGGTAGTGGAAACCCATGGCCTAGGAGTTTGACATTGGTTTGATTCTGGAACGCTGTGGCCTAGGAACATGACTGAGGCGTGATTCTGGAAAAGTGTGACCTGGGAATATGACTGAAGTTTGATTCTGGAAATCTGTGGCCTGGGAACTTGACTGAGGTTTGATGGCAGAAATCTGTGGACTGGCAACATGACTGAGGTTTGATTGTAGAACCCTGTACCCTGGAAACATGACTGAGACCTGATACTTGAAACCCATGGCCTGGGAACTTGACATTGGTTTGATTCTGGAACCCTGTGGCCAGGAACAAGACTGAAGCGTGATTCTGGAATGCTGTGCCCTGGGAACATGACATCTGTTTAGACTGTGGAATACTGGGCCCTGGGAACCTGACTGAGGCTTGGTTCTGGAACCCTGTGGACAGGGAACTTGACTGAGGTTTTATTCTGGAATCCTGTGGCCTGGGAACATGACATCAGTGGATTCTGGAACCCTGTGGCCGGGGAACATGTCATCAGTGGATTCTGGAACCCTGTGGCCTGGGAACATGAGAACGGTTTGATTCTGGAACCCTGTGGCTTGGGAATATGTCTGAGGTTTGATGGTGGAAACCTGTGGCCTGGCAACATGACTGAGGTTTGTTTCTGGAACCCTGTTCCCTGGGAACATGACTGAGGTTTGCTTCTGGACACCTTTCTCCTGGGAACATGACTGTGGTTTGATTGTGGAATCCTGTGGCCTGCGAACATGACTGAGGTTTGATTCTGGAACCATGTGTCCTGGGAATATGACTGAGCTTTGATTCTGGAAATCTGTGGCCTGGGAACTTGACTGAGGTTTGATGGCAGAAACCTGTGGACTGGCAACATGACTGAGGTTTGATTGTAGAACCCTGTACCCTGGAAACATGACTGCGACCTGATACTTGAAACCCATGGCTTGGGAACTTGACATTGGTTTGATTCTTTAACCCTGTGGCCAGGGAACATGACTGAGGCGAGATTCTGGAATCCTGTGCCCAGGAAACATGACTGTGGCTTGGTACTGGAAACCCATGGCCTAGGAATTTGACATTGGTTTGATTCTGGAACCCTGTGGCCTGGGAACATGACTGAGGCGTGATTCTGGAATCCTGCGGCCTGGGAACATGACATCTGTTTAGATTATGGAATACTGTGCCCTGGGAACCTGACTGAAAGCTTGGTTCTGGAATCCTGTGGACTGGGAACATGACTGAGGTTTGATTCTGGAACCATGTGGCCTGGGAATATGACTGTGGTTTGATTTTGGAAACCATTGGCCTGTGAACATGACTGATGTTAGATTGAGGAATCCTGGGGCCTGGGAACATGACATCACTTTGGATTCTGGTACCCTGTTGCCTGGGAACATGAAATCGGTTTGATTGTGGAAACCTGTGGTCTGGGAATATGACTGAGGTTTGATGGTGGTACCCTATGGCCTGGCAACATGACTGAGGTTTGATTCTGGATCCCTGTGGCCAGGGAACATGACTGAGGCGTGATTCTGGAAAACTGTGGCTTGGGAATATGACTGAGGTTTGATTCTGGAAATCTGTGGCCTGGGAACTTGACTGAGGTTTGATGGCAGAAATCTGTGGACTGGCAACATTACTGAGGTTTGATTGTTGAACCCTGTGCTCTGGAAACATGACTGCGACCTGATACTTGAAACGCATGGCCTGGGAAATTGACATTGGTTTGATTCTGGAACCCTGTGGACCGGGAACATGACTGAGGTTTTATTCTGGAACCCTGTAGCCTGGGAATATAACTGAGGATTGTTTCTGGAACCCGGTGGCCTGGTAACATGACTGAGGCGTGATTCTGGAAAAGTGTGGCCTGGGAATATGACTGAGGTTTGATTCTGGAAATCTGTGGCCTGGGAACTTGACTGAGGTTTGATGGCAGAAATCTGTGGACTGGCAACATGACTGAGGTTTGATTGTAGAACCCTGTGCCCTGGAAACATGACTGCGACCTGATACTTGAAACCCATGGCCTGGGAATTTGACATTGGTTTGATTCTGGAACCCTGTGGCCAGGGACAAGACTGAGGTGTGATTCTGGAATCCTGTTGCCTGGGAACATGACATCTGTTTAGATTGTGGAATACTGGGCCCTGGGAATCTGACTGAGGCTTGGTTTTGGTACCCTGTGGACTGGGAACATGACTGAGGTTTGATTCTGGAACCCTGTAGCCTGCGAAAATAACTGAGGATTGTTTCTCGAACCCTGTGGCCTGGGAACATGACATCAGTGGATTCTGGAACCCAGTGGCCTGGGAACATGAGAACGGTTTGATTCTGGAACCCTGTGGCCTGGGAACATGTCTGAGGTTTGATGGTGGAAACCTGTCGCTTGGCAACATGACTGAGGTTTGTTTCTGGAACCCTGTTCCCTGGGAACATGACTGAGGTTTGATTCTGGACACCTTTGTGCTGGGAACATGACTGTGTTCTGATTGTAGAATCATGGGTCCTGCAAACATGACTGAGGTTTGATTCTGGAACCATGTGTCCTGCGAATATGACTGAGGTTTGATATTGGAAATCTTTGGCCTGGGAACTTGACTGAGGTTTGATGGCAGAAACCTGTGGACTGGCAACATGACTGAGGTTTGATTGTAGAACCCTGTGCCCTGGAAACATGACTGTGGCCTGGTAGTGGAAACCCATGGCCTAGGAGTTTGACATTGGTTTGATTCTGGAACGCTGTGGCCTAGGAACATGACTGAGGCGTGATTCTGGAAAAGTGTGACCTGGGAATATGACTGAAGTTTGATTCTGGAAATCTGTGGCCTGGGAACTTGACTGAGGTTTGATGGCAGAAATCTGTGGACTGGCAACATGACTGAGGTTTGATTGTAGAACCCTGTACCCTGGAAACATGACTGAGACCTGATACTTGAAACCCATGGCCTGGGAACTTGACATTGGTTTGATTCTGGAACCCTGTGGCCAGGAACAAGACTGAGGCGTGATTCTGGAATGCTGTGCCCTGGGAACATGGCATCTGTTTAGACTGTGGAATACTGGGCCCTGGGAACCTGACTGAGGCTTGGTTCTGGAACCCTGTGGACAGGGAACTTGACTGAGGTTTTATTCTGGAATCCTGTGGCCTGGGAACATGACATCAGTGGATTCTGGAACCCTGTGGCCGGGGAACATGTCATCAGTGGATTCTGGAACCCTGTGGCCTGGGAACATGAGAACGGTTTGATTCTGGAACCCTGTGGCTTGGGAATATGTCTGAGGTTTGATGGTGGAAACCTGTGGCCTGGCAACATGACTGAGGTTTGTTTCTGGAACCCTGTTCCCTGGGAACATGACTGAGGTTTGCTTCTGGACACCTTTCTCCTGGGAACATGACTGTGGTTTGATTGTGGAATCCTGTGGCCTGCGAACATGACTGAGGTTTGATTCTGGAACCATGTGTCCTGGGAATATGACTGAGCTTTGATTCTGGAAATCTGTGGCCTGGGAACTTGACTGAGGTTTGATGGCAGAAACCTGTGGACTGGCAACATGACTGAGGTTTGATTGTAGAACCCTGTACCCTGGAAACATGACTGTGACCTGATACTTGAAACCCATGGCTTGGGAACTTGACATTGGTTTGATTCTTTAACCCTGTGGCCAGGGAACATGACTGAGGCGAGATTCTGGAATCCTGTGCCCAGGAAACATGACTGTGGCTTGGTACTGGAAACCCATGGCCTAGGAATTTGACATTGGTTTGATTCTGGAACCCTGTGGCCTGGGAACATGACTGAGGCGTGATTCTGGAATACTGCGGCCTGGGAACATGACATCTGTTTAGATTATGGAATACTGTGCCCTGGGAACCTGACTGAAAGCTTGGTTCTGGAATCCTGTGGACTGGGAACATGACTGAGGTTTGATTCTGGAACCATGTGGCCTGGGAATATGACTGTGGTTTGATTTTGGAAACCATTGGCCTGTGAACATGACTGATGTTAGATTGAGGAATCCTGGGGCCTGGGAACATGACATCACTTTGGATTCTGGTACCCTGTTGCCTGGGAACATGAAATCGGTTTGATTGTGGAAACCTGTGGTCTGGGAATATGACTGAGGTTTGATGGTGGTACCCTATGGCCTGGCAACATGACTGAGGTTTGATTCTGGATCCCTGTGGCCAGGGAACATGACTGAGGCGTGATTCTGGAAAACTGTGGCTTGGGAATATGACTGAGGTTTGATTCTGGAAATCTGTGGCCTGGGAACTTGACTGAGGTTTGATGGCAGAAATCTGTGGACTGGCAACATTACTGAGGTTTGATTGTTGAACCCTGTGCTCTGGAAACATGACTGCGACCTGATACTTGAAACGCATGGCCTGGGAAATTGACATTGGTTTGATTCTGGAACCCTGTGGACCGGGAACATGACTGAGGTTTTATTCTGGAACCCTGTAGCCTGGGAATATAACTGAGGATTGTTTCTGGAACCCGGTGGCCTGGTAACATGACTGAGGCGTGATTCTGGAAAAGTGTGGCCTGGGAATATGACTGAGGTTTGATTCTGGAAATCTGTGGCCTGGGAACTTGACTGAGGTTTGATGGCAGAAATCTGTGGACTGGCAACATGACTGAGGTTTGATTGTAGAACCCTGTGCCCTGGAAACATGACTGCGACCTGATACTTGAAACCCATGGCCTGGGAATTTGACATTGGTTTGATTCTGGAACCCTGTGGCCAGGAACAAGACTGAGGCGTGATTCTGGAATCCTGTTGCCTGGGAACATGACATCTGTTTAGATTGTGGAATACTGGGCCCTGGGAATCTGACTGAGGCTTGGTTTTGGTACCCTGTGGACTGGGAACATGACTGAGGTTTTATTCTGGAACCCTGTAGCCTGCGAAAATAACTGAGGATTGTTTCTCGAACCCTGTGGCCTGGGAACATGACATCAGTGGATTCTGGAACCCAGTGGCCTGGGAACATGAGAACGGTTTGATTCTGGAACCCTGTGGCCTGGGAACATGTCTGAGGTTTGATGGTGGAAACCTGTGGCTTGGCAACATGACTGAGGTTTGTTTCTGGAACCCTGTTCCCTGGGAACATGACTGAGGTTTGATTCTGGACACCTTTGTGCTGGGAACATGACTGTGTTCTGATTGTAGAATCATGGGTCCTGCAAACATGACTGAGGTTTGATTCTGGAACCATGTGTCCTGCGAATATGACTGAGGTTTGATATTGGAAATCTTTGGCCTGGGAACTTGACTGAGGTTTGATGGCAGAAACCTGTGGACTGGCAACATGACTGAGGTTTGATTGTAGAACCCTGTGCCCTGGAAACATGACTGTGGCCTGGTAGTGGAAACCCATGGCCTAGGAGTTTGACATTGGTTTGATTCTGGAACGCTGTGGCCTAGGAACATGACTGAGGCGTGATTCTGGAAAAGTGTGACCTGGGAATATGACTGAAGTTTGATTCTGGAAATCTGTGGCCTGGGAACTTGACTGAGGTTTGATGGCAGAAATCTGTGGACTGGCAACATGACTGAGGTTTGATTGTAGAACCCTGTACCCTGGAAACATGACTGAGACCTGATACTTGAAACCCATGGCCTGGGAACTTGACATTGGTTTGATTCTGGAACCCTGTGGCCAGGAACAAGACTGAGGCGTGATTCTGGAATGCTGTGCCCTGGGAACATGACATCTGTTTAGATTGTGGAATACTGGGCCCTGGGAACCTGACTGAGGCTTGGTTCTGGAACCCTGTGGACAGGGAACTTGACTGAGGTTTTATTCTGGAATCCTGTGGCCTGGGAACATGACATCAGTGGATTCTGGAACCCTGTGGCCGGGGAACATGTCATCAGTGGATTCTGGAACCCTGTGGCCTGGGAACATGAGAACGGTTTGATTCTGGAACCCTGTGGCTTGGGAATATGTCTGAGGTTTGATGGTGGAAACCTGTGGCCTGGCAACATGACTGAGGTTTGTTTCTGGAACCCTGTTCCCTGGGAACATGACTGAGGTTTGCTTCTGGACACCTTTCTCCTGGGAACATGACTGTGGTTTGATTGTGGAATCCTGTGGCCTGCGAACATGACTGAGGTTTGATTCTGGAACCATGTGTCCTGGGAATATGACTGAGCTTTGATTCTGGAAATCTGTGGCCTGGGAACTTGACTGAGGTTTGATGGCAGAAACCTGTGGACTGGCAACATGACTGAGGTTTGATTGTAGAACCCTGTGCCCTGGAAACATGACTGCGACCTGATACTTGAAACCCATGGCTTGGGAACTTGACATTGGTTTGATTCTTTAACCCTGTGGCCAGGGAACATGACTGAGGCGAGATTCTGGAATCCTGTGCCCAGGAAACATGACTGTGGCTTGGTACTGGAAACCCATGGCCTAGGAATTTGACATTGGTTTGATTCTGGAACCCTGTGGCCTGGGAACATGACTGAGGCGTGATTCTGGAATCCTGCGGCCTGGGAACATGACATCTGTTTAGATTATGGAATACTGTGCCCTGGGAACCTGACTGAAAGCTTGGTTCTGGAATCCTGTGGACTGGGAACATGACTGAGGTTTGATTCTGGAACCATGTGGCCTGGGAATATGACTGTGGTTTGATTTTGGAAACCATGGGCCTGTGAACATGACTGATGTTAGATTGAGGAATCCTGGGGCCTGGGAACATGACATCACTTTGGATTCTGGTACCCTGTTGCCTGGGAACATGAAATCGGTTTGATTGTGGAAACCTGTGGTCTGGGAATATGACTGAGGTTTGATGGTGGTACCCTATGGCCTGGCAACATGACTGAGGTTTGATTCTGGATCCCTGTGGCCAGGGAACATGACTGAGGCGTGATTCTGGAAAAGTGTGGCCTGGGAATATGACTGAGGTTTGATTCTGGAAATCTGTGGCCTGGGAACTTGACTGAGGTTTGATGGCAGAAATCTGTGGACTGGCAACATGACTGAGGTTTGATTGTAGAACCCTGTGCCCTGGAAACATGACTGCGACCTGATACTTGAAACCCATGGCCTGGGAATTTGACATTGGTTTGATTCTGGAACCCTGTGGCCAGGAACAAGACTGAGGTGTGATTCTGGAATCCTGTTGCCTGGGAACATGACATCTGTTTAGATTGTGGAATACTGGGCCCTGGGAATCTGACTGAGGCTTGGTTTTGGTACCCTGTGGACTGGGAACATGACTGAGGTTTTATTCTGGAACCCTGTAGCCTGCGAAAATAACTGAGGATTGTTTCTCGAACCCTGTGGCCTGGGAACATGACATCAGTGGATTCTGGAACCCAGTGGCCTGGGAACATGAGAACGGTTTGATTCTGGAACCCTGTGGCCTGGGAACATGTCTGAGGTTTGATGGTGGAAACCTGTGGCTTGGCAACATGACTGAGGTTTGTTTCTGGAACCCTGTTCCCTGGGAACATGACTGAGGTTTGATTCTGGACACCTTTGTGCTGGGAACATGACTGTGTTCTGATTGTAGAATCATGGGTCCTGCAAACATGACTGAGGTTTGATTCTGGAACCATGTGTCCTGCGAATATGACTGAGGTTTGATATTGGAAATCTTTGGCCTGGGAACTTGACTGAGGTTTGATGGCAGAAACCTGTGGACTGGCAACATGACTGAGGTTTGATTGTAGAACCCTGTGCCCTGGAAACATGACTGTGGCCTGGTAGTGGAAACCCATGGCCTAGGAGTTTGACATTGGTTTGATTCTGGAACGCTGTGGCCTAGGAACATGACTGAGGCGTGATTCTGGAAAAGTGTGACCTGGGAATATGACTGAAGTTTGATTCTGGAAATCTGTGGCCTGGGAACTTGACTGAGGTTTGATGGCAGAAATCTGTGGACTGGCAACATGACTGAGGTTTGATTGTAGAACCCTGTACCCTGGAAACATGACTGAGACCTGATACTTGAAACCCATGGCCTGGGAACTTGACATTGGTTTGATTCTGGAACCCTGTGGCCAGGAACAAGACTGAGGCGTGATTCTGGAATGCTGTGCCCTGGGAACATGACATCTGTTTAGATTGTGGAATACTGGGCCCTGGGAATCTGACTGAGGCTTGGTTTTGGTACCCTGTGGACTGGGAACATGACTGAGGTTTTATTCTGGAACCCTGTAGCCTGCGAAAATAAATGAGGATTGTTTCTCGAACCCTGTGGCCTGGGAACATGACATCAGTGGATTCTGGAACCCTGTGGCCTGGGAACATGAGAACGGTTTGATTCTGGAACCCTGTGGCCTGGGAACATGTCTGAGGTTTGATGGTGGAAACCTGTGGCTTGGCAACATGACTGAGGTTTGTTTCTGGAACCCTGTTCCCTGGGAACATGACTGAGGTTTGATTCTGGACACCTTTGTGCTGGGAACATGACTGTGTTCTGATTGTGGAATCATGGGTCCTGCAAACATGACTGAGGTTTGATTCTGGAACCATGTGTCCTGCGAATATGACTGAGGTTTGATATTGGAAATCTTTGGCCTGGGAACTTGACTGAGGTTTGATGGCAGAAACCTGTGGACTGGCAAAATGACTGAGGTTTGATTGTAGAACCCTGTGCCCTGGAAACATGACTGTGGCCTGGTAGTGGAAACCCATGGCCTAGGAGTTTGACATTGGTTTGATTCTGGAACGCTGTGGCCTAGGAACATGACTGAGGCGTGATTCTGGAAAAGTGTGGCCTGGGAATATGACTGAAGTTTGATTCTGGAAATCTGTGGCCTGGGAACTTGACTGAGGTTTGATGGCAGAAATCTGTGGACTGGCAACATGACTGAGGTTTGATTGTAGAACCCTGTACCCTGGAAACATGACTGAGACCTGATACTTGAAACCCATGGCCTGGGAACTTGACATTGGTTTGATTCTGGAACCCTGTGGCCAGGAACAAGACTGAGGCGTGATTCTGGAATGCTGTGCCCTGGGAACATGACATCTGTTTAGATTGTGGAATACTGGGCCCTGGGAACCTGACTGAGGCTTGGTTCTGGAACCCTGTGGACAGGGAACTTGACTGAGGTTTTATTCTGGAATCCTGTGGCCTGGGAACATGACATCAGTGGATTCTGGAACCCTGTGGCCGGGGAACATGTCATCAGTGGATTCTGGAACCCTGTGGCCTGGGAACATGAGAACGGTTTGATTCTGGAACCCTGTGGCTTGGGAATATGTCTGAGGTTTGATGGTGGAAACCTGTGGCCTGGCAACATGACTGAGGTTTGTTTCTGGAACCCTGTTCCCTGGGAACATGACTGAGGTTTGCTTCTGGACACCTTTCTCCTGGGAACATGACTGTGGTTTGATTGTGGAATCCTGTGGCCTGCGAACATGACTGAGGTTTGATTCTGGAACCATGTGTCCTGGGAATATGACTGAGCTTTGATTCTGGAAATCTGTGGCCTGGGAACTTGACTGAGGTTTGATGGCAGAAACCTGTGGACTGGCAACATGACTGAGGTTTGATTGTAGAACCCTGTGCCCTGGAAACATGACTGCGACCTGATACTTGAAACCCATGGCTTGGGAACTTGACATTGGTTTGATTCTTTAACCCTGTGGCCAGGGAACATGACTGAGGCGAGATTCTGGAATCCTGTGCCCAGGAAACATGACTGTGGCTTGGTACTGGAAACCCATGGCCTAGGAATTTGACATTGGTTTGATTCTGGAACCCTGTGGCCTGGGAACATGACTGAGGCGTGATTCTGGAATCCTGCGGCCTGGGAACATGACATCTGTTTAGATTATGGAATACTGTGCCCTGGGAACCTGACTGAAAGCTTGGTTCTGGAATCCTGTGGACTGGGAACATGACTGAGGTTTGATTCTGGAACCATGTGGCCTGGGAATATGACTGTGGTTTGATTTTGGAAACCATGGGCCTGTGAACATGACTGATGTTAGATTGAGGAATCCTGGGGCCTGGGAACATGACATCACTTTGGATTCTGGTACCCTGTTGCCTGGGAACATGAAATCGGTTTGATTGTGGAAACCTGTGGTCTGGGAATATGACTGAGGTTTGATGGTGGTACCCTATGGCCTGGCAACATGACTGAGGTTTGATTCTGGATCCCTGTGGCCAGGGAACATGACTGAGGCATGATTCTGGAAAACTGTGGCCTGGGAATATGACTGAGGTTTGATTCTGGAAATCTGTGGCCTGGGAACTTGACTGAGGTTTGATGGCAGAAATCTGTGGACTGGCAACATTACTGAGGTTTGACTGTTGAACCCTGTGCTCTGGAAACATGACTGCGACCTGATACTTGAAACGCATGGCCTGGGAAATTGACATTGGTTTGAATCTGGAACCCTGTGGACCGGGAACATGACTGAGGTTTTATTCTGGAACCCTGTAGCCTGGGAATATAACTGAGGATTATTTCTGGAACCCGGTGGCCTGGTAACATGACTGAGGCGTGATTCTGGAAAAGTGTGGCCTGGGAATATGACTGAGGTTTGATTCTGGAAATCTGTGGCCTGGGAACTTGACTGAGGTTTGATGGCAGAAATCTGTGGACTGGCAACATGACTGAGGTTTGATTGTAGAACCCTGTGCCCTGGAAACATGACTGCGACCTGATACTTGAAACCCATGGCCTGGGAATTTGACATTGGTTTGATTCTGGAACCCTGTGGCCAGGAACAAGACTGAGGCGTGATTCTGGAATCCTGTTGCCTGGGAACATGACATCTGTTTAGATTGTGGAATACTGGGCCCTGGGAATCTGACTGAGGCTTGGTTTTGGTACCCTATGGACTGGGAACATGACTGAGGTTTTATTCTGGAACCCTGTAGCCTGCGAAAATAACTGAGGATTGTTTCTCGAACCCTGTGGCCTGGGAACATGACATCAGTGGATTCTGGAACCCTGTGGCCTGGGAACATGAGAACGGTTTGATTCTGGAACCCTGTGGCCTGGGAACATGTCTGAGGTTTGATGGTGGAAACCTGTGGCTTGGCAACATGACTGAGGTTTGTTTCTGGAACCCTGTTCCCTGGGAACATGACTGAGGTTTGATTCTGGACACCTTTGTGCTGGGAACATGACTGTGTTCTGATTGTAGAATCATGGGTCCTGCAAACATGACTGAGGTTTGATTCTGGAACCATGTGTCCTGCGAATATGACTGAGGTTTGATATTGGAAATCTTTGGCCTGGGAACTTGACTGAGGTTTGATGGCAGAAACCTGTGGACTGGCAACATGACTGAGGTTTGATTGTAGAACCCTGTGCCCTGGAAACATGACTGTGGCCTGGTAGTGGAAACCCATGGCCTAGGAGTTTGACATTGGTTTGATTCTGGAACGCTGTGGCCTAGGAACATGACTGAGGCGTGATTCTGGAAAAGTGTGACCTGGGAATATGACTGAAGTTTGATTCTGGAAATCTGTGGCCTGGGAACTTGACTGAGGTTTGATGGCAGAAATCTGTAGACTGGCAACATGACTGAGGTTTGATTGTAGAACCCTGTACCCTGGAAACATGACTGAGACCTGATACTTGAAACCCATGGCCTGGGAACTTGACATTGGTTTGATTCTGGAACCCTGTGGCCAGGAACAAGACTGAGGCGTGATTCTGGAATGCTGTGCCCTGGGAACATGGCATCTGTTTAGATTGTGGAATACTGGGCCCTGGGAACCTGACTGAGGCTTGGTTCTGGAACCCTGTGGACAGGGAACTTGACTGAGGTTTTATTCTGGAATCCTGTGGCCTGGGAACATGACATCAGTGGATTCTGGAACCCTGTGGCCGGGGAACATGTCATCAGTGGATTCTGGAACCCTGTGGCCTGGGAACATGAGAACGGTTTGATTCTGGAACCCTGTGGCTTGGGAATATGTCTGAGGTTTGATGGTGGAAACCTGTGGCCTGGCAACATGACTGAGGTTTGTTTCTGGAACCCTGTTCCCTGGGAACATGACTGAGGTTTGCTTCTGGACACCTTTCTCCTGGGAACATGACTGTGGTTTGATTGTGGAATCCTGTGGCCTGCGAACATGACTGAGGTTTGATTCTGGAACCATGTGTCCTGGGAATATGACTGAGCTTTGATTCTGGAAATCTGTGGCCTGGGAACTTGACTGAGGTTTGATGGCAGAAACCTGTGGACTGGCAACATGACTGAGGTTTGATTGTAGAACCCTGTGCCCTGGAAACATGACTGCGACCTGATACTTGAAACCCATGGCTTGGGAACTTGACATTGGTTTGATTCTTTAACCCTGTGGCCAGGGAACATGACTGAGGCGAGATTCTGGAATCCTGTGCCCAGGAAACATGACTGTGGCTTGGTACTGGAAACCCATGGCCTAGGAATTTGACATTGGTTTGATTCTGGAACCCTGTGGCCTGGGAACATGACTGAGGCGTGATTCTGGAATCCTGCGGCCTGGGAACATGACATCTGTTTAGATTATGGAATACTGTGCCCTGGGAACCTGACTGAAAGCTTGGTTCTGGAATCCTGTGGACTGGGAACATGACTGAGGTTTGATTCTGGAACCATGTGGCCTGGGAATATGACTGTGGTTTGATTTTGGAAACCATGGGCCTGTGAACATGACTGATGTTAGATTGAGGAATCCTGGGGCCTGGGAACATGACATCACTTTGGATTCTGGTACCCTGTTGCCTGGGAACATGAAATCGGTTTGATTGTGGAAACCTGTGGTCTGGGAATATGACTGAGGTTTGATGGTGGTACCCTATGGCCTGGCAACATGACTGAGGTTTGATTCTGGATCCCTGTGGCCAGGGAACATGACTGAGGCATGATTCTGGAAAACTGTGGCCTGGGAATATGACTGAGGTTTGATTCTGGAAATCTGTGGCCTGGGAACTTGACTGAGGTTTGATGGCAGAAATCTGTGGACTGGCAACATTACTGAGGTTTGACTGTTGAACCCTGTGCTCTGGAAACATGACTGCGACCTGATACTTGAAACGCATGGCCTGGGAAATTGACATTGGTTTGAATCTGGAACCCTGTGGACCGGGAACATGACTGAGGTTTTATTCTGGAACCCTGTAGCCTGGGAATATAACTGAGGATTATTTCTGGAACCCGGTGGCCTGGTAACATGACTGAGGCGTGATTCTGGAAAAGTGTGGCCTGGGAATATGACTGAGGTTTGATTCTGGAAATCTGTGGCCTGGGAACTTGACTGAGGTTTGATGGCAGAAATCTGTGGACTGGCAACATGACTGAGGTTTGATTGTAGAACCCTGTGCCCTGGAAACATGACTGCGACCTGATACTTGAAACCCATGGCCTGGGAATTTGACATTGGTTTGATTCTGGAACCCTGTGGCCAGGAACAAGACTGAGGCGTGATTCTGGAATCCTGTTGCCTGGGAACATGACATCTGTTTAGATTGTGGAATACTGGGCCCTGGGAATCTGACTGAGGCTTGGTTTTGGTACCCTATGGACTGGGAACATGACTGAGGTTTTATTCTGGAACCCTGTAGCCTGCGAAAATAACTGAGGATTGTTTCTCGAACCCTGTGGCCTGGGAACATGACATCAGTGGATTCTGGAACCCTGTGGCCTGGGAACATGAGAACGGTTTGATTCTGGAACCCTGTGGCCTGGGAACATGTCTGAGGTTTGATGGTGGAAACCTGTGGCTTGGCAACATGACTGAGGTTTGTTTCTGGAACCCTGTTCCCTGGGAACATGACTGAGGTTTGATTCTGGACACCTTTGTGCTGGGAACATGACTGTGTTCTGATTGTAGAATCATGGGTCCTGCAAACATGACTGAGGTTTGATTCTGGAACCATGTGTCCTGCGAATATGACTGAGGTTTGATATTGGAAATCTTTGGCCTGGGAACTTGACTGAGGTTTGATGGCAGAAACCTGTGGACTGGCAAAATGACTGAGGTTTGATTGTAGAACCCTGTGCCCTGGAAACATGACTGTGGCCTGGTAGTGGAAACCCATGGCCTAGGAGTTTGACATTGGTTTGATTCTGGAACGCTGTGGCCTAGGAACATGACTGAGGCGTGATTCTGGAAAAGTGTGACCTGGGAATATGACTGAAGTTTGATTCTGGAAATCTGTGGCCTGGGAACTTGACTGAGGTTTGATGGCAGAAATCTGTAGACTGGCAACATGACTGAGGTTTGATTGTAGAACCCTGTACCCTGGAAACATGACTGAGACCTGATACTTGAAACCCATGGCCTGGGAACTTGACATTGGTTTGATTCTGGAACCCTGTGGCCAGGAACAAGACTGAGGCGTGATTCTGGAATGCTGTGCCCTGGGAACATGACATCTGTTTAGATTGTGGAATACTGGGCCCTGGGAACCTGACTGAGGCTTGGTTCTGGAACCCTGTGGACAGGGAACTTGACTGAGGTTTTATTCTGGAATCCTGTGGCCTGGGAACATGACATCAGTGGATTCTGGAACCCTGTGGCCGGGGAACATGTCATCAGTGGATTCTGGAACCCTGTGGCCTGGGAACATGAGAACGGTTTGATTCTGGAACCCTGTGGCTTGGGAATATGTCTGAGGTTTGATGGTGGAAACCTGTGGCCTGGCAACATGACTGAGGTTTGTTTCTGGAACCCTGTTCCCTGGGAACATGACTGAGGTTTGCTTCTGGACACCTTTCTCCTGGGAACATGACTGTGGTTTGATTGTGGAATCCTGTGGCCTGCGAACATGACTGAGGTTTGATTCTGGAACCATGTGTCCTGGGAATATGACTGAGCTTTGATTCTGGAAATCTGTGGCCTGGGAACTTGACTGAGGTTTGATGGCAGAAACCTGTGGACTGGCAACATGACTGAGGTTTGATTGTAGAACCCTGTGCCCTGGAAACATGACTGAGACCTGATACTTGAAACCCATGGCTTGGGAACTTGACATTGGTTTGATTCTTTAACCCTGTGGCCAGGGAACATGACTGAGGCGAGATTCTGGAATCCTGTGCCCAGGAAACATGACTGTGGCTTGGTACTGGAAACCCATGGCCTAGGAATTTGACATTGGTTTGATTCTGGAACCCTGTGGCCTGGGAACATGACTGAGGCGTGATTCTGGAATCCTGCGGCCTGGGAACATGACATCTGTTTAGATTATGGAATACTGTGCCCTGGGAACCTGACTGAAAGCTTGGTTCTGGAATCCTGTGGACTGGGAACATGACTGAGGTTTGATTCTGGAACCATGTGGCCTGGGAATATGACTGTGGTTTGATTTTGGAAACCATGGGCCTGTGAACATGACTGATGTTAGATTGAGGAATCCTGGGGCCTGGGAACATGACATCACTTTGGATTCTGGTACCCTGTTGCCTGGGAACATGAAATCGGTTTGATTGTGGAAACCTGTGGTCTGGGAATATGACTGAGGTTTGATGGTGGTACCCTATGGCCTGGCAACATGACTGAGGTTTGATTCTGGATCCCTGTGGCCAGGGAACATGACTGAGGCATGATTCTGGAAAACTGTGGCCTGGGAATATGACTGAGGTTTGATTCTGGAAATCTGTGGCCTGGGAACTTGACTGAGGTTTGATGGCAGAAATCTGTGGACTGGCAACATTACTGAGGTTTGACTGTTGAACCCTGTGCTCTGGAAACATGACTGCGACCTGATACTTGAAACGCATGGCCTGGGAAATTGACATTGGTTTGAATCTGGAACCCTGTGGACCGGGAACATGACTGAGGTTTTATTCTGGAACCCTGTAGCCTGGGAATATAACTGAGGATTATTTCTGGAACCCGGTGGCCTGGTAACATGACTGAGGCGTGATTCTGGAAAAGTGTGGCCTGGGAATATGACTGAGGTTTGATTCTGGAAATCTGTGGCCTGGGAACTTGACTGAGGTTTGATGGCAGAAATCTGTGGACTGGCAACATGACTGAGGTTTGATTGTAGAACCCTGTGCCCTGGAAACATGACTGCGACCTGATACTTGAAACCCATGGCCTGGGAATTTGACATTGGTTTGATTCTGGAACCCTGTGGCCAGGAACAAGACTGAGGCGTGATTCTGGAATCCTGTTGCCTGGGAACATGACATCTGTTTAGATTGTGGAATACTGGGCCCTGGGAATCTGACTGAGGCTTGGTTTTGGTACCCTATGGACTGGGAACATGACTGAGGTTTTATTCTGGAACCCTGTAGCCTGCGAAAATAACTGAGGATTGTTTCTCGAACCCTGTGGCCTGGGAACATGACATCAGTGGATTCTGGAACCCTGTGGCCTGGGAACATGAGAACGGTTTGATTCTGGAACCCTGTGGCCTGGGAACATGTCTGAGGTTTGATGGTGGAAACCTGTGGCTTGGCAACATGACTGAGGTTTGTTTCTGGAACCCTGTTCCCTGGGAACATGACTGAGGTTTGATTCTGGACACCTTTGTGCTGGGAACATGACTGTGTTCTGATTGTAGAATCATGGGTCCTGCAAACATGACTGAGGTTTGATTCTGGAACCATGTGTCCTGCGAATATGACTGAGGTTTGATATTGGAAATCTTTGGCCTGGGAACTTGACTGAGGTTTGATGGCAGAAACCTGTGGACTGGCAAAATGACTGAGGTTTGATTGTAGAACCCTGTGCCCTGGAAACATGACTGTGGCCTGGTAGTGGAAACCCATGGCCTAGGAGTTTGACATTGGTTTGATTCTGGAACGCTGTGGCCTAGGAACATGACTGAGGCGTGATTCTGGAAAAGTGTGACCTGGGAATATGACTGAAGTTTGATTCTGGAAATCTGTGGCCTGGGAACTTGACTGAGGTTTGATGGCAGAAATCTGTAGACTGGCAACATGACTGAGGTTTGATTGTAGAACCCTGTACACTGGAAACATGACTGAGACCTGATACTTGAAACCCATGGCCTGGGAACTTGACATTGGTTTGATTCTGGAACCCTGTGGCCAGGAACAAGACTGAGGCGTGATTCTGGAATGCTGTGCCCTGGGAACATGACATCTGTTTAGATTGTGGAATACTGGGCCCTGGGAACCTGACTGAGGCTTGGTTCTGGAACCCTGTGGACAGGGAACTTGACTGAGGTTTTATTCTGGAATCCTGTGGCCTGGGAACATGACATCAGTGGATTCTGGAACCCTGTGGCCGGGGAACATGTCATCAGTGGATTCTGGAACCCTGTGGCCTGGGAACATGAGAACGGTTTGATTCTGGAACCCTGTGGCTTGGGAATATGTCTGAGGTTTGATGGTGGAAACCTGTGGCCTGGCAACATGACTGAGGTTTGTTTCTGGAACCCTGTTCCCTGGGAACATGACTGAGGTTTGCTTCTGGACACCTTTCTCCTGGGAACATGACTGTGGTTTGATTGTGGAATCCTGTGGCCTGCGAACATGACTGAGGTTTGATTCTGGAACCATGTGTCCTGGGAATATGACTGAGCTTTGATTCTGGAAATCTGTGGCCTGGGAACTTGACTGAGGTTTGATGGCAGAAACCTGTGGACTGGCAACATGACTGAGGTTTGATTGTAGAACCCTGTACCCTGGAAACATGACTGAGACCTGATACTTGAAACCCATGGCTTGGGAACTTGACATTGGTTTGATTCTTTAACCCTGTGGCCAGGGAACATGACTGAGGCGAGATTCTGGAATCCTGTGCCCAGGAAACATGACTGTGGCTTGGTACTGGAAACCCATGGCCTAGGAATTTGACATTGGTTTGATTCTGGAACCCTGTGGCCTGGGAACATGACTGAGGCGTGATTCTGGAATCCTGCGGCCTGGGAACATGACATCTGTTTAGATTATGGAATACTGTGCCCTGGGAACCTGACTGAAAGCTTGGTTCTGGAATCCTGTGGACTGGGAACATGACTGAGGTTTGATTCTGGAACCATGTGGCCTGGGAATATGACTGTGGTTTGATTTTGGAAACCATTGGCCTGTTAACATGACTGATGTTAGATTGAGGAATCCTGGGGCCTGGGAACATGACATCACTTTGGATTCTGGTACCCTGTTGCCTGGGAACATGAAATCGGTTTGATTGTGGAAACCTGTGGTCTGGGAATATGACTGAGGTTTGATGGTGGTACCCTATGGCCTGGCAACATGACTGAAGTTTGATTCTGGATCCCTGTGGCCAGGGAACATGACTGAGGCGTGATTCTGGAAAACTGTGGCCTGGGAATATGACTGAGGTTTGATTCTGGAAATCTGTGGCCTGGGAACTTGACTGAGGTTTGATGGCAGAAATCTGTGGACTGGCAACATTACTGAGGTTTGACTGTTGAACCCTGTGCTCTGGAAACATGACTGCGACCTGATACTTGAAACGCATGGCCTGGGAAATTGACATTGGTTTGATTCTGGAACCCTGTGGACCGGGAACATGACTGAGGTTTTATTCTGGAACCCTGTAGCCTGGGAATATAACTGAGGATTGTTTCTGGAACCCGGTGGCCTGGTAACATGACTGAGGCATGATTCTAGAAAAGTGTGGCCTGGGAATATGACTGAGGTTTGATTCTGGAAATCTGTGGCCTGGGAACTTGACTGAGGTTTGATGGCAGAAATCTGTGGACTGGCAACATGACTGAGGTTTGATTGTAGAACCCTGTGCCCTGGAAACATGACTGCGACCTGATACTTGAAACCCATGGCCTGGGAATTTGACATTGGTTTGATTCTGGAACCCTGTGGCCAGGAACAAGACTGAGGCGTGATTCTGGAATCCTGTTGCCTGGGAACATGACATCTGTTTAGATTGTGGAATACTGGGCCCTGGGAATCTGACTGAGGCTTGGTTTTGGTACCCTATGGACTGGGAACATGACTGAGGTTTTATTCTGGAACCCTGTAGCCTGCGAAAATAACTGAGGATTGTTTCTCGAACCCTGTGGCCTGGGAACATGACATCAGTGGATTCTGGAACCCTGTGGCCTGGGAACATGAGAACGGTTTGATTCTGCAACCCTGTGGCCTGGGAACATGTCTGAGGTTTGATGGTGGAAACCTGTGGCTTGGCAACATGACTGAGGTTTGTTTCTGGAACCCTGTTCCCTGGGAACATGACTGAGGTTTGATTCTGGACACCTTTGTGCTGGGAACATGACTGTGTTCTGATTGTGGAATCATGGGTCCTGCAAACATGACTGAGGTTTGATTCTGGAACCATGTGTCCTGCGAATATGACTGAGGTTTGATATTGGAAATCTTTGGCCTGGGAACTTGACTGAGGTTTGATGGCAGAAACCTGTGGACTGGCAACATGACTGAGGTTTGATTGTAGAACCCTGTGCCCTGGAAACATGACTGTGGCCTGGTAGTGGAAACCCATGGCCTAGGAGTTTGACATTGGTTTGATTCTGGAACGCTGTGGCCTAGGAACATGACTGAGGCGTGATTCTGGAAAAGTGTGGCCTGGGAATATGACTGAAGTTTGATTCTGGAAATCTGTGGCCTGGGAACTTGACTGAGGTTTGATGGCAGAAATCTGTGGACTGGCAACATGACTGAGGTTTGATTGTAGAACCCTGTACCCTGGAAACATGACTGAGACCTGATACTTGAAACCCATGGCCTGGGAACTTGACATTGGTTTGATTCTGGAACCCTGTGGCCAGGAACAAGACTGAGGCGTGATTCTGGAATGCTGTGCCCTGGGAACATGACATCTGTTTAGATTGTGGAATACTGGGCCCTGGGAACCTGACTGAGGCTTGGTTCTGGAACCCTGTGGACAGGGAACTTGACTGAGGTTTTATTCTGGAATCCTGTGGCCTGGGAACATGACATCAGTGGATTCTGGAACCCTGTGGCCGGGGAACATGTCATCAGTGGATTCTGGAACCCTGTGGCCTGGGAACATGAGAACGGTTTGATTCTGGAACCCTGTGGCTTGGGAATATGTCTGAGGTTTGATGGTGGAAACCTGTGGCCTGGCAACATGACTGAGGTTTGTTTCTGGAACCCTGTTCCCTGGGAACATGACTGAGGTTTGCTTCTGGACACCTTTCTCCTGGGAACATGACTGTGGTTTGATTGTGGAATCCTGTGGCCTGCGAACATGACTGAGGTTTGATTCTGGAACCATGTGTCCTGGGAATATGACTGAGCTTTGATTCTGGAAATCTGTGGCCTGGGAACTTGACTGAGGTTTGATGGCAGAAACCTGTGGACTGGCAACATGACTGAGGTTTGATTGTAGAACCCTGTGCCCTGGAAACATGACTGCGACCTGATACTTGAAACCCATGGCTTGGGAACTTGACATTGGTTTGATTCTTTAACCCTGTGGCCAGGGAACATGACTGAGGCGAGATTCTGGAATCCTGTGCCCAGGAAACATGACTGTGGCTTGGTACTGGAAACCCATGGCCTAGGAATTTGACATTGGTTTGATTCTGGAACCCTGTGGCCTGGGAACATGACTGAGGCGTGATTCTGGAATCCTGCGGCCTGGGAACATGACATCTGTTTAGATTATGGAATACTGTGCCCTGGGAACCTGACTGAAAGCTTGGTTCTGGAATCCTGTGGACTGGGAACATGACTGAGGTTTGATTCTGGAACCATGTGGCCTGGGAATATGACTGTGGTTTGATTTTGGAAACCATGGGCCTGTGAACATGACTGATGTTAGATTGAGGAATCCTGGGGCCTGGGAACATGACATCACTTTGGATTCTGGTACCCTGTTGCCTGGGAACATGAAATCGGTTTGATTGTGGAAACCTGTGGTCTGGGAATATGACTGAGGTTTGATGGTGGTACCCTATGGCCTGGCAACATGACTGAGGTTTGATTCTGGATCCCTGTGGCCAGGGAACATGACTGAGGCGTGATTCTGGAAAAGTGTGGCCTGGGAATATGACTGAGGTTTGATTCTGGAAATCTGTGGCCTGGGAACTTGACTGAGGTTTGATGGCAGAAATCTGTGGACTGGCAACATGACTGAGGTTTGATTGTAGAACCCTGTGCCCTGGAAACATGACTGCGACCTGATACTTGAAACCCATGGCCTGGGAATTTGACATTGGTTTGATTCTGGAACCCTGTGGCCAGGAACAAGACTGAGGTGTGATTCTGGAATCCTGTTGCCTGGGAACATGACATCTGTTTAGATTGTGGAATACTGGGCCCTGGGAATCTGACTGAGGCTTGGTTTTGGTACCCTGTGGACTGGGAACATGACTGAGGTTTTATTCTGGAACCCTGTAGCCTGCGAAAATAACTGAGGATTGTTTCTCGAACCCTGTGGCCTGGGAACATGACATCAGTGGATTCTGGAACCCAGTGGCCTGGGAACATGAGAACGGTTTGATTCTGGAACCCTGTGGCCTGGGAACATGTCTGAGGTTTGATGGTGGAAACCTGTGGCTTGGCAACATGACTGAGGTTTGTTTCTGGAACCCTGTTCCCTGGGAACATGACTGAGGTTTGATTCTGGACACCTTTGTGCTGGGAACATGACTGTGTTCTGATTGTAGAATCATGGGTCCTGCAAACATGACTGAGGTTTGATTCTGGAACCATGTGTCCTGCGAATATGACTGAGGTTTGATATTGGAAATCTTTGGCCTGGGAACTTGACTGAGGTTTGATGGCAGAAACCTGTGGACTGGCAACATGACTGAGGTTTGATTGTAGAACCCTGTGCCCTGGAAACATGACTGTGGCCTGGTAGTGGAAACCCATGGCCTAGGAGTTTGACATTGGTTTGATTCTGGAACGCTGTGGCCTAGGAACATGACTGAGGCGTGATTCTGGAAAAGTGTGACCTGGGAATATGACTGAAGTTTGATTCTGGAAATCTGTGGCCTGGGAACTTGACTGAGGTTTGATGGCAGAAATCTGTGGACTGGCAACATGACTGAGGTTTGATTGTAGAACCCTGTACCCTGGAAACATGACTGAGACCTGATACTTGAAACCCATGGCCTGGGAACTTGACATTGGTTTGATTCTGGAACCCTGTGGCCAGGAACAAGACTGAGGCGTGATTCTGGAATGCTGTGCCCTGGGAACATGACATCTGTTTAGATTGTGGAATACTGGGCCCTGGGAATCTGACTGAGGCTTGGTTTTGGTACCCTGTGGACTGGGAACATGACTGAGGTTTTATTCTGGAACCCTGTAGCCTGCGAAAATAAATGAGGATTGTTTCTCGAACCCTGTGGCCTGGGAACATGACATCAGTGGATTCTGGAACCCTGTGGCCTGGGAACATGAGAACGGTTTGATTCTGCAACCCTGTGGCCTGGGAACATGTCTGAGGTTTGATGGTGGAAACCTGTGGCTTGGCAACATGACTGAGGTTTGTTTCTGGAACCCTGTTCCCTGGGAACATGACTGAGGTTTGATTCTGGACACCTTTGTGCTGGGAACATGACTGTGTTCTGATTGTGGAATCATGGGTCCTGCAAACATGACTGAGGTTTGATTCTGGAACCATGTGTCCTGCGAATATGACTGAGGTTTGATATTGGAAATCTTTGGCCTGGGAACTTGACTGAGGTTTGATGGCAGAAACCTGTGGACTGGCAACATGACTGAGGTTTGATTGTAGAACCCTGTGCCCTGGAAACATGACTGTGGCCTGGTAGTGGAAACCCATGGCCTAGGAGTTTGACATTGGTTTGATTCTGGAACGCTGTGGCCTAGGAACATGACTGAGGCGTGATTCTGGAAAAGTGTGGCCTGGGAATATGACTGAAGTTTGATTCTGGAAATCTGTGGCCTGGGAACTTGACTGAGGTTTGATGGCAGAAATCTGTGGACTGGCAACATGACTGAGGTTTGATTGTAGAACCCTGTACCCTGGAAACATGACTGAGACCTGATACTTGAAACCCATGGCCTGGGAACTTGACATTGGTTTGATTCTGGAACCCTGTGGCCAGGAACAAGACTGAGGCGTGATTCTGGAATGCTGTGCCCTGGGAACATGACATCTGTTTAGATTGTGGAATACTGGGCCCTGGGAACCTGACTGAGGCTTGGTTCTGGAACCCTGTGGACAGGGAACTTGACTGAGGTTTTATTCTGGAATCCTGTGGCCTGGGAACATGACATCAGTGGATTCTGGAACCCTGTGGCCGGGGAACATGTCATCAGTGGATTCTGGAACCCTGTGGCCTGGGAACATGAGAACGGTTTGATTCTGGAACCCTGTGGCTTGGGAATATGTCTGAGGTTTGATGGTGGAAACCTGTGGCCTGGCAACATGACTGAGGTTTGTTTCTGGAACCCTGTTCCCTGGGAACATGACTGAGGTTTGCTTCTGGACACCTTTCTCCTGGGAACATGACTGTGGTTTGATTGTGGAATCCTGTGGCCTGCGAACATGACTGAGGTTTGATTCTGGAACCATGTGTCCTGGGAATATGACTGAGCTTTGATTCTGGAAATCTGTGGCCTGGGAACTTGACTGAGGTTTGATGGCAGAAACCTGTGGACTGGCAACATGACTGAGGTTTGATTGTAGAACCCTGTGCCCTGGAAACATGACTGCGACCTGATACTTGAAACCCATGGCTTGGGAACTTGACATTGGTTTGATTCTTTAACCCTGTGGCCAGGGAACATGACTGAGGCGAGATTCTGGAATCCTGTGCCCAGGAAACATGACTGTGGCTTGGTACTGGAAACCCATGGCCTAGGAATTTGACATTGGTTTGATTCTGGAACCCTGTGGCCTGGGAACATGACTGAGGCGTGATTCTGGAATCCTGCGGCCTGGGAACATGACATCTGTTTAGATTATGGAATACTGTGCCCTGGGAACCTGACTGAAAGCTTGGTTCTGGAATCCTGTGGACTGGGAACATGACTGAGGTTTGATTCTGGAACCATGTGGCCTGGGAATATGACTGTGGTTTGATTTTGGAAACCATGGGCCTGTGAACATGACTGATGTTAGATTGAGGAATCCTGGGGCCTGGGAACATGACATCACTTTGGATTCTGGTACCCTGTTGCCTGGGAACATGAAATCGGTTTGATTGTGGAAACCTGTGGTCTGGGAATATGACTGAGGTTTGATGGTGGTACCCTATGGCCTGGCAACATGACTGAGGTTTGATTCTGGATCCCTGTGGCCAGGGAACATGACTGAGGCGTGATTCTGGAAAAGTGTGGCCTGGGAATATGACTGAGGTTTGATTCTGGAAATCTGTGGCCTGGGAACTTGACTGAGGTTTGATGGCAGAAATCTGTGGACTGGCAACATGACTGAGGTTTGATTGTAGAACCCTGTGCCCTGGAAACATGACTGCGACCTGATACTTGAAACCCATGGCCTGGGAATTTGACATTGGTTTGATTCTGGAACCCTGTGGCCAGGAACAAGACTGAGGTGTGATTCTGGAATCCTGTTGCCTGGGAACATGACATCTGTTTAGATTGTGGAATACTGGGCCCTGGGAATCTGACTGAGGCTTGGTTTTGGTACCCTGTGGACTGGGAACATGACTGAGGTTTTATTCTGGAACCCTGTAGCCTGCGAAAATAACTGAGGATTGTTTCTCGAACCCTGTGGCCTGGGAACATGACATCAGTGGATTCTGGAACCCAGTGGCCTGGGAACATGAGAACGGTTTGATTCTGGAACCCTGTGGCCTGGGAACATGTCTGAGGTTTGATGGTGGAAACCTGTGGCTTGGCAACATGACTGAGGTTTGTTTCTGGAACCCTGTTCCCTGGGAACATGACTGAGGTTTGATTCTGGACACCTTTGTGCTGGGAACATGACTGTGTTCTGATTGTAGAATCATGGGTCCTGCAAACATGACTGAGGTTTGATTCTGGAACCATGTGTCCTGCGAATATGACTGAGGTTTGATATTGGAAATCTTTGGCCTGGGAACTTGACTGAGGTTTGATGGCAGAAACCTGTGGACTGGCAACATGACTGAGGTTTGATTGTAGAACCCTGTGCCCTGGAAACATGACTGTGGCCTGGTAGTGGAAACCCATGGCCTAGGAGTTTGACATTGGTTTGATTCTGGAACGCTGTGGCCTAGGAACATGACTGAGGCGTGATTCTGGAAAAGTGTGACCTGGGAATATGACTGAAGTTTGATTCTGGAAATCTGTGGCCTGGGAACTTGACTGAGGTTTGATGGCAGAAATCTGTAGACTGGCAACATGACTGAGGTTTGATTGTAGAACCCTGTACCCTGGAAACATGACTGAGACCTGATACTTGAAACCCATGGCCTGGGAACTTGACATTGGTTTGATTCTGGAACCCTGTGGCCAGGAACAAGACTGAGGCGTGATTCTGGAATGCTGTGCCCTGGGAACATGGCATCTGTTTAGATTGTGGAATACTGGGCCCTGGGAACCTGACTGAGGCTTGGTTCTGGAACCCTGTGGACAGGGAACTTGACTGAGGTTTTATTCTGGAATCCTGTGGCCTGGGAACATGACATCAGTGGATTCTGGAACCCTGTGGCCGGGGAACATGTCATCAGTGGATTCTGGAACCCTGTGGCCTGGGAACATGAGAACGGTTTGATTCTGGAACCCTGTGGCTTGGGAATATGTCTGAGGTTTGATGGTGGAAACCTGTGGCCTGGCAACATGACTGAGGTTTGTTTCTGGAACCCTGTTCCCTGGGAACATGACTGAGGTTTGCTTCTGGACACCTTTCTCCTGGGAACATGACTGTGGTTTGATTGTGGAATCCTGTGGCCTGCGAACATGACTGAGGTTTGATTCTGGAACCATGTGTCCTGGGAATATGACTGAGCTTTGATTCTGGAAATCTGTGGCCTGGGAACTTGACTGAGGTTTGATGGCAGAAACCTGTGGACTGGCAACATGACTGAGGTTTGATTGTAGAACCCTGTGCCCTGGAAACATGACTGCGACCTGATACTTGAAACCCATGGCTTGGGAACTTGACATTGGTTTGATTCTTTAACCCTGTGGCCAGGGAACATGACTGAGGCGAGATTCTGGAATCCTGTGCCCAGGAAACATGACTGTGGCTTGGTACTGGAAACCCATGGCCTAGGAATTTGACATTGGTTTGATTCTGGAACCCTGTGGCCTGGGAACATGACTGAGGCGTGATTCTGGAATCCTGCGGCCTGGGAACATGACATCTGTTTAGATTATGGAATACTGTGCCCTGGGAACCTGACTGAAAGCTTGGTTCTGGAATCCTGTGGACTGGGAACATGACTGAGGTTTGATTCTGGAACCATGTGGCCTGGGAATATGACTGTGGTTTGATTTTGGAAACCATGGGCCTGTGAACATGACTGATGTTAGATTGAGGAATCCTGGGGCCTGGGAACATGACATCACTTTGGATTCTGGTACCCTGTTGCCTGGGAACATGAAATCGGTTTGATTGTGGAAACCTGTGGTCTGGGAATATGACTGAGGTTTGATGGTGGTACCCTATGGCCTGGCAACATGACTGAGGTTTGATTCTGGATCCCTGTGGCCAGGGAACATGACTGAGGCATGATTCTGGAAAACTGTGGCCTGGGAATATGACTGAGGTTTGATTCTGGAAATCTGTGGCCTGGGAACTTGACTGAGGTTTGATGGCAGAAATCTGTGGACTGGCAACATTACTGAGGTTTGACTGTTGAACCCTGTGCTCTGGAAACATGACTGCGACCTGATACTTGAAACGCATGGCCTGGGAAATTGACATTGGTTTGAATCTGGAACCCTGTGGACCGGGAACATGACTGAGGTTTTATTCTGGAACCCTGTAGCCTGGGAATATAACTGAGGATTATTTCTGGAACCCGGTGGCCTGGTAACATGACTGAGGCGTGATTCTGGAAAAGTGTGGCCTGGGAATATGACTGAGGTTTGATTCTGGAAATCTGTGGCCTGGGAACTTGACTGAGGTTTGATGGCAGAAATCTGTGGACTGGCAACATGACTGAGGTTTGATTGTAGAACCCTGTGCCCTGGAAACATGACTGCGACCTGATACTTGAAACCCATGGCCTGGGAATTTGACATTGGTTTGATTCTGGAACCCTGTGGCCAGGAACAAGACTGAGGCGTGATTCTGGAATCCTGTTGCCTGGGAACATGACATCTGTTTAGATTGTGGAATACTGGGCCCTGGGAATCTGACTGAGGCTTGGTTTTGGTACCCTATGGACTGGGAACATGACTGAGGTTTTATTCTGGAACCCTGTAGCCTGCGAAAATAACTGAGGATTGTTTCTCGAACCCTGTGGCCTGGGAACATGACATCAGTGGATTCTGGAACCCTGTGGCCTGGGAACATGAGAACGGTTTGATTCTGGAACCCTGTGGCCTGGGAACATGTCTGAGGTTTGATGGTGGAAACCTGTGGCTTGGCAACATGACTGAGGTTTGTTTCTGGAACCCTGTTCCCTGGGAACATGACTGAGGTTTGATTCTGGACACCTTTGTGCTGGGAACATGACTGTGTTCTGATTGTAGAATCATGGGTCCTGCAAACATGACTGAGGTTTGATTCTGGAACCATGTGTCCTGCGAATATGACTGAGGTTTGATATTGGAAATCTTTGGCCTGGGAACTTGACTGAGGTTTGATGGCAGAAACCTGTGGACTGGCAAAATGACTGAGGTTTGATTGTAGAACCCTGTGCCCTGGAAACATGACTGTGGCCTGGTAGTGGAAACCCATGGCCTAGGAGTTTGACATTGGTTTGATTCTGGAACGCTGTGGCCTAGGAACATGACTGAGGCGTGATTCTGGAAAAGTGTGACCTGGGAATATGACTGAAGTTTGATTCTGGAAATCTGTGGCCTGGGAACTTGACTGAGGTTTGATGGCAGAAATCTGTAGACTGGCAACATGACTGAGGTTTGATTGTAGAACCCTGTACCCTGGAAACATGACTGAGACCTGATACTTGAAACCCATGGCCTGGGAACTTGACATTGGTTTGATTCTGGAACCCTGTGGCCAGGAACAAGACTGAGGCGTGATTCTGGAATGCTGTGCCCTGGGAACATGACATCTGTTTAGATTGTGGAATACTGGGCCCTGGGAACCTGACTGAGGCTTGGTTCTGGAACCCTGTGGACAGGGAACTTGACTGAGGTTTTATTCTGGAATCCTGTGGCCTGGGAACATGACATCAGTGGATTCTGGAACCCTGTGGCCGGGGAACATGTCATCAGTGGATTCTGGAACCCTGTGGCCTGGGAACATGAGAACGGTTTGATTCTGGAACCCTGTGGCTTGGGAATATGTCTGAGGTTTGATGGTGGAAACCTGTGGCCTGGCAACATGACTGAGGTTTGTTTCTGGAACCCTGTTCCCTGGGAACATGACTGAGGTTTGCTTCTGGACACCTTTCTCCTGGGAACATGACTGTGGTTTGATTGTGGAATCCTGTGGCCTGCGAACATGACTGAGGTTTGATTCTGGAACCATGTGTCCTGGGAATATGACTGAGCTTTGATTCTGGAAATCTGTGGCCTGGGAACTTGACTGAGGTTTGATGGCAGAAACCTGTGGACTGGCAACATGACTGAGGTTTGATTGTAGAACCCTGTACCCTGGAAACATGACTGAGACCTGATACTTGAAACCCATGGCTTGGGAACTTGACATTGGTTTGATTCTTTAACCCTGTGGCCAGGGAACATGACTGAGGCGAGATTCTGGAATCCTGTGCCCAGGAAACATGACTGTGGCTTGGTACTGGAAACCCATGGCCTAGGAATTTGACATTGGTTTGATTCTGGAACCCTGTGGCCTGGGAACATGACTGAGGCGTGATTCTGGAATCCTGCGGCCTGGGAACATGACATCTGTTTAGATTATGGAATACTGTGCCCTGGGAACCTGACTGAAAGCTTGGTTCTGGAATCCTGTGGACTGGGAACATGACTGAGGTTTGATTCTGGAACCATGTGGCCTGGGAATATGACTGTGGTTTGATTTTGGAAACCATTGGCCTGTGAACATGACTGATGTTAGATTGAGGAATCCTGGGGCCTGGGAACATGACATCACTTTGGATTCTGGTACCCTGTTGCCTGGGAACATGAAATCGGTTTGATTGTGGAAACCTGTGGTCTGGGAATATGACTGAGGTTTGATGGTGGTACCCTATGGCCTGGCAACATGACTGAAGTTTGATTCTGGATCCCTGTGGCCAGGGAACATGACTGAGGCGTGATTCTGGAAAACTGTGGCCTGGGAATATGACTGAGGTTTGATTCTGGAAATCTGTGGCCTGGGAACTTGACTGAGGTTTGATGGCAGAAATCTGTGGACTGGCAACATTACTGAGGTTTGACTGTTGAACCCTGTGCTCTGGAAACATGACTGCGACCTGATACTTGAAACGCATGGCCTGGGAAATTGACATTGGTTTGATTCTGGAACCCTGTGGACCGGGAACATGACTGAGGTTTTATTCTGGAACCCTGTAGGCTGGGAATATAACTGAGGATTGTTTCTGGAACCCGGTGGCCTGGTAACATGACTGAGGCATGATTCTAGAAAAGTGTGGCCTGGGAATATGACTGAGGTTTGATTCTGGAAATCTGTGGCCTGGGAACTTGACTGAGGTTTGATGGCAGAAATCTGTGGACTGGCAACATGACTGAGGTTTGATTGTAGAACCCTGTGCCCTGGAAACATGACTGCGACCTGATACTTGAAACCCATGGCCTGGGAATTTGACATTGGTTTGATTCTGGAACCCTGTGGCCAGGAACAAGACTGAGGCGTGATTCTGGAATCCTGTTGCCTGGGAACATGACATCTGTTTAGATTGTGGAATACTGGGCCCTGGGAATCTGACTGAGGCTTGGTTTTGGTACCCTATGGACTGGGAACATGACTGAGGTTTTATTCTGGAACCCTGTAGCCTGCGAAAATAACTGAGGATTGTTTCTCGAACCCTGTGGCCTGGGAACATGACATCAGTGGATTCTGGAACCCTGTGGCCTGGGAACATGAGAACGGTTTGATTCTGCAACCCTGTGGCCTGGGAACATGTCTGAGGTTTGATGGTGGAAACCTGTGGCTTGGCAACATGACTGAGGTTTGTTTCTGGAACCCTGTTCCCTGGGAACATGACTGAGGTTTGATTCTGGACACCTTTGTGCTGGGAACATGACTGTGTTCTGATTGTGGAATCATGGGTCCTGCAAACATGACTGAGGTTTGATTCTGGAACCATGTGTCCTGCGAATATGACTGAGGTTTGATATTGGAAATCTTTGGCCTGGGAACTTGACTGAGGTTTGATGGCAGAAACCTGTGGACTGGCAACATGACTGAGGTTTGATTGTAGAACCCTGTGCCCTGGAAACATGACTGTGGCCTGGTAGTGGAAACCCATGGCCTAGGAGTTTGACATTGGTTTGATTCTGGAACGCTGTGGCCTAGGAACATGACTGAGGCGTGATTCTGGAAAAGTGTGGCCTGGGAATATGACTGAAGTTTGATTCTGGAAATCTGTGGCCTGGGAACTTGACTGAGGTTTGATGGCAGAAATCTGTGGACTGGCAACATGACTGAGGTTTGATTGTAGAACCCTGTACCCTGGAAACATGACTGAGACCTGATACTTGAAACCCATGGCCTGGGAACTTGACATTGGTTTGATTCTGGAACCCTGTGGCCAGGAACAAGACTGAGGCGTGATTCTGGAATGCTGTGCCCTGGGAACATGACATCTGTTTAGATTGTGGAATACTGGGCCCTGGGAACCTGACTGAGGCTTGGTTCTGGAACCCTGTGGACAGGGAACTTGACTGAGGTTTTATTCTGGAATCCTGTGGCCTGGGAACATGACATCAGTGGATTCTGGAACCCTGTGGCCGGGGAACATGTCATCAGTGGATTCTGGAACCCTGTGGCCTGGGAACATGAGAACGGTTTGATTCTGGAACCCTGTGGCTTGGGAATATGTCTGAGGTTTGATGGTGGAAACCTGTGGCCTGGCAACATGACTGAGGTTTGTTTCTGGAACCCTGTTCCCTGGGAACATGACTGAGGTTTGCTTCTGGACACCTTTCTCCTGGGAACATGACTGTGGTTTGATTGTGGAATCCTGTGGCCTGCGAACATGACTGAGGTTTGATTCTGGAACCATGTGTCCTGGGAATATGACTG
The DNA here is from genome assembly GCF_965194805.1 of Balaenoptera borealis. NCBI lineage: Eukaryota > Metazoa > Chordata > Mammalia > Artiodactyla > Balaenopteridae > Balaenoptera > Balaenoptera borealis. The sequence goes on from NW_028123923.1 coordinate 388,768, forward strand.
AGCTTTGATTCTGGAAATCTGTGGCCTGGGAACTTGACTGAGGTTTGATGGCAGAAACCTGTGGACTGGCAACATGACTGAGGTTTGATTGTAGAACCCTGTGCCCTGGAAACATGACTGCGACCTGATACTTGAAACCCATGGCTTGGGAACTTGACATTGGTTTGATTCTTTAACCCTGTGGCCAGGGAACATGACTGAGGCGAGATTCTGGAATCCTGTGCCCAGGAAACATGACTGTGGCTTGGTACTGGAAACCCATGGCCTAGGAATTTGACATTGGTTTGATTCTGGAACCCTGTGGCCTGGGAACATGACTGAGGCGTGATTCTGGAATCCTGCGGCCTGGGAACATGACATCTGTTTAGATTATGGAATACTGTGCCCTGGGAACCTGACTGAAAGCTTGGTTCTGGAATCCTGTGGACTGGGAACATGACTGAGGTTTGATTCTGGAACCATGTGGCCTGGGAATATGACTGTGGTTTGATTTTGGAAACCATGGGCCTGTGAACATGACTGATGTTAGATTGAGGAATCCTGGGGCCTGGGAACATGACATCACTTTGGATTCTGGTACCCTGTTGCCTGGGAACATGAAATCGGTTTGATTGTGGAAACCTGTGGTCTGGGAATATGACTGAGGTTTGATGGTGGTACCCTATGGCCTGGCAACATGACTGAGGTTTGATTCTGGATCCCTGTGGCCAGGGAACATGACTGAGGCGTGATTCTGGAAAAGTGTGGCCTGGGAATATGACTGAGGTTTGATTCTGGAAATCTGTGGCCTGGGAACTTGACTGAGGTTTGATGGCAGAAATCTGTGGACTGGCAACATGACTGAGGTTTGATTGTAGAACCCTGTGCCCTGGAAACATGACTGCGACCTGATACTTGAAACCCATGGCCTGGGAATTTGACATTGGTTTGATTCTGGAACCCTGTGGCCAGGAACAAGACTGAGGCGTGATTCTGGAATCCTGTTGCCTGGGAACATGACATCTGTTTAGATTGTGGAATACTGGGCCCTGGGAATCTGACTGAGGCTTGGTTTTGGTACCCTGTGGACTGGGAACATGACTGAGGTTTTATTCTGGAACCCTGTAGCCTGCGAAAATAACTGAGGATTGTTTCTCGAACCCTGTGGCCTGGGAACATGACATCAGTGGATTCTGGAACCCAGTGGCCTGGGAACATGAGAACGGTTTGATTCTGGAACCCTGTGGCCTGGGAACATGTCTGAGGTTTGATGGTGGAAACCTGTGGCTTGGCAACATGACTGAGGTTTGTTTCTGGAACCCTGTTCCCTGGGAACATGACTGAGGTTTGATTCTGGACACCTTTGTGCTGGGAACATGACTGTGTTCTGATTGTAGAATCATGGGTCCTGCAAACATGACTGAGGTTTGATTCTGGAACCATGTGTCCTGCGAATATGACTGAGGTTTGATATTGGAAATCTTTGGCCTGGGAACTTGACTGAGGTTTGATGGCAGAAACCTGTGGACTGGCAACATGACTGAGGTTTGATTGTAGAACCCTGTGCCCTGGAAACATGACTGTGGCCTGGTAGTGGAAACCCATGGCCTAGGAGTTTGACATTGGTTTGATTCTGGAACGCTGTGGCCTAGGAACATGACTGAGGCGTGATTCTGGAAAAGTGTGACCTGGGAATATGACTGAAGTTTGATTCTGGAAATCTGTGGCCTGGGAACTTGACTGAGGTTTGATGGCAGAAATCTGTAGACTGGCAACATGACTGAGGTTTGATTGTAGAACCCTGTACCCTGGAAACATGACTGAGACCTGATACTTGAAACCCATGGCCTGGGAACTTGACATTGGTTTGATTCTGGAACCCTGTGGCCAGGAACAAGACTGAGGCGTGATTCTGGAATGCTGTGCCCTGGGAACATGACATCTGTTTAGATTGTGGAATACTGGGCCCTGGGAATCTGACTGAGGCTTGGTTTTGGTACCCTGTGGACTGGGAACATGACTGAGGTTTTATTCTGGAACCCTGTAGCCTGCGAAAATAAATGAGGATTGTTTCTCGAACCCTGTGGCCTGGGAACATGACATCAGTGGATTCTGGAACCCTGTGGCCTGGGAACATGAGAACGGTTTGATTCTGGAACCCTGTGGCCTGGGAACATGTCTGAGGTTTGATGGTGGAAACCTGTGGCTTGGCAACATGACTGAGGTTTGTTTCTGGAACCCTGTTCCCTGGGAACATGACTGAGGTTTGATTCTGGACACCTTTGTGCTGGGAACATGACTGTGTTCTGATTGTGGAATCATGGGTCCTGCAAACATGACTGAGGTTTGATTCTGGAACCATGTGTCCTGCGAATATGACTGAGGTTTGATATTGGAAATCTTTGGCCTGGGAACTTGACTGAGGTTTGATGGCAGAAACCTGTGGACTGGCAACATGACTGAGGTTTGATTGTAGAACCCTGTGCCCTGGAAACATGACTGTGGCCTGGTAGTGGAAACCCATGGCCTAGGAGTTTGACATTGGTTTGATTCTGGAACGCTGTGGCCTAGGAACATGACTGAGGCGTGATTCTGGAAAAGTGTGGCCTGGGAATATGACTGAAGTTTGATTCTGGAAATCTGTGGCCTGGGAACTTGACTGAGGTTTGATGGCAGAAATCTGTGGACTGGCAACATGACTGAGGTTTGATTGTAGAACCCTGTACCCTGGAAACATGACTGAGACCTGATACTTGAAACCCATGGCCTGGGAACTTGACATTGGTTTGATTCTGGAACCCTGTGGCCAGGAACAAGACTGAGGCGTGATTCTGGAATGCTGTGCCCTGGGAACATGACATCTGTTTAGATTGTGGAATACTGGGCCCTGGGAACCTGACTGAGGCTTGGTTCTGGAACCCTGTGGACAGGGAACTTGACTGAGGTTTTATTCTGGAATCCTGTGGCCTGGGAACATGACATCAGTGGATTCTGGAACCCTGTGGCCGGGGAACATGTCATCAGTGGATTCTGGAACCCTGTGGCCTGGGAACATGAGAACGGTTTGATTCTGGAACCCTGTGGCTTGGGAATATGTCTGAGGTTTGATGGTGGAAACCTGTGGCCTGGCAACATGACTGAGGTTTGTTTCTGGAACCCTGTTCCCTGGGAACATGACTGAGGTTTGCTTCTGGACACCTTTCTCCTGGGAACATGACTGTGGTTTGATTGTGGAATCCTGTGGCCTGCAAACATGACTGAGGTTTGATTCTGGAACCATGTGTCCTGGGAATATGACTGAGCTTTGATTCTGGAAATCTGTGGCCTGGGAACTTGACTGAGGTTTGATGGCAGAAACCTGTGGACTGGCAACATGACTGAGGTTTGATTGTAGAACCCTGTGCCCTGGAAACATGACTGCGACCTGATACTTGAAACCCATGGCTTGGGAACTTGACATTGGTTTGATTCTTTAACCCTGTGGCCAGGGAACATGACTGAGGCGAGATTCTGGAATCCTGTGCCCAGGAAACATGACTGTGGCTTGGTACTGGAAACCCATGGCCTAGGAATTTGACATTGGTTTGATTCTGGAACCCTGTGGCCTGGGAACATGACTGAGGCGTGATTCTGGAATCCTGCGGCCTGGGAACATGACATCTGTTTAGATTATGGAATACTGTGCCCTGGGAACCTGACTGAAAGCTTGGTTCTGGAATCCTGTGGACTGGGAACATGACTGAGGTTTGATTCTGGAACCATGTGGCCTGGGAATATGACTGTGGTTTGATTTTGGAAACCATGGGCCTGTGAACATGACTGATGTTAGATTGAGGAATCCTGGGGCCTGGGAACATGACATCACTTTGGATTCTGGTACCCTGTTGCCTGGGAACATGAAATCGGTTTGATTGTGGAAACCTGTGGTCTGGGAATATGACTGAGGTTTGATGGTGGTACCCTATGGCCTGGCAACATGACTGAGGTTTGATTCTGGATCCCTGTGGCCAGGGAACATGACTGAGGCGTGATTCTGGAAAAGTGTGGCCTGGGAATATGACTGAGGTTTGATTCTGGAAATCTGTGGCCTGGGAACTTGACTGAGGTTTGATGGCAGAAATCTGTGGACTGGCAACATGACTGAGGTTTGATTGTAGAACCCTGTGCCCTGGAAACATGACTGCGACCTGATACTTGAAACCCATGGCCTGGGAATTTGACATTGGTTTGATTCTGGAACCCTGTGGCCAGGAACAAGACTGAGGTGTGATTCTGGAATCCTGTTGCCTGGGAACATGACATCTGTTTAGATTGTGGAATACTGGGCCCTGGGAATCTGACTGAGGCTTGGTTTTGGTACCCTGTGGACTGGGAACATGACTGAGGTTTTATTCTGGAACCCTGTAGCCTGCGAAAATAACTGAGGATTGTTTCTCGAACCCTGTGGCCTGGGAACATGACATCAGTGGATTCTGGAACCCAGTGGCCTGGGAACATGAGAACGGTTTGATTCTGGAACCCTGTGGCCTGGGAACATGTCTGAGGTTTGATGGTGGAAACCTGTGGCTTGGCAACATGACTGAGGTTTGTTTCTGGAACCCTGTTCCCTGGGAACATGACTGAGGTTTGATTCTGGACACCTTTGTGCTGGGAACATGACTGTGTTCTGATTGTAGAATCATGGGTCCTGCAAACATGACTGAGGTTTGATTCTGGAACCATGTGTCCTGCGAATATGACTGAGGTTTGATATTGGAAATCTTTGGCCTGGGAACTTGACTGAGGTTTGATGGCAGAAACCTGTGGACTGGCAACATGACTGAGGTTTGATTGTAGAACCCTGTGCCCTGGAAACATGACTGTGGCCTGGTAGTGGAAACCCATGGCCTAGGAGTTTGACATTGGTTTGATTCTGGAACGCTGTGGCCTAGGAACATGACTGAGGCGTGATTCTGGAAAAGTGTGACCTGGGAATATGACTGAAGTTTGATTCTGGAAATCTGTGGCCTGGGAACTTGACTGAGGTTTGATGGCAGAAATCTGTGGACTGGCAACATGACTGAGGTTTGATTGTAGAACCCTGTACCCTGGAAACATGACTGAGACCTGATACTTGAAACCCATGGCCTGGGAACTTGACATTGGTTTGATTCTGGAACCCTGTGGCCAGGAACAAGACTGAGGCGTGATTCTGGAATGCTGTGCCCTGGGAACATGACATCTGTTTAGATTGTGGAATACTGGGCCCTGGGAACCTGACTGAGGCTTGGTTCTGGAACCCTGTGGACAGGGAACTTGACTGAGGTTTTATTCTGGAATCCTGTGGCCTGGGAACATGACATCAGTGGATTCTGGAACCCTGTGGCCGGGGAACATGAGAACGGTTTGATTCTGGAACCCTGTGGCTTGGGAATATGTCTGAGGTTTGATGGTGGAAACCTGTGGCCTGGCAACATGACTGAGGTTTGTTTCTGGAACCCTGTTCCCTGGGAACATGACTGAGGTTTGCTTCTGGACACCTTTCTCCTGGGAACATGACTGTGGTTTGATTGTGGAATCCTGTGGCCTGCGAACATGACTGAGGTTTGATTCTGGAACCATGTGTCCTGGGAATATGACTGAGCTTTGATTCTGGAAATCTGTGGCCTGGGAACTTGACTGAGGTTTGATGGCAGAAACCTGTGGACTGGCAACATGACTGAGGTTTGATTGTAGAACCCTGTACCCTGGAAACATGACTGCGACCTGATACTTGAAACCCATGGCTTGGGAACTTGACATTGGTTTGATTCTTTAACCCTGTGGCCAGGGAACATGACTGAGGCGAGATTCTGGAATCCTGTGCCCAGGAAACATGACTGTGGCTTGGTACTGGAAACCCATGGCCTAGGAATTTGACATTGGTTTGATTCTGGAACCCTGTGGCCTGGGAACATGACTGAGGCGTGATTCTGGAATCCTGCGGCCTGGGAACATGACATCTGTTTAGATTATGGAATACTGTGCCCTGGGAACCTGACTGAAAGCTTGGTTCTGGAATCCTGTGGACTGGGAACATGACTGAGGTTTGATTCTGGAACCATGTGGCCTGGGAATATGACTGTGGTTTGATTTTGGAAACCATTGGCCTGTGAACATGACTGATGTTAGATTGAGGAATCCTGGGGCCTGGGAACATGACATCACTTTGGATTCTGGTACCCTGTTGCCTGGGAACATGAAATCGGTTTGATTGTGGAAACCTGTGGTCTGGGAATATGACTGAGGTTTGATGGCGGTACCCTATGGCCTGGCAACATGACTGAGGTTTGATTCTGGATCCCTGTGGCCAGGGAACATGACTGAGGCGTGATTCTGGAAAACTGTGGCTTGGGAATATGACTGAGGTTTGATTCTGGAAATCTGTGGCCTGGGAACTTGACTGAGGTTTGATGGCAGAAATCTGTGGACTGGCAACATTACTGAGGTTTGATTGTTGAACCCTGTGCTCTGGAAACATGACTGCGACCTGATACTTGAAACGCATGGCCTGGGAAATTGACATTGGTTTGATTCTGGAACCCTGTGGACCGGGAACATGACTGAGGTTTTATTCTGGAACCCTGTAGCCTGGGAATATAACTGAGGATTGTTTCTGGAACCCGGTGGCCTGGTAACATGACTGAGGCGTGATTCTGGAAAAGTGTGGCCTGGGAATATGACTGAGGTTTGATTCTGGAAATCTGTGGCCTGGGAACTTGACTGAGGTTTGATGGCAGAAATCTGTGGACTGGCAACATGACTGAGGTTTGATTGTAGAACCCTGTGCCCTGGAAACATGACTGCGACCTGATACTTGAAACCCATGGCCTGGGAATTTGACATTGGTTTGATTCTGGAACCCTGTGGCCAGGAACAAGACTGAGGCGTGATTCTGGAATCCTGTTGCCTGGGAACATGACATCTGTTTAGATTGTGGAATACTGGGCCCTGGGAATCTGACTGAGGCTTGGTTTTGGTACCCTATGGACTGGGAACATGACTGAGGTTTTATTCTGGAACCCTGTAGCCTGCGAAAATAACTGAGGATTGTTTCTCGAACCCTGTGGCCTGGGAACATGACATCAGTGGATTCTGGAACCCTGTGGCCTGGGAACATGAGAACGGTTTGATTCTGGAACCCTGTGGCCTGGGAACATGTCTGAGGTTTGATGGTGGAAACCTGTGGCTTGGCAACATGACTGAGGTTTGTTTCTGGAACCCTGTTCCCTGGGAACATGACTGAGGTTTGATTCTGGACACCTTTGTGCTGGGAACATGACTGTGTTCTGATTGTAGAATCATGGGTCCTGCAAACATGACTGAGGTTTGATTCTGGAACCATGTGTCCTGCGAATATGACTGAGGTTTGATATTGGAAATCTTTGGCCTGGGAACTTGACTGAGGTTTGATGGCAGAAACCTGTGGACTGGCAACATGACTGAGGTTTGATTGTAGAACCCTGTGCCCTGGAAACATGACTGTGGCCTGGTAGTGGAAACCCATGGCCTAGGAGTTTGACATTGGTTTGATTCTGGAACGCTGTGGCCTAGGAACATGACTGAGGCGTGATTCTGGAAAAGTGTGACCTGGGAATATGACTGAAGTTTGATTCTGGAAATCTGTGGCCTGGGAACTTGACTGAGGTTTGATGGCAGAAATCTGTGGACTGGCAACATGACTGAGGTTTGATTGTAGAACCCTGTACCCTGGAAACATGACTGAGACCTGATACTTGAAACCCATGGCCTGGGAACTTGACATTGGTTTGATTCTGGAACCCTGTGGCCAGGAACAAGACTGAAGCGTGATTCTGGAATGCTGTGCCCTGGGAACATGACATCTGTTTAGACTGTGGAATACTGGGCCCTGGGAACCTGACTGAGGCTTGGTTCTGGAACCCTGTGGACAGGGAACTTGACTGAGGTTTTATTCTGGAATCCTGTGGCCTGGGAACATGACATCAGTGGATTCTGGAACCCTGTGGCCGGGGAACATGTCATCAGTGGATTCTGGAACCCTGTGGCCTGGGAACATGAGAACGGTTTGATTCTGGAACCCTGTGGCTTGGGAATATGTCTGAGGTTTGATGGTGGAAACCTGTGGCCTGGCAACATGACTGAGGTTTGTTTCTGGAACCCTGTTCCCTGGGAACATGACTGAGGTTTGCTTCTGGACACCTTTCTCCTGGGAACATGACTGTGGTTTGATTGTGGAATCCTGTGGCCTGCGAACATGACTGAGGTTTGATTCTGGAACCATGTGTCCTGGGAATATGACTGAGCTTTGATTCTGGAAATCTGTGGCCTGGGAACTTGACTGAGGTTTGATGGCAGAAACCTGTGGACTGGCAACATGACTGAGGTTTGATTGTAGAACCCTGTACCCTGGAAACATGACTGCGACCTGATACTTGAAACCCATGGCTTGGGAACTTGACATTGGTTTGATTCTTTAACCCTGTGGCCAGGGAACATGACTGAGGCGAGATTCTGGAATCCTGTGCCCAGGAAACATGACTGTGGCTTGGTACTGGAAACCCATGGCCTAGGAATTTGACATTGGTTTGATTCTGGAACCCTGTGGCCTGGGAACATGACTGAGGCGTGATTCTGGAATCCTGCGGCCTGGGAACATGACATCTGTTTAGATTATGGAATACTGTGCCCTGGGAACCTGACTGAAAGCTTGGTTCTGGAATCCTGTGGACTGGGAACATGACTGAGGTTTGATTCTGGAACCATGTGGCCTGGGAATATGACTGTGGTTTGATTTTGGAAACCATTGGCCTGTGAACATGACTGATGTTAGATTGAGGAATCCTGGGGCCTGGGAACATGACATCACTTTGGATTCTGGTACCCTGTTGCCTGGGAACATGAAATCGGTTTGATTGTGGAAACCTGTGGTCTGGGAATATGACTGAGGTTTGATGGTGGTACCCTATGGCCTGGCAACATGACTGAGGTTTGATTCTGGATCCCTGTGGCCAGGGAACATGACTGAGGCGTGATTCTGGAAAACTGTGGCTTGGGAATATGACTGAGGTTTGATTCTGGAAATCTGTGGCCTGGGAACTTGACTGAGGTTTGATGGCAGAAATCTGTGGACTGGCAACATTACTGAGGTTTGATTGTTGAACCCTGTGCTCTGGAAACATGACTGCGACCTGATACTTGAAACGCATGGCCTGGGAAATTGACATTGGTTTGATTCTGGAACCCTGTGGACCGGGAACATGACTGAGGTTTTATTCTGGAACCCTGTAGCCTGGGAATATAACTGAGGATTGTTTCTGGAACCCGGTGGCCTGGTAACATGACTGAGGCGTGATTCTGGAAAAGTGTGGCCTGGGAATATGACTGAGGTTTGATTCTGGAAATCTGTGGCCTGGGAACTTGACTGAGGTTTGATGGCAGAAATCTGTGGACTGGCAACATGACTGAGGTTTGATTGTAGAACCCTGTGCCCTGGAAACATGACTGCGACCTGATACTTGAAACCCATGGCCTGGGAATTTGACATTGGTTTGATTCTGGAACCCTGTGGCCAGGGACAAGACTGAGGTGTGATTCTGGAATCCTGTTGCCTGGGAACATGACATCTGTTTAGATTGTGGAATACTGGGCCCTGGGAATCTGACTGAGGCTTGGTTTTGGTACCCTGTGGACTGGGAACATGACTGAGGTTTGATTCTGGAACCCTGTAGCCTGCGAAAATAACTGAGGATTGTTTCTCGAACCCTGTGGCCTGGGAACATGACATCAGTGGATTCTGGAACCCAGTGGCCTGGGAACATGAGAACGGTTTGATTCTGGAACCCTGTGGCCTGGGAACATGTCTGAGGTTTGATGGTGGAAACCTGTCGCTTGGCAACATGACTGAGGTTTGTTTCTGGAACCCTGTTCCCTGGGAACATGACTGAGGTTTGATTCTGGACACCTTTGTGCTGGGAACATGACTGTGTTCTGATTGTAGAATCATGGGTCCTGCAAACATGACTGAGGTTTGATTCTGGAACCATGTGTCCTGCGAATATGACTGAGGTTTGATATTGGAAATCTTTGGCCTGGGAACTTGACTGAGGTTTGATGGCAGAAACCTGTGGACTGGCAACATGACTGAGGTTTGATTGTAGAACCCTGTGCCCTGGAAACATGACTGTGGCCTGGTAGTGGAAACCCATGGCCTAGGAGTTTGACATTGGTTTGATTCTGGAACGCTGTGGCCTAGGAACATGACTGAGGCGTGATTCTGGAAAAGTGTGACCTGGGAATATGACTGAAGTTTGATTCTGGAAATCTGTGGCCTGGGAACTTGACTGAGGTTTGATGGCAGAAATCTGTGGACTGGCAACATGACTGAGGTTTGATTGTAGAACCCTGTACCCTGGAAACATGACTGAGACCTGATACTTGAAACCCATGGCCTGGGAACTTGACATTGGTTTGATTCTGGAACCCTGTGGCCAGGAACAAGACTGAGGCGTGATTCTGGAATGCTGTGCCCTGGGAACATGGCATCTGTTTAGACTGTGGAATACTGGGCCCTGGGAACCTGACTGAGGCTTGGTTCTGGAACCCTGTGGACAGGGAACTTGACTGAGATTTTATTCTGGAATCCTGTGGCCTGGGAACATGACATCAGTGGATTCTGGAACCCTGTGGCCGGGGAACATGTCATCAGTGGATTCTGGAACCCTGTGGCCTGGGAACATGAGAACGGTTTGATTCTGGAACCCTGTGGCTTGGGAATATGTCTGAGGTTTGATGGTGGAAACCTGTGGCCTGGCAACATGACTGAGGTTTGTTTCTGGAACCCTGTTCCCTGGGAACATGACTGAGGTTTGCTTCTGGACACCTTTCTCCTGGGAACATGACTGTGGTTTGATTGTGGAATCCTGTGGCCTGCGAACATGACTGAGGTTTGATTCTGGAACCATGTGTCCTGGGAATATGACTGAGCTTTGATTCTGGAAATCTGTGGCCTGGGAACTTGACTGAGGTTTGATGGCAGAAACCTGTGGACTGGCAACATGACTGAGGTTTGATTGTAGAACCCTGTACCCTGGAAACATGACTGTGACCTGATACTTGAAACCCATGGCTTGGGAACTTGACATTGGTTTGATTCTTTAACCCTGTGGCCAGGGAACATGACTGAGGCGAGATTCTGGAATCCTGTGCCCAGGAAACATGACTGTGGCTTGGTACTGGAAACCCATGGCCTAGGAATTTGACATTGGTTTGATTCTGGAACCCTGTGGCCTGGGAACATGACTGAGGCGTGATTCTGGAATACTGCGGCCTGGGAACATGACATCTGTTTAGATTATGGAATACTGTGCCCTGGGAACCTGACTGAAAGCTTGGTTCTGGAATCCTGTGGACTGGGAACATGACTGAGGTTTGATTCTGGAACCATGTGGCCTGGGAATATGACTGTGGTTTGATTTTGGAAACCATTGGCCTGTGAACATGACTGATGTTAGATTGAGGAATCCTGGGGCCTGGGAACATGACATCACTTTGGATTCTGGTACCCTGTTGCCTGGGAACATGAAATCGGTTTGATTGTGGAAACCTGTGGTCTGGGAATATGACTGAGGTTTGATGGTGGTACCCTATGGCCTGGCAACATGACTGAGGTTTGATTCTGGATCCCTGTGGCCAGGGAACATGACTGAGGCGTGATTCTGGAAAACTGTGGCTTGGGAATATGACTGAGGTTTGATTCTGGAAATCTGTGGCCTGGGAACTTGACTGAGGTTTGATGGCAGAAATCTGTGGACTGGCAACATTACTGAGGTTTGATTGTTGAACCCTGTGCTCTGGAAACATGACTGCGACCTGATACTTGAAACGCATGGCCTGGGAAATTGACATTGGTTTGATTCTGGAACCCTGTGGACCGGGAACATGACTGAGGTTTTATTCTGGAACCCTGTAGCCTGGGAATATAACTGAGGATTGTTTCTGGAACCCGGTGGCCTGGTAACATGACTGAGGCGTGATTCTGGAAAAGTGTGGCCTGGGAATATGACTGAGGTTTGATTCTGGAAATCTGTGGCCTGGGAACTTGACTGAGGTTTGATGGCAGAAATCTGTGGACTGGCAACATGACTGAGGTTTGATTGTAGAACCCTGTGCCCTGGAAACATGACTGCGACCTGATACTTGAAACCCATGGCCTGGGAATTTGACATTGGTTTGATTCTGGAACCCTGTGGCCAGGAACAAGACTGAGGCGTGATTCTGGAATCCTGTTGCCTGGGAACATGACATCTGTTTAGATTGTGGAATACTGGGCCCTGGGAATCTGACTGAGGCTTGGTTTTGGTACCCTGTGGACTGGGAACATGACTGAGGTTTTATTCTGGAACCCTGTAGCCTGCGAAAATAACTGAGGATTGTTTCTCGAACCCTGTGGCCTGGGAACATGACATCAGTGGATTCTGGAACCCAGTGGCCTGGGAACATGAGAACGGTTTGATTCTGGAACCCTGTGGCCTGGGAACATGTCTGAGGTTTGATGGTGGAAACCTGTGGCTTGGCAACATGACTGAGGTTTGTTTCTGGAACCCTGTTCCCTGGGAACATGACTGAGGTTTGATTCTGGACACCTTTGTGCTGGGAACATGACTGTGTTCTGATTGTAGAATCATGGGTCCTGCAAACATGACTGAGGTTTGATTCTGGAACCATGTGTCCTGCGAATATGACTGAGGTTTGATATTGGAAATCTTTGGCCTGGGAACTTGACTGAGGTTTGATGGCAGAAACCTGTGGACTGGCAACATGACTGAGGTTTGATTGTAGAACCCTGTGCCCTGGAAACATGACTGTGGCCTGGTAGTGGAAACCCATGGCCTAGGAGTTTGACATTGGTTTGATTCTGGAACGCTGTGGCCTAGGAACATGACTGAGGCGTGATTCTGGAAAAGTGTGACCTGGGAATATGACTGAAGTTTGATTCTGGAAATCTGTGGCCTGGGAACTTGACTGAGGTTTGATGGCAGAAATCTGTGGACTGGCAACATGACTGAGGTTTGATTGTAGAACCCTGTACCCTGGAAACATGACTGAGACCTGATACTTGAAACCCATGGCCTGGGAACTTGACATTGGTTTGATTCTGGAACCCTGTGGCCAGGAACAAGACTGAGGCGTGATTCTGGAATGCTGTGCCCTGGGAACATGACATCTGTTTAGATTGTGGAATACTGGGCCCTGGGAACCTGACTGAGGCTTGGTTCTGGAACCCTGTGGACAGGGAACTTGACTGAGGTTTTATTCTGGAATCCTGTGGCCTGGGAACATGACATCAGTGGATTCTGGAACCCTGTGGCCGGGGAACATGTCATCAGTGGATTCTGGAACCCTGTGGCCTGGGAACATGAGAACGGTTTGATTCTGGAACCCTGTGGCTTGGGAATATGTCTGAGGTTTGATGGTGGAAACCTGTGGCCTGGCAACATGACTGAGGTTTGTTTCTGGAACCCTGTTCCCTGGGAACATGACTGAGGTTTGCTTCTGGACACCTTTCTCCTGGGAACATGACTGTGGTTTGATTGTGGAATCCTGTGGCCTGCGAACATGACTGAGGTTTGATTCTGGAACCATGTGTCCTGGGAATATGACTGAGCTTTGATTCTGGAAATCTGTGGCCTGGGAACTTGACTGAGGTTTGATGGCAGAAACCTGTGGACTGGCAACATGACTGAGGTTTGATTGTAGAACCCTGTGCCCTGGAAACATGACTGCGACCTGATACTTGAAACCCATGGCTTGGGAACTTGACATTGGTTTGATTCTTTAACCCTGTGGCCAGGGAACATGACTGAGGCGAGATTCTGGAATCCTGTGCCCAGGAAACATGACTGTGGCTTGGTACTGGAAACCCATGGCCTAGGAATTTGACATTGGTTTGATTCTGGAACCCTGTGGCCTGGGAACATGACTGAGGCGTGATTCTGGAATCCTGCGGCCTGGGAACATGACATCTGTTTAGATTATGGAATACTGTGCCCTGGGAACCTGACTGAAAGCTTGGTTCTGGAATCCTGTGGACTGGGAACATGACTGAGGTTTGATTCTGGAACCATGTGGCCTGGGAATATGACTGTGGTTTGATTTTGGAAACCATGGGCCTGTGAACATGACTGATGTTAGATTGAGGAATCCTGGGGCCTGGGAACATGACATCACTTTGGATTCTGGTACCCTGTTGCCTGGGAACATGAAATCGGTTTGATTGTGGAAACCTGTGGTCTGGGAATATGACTGAGGTTTGATGGTGGTACCCTATGGCCTGGCAACATGACTGAGGTTTGATTCTGGATCCCTGTGGCCAGGGAACATGACTGAGGCGTGATTCTGGAAAAGTGTGGCCTGGGAATATGACTGAGGTTTGATTCTGGAAATCTGTGGCCTGGGAACTTGACTGAGGTTTGATGGCAGAAATCTGTGGACTGGCAACATGACTGAGGTTTGATTGTAGAACCCTGTGCCCTGGAAACATGACTGCGACCTGATACTTGAAACCCATGGCCTGGGAATTTGACATTGGTTTGATTCTGGAACCCTGTGGCCAGGAACAAGACTGAGGTGTGATTCTGGAATCCTGTTGCCTGGGAACATGACATCTGTTTAGATTGTGGAATACTGGGCCCTGGGAATCTGACTGAGGCTTGGTTTTGGTACCCTGTGGACTGGGAACATGACTGAGGTTTTATTCTGGAACCCTGTAGCCTGCGAAAATAACTGAGGATTGTTTCTCGAACCCTGTGGCCTGGGAACATGACATCAGTGGATTCTGGAACCCAGTGGCCTGGGAACATGAGAACGGTTTGATTCTGGAACCCTGTGGCCTGGGAACATGTCTGAGGTTTGATGGTGGAAACCTGTGGCTTGGCAACATGACTGAGGTTTGTTTCTGGAACCCTGTTCCCTGGGAACATGACTGAGGTTTGATTCTGGACACCTTTGTGCTGGGAACATGACTGTGTTCTGATTGTAGAATCATGGGTCCTGCAAACATGACTGAGGTTTGATTCTGGAACCATGTGTCCTGCGAATATGACTGAGGTTTGATATTGGAAATCTTTGGCCTGGGAACTTGACTGAGGTTTGATGGCAGAAACCTGTGGACTGGCAACATGACTGAGGTTTGATTGTAGAACCCTGTGCCCTGGAAACATGACTGTGGCCTGGTAGTGGAAACCCATGGCCTAGGAGTTTGACATTGGTTTGATTCTGGAACGCTGTGGCCTAGGAACATGACTGAGGCGTGATTCTGGAAAAGTGTGACCTGGGAATATGACTGAAGTTTGATTCTGGAAATCTGTGGCCTGGGAACTTGACTGAGGTTTGATGGCAGAAATCTGTGGACTGGCAACATGACTGAGGTTTGATTGTAGAACCCTGTACCCTGGAAACATGACTGAGACCTGATACTTGAAACCCATGGCCTGGGAACTTGACATTGGTTTGATTCTGGAACCCTGTGGCCAGGAACAAGACTGAGGCGTGATTCTGGAATGCTGTGCCCTGGGAACATGACATCTGTTTAGATTGTGGAATACTGGGCCCTGGGAATCTGACTGAGGCTTGGTTTTGGTACCCTGTGGACTGGGAACATGACTGAGGTTTTATTCTGGAACCCTGTAGCCTGCGAAAATAAATGAGGATTGTTTCTCGAACCCTGTGGCCTGGGAACATGACATCAGTGGATTCTGGAACCCTGTGGCCTGGGAACATGAGAACGGTTTGATTCTGGAACCCTGTGGCCTGGGAACATGTCTGAGGTTTGATGGTGGAAACCTGTGGCTTGGCAACATGACTGAGGTTTGTTTCTGGAACCCTGTTCCCTGGGAACATGACTGAGGTTTGATTCTGGACACCTTTGTGCTGGGAACATGACTGTGTTCTGATTGTGGAATCATGGGTCCTGCAAACATGACTGAGGTTTGATTCTGGAACCATGTGTCCTGCGAATATGACTGAGGTTTGATATTGGAAATCTTTGGCCTGGGAACTTGACTGAGGTTTGATGGCAGAAACCTGTGGACTGGCAAAATGACTGAGGTTTGATTGTAGAACCCTGTGCCCTGGAAACATGACTGTGGCCTGGTAGTGGAAACCCATGGCCTAGGAGTTTGACATTGGTTTGATTCTGGAACGCTGTGGCCTAGGAACATGACTGAGGCGTGATTCTGGAAAAGTGTGGCCTGGGAATATGACTGAAGTTTGATTCTGGAAATCTGTGGCCTGGGAACTTGACTGAGGTTTGATGGCAGAAATCTGTGGACTGGCAACATGACTGAGGTTTGATTGTAGAACCCTGTACCCTGGAAACATGACTGAGACCTGATACTTGAAACCCATGGCCTGGGAACTTGACATTGGTTTGATTCTGGAACCCTGTGGCCAGGAACAAGACTGAGGCGTGATTCTGGAATGCTGTGCCCTGGGAACATGACATCTGTTTAGATTGTGGAATACTGGGCCCTGGGAACCTGACTGAGGCTTGGTTCTGGAACCCTGTGGACAGGGAACTTGACTGAGGTTTTATTCTGGAATCCTGTGGCCTGGGAACATGACATCAGTGGATTCTGGAACCCTGTGGCCGGGGAACATGTCATCAGTGGATTCTGGAACCCTGTGGCCTGGGAACATGAGAACGGTTTGATTCTGGAACCCTGTGGCTTGGGAATATGTCTGAGGTTTGATGGTGGAAACCTGTGGCCTGGCAACATGACTGAGGTTTGTTTCTGGAACCCTGTTCCCTGGGAACATGACTGAGGTTTGCTTCTGGACACCTTTCTCCTGGGAACATGACTGTGGTTTGATTGTGGAATCCTGTGGCCTGCGAACATGACTGAGGTTTGATTCTGGAACCATGTGTCCTGGGAATATGACTGAGCTTTGATTCTGGAAATCTGTGGCCTGGGAACTTGACTGAGGTTTGATGGCAGAAACCTGTGGACTGGCAACATGACTGAGGTTTGATTGTAGAACCCTGTGCCCTGGAAACATGACTGCGACCTGATACTTGAAACCCATGGCTTGGGAACTTGACATTGGTTTGATTCTTTAACCCTGTGGCCAGGGAACATGACTGAGGCGAGATTCTGGAATCCTGTGCCCAGGAAACATGACTGTGGCTTGGTACTGGAAACCCATGGCCTAGGAATTTGACATTGGTTTGATTCTGGAACCCTGTGGCCTGGGAACATGACTGAGGCGTGATTCTGGAATCCTGCGGCCTGGGAACATGACATCTGTTTAGATTATGGAATACTGTGCCCTGGGAACCTGACTGAAAGCTTGGTTCTGGAATCCTGTGGACTGGGAACATGACTGAGGTTTGATTCTGGAACCATGTGGCCTGGGAATATGACTGTGGTTTGATTTTGGAAACCATGGGCCTGTGAACATGACTGATGTTAGATTGAGGAATCCTGGGGCCTGGGAACATGACATCACTTTGGATTCTGGTACCCTGTTGCCTGGGAACATGAAATCGGTTTGATTGTGGAAACCTGTGGTCTGGGAATATGACTGAGGTTTGATGGTGGTACCCTATGGCCTGGCAACATGACTGAGGTTTGATTCTGGATCCCTGTGGCCAGGGAACATGACTGAGGCATGATTCTGGAAAACTGTGGCCTGGGAATATGACTGAGGTTTGATTCTGGAAATCTGTGGCCTGGGAACTTGACTGAGGTTTGATGGCAGAAATCTGTGGACTGGCAACATTACTGAGGTTTGACTGTTGAACCCTGTGCTCTGGAAACATGACTGCGACCTGATACTTGAAACGCATGGCCTGGGAAATTGACATTGGTTTGAATCTGGAACCCTGTGGACCGGGAACATGACTGAGGTTTTATTCTGGAACCCTGTAGCCTGGGAATATAACTGAGGATTATTTCTGGAACCCGGTGGCCTGGTAACATGACTGAGGCGTGATTCTGGAAAAGTGTGGCCTGGGAATATGACTGAGGTTTGATTCTGGAAATCTGTGGCCTGGGAACTTGACTGAGGTTTGATGGCAGAAATCTGTGGACTGGCAACATGACTGAGGTTTGATTGTAGAACCCTGTGCCCTGGAAACATGACTGCGACCTGATACTTGAAACCCATGGCCTGGGAATTTGACATTGGTTTGATTCTGGAACCCTGTGGCCAGGAACAAGACTGAGGCGTGATTCTGGAATCCTGTTGCCTGGGAACATGACATCTGTTTAGATTGTGGAATACTGGGCCCTGGGAATCTGACTGAGGCTTGGTTTTGGTACCCTATGGACTGGGAACATGACTGAGGTTTTATTCTGGAACCCTGTAGCCTGCGAAAATAACTGAGGATTGTTTCTCGAACCCTGTGGCCTGGGAACATGACATCAGTGGATTCTGGAACCCTGTGGCCTGGGAACATGAGAACGGTTTGATTCTGGAACCCTGTGGCCTGGGAACATGTCTGAGGTTTGATGGTGGAAACCTGTGGCTTGGCAACATGACTGAGGTTTGTTTCTGGAACCCTGTTCCCTGGGAACATGACTGAGGTTTGATTCTGGACACCTTTGTGCTGGGAACATGACTGTGTTCTGATTGTAGAATCATGGGTCCTGCAAACATGACTGAGGTTTGATTCTGGAACCATGTGTCCTGCGAATATGACTGAGGTTTGATATTGGAAATCTTTGGCCTGGGAACTTGACTGAGGTTTGATGGCAGAAACCTGTGGACTGGCAACATGACTGAGGTTTGATTGTAGAACCCTGTGCCCTGGAAACATGACTGTGGCCTGGTAGTGGAAACCCATGGCCTAGGAGTTTGACATTGGTTTGATTCTGGAACGCTGTGGCCTAGGAACATGACTGAGGCGTGATTCTGGAAAAGTGTGACCTGGGAATATGACTGAAGTTTGATTCTGGAAATCTGTGGCCTGGGAACTTGACTGAGGTTTGATGGCAGAAATCTGTAGACTGGCAACATGACTGAGGTTTGATTGTAGAACCCTGTACCCTGGAAACATGACTGAGACCTGATACTTGAAACCCATGGCCTGGGAACTTGACATTGGTTTGATTCTGGAACCCTGTGGCCAGGAACAAGACTGAGGCGTGATTCTGGAATGCTGTGCCCTGGGAACATGGCATCTGTTTAGATTGTGGAATACTGGGCCCTGGGAACCTGACTGAGGCTTGGTTCTGGAACCCTGTGGACAGGGAACTTGACTGAGGTTTTATTCTGGAATCCTGTGGCCTGGGAACATGACATCAGTGGATTCTGGAACCCTGTGGCCGGGGAACATGTCATCAGTGGATTCTGGAACCCTGTGGCCTGGGAACATGAGAACGGTTTGATTCTGGAACCCTGTGGCTTGGGAATATGTCTGAGGTTTGATGGTGGAAACCTGTGGCCTGGCAACATGACTGAGGTTTGTTTCTGGAACCCTGTTCCCTGGGAACATGACTGAGGTTTGCTTCTGGACACCTTTCTCCTGGGAACATGACTGTGGTTTGATTGTGGAATCCTGTGGCCTGCGAACATGACTGAGGTTTGATTCTGGAACCATGTGTCCTGGGAATATGACTGAGCTTTGATTCTGGAAATCTGTGGCCTGGGAACTTGACTGAGGTTTGATGGCAGAAACCTGTGGACTGGCAACATGACTGAGGTTTGATTGTAGAACCCTGTGCCCTGGAAACATGACTGCGACCTGATACTTGAAACCCATGGCTTGGGAACTTGACATTGGTTTGATTCTTTAACCCTGTGGCCAGGGAACATGACTGAGGCGAGATTCTGGAATCCTGTGCCCAGGAAACATGACTGTGGCTTGGTACTGGAAACCCATGGCCTAGGAATTTGACATTGGTTTGATTCTGGAACCCTGTGGCCTGGGAACATGACTGAGGCGTGATTCTGGAATCCTGCGGCCTGGGAACATGACATCTGTTTAGATTATGGAATACTGTGCCCTGGGAACCTGACTGAAAGCTTGGTTCTGGAATCCTGTGGACTGGGAACATGACTGAGGTTTGATTCTGGAACCATGTGGCCTGGGAATATGACTGTGGTTTGATTTTGGAAACCATGGGCCTGTGAACATGACTGATGTTAGATTGAGGAATCCTGGGGCCTGGGAACATGACATCACTTTGGATTCTGGTACCCTGTTGCCTGGGAACATGAAATCGGTTTGATTGTGGAAACCTGTGGTCTGGGAATATGACTGAGGTTTGATGGTGGTACCCTATGGCCTGGCAACATGACTGAGGTTTGATTCTGGATCCCTGTGGCCAGGGAACATGACTGAGGCATGATTCTGGAAAACTGTGGCCTGGGAATATGACTGAGGTTTGATTCTGGAAATCTGTGGCCTGGGAACTTGACTGAGGTTTGATGGCAGAAATCTGTGGACTGGCAACATTACTGAGGTTTGACTGTTGAACCCTGTGCTCTGGAAACATGACTGCGACCTGATACTTGAAACGCATGGCCTGGGAAATTGACATTGGTTTGAATCTGGAACCCTGTGGACCGGGAACATGACTGAGGTTTTATTCTGGAACCCTGTAGCCTGGGAATATAACTGAGGATTATTTCTGGAACCCGGTGGCCTGGTAACATGACTGAGGCGTGATTCTGGAAAAGTGTGGCCTGGGAATATGACTGAGGTTTGATTCTGGAAATCTGTGGCCTGGGAACTTGACTGAGGTTTGATGGCAGAAATCTGTGGACTGGCAACATGACTGAGGTTTGATTGTAGAACCCTGTGCCCTGGAAACATGACTGCGACCTGATACTTGAAACCCATGGCCTGGGAATTTGACATTGGTTTGATTCTGGAACCCTGTGGCCAGGAACAAGACTGAGGCGTGATTCTGGAATCCTGTTGCCTGGGAACATGACATCTGTTTAGATTGTGGAATACTGGGCCCTGGGAATCTGACTGAGGCTTGGTTTTGGTACCCTATGGACTGGGAACATGACTGAGGTTTTATTCTGGAACCCTGTAGCCTGCGAAAATAACTGAGGATTGTTTCTCGAACCCTGTGGCCTGGGAACATGACATCAGTGGATTCTGGAACCCTGTGGCCTGGGAACATGAGAACGGTTTGATTCTGGAACCCTGTGGCCTGGGAACATGTCTGAGGTTTGATGGTGGAAACCTGTGGCTTGGCAACATGACTGAGGTTTGTTTCTGGAACCCTGTTCCCTGGGAACATGACTGAGGTTTGATTCTGGACACCTTTGTGCTGGGAACATGACTGTGTTCTGATTGTAGAATCATGGGTCCTGCAAACATGACTGAGGTTTGATTCTGGAACCATGTGTCCTGCGAATATGACTGAGGTTTGATATTGGAAATCTTTGGCCTGGGAACTTGACTGAGGTTTGATGGCAGAAACCTGTGGACTGGCAAAATGACTGAGGTTTGATTGTAGAACCCTGTGCCCTGGAAACATGACTGTGGCCTGGTAGTGGAAACCCATGGCCTAGGAGTTTGACATTGGTTTGATTCTGGAACGCTGTGGCCTAGGAACATGACTGAGGCGTGATTCTGGAAAAGTGTGACCTGGGAATATGACTGAAGTTTGATTCTGGAAATCTGTGGCCTGGGAACTTGACTGAGGTTTGATGGCAGAAATCTGTAGACTGGCAACATGACTGAGGTTTGATTGTAGAACCCTGTACCCTGGAAACATGACTGAGACCTGATACTTGAAACCCATGGCCTGGGAACTTGACATTGGTTTGATTCTGGAACCCTGTGGCCAGGAACAAGACTGAGGCGTGATTCTGGAATGCTGTGCCCTGGGAACATGACATCTGTTTAGATTGTGGAATACTGGGCCCTGGGAACCTGACTGAGGCTTGGTTCTGGAACCCTGTGGACAGGGAACTTGACTGAGGTTTTATTCTGGAATCCTGTGGCCTGGGAACATGACATCAGTGGATTCTGGAACCCTGTGGCCGGGGAACATGTCATCAGTGGATTCTGGAACCCTGTGGCCTGGGAACATGAGAACGGTTTGATTCTGGAACCCTGTGGCTTGGGAATATGTCTGAGGTTTGATGGTGGAAACCTGTGGCCTGGCAACATGACTGAGGTTTGTTTCTGGAACCCTGTTCCCTGGGAACATGACTGAGGTTTGCTTCTGGACACCTTTCTCCTGGGAACATGACTGTGGTTTGATTGTGGAATCCTGTGGCCTGCGAACATGACTGAGGTTTGATTCTGGAACCATGTGTCCTGGGAATATGACTGAGCTTTGATTCTGGAAATCTGTGGCCTGGGAACTTGACTGAGGTTTGATGGCAGAAACCTGTGGACTGGCAACATGACTGAGGTTTGATTGTAGAACCCTGTGCCCTGGAAACATGACTGAGACCTGATACTTGAAACCCATGGCTTGGGAACTTGACATTGGTTTGATTCTTTAACCCTGTGGCCAGGGAACATGACTGAGGCGAGATTCTGGAATCCTGTGCCCAGGAAACATGACTGTGGCTTGGTACTGGAAACCCATGGCCTAGGAATTTGACATTGGTTTGATTCTGGAACCCTGTGGCCTGGGAACATGACTGAGGCGTGATTCTGGAATCCTGCGGCCTGGGAACATGACATCTGTTTAGATTATGGAATACTGTGCCCTGGGAACCTGACTGAAAGCTTGGTTCTGGAATCCTGTGGACTGGGAACATGACTGAGGTTTGATTCTGGAACCATGTGGCCTGGGAATATGACTGTGGTTTGATTTTGGAAACCATGGGCCTGTGAACATGACTGATGTTAGATTGAGGAATCCTGGGGCCTGGGAACATGACATCACTTTGGATTCTGGTACCCTGTTGCCTGGGAACATGAAATCGGTTTGATTGTGGAAACCTGTGGTCTGGGAATATGACTGAGGTTTGATGGTGGTACCCTATGGCCTGGCAACATGACTGAGGTTTGATTCTGGATCCCTGTGGCCAGGGAACATGACTGAGGCATGATTCTGGAAAACTGTGGCCTGGGAATATGACTGAGGTTTGATTCTGGAAATCTGTGGCCTGGGAACTTGACTGAGGTTTGATGGCAGAAATCTGTGGACTGGCAACATTACTGAGGTTTGACTGTTGAACCCTGTGCTCTGGAAACATGACTGCGACCTGATACTTGAAACGCATGGCCTGGGAAATTGACATTGGTTTGAATCTGGAACCCTGTGGACCGGGAACATGACTGAGGTTTTATTCTGGAACCCTGTAGCCTGGGAATATAACTGAGGATTATTTCTGGAACCCGGTGGCCTGGTAACATGACTGAGGCGTGATTCTGGAAAAGTGTGGCCTGGGAATATGACTGAGGTTTGATTCTGGAAATCTGTGGCCTGGGAACTTGACTGAGGTTTGATGGCAGAAATCTGTGGACTGGCAACATGACTGAGGTTTGATTGTAGAACCCTGTGCCCTGGAAACATGACTGCGACCTGATACTTGAAACCCATGGCCTGGGAATTTGACATTGGTTTGATTCTGGAACCCTGTGGCCAGGAACAAGACTGAGGCGTGATTCTGGAATCCTGTTGCCTGGGAACATGACATCTGTTTAGATTGTGGAATACTGGGCCCTGGGAATCTGACTGAGGCTTGGTTTTGGTACCCTATGGACTGGGAACATGACTGAGGTTTTATTCTGGAACCCTGTAGCCTGCGAAAATAACTGAGGATTGTTTCTCGAACCCTGTGGCCTGGGAACATGACATCAGTGGATTCTGGAACCCTGTGGCCTGGGAACATGAGAACGGTTTGATTCTGGAACCCTGTGGCCTGGGAACATGTCTGAGGTTTGATGGTGGAAACCTGTGGCTTGGCAACATGACTGAGGTTTGTTTCTGGAACCCTGTTCCCTGGGAACATGACTGAGGTTTGATTCTGGACACCTTTGTGCTGGGAACATGACTGTGTTCTGATTGTAGAATCATGGGTCCTGCAAACATGACTGAGGTTTGATTCTGGAACCATGTGTCCTGCGAATATGACTGAGGTTTGATATTGGAAATCTTTGGCCTGGGAACTTGACTGAGGTTTGATGGCAGAAACCTGTGGACTGGCAAAATGACTGAGGTTTGATTGTAGAACCCTGTGCCCTGGAAACATGACTGTGGCCTGGTAGTGGAAACCCATGGCCTAGGAGTTTGACATTGGTTTGATTCTGGAACGCTGTGGCCTAGGAACATGACTGAGGCGTGATTCTGGAAAAGTGTGACCTGGGAATATGACTGAAGTTTGATTCTGGAAATCTGTGGCCTGGGAACTTGACTGAGGTTTGATGGCAGAAATCTGTAGACTGGCAACATGACTGAGGTTTGATTGTAGAACCCTGTACACTGGAAACATGACTGAGACCTGATACTTGAAACCCATGGCCTGGGAACTTGACATTGGTTTGATTCTGGAACCCTGTGGCCAGGAACAAGACTGAGGCGTGATTCTGGAATGCTGTGCCCTGGGAACATGACATCTGTTTAGATTGTGGAATACTGGGCCCTGGGAACCTGACTGAGGCTTGGTTCTGGAACCCTGTGGACAGGGAACTTGACTGAGGTTTTATTCTGGAATCCTGTGGCCTGGGAACATGACATCAGTGGATTCTGGAACCCTGTGGCCGGGGAACATGTCATCAGTGGATTCTGGAACCCTGTGGCCTGGGAACATGAGAACGGTTTGATTCTGGAACCCTGTGGCTTGGGAATATGTCTGAGGTTTGATGGTGGAAACCTGTGGCCTGGCAACATGACTGAGGTTTGTTTCTGGAACCCTGTTCCCTGGGAACATGACTGAGGTTTGCTTCTGGACACCTTTCTCCTGGGAACATGACTGTGGTTTGATTGTGGAATCCTGTGGCCTGCGAACATGACTGAGGTTTGATTCTGGAACCATGTGTCCTGGGAATATGACTGAGCTTTGATTCTGGAAATCTGTGGCCTGGGAACTTGACTGAGGTTTGATGGCAGAAACCTGTGGACTGGCAACATGACTGAGGTTTGATTGTAGAACCCTGTACCCTGGAAACATGACTGAGACCTGATACTTGAAACCCATGGCTTGGGAACTTGACATTGGTTTGATTCTTTAACCCTGTGGCCAGGGAACATGACTGAGGCGAGATTCTGGAATCCTGTGCCCAGGAAACATGACTGTGGCTTGGTACTGGAAACCCATGGCCTAGGAATTTGACATTGGTTTGATTCTGGAACCCTGTGGCCTGGGAACATGACTGAGGCGTGATTCTGGAATCCTGCGGCCTGGGAACATGACATCTGTTTAGATTATGGAATACTGTGCCCTGGGAACCTGACTGAAAGCTTGGTTCTGGAATCCTGTGGACTGGGAACATGACTGAGGTTTGATTCTGGAACCATGTGGCCTGGGAATATGACTGTGGTTTGATTTTGGAAACCATTGGCCTGTTAACATGACTGATGTTAGATTGAGGAATCCTGGGGCCTGGGAACATGACATCACTTTGGATTCTGGTACCCTGTTGCCTGGGAACATGAAATCGGTTTGATTGTGGAAACCTGTGGTCTGGGAATATGACTGAGGTTTGATGGTGGTACCCTATGGCCTGGCAACATGACTGAAGTTTGATTCTGGATCCCTGTGGCCAGGGAACATGACTGAGGCGTGATTCTGGAAAACTGTGGCCTGGGAATATGACTGAGGTTTGATTCTGGAAATCTGTGGCCTGGGAACTTGACTGAGGTTTGATGGCAGAAATCTGTGGACTGGCAACATTACTGAGGTTTGACTGTTGAACCCTGTGCTCTGGAAACATGACTGCGACCTGATACTTGAAACGCATGGCCTGGGAAATTGACATTGGTTTGATTCTGGAACCCTGTGGACCGGGAACATGACTGAGGTTTTATTCTGGAACCCTGTAGCCTGGGAATATAACTGAGGATTGTTTCTGGAACCCGGTGGCCTGGTAACATGACTGAGGCATGATTCTAGAAAAGTGTGGCCTGGGAATATGACTGAGGTTTGATTCTGGAAATCTGTGGCCTGGGAACTTGACTGAGGTTTGATGGCAGAAATCTGTGGACTGGCAACATGACTGAGGTTTGATTGTAGAACCCTGTGCCCTGGAAACATGACTGCGACCTGATACTTGAAACCCATGGCCTGGGAATTTGACATTGGTTTGATTCTGGAACCCTGTGGCCAGGAACAAGACTGAGGCGTGATTCTGGAATCCTGTTGCCTGGGAACATGACATCTGTTTAGATTGTGGAATACTGGGCCCTGGGAATCTGACTGAGGCTTGGTTTTGGTACCCTATGGACTGGGAACATGACTGAGGTTTTATTCTGGAACCCTGTAGCCTGCGAAAATAACTGAGGATTGTTTCTCGAACCCTGTGGCCTGGGAACATGACATCAGTGGATTCTGGAACCCTGTGGCCTGGGAACATGAGAACGGTTTGATTCTGCAACCCTGTGGCCTGGGAACATGTCTGAGGTTTGATGGTGGAAACCTGTGGCTTGGCAACATGACTGAGGTTTGTTTCTGGAACCCTGTTCCCTGGGAACATGACTGAGGTTTGATTCTGGACACCTTTGTGCTGGGAACATGACTGTGTTCTGATTGTGGAATCATGGGTCCTGCAAACATGACTGAGGTTTGATTCTGGAACCATGTGTCCTGCGAATATGACTGAGGTTTGATATTGGAAATCTTTGGCCTGGGAACTTGACTGAGGTTTGATGGCAGAAACCTGTGGACTGGCAACATGACTGAGGTTTGATTGTAGAACCCTGTGCCCTGGAAACATGACTGTGGCCTGGTAGTGGAAACCCATGGCCTAGGAGTTTGACATTGGTTTGATTCTGGAACGCTGTGGCCTAGGAACATGACTGAGGCGTGATTCTGGAAAAGTGTGGCCTGGGAATATGACTGAAGTTTGATTCTGGAAATCTGTGGCCTGGGAACTTGACTGAGGTTTGATGGCAGAAATCTGTGGACTGGCAACATGACTGAGGTTTGATTGTAGAACCCTGTACCCTGGAAACATGACTGAGACCTGATACTTGAAACCCATGGCCTGGGAACTTGACATTGGTTTGATTCTGGAACCCTGTGGCCAGGAACAAGACTGAGGCGTGATTCTGGAATGCTGTGCCCTGGGAACATGACATCTGTTTAGATTGTGGAATACTGGGCCCTGGGAACCTGACTGAGGCTTGGTTCTGGAACCCTGTGGACAGGGAACTTGACTGAGGTTTTATTCTGGAATCCTGTGGCCTGGGAACATGACATCAGTGGATTCTGGAACCCTGTGGCCGGGGAACATGTCATCAGTGGATTCTGGAACCCTGTGGCCTGGGAACATGAGAACGGTTTGATTCTGGAACCCTGTGGCTTGGGAATATGTCTGAGGTTTGATGGTGGAAACCTGTGGCCTGGCAACATGACTGAGGTTTGTTTCTGGAACCCTGTTCCCTGGGAACATGACTGAGGTTTGCTTCTGGACACCTTTCTCCTGGGAACATGACTGTGGTTTGATTGTGGAATCCTGTGGCCTGCGAACATGACTGAGGTTTGATTCTGGAACCATGTGTCCTGGGAATATGACTGAGCTTTGATTCTGGAAATCTGTGGCCTGGGAACTTGACTGAGGTTTGATGGCAGAAACCTGTGGACTGGCAACATGACTGAGGTTTGATTGTAGAACCCTGTGCCCTGGAAACATGACTGCGACCTGATACTTGAAACCCATGGCTTGGGAACTTGACATTGGTTTGATTCTTTAACCCTGTGGCCAGGGAACATGACTGAGGCGAGATTCTGGAATCCTGTGCCCAGGAAACATGACTGTGGCTTGGTACTGGAAACCCATGGCCTAGGAATTTGACATTGGTTTGATTCTGGAACCCTGTGGCCTGGGAACATGACTGAGGCGTGATTCTGGAATCCTGCGGCCTGGGAACATGACATCTGTTTAGATTATGGAATACTGTGCCCTGGGAACCTGACTGAAAGCTTGGTTCTGGAATCCTGTGGACTGGGAACATGACTGAGGTTTGATTCTGGAACCATGTGGCCTGGGAATATGACTGTGGTTTGATTTTGGAAACCATGGGCCTGTGAACATGACTGATGTTAGATTGAGGAATCCTGGGGCCTGGGAACATGACATCACTTTGGATTCTGGTACCCTGTTGCCTGGGAACATGAAATCGGTTTGATTGTGGAAACCTGTGGTCTGGGAATATGACTGAGGTTTGATGGTGGTACCCTATGGCCTGGCAACATGACTGAGGTTTGATTCTGGATCCCTGTGGCCAGGGAACATGACTGAGGCGTGATTCTGGAAAAGTGTGGCCTGGGAATATGACTGAGGTTTGATTCTGGAAATCTGTGGCCTGGGAACTTGACTGAGGTTTGATGGCAGAAATCTGTGGACTGGCAACATGACTGAGGTTTGATTGTAGAACCCTGTGCCCTGGAAACATGACTGCGACCTGATACTTGAAACCCATGGCCTGGGAATTTGACATTGGTTTGATTCTGGAACCCTGTGGCCAGGAACAAGACTGAGGTGTGATTCTGGAATCCTGTTGCCTGGGAACATGACATCTGTTTAGATTGTGGAATACTGGGCCCTGGGAATCTGACTGAGGCTTGGTTTTGGTACCCTGTGGACTGGGAACATGACTGAGGTTTTATTCTGGAACCCTGTAGCCTGCGAAAATAACTGAGGATTGTTTCTCGAACCCTGTGGCCTGGGAACATGACATCAGTGGATTCTGGAACCCAGTGGCCTGGGAACATGAGAACGGTTTGATTCTGGAACCCTGTGGCCTGGGAACATGTCTGAGGTTTGATGGTGGAAACCTGTGGCTTGGCAACATGACTGAGGTTTGTTTCTGGAACCCTGTTCCCTGGGAACATGACTGAGGTTTGATTCTGGACACCTTTGTGCTGGGAACATGACTGTGTTCTGATTGTAGAATCATGGGTCCTGCAAACATGACTGAGGTTTGATTCTGGAACCATGTGTCCTGCGAATATGACTGAGGTTTGATATTGGAAATCTTTGGCCTGGGAACTTGACTGAGGTTTGATGGCAGAAACCTGTGGACTGGCAACATGACTGAGGTTTGATTGTAGAACCCTGTGCCCTGGAAACATGACTGTGGCCTGGTAGTGGAAACCCATGGCCTAGGAGTTTGACATTGGTTTGATTCTGGAACGCTGTGGCCTAGGAACATGACTGAGGCGTGATTCTGGAAAAGTGTGACCTGGGAATATGACTGAAGTTTGATTCTGGAAATCTGTGGCCTGGGAACTTGACTGAGGTTTGATGGCAGAAATCTGTGGACTGGCAACATGACTGAGGTTTGATTGTAGAACCCTGTACCCTGGAAACATGACTGAGACCTGATACTTGAAACCCATGGCCTGGGAACTTGACATTGGTTTGATTCTGGAACCCTGTGGCCAGGAACAAGACTGAGGCGTGATTCTGGAATGCTGTGCCCTGGGAACATGACATCTGTTTAGATTGTGGAATACTGGGCCCTGGGAATCTGACTGAGGCTTGGTTTTGGTACCCTGTGGACTGGGAACATGACTGAGGTTTTATTCTGGAACCCTGTAGCCTGCGAAAATAAATGAGGATTGTTTCTCGAACCCTGTGGCCTGGGAACATGACATCAGTGGATTCTGGAACCCTGTGGCCTGGGAACATGAGAACGGTTTGATTCTGCAACCCTGTGGCCTGGGAACATGTCTGAGGTTTGATGGTGGAAACCTGTGGCTTGGCAACATGACTGAGGTTTGTTTCTGGAACCCTGTTCCCTGGGAACATGACTGAGGTTTGATTCTGGACACCTTTGTGCTGGGAACATGACTGTGTTCTGATTGTGGAATCATGGGTCCTGCAAACATGACTGAGGTTTGATTCTGGAACCATGTGTCCTGCGAATATGACTGAGGTTTGATATTGGAAATCTTTGGCCTGGGAACTTGACTGAGGTTTGATGGCAGAAACCTGTGGACTGGCAACATGACTGAGGTTTGATTGTAGAACCCTGTGCCCTGGAAACATGACTGTGGCCTGGTAGTGGAAACCCATGGCCTAGGAGTTTGACATTGGTTTGATTCTGGAACGCTGTGGCCTAGGAACATGACTGAGGCGTGATTCTGGAAAAGTGTGGCCTGGGAATATGACTGAAGTTTGATTCTGGAAATCTGTGGCCTGGGAACTTGACTGAGGTTTGATGGCAGAAATCTGTGGACTGGCAACATGACTGAGGTTTGATTGTAGAACCCTGTACCCTGGAAACATGACTGAGACCTGATACTTGAAACCCATGGCCTGGGAACTTGACATTGGTTTGATTCTGGAACCCTGTGGCCAGGAACAAGACTGAGGCGTGATTCTGGAATGCTGTGCCCTGGGAACATGACATCTGTTTAGATTGTGGAATACTGGGCCCTGGGAACCTGACTGAGGCTTGGTTCTGGAACCCTGTGGACAGGGAACTTGACTGAGGTTTTATTCTGGAATCCTGTGGCCTGGGAACATGACATCAGTGGATTCTGGAACCCTGTGGCCGGGGAACATGTCATCAGTGGATTCTGGAACCCTGTGGCCTGGGAACATGAGAACGGTTTGATTCTGGAACCCTGTGGCTTGGGAATATGTCTGAGGTTTGATGGTGGAAACCTGTGGCCTGGCAACATGACTGAGGTTTGTTTCTGGAACCCTGTTCCCTGGGAACATGACTGAGGTTTGCTTCTGGACACCTTTCTCCTGGGAACATGACTGTGGTTTGATTGTGGAATCCTGTGGCCTGCGAACATGACTGAGGTTTGATTCTGGAACCATGTGTCCTGGGAATATGACTGAGCTTTGATTCTGGAAATCTGTGGCCTGGGAACTTGACTGAGGTTTGATGGCAGAAACCTGTGGACTGGCAACATGACTGAGGTTTGATTGTAGAACCCTGTGCCCTGGAAACATGACTGCGACCTGATACTTGAAACCCATGGCTTGGGAACTTGACATTGGTTTGATTCTTTAACCCTGTGGCCAGGGAACATGACTGAGGCGAGATTCTGGAATCCTGTGCCCAGGAAACATGACTGTGGCTTGGTACTGGAAACCCATGGCCTAGGAATTTGACATTGGTTTGATTCTGGAACCCTGTGGCCTGGGAACATGACTGAGGCGTGATTCTGGAATCCTGCGGCCTGGGAACATGACATCTGTTTAGATTATGGAATACTGTGCCCTGGGAACCTGACTGAAAGCTTGGTTCTGGAATCCTGTGGACTGGGAACATGACTGAGGTTTGATTCTGGAACCATGTGGCCTGGGAATATGACTGTGGTTTGATTTTGGAAACCATGGGCCTGTGAACATGACTGATGTTAGATTGAGGAATCCTGGGGCCTGGGAACATGACATCACTTTGGATTCTGGTACCCTGTTGCCTGGGAACATGAAATCGGTTTGATTGTGGAAACCTGTGGTCTGGGAATATGACTGAGGTTTGATGGTGGTACCCTATGGCCTGGCAACATGACTGAGGTTTGATTCTGGATCCCTGTGGCCAGGGAACATGACTGAGGCGTGATTCTGGAAAAGTGTGGCCTGGGAATATGACTGAGGTTTGATTCTGGAAATCTGTGGCCTGGGAACTTGACTGAGGTTTGATGGCAGAAATCTGTGGACTGGCAACATGACTGAGGTTTGATTGTAGAACCCTGTGCCCTGGAAACATGACTGCGACCTGATACTTGAAACCCATGGCCTGGGAATTTGACATTGGTTTGATTCTGGAACCCTGTGGCCAGGAACAAGACTGAGGTGTGATTCTGGAATCCTGTTGCCTGGGAACATGACATCTGTTTAGATTGTGGAATACTGGGCCCTGGGAATCTGACTGAGGCTTGGTTTTGGTACCCTGTGGACTGGGAACATGACTGAGGTTTTATTCTGGAACCCTGTAGCCTGCGAAAATAACTGAGGATTGTTTCTCGAACCCTGTGGCCTGGGAACATGACATCAGTGGATTCTGGAACCCAGTGGCCTGGGAACATGAGAACGGTTTGATTCTGGAACCCTGTGGCCTGGGAACATGTCTGAGGTTTGATGGTGGAAACCTGTGGCTTGGCAACATGACTGAGGTTTGTTTCTGGAACCCTGTTCCCTGGGAACATGACTGAGGTTTGATTCTGGACACCTTTGTGCTGGGAACATGACTGTGTTCTGATTGTAGAATCATGGGTCCTGCAAACATGACTGAGGTTTGATTCTGGAACCATGTGTCCTGCGAATATGACTGAGGTTTGATATTGGAAATCTTTGGCCTGGGAACTTGACTGAGGTTTGATGGCAGAAACCTGTGGACTGGCAACATGACTGAGGTTTGATTGTAGAACCCTGTGCCCTGGAAACATGACTGTGGCCTGGTAGTGGAAACCCATGGCCTAGGAGTTTGACATTGGTTTGATTCTGGAACGCTGTGGCCTAGGAACATGACTGAGGCGTGATTCTGGAAAAGTGTGACCTGGGAATATGACTGAAGTTTGATTCTGGAAATCTGTGGCCTGGGAACTTGACTGAGGTTTGATGGCAGAAATCTGTGGACTGGCAACATGACTGAGGTTTGATTGTAGAACCCTGTACCCTGGAAACATGACTGAGACCTGATACTTGAAACCCATGGCCTGGGAACTTGACATTGGTTTGATTCTGGAACCCTGTGGCCAGGAACAAGACTGAGGCGTGATTCTGGAATGCTGTGCCCTGGGAACATGACATCTGTTTAGATTGTGGAATACTGGGCCCTGGGAATCTGACTGAGGCTTGGTTTTGGTACCCTGTGGACTGGGAACATGACTGAGGTTTTATTCTGGAACCCTGTAGCCTGCGAAAATAAATGAGGATTGTTTCTCGAACCCTGTGGCCTGGGAACATGACATCAGTGGATTCTGGAAACCTGTGGCCTGGGAACATGAGAACGGTTTGATTCTGGAACCCTGTGGCTTGGGAATATGTCTGAGGTTTGATGGTGGAAACCTGTGGCCTGGCAACATGACTGAGGTTTGTTTCTGGAACCCTGTTCCCTGGGAACATGACTGAGGTTTGCTTCTGGACACCTTTCTCCTGGGAACATGACTGTGGTTTGATTGTGGAATCCTGTGGCCTGCGAACATGACTGAGGTTTGATTCTGGAACCATGTGTCCTGGGAATATGACTGAGCTTTGATTCTGGAAATCTGTGGCCTGGGAACTTGACTGAGGTTTGATGGCAGAAACCTGTGGACTGGCAACATGACTGAGGTTTGATTGTAGAACCCTGTGCCCTGGAAACATGACTGCGACCTGATACTTGAAACCCATGGCTTGGGAACTTGACATTGGTTTGATTCTTTAACCCTGTGGCCAGGGAACATGACTGAGGCGAGATTCTGGAATCCTGTGCCCAGGAAACATGACTGTGGCTTGGTACTGGAAACCCATGGCCTAGGAATTTGACATTGGTTTGATTCTGGAACCCTGTGGCCTGGGAACATGACTGAGGCGTGATTCTGGAATCCTGCGGCCTGGGAACATGACATCTGTTTAGATTATGGAATACTGTGCCCTGGGAACCTGACTGAAAGCTTGGTTCTGGAATCCTGTGGACTGGGAACATGACTGAGGTTTGATTCTGGAACCATGTGGCCTGGGAATATGACTGTGGTTTGATTTTGGAAACCATGGGCCTGTGAACATGACTGATGTTAGATTGAGGAATCCTGGGGCCTGGGAACATGACATCACTTTGGATTCTGGTACCCTGTTGCCTGGGAACATGAAATCGGTTTGATTGTGGAAACCTGTGGTCTGGGAATATGACTGAGGTTTGATGGTGGTACCCTATGGCCTGGCAACATGACTGAGGTTTGATTCTGGATCCCTGTGGCCAGGGAACATGACTGAGGCGTGATTCTGGAAAAGTGTGGCCTGGGAATATGACTGAGGTTTGATTCTGGAAATCTGTGGCCTGGGAACTTGACTGAGGTTTGATGGCAGAAATCTGTGGACTGGCAACATGACTGAGGTTTGATTGTAGAACCCTGTGCCCTGGAAACATGACTGCGACCTGATACTTGAAACCCATGGCCTGGGAATTTGACATTGGTTTGATTCTGGAACCCTGTGGCCAGGAACAAGACTGAGGTGTGATTCTGGAATCCTGTTGCCTGGGAACATGACATCTGTTTAGATTGTGGAATACTGGGCCCTGGGAATCTGACTGAGGCTTGGTTTTGGTACCCTGTGGACTGGGAACATGACTGAGGTTTTATTCTGGAACCCTGTAGCCTGCGAAAATAACTGAGGATTGTTTCTCGAACCCTGTGGCCTGGGAACATGACATCAGTGGATTCTGGAACCCAGTGGCCTGGGAACATGAGAACAGTTTGATTCTGGAACCCTGTGGCCTGGGAACATGTCTGAGGTTTGATGGTGGAAACCTGTGGCTTGGCAACATGACTGAGGTTTGTTTCTGGAACCCTGTTCCCTGGGAACATGACTGAGGTTTGATTCTGGACACCTTTGTGCTGGGAACATGACTGTGTTCTGATTGTAGAATCATGGGTCCTGCAAACATGACTGAGGTTTGATTCTGGAACCATGTGTCCTGCGAATATGACTGAGGTTTGATATTGGAAATCTTTGGCCTGGGAACTTGACTGAGGTTTGATGGCAGAAACCTGTGGACTGGCAACATGACTGAGGTTTGATTGTAGAACCCTGTGCCCTGGAAACATGACTGTGGCCTGGTAGTGGAAACCCATGGCCTAGGAGTTTGACATTGGTTTGATTCTGGAACGCTGTGGCCTAGGAACATGACTGAGGCGTGATTCTGGAAAAGTGTGACCTGGGAATATGACTGAAGTTTGATTCTGGAAATCTGTGGCCTGGGAACTTGACTGAGGTTTGATGGCAGAAATCTGTGGACTGGCAACATGACTGAGGTTTGATTGTAGAACCCTGTACCCTGGAAACATGACTGAGACCTGATACTTGAAACCCATGGCCTGGGAACTTGACATTGGTTTGATTCTGGAACCCTGTGGCCAGGAACAAGACTGAGGCGTGATTCTGGAATGCTGTGCCCTGGGAACATGACATCTGTTTAGATTGTGGAATACTGGGCCCTGGGAATCTGACTGAGGCTTGGTTTTGGTACCCTGTGGACTGGGAACATGACTGAGGTTTTATTCTGGAACCCTGTAGCCTGCGAAAATAAATGAGGATTGTTTCTCGAACCCTGTGGCCTGGGAACATGACATCAGTGGATTCTGGAAACCTGTGGCCTGGGAACATGAGAACGGTTTGATTCTGGAACCCTGTGGCCTGGGAACATGTCTGAGGTTTGATGGTGGAAACCTGTGGCTTGGCAACATGACTGAGGTTTGTTTCTGGAACCCTGTTCCCTGGGAACATGACTGAGGTTTGATTCTGGACACCTTTGTGCTGGGAACATGACTGTGTTCTGATTGTGGAATCATGGGTCCTGCAAACATGACTGAGGTTTGATTCTGGAACCATGTGTCCTGCGAATATGACTGAGGTTTGATATTGGAAATCTTTGGCCTGGGAACTTGACTGAGGTTTGATGGCAGAAACCTGTGGACTGGCAACATGACTGAGGTTTGATTGTAGAACCCTGTGCCCTGGAAACATGACTGTGGCCTGGTAGTGGAAACCCATGGCCTAGGAGTTTGACATTGGTTTGATTCTGGAACGCTGTGGCCTAGGAACATGACTGAGGCGTGATTCTGGAAAAGTGTGGCCTGGGAATATGACTGAAGTTTGATTCTGGAAATCTGTGGCCTGGGAACTTGACTGAGGTTTGATGGCAGAAATCTGTGGACTGGCAACATGACTGAGGTTTGATTGTAGAACCCTGTACCCTGGAAACATGACTGAGACCTGATACTTGAAACCCATGGCCTGGGAACTTGACATTGGTTTGATTCTGGAACCCTGTGGCCAGGAACAAGACTGAGGCGTGATTCTGGAATGCTGTGCCCTGGGAACATGACATCTGTTTAGATTGTGGAATACTGGGCCCTGGGAACCTGACTGAGGCTTGGTTCTGGAACCCTGTGGACAGGGAACTTGACTGAGGTTTTATTCTGGAATCCTGTGGCCTGGGAACATGACATCAGTGGATTCTGGAACCCTGTGGCCGGGGAACATGTCATCAGTGGATTCTGGAACCCTGTGGCCTGGGAACATGAGAACGGTTTGATTCTGGAACCCTGTGGCTTGGGAATATGTCTGAGGTTTGATGGTGGAAACCTGTGGCCTGGCAACATGACTGAGGTTTGTTTCTGGAACCCTGTTCCCTGGGAACATGACTGAGGTTTGCTTCTGGACACCTTTCTCCTGGGAACATGACTGTGGTTTGATTGTGGAATCCTGTGGCCTGCGAACATGACTGAGGTTTGATTCTGGAACCATGTGTCCTGGGAATATGACTGAGCTTTGATTCTGGAAATCTGTGGCCTGGGAACTTGACTGAGGTTTGATGGCAGAAACCTGTGGACTGGCAACATGACTGAGGTTTGATTGTAGAACCCTGTACCCTGGAAACATGACTGCGACCTGATACTTGAAACCCATGGCTTGGGAACTTGACATTGGTTTGATTCTTTAACCCTGTGGCCAGGGAACATGACTGAGGCGAGATTCTGGAATCCTGTGCCCAGGAAACATGACTGTGGCTTGGTACTGGAAACCCATGGCCTAGGAATTTGACATTGGTTTGATTCTGGAACCCTGTGGCCTGGGAACATGACTGAGGCGTGATTCTGGAATCCTGCGGCCTGGGAACATGACATCTGTTTAGATTATGGAATACTGTGCCCTGGGAACCTGACTGAAAGCTTGGTTCTGGAATCCTGTGGACTGGGAACATGACTGAGGTTTGATTCTGGAACCATGTGGCCTGGGAATATGACTGTGGTTTGATTTTGGAAACCATGGGCCTGTGAACATGACTGATGTTAGATTGAGGAATCCTGGGGCCTGGGAACATGACATCACTTTGGATTCTGGTACCCTGTTGCCTGGGAACATGAAATCAGTTTGATTGTGGAAACCTGTGGTCTGGGAATATGACTGAGGTTTGATGGTGGTACCCTATGGCCTGGCAACATGACTGAGGTTTGATTCTGGATCCCTGTGGCCAGGGAACATGACTGAGGCATGATTCTGGAAAACTGTGGCCTGGGAATATGACTGAGGTTTGATTCTGGAAATCTGTGGCCTGGGAACTTGACTGAGGTTTGATGGCAGAAATCTGTGGACTGGCAACATTACTGAGGTTTGACTGTTGAACCCTGTGCTCTGGAAACATGACTGCGACCTGATACTTGAAACGCATGGCCTGGGAAATTGACATTGGTTTGAATCTGGAACCCTGTGGACCGGGAACATGACTGAGGTTTTATTCTGGAACCCTGTAGCCTGGGAATATAACTGAGGATTATTTCTGGAACCCGGTGGCCTGGTAACATGACTGAAGCGTGATTCTGGAAAAGTGTGGCCTGGGAATATGACTGAGGTTTGATTCTGGAAATCTGTGGCCTGGGAACTTGACTGAGGTTTGATGGCAGAAATCTGTGGACTGGCAACATGACTGAGGTTTGATTGTAGAACCCTGTGCCCTGGAAACATGACTGCGACCTGATACTTGAAACCCATGGCCTGGGAATTTGACATTGGTTTGATTCTGGAACCCTGTGGCCAGGAACAAGACTGAGGCGTGATTCTGGAATCCTGTTGCCTGGGAACATGACATCTGTTTAGATTGTGGAATACTGGGCCCTGGGAATCTGACTGAGGCTTGGTTTTGGTACCCTATGGACTGGGAACATGACTGAGGTTTTATTCTGGAACCCTGTAGCCTGCGAAAATAACTGAGGATTGTTTCTCGAACCCTGTGGCCTGGGAACATGACATCAGTGGATTCTGGAACCCTGTGGCCTGGGAACATGAGAACGGTTTGATTCTGGAACCCTGTGGCCTGGGAACATGTCTGAGGTTTGATGGTGGAAACCTGTGGCTTGGCAACATGACTGAGGTTTGTTTCTGGAACCCTGTTCCCTGGGAACATGACTGAGGTTTGATTCTGGACACCTTTGTGCTGGGAACATGACTGTGTTCTGATTGTAGAATCATGGGTCCTGCAAACATGACTGAGGTTTGATTCTGGAACCATGTGTCCTGCGAATATGACTGAGGTTTGATATTGGAAATCTTTGGCCTGGGAACTTGACTGAGGTTTGATGGCAGAAACCTGTGGACTGGCAAAATGACTGAGGTTTGATTGTAGAACCCTGTGCCCTGGAAACATGACTGTGGCCTGGTAGTGGAAACCCATGGCCTAGGAGTTTGACATTGGTTTGATTCTGGAACGCTGTGGCCTAGGAACATGACTGAGGCGTGATTCTGGAAAAGTGTGACCTGGGAATATGACTGAAGTTTGATTCTGGAAATCTGTGGCCTGGGAACTTGACTGAGGTTTGATGGCAGAAATCTGTGGACTGGCAACATGACTGAGATTTGATTGTAGAACCCTGTACCCTGGAAACATGACTGAGACCTGATACTTGAAACCCATGGCCTGGGAACTTGACATTGGTTTGATTCTGGAACCCTGTGGCCAGGAACAAGACTGAGGCGTGATTCTGGAATGCTGTGCCCTGGGAACATGACATCTGTTTAGATTGTGGAATACTGGGCCCTGGGAACCTGACTGAGGCTTGGTTCTGGAACCCTGTGGACAGGGAACTTGACTGAGGTTTTATTCTGGAATCCTGTGGCCTGGGAACATGACATCAGTGGATTCTGGAACCCTGTGGCCGGGGAACATGTCATCAGTGGATTCTGGAACCCTGTGGCCTGGGAACATGAGAACGGTTTGATTCTGGAACCCTGTGGCTTGGGAATATGTCTGAGGTTTGATGGTGGAAACCTGTGGCCTGGCAACATGACTGAGGTTTGTTTCTGGAACCCTGTTCCCTGGGAACATGACTGAGGTTTGCTTCTGGACACCTTTCTCCTGGGAACATGACTGTGGTTTGATTGTGGAATCCTGTGGCCTGCGAACATGACTGAGGTTTGATTCTGGAACCATGTGTCCTGGGAATATGACTGAGCTTTGATTCTGGAAATCTGTGGCCTGGGAACTTGACTGAGGTTTGATGGCAGAAACCTTTGGACTGGCAACATGACTGAGGTTTGATTGTAGAACCCTGTGCCCTGGAAACATGACTGCGACCTGATACTTGAAACCCATGGCTTGGGAACTTGACATTGGTTTGATTCTTTAACCCTGTGGCCAGGGAACATGACTGAGGCGAGATTCTGGAATCCTGTGCCCAGGAAACATGACTGTGGCTTGGTACTGGAAACCCATGGCCTAGGAATTTGACATTGGTTTGATTCTGGAACCCTGTGGCCTGGGAACATGACTGAGGCGTGATTCTGGAATCCTGCGGCCTGGGAACATGACATCTGTTTAGATTATGGAATACTGTGCCCTGGGAACCTGACTGAAAGCTTGGTTCTGGAATCCTGTGGACTGGGAACATGACTGAGGTTTGATTCTGGAACCATGTGGCCTGGGAATATGACTGTGGTTTGATTTTGGAAACCATGGGCCTGTGAACATGACTGATGTTAGATTGAGGAATCCTGGGGCCTGGGAACATGACATCACTTTGGATTCTGGTACCCTGTTGCCTGGGAACATGAAATCGGTTTGATTGTGGAAACCTGTGGTCTGGGAATATGACTGAGGTTTGATGGTGGTACCCTATGGCCTGGCAACATGACTGAGGTTTGATTCTGGATCCCTGTGGCCAGGGAACATGACTGAGGCGTGATTCTGGAAAACTGTGGCCTGGGAATATGACTGAGGTTTGATTCTGGAAATCTGTGGCCTGGGAACTTGACTGAGGTTTGATGGCAGAAATCTGTGGACTGGCAACATTACTGAGGTTTGACTGTTGAACCCTGTGCTCTGGAAACATGACTGCGACCTGATACTTGAAACGCATGGCCTGGGAAATTGACATTGGTTTGATTCTGGAACCCTGTGGACCGGGAACATGACTGAGGTTTTATTCTGGAACCCTGTAGCCTGGGAATATAACTGAGGATTGTTTCTGGAACCCAGTGGCCTGGTAACATGACTGAGGCGTGATTCTAGAAAAGTGTGGCCTGGGAATATGACTGAGGTTTGATTCTGGAAATCTGTGGCCTGGGAACTTGACTGAGGTTTGATGGCAGAAATCTGTGGACTGGCAACATTACTGAGGTTTGATTGTAGAACCCTGAGCCCTGGAAACATGACTGCGACCTGATACTTGAAACCCATGGCCTGGGAATTTGACATTGGTTTGATTCTGGAACCCTGTGGCCAGGAACAAGACTGAGGCGTGATTCTGGAATCCTGTTGCCTGGGAACATGACATCTGTTTAGATTGTGGAATACTGGGCCCTGGGAATCTGACTGAGGCTTGGTTTTGGTACCCTATGGACTGGGAACATGACTGAGGTTTTATTCTGGAACCCTGTAGCCTGCGAAAATAACTGAGGATTGTTTCTCGAACCCTGTGGCCTGGGAACATGACATCAGTGGATTCTGGAACCCTGTGGCCTGGGAACATGAGAACGGTTTGATTCTGGAACCCTGTGGCCTGGGAACATGTCTGAGGTTTGATGGTGGAAACCTGTGGCTTGGCAACATGACTGAGGTTTGTTTCTGGAACCCTGTTCCCTGGGAACATGACTGAGGTTTGATTCTGGACACCTTTGTGCTGGGAACATGACTGTGTTTTGATTGTGGAATCATGGGTCCTGCAAACATGAATGAGGTTTGATTCTGGAACCATGTGTCCTGCGAATATGACTGAGGTTTGATATTGGAAATCTTTGGCCTGGGAACTTGACTGAGGTTTGATGGCAGAAACCTGTGGACTGGCAACATGACTGAGGTTTGATTGTAGAACCCTGTGCCCTGGAAACATGACTGTGGCCTGGTAGTGGAAACCCATGGCCTAGGAGTTTGACATTGGTTTGATTCTGGAATGCTGTGGCCTGGGAACATGACTGAGGCGTGATTCTGGAAAAGTGTGGCCTGGGAATATGACTGAAGTTTGATTCTGGAAATCTGTGGCCTGGGAACTTGACTGAGGTTTGATGGCAGAAATCTGTGGACTGGCAACATGACTGAGGTTTGATTGTAGAACCCTGTACCCTGGAAACATGACTGAGACCTGATACTTGAAACCCATGGCCTGGGAACTTGACATTGGTTTGATTCTGGAACCCTGTGGCCAGGAACAAGACTGAGGCGTGATTCTGGAATGCTGTGCCCTGGGAACATGACATCTGTTTAGACTGTGGAATACTGGGCCCTGGGAACCTGACTGAGGCTTGGTTCTGGAACCCTGTGGACAGGGAACTTGACTGAGGTTTTATTCTGGAATCCTGTGGCCTGGGAACATGACATCAGTGGATTCTGGAACCCTGTGGCCGGGGAACATGTCATCAGTGGATTCTGGAACCCTGTGGCCTGGGAACATGAGAACGGTTTGATTCTGGAACCCTGTGGCTTGGGAATATGTCTGAGGTTTGATGGTGGAAACCTGTGGCCTGGCAACATGACTGAGGTTTGTTTCTGGAACCCTGTTCCCTGGGAACATGACTGAGGTTTGCTTCTGGACACCTTTCTCCTGGGAACATGACTGTGGTTTGATTGTGGAATCCTGTGGCCTGCGAACATGACTGAGGTTTGATTCTGGAACCATGTGTCCTGGGAATATGACTGAGCTTTGATTCTGGAAATCTGTGGCCTGGGAACTTGACTGAGGTTTGATGGCAGAAACCTGTGGACTGGCAACATGACTGAGGTTTGATTGTAGAACCCTGTACCCTGGAAACATGACTGTGACCTGATACTTGAAACCCAGGGCTTGGGAAATTGACATTGGTTTGATTCTTTAACCCTGTGGCCAGGGAACATGACTGAGGCGAGATTCTGGAATCCTGTGCCCAGGAAACATGACTGTGGCTTGGTACTGGAAACCCATGGCCTAGGAATTTGACATTGGTTTGATTCTGGAACCCTGTGGCCTGGGAACATGACTGAGGCGTGATTCTGGAATCCTGCGGCCTGGGAACATGACATCTGTTTAGATTATGGAATACTGTGCCCTGGGAACCTGACTGAAAGCTTGGTTCTGGAATCCTGTGGACTGGGAACATGACTGAGGTTTGATTCTGGAACCATGTGGCCTGGGAATATGACTGTGGTTTGATTTTGGAAACCATTGGCCTGTGAACATGACTGATGTTAGATTGAGGAATCCTGGGGCCTGGGAACATGACATCACTTTGGATTCTGGTACCCTGTTGCCTGGGAACATGAAATCGGTTTGATTGTGGAAACCTGTGGTCTGGGAATATGACTGAGGTTTGATGGTGGTACCCTATGGCCTGGCAACATGACTGAGGTTTGATTCTGGATCCCTGTGGCCAGGGAACATGACTGAGGCGTGATTCTGGAAAACTGTGGCTTGGGAATATGACTGAGGTTTGATTCTGGAAATCTGTGGCCTGGGAACTTGACTGAGGTTTGATGGCAGAAATCTGTGGACTGGCAACATTACTGAGGTTTGATTGTTGAACCCTGTGCTCTGGAAACATGACTGCGACCTGATACTTGAAACGCATGGCCTGGGAAATTGACATTGGTTTGATTCTGGAACCCTGTGGACCGGGAACATGACTGAGGTTTTATTCTGGAACCCTGTAGCCTGGGAATATAACTGAGGATTGT
The DNA here is from genome assembly GCF_965194805.1 of Balaenoptera borealis. Taxonomy (NCBI): domain Eukaryota; kingdom Metazoa; phylum Chordata; class Mammalia; order Artiodactyla; family Balaenopteridae; genus Balaenoptera; species Balaenoptera borealis. The sequence continues at coordinate 431,697 of NW_028123923.1, forward strand.
TTCTGGAACCCGGTGGCCTGGTAACATGACTGAGGCGTGATTCTGGAAAAGTGTGGCCTGGGAATATGACTGAGGTTTGATTCTGGAAATCTGTGGCCTGGGAACTTGACTGAGGTTTGATGGCAGAAATCTGTGGACTGGCAACATGACTGAGGTTTGATTGTAGAACCCTGTGCCCTGGAAACATGACTGCGACCTGATACTTGAAACCCATGGCCTGGGAATTTGACATTGGTTTGATTCTGGAACCCTGTGGCCAGGAACAAGACTGAGGTGTGATTCTGGAATCCTGTTGCCTGGGAACATGACATCTGTTTAGATTGTGGAATACTGGGCCCTGGGAATCTGACTGAGGCTTGGTTTTGGTACCCTGTGGACTGGGAACATGACTGAGGTTTTATTCTGGAACCCTGTAGCCTGCGAAAATAACTGAGGATTGTTTCTCGAACCCTGTGGCCTGGGAACATGACATCAGTGGATTCTGGAACCCAGTGGCCTGGGAACATGAGAACGGTTTGATTCTGGAACCCTGTGGCCTGGGAACATGTCTGAGGTTTGATGGTGGAAACCTGTGGCTTGGCAACATGACTGAGGTTTGTTTCTGGAACCCTGTTCCCTGGGAACATGACTGAGGTTTGATTCTGGACACCTTTGTGCTGGGAACATGACTGTGTTCTGATTGTAGAATCATGGGTCCTGCAAACATGACTGAGGTTTGATTCTGGAACCATGTGTCCTGCGAATATGACTGAGGTTTGATATTGGAAATCTTTGGCCTGGGAACTTGACTGAGGTTTGATGGCAGAAACCTGTGGACTGGCAACATGACTGAGGTTTGATTGTAGAACCCTGTGCCCTGGAAACATGACTGTGGCCTGGTAGTGGAAACCCATGGCCTAGGAGTTTGACATTGGTTTGATTCTGGAACGCTGTGGCCTAGGAACATGACTGAGGCGTGATTCTGGAAAATTGTGACCTGGGAATATGACTGAAGTTTGATTCTGGAAATCTGTGGCCTGGGAACTTGACTGAGGTTTGATGGCAGAAATCTGTGGACTGGCAACATGACTGAGGTTTGATTGTAGAACCCTGTACCCTGGAAACATGACTGAGACCTGATACTTGAAACCCATGGCCTGGGAACTTGACATTGGTTTGATTCTGGAACCCTGTGGCCAGGAACAAGACTGAGGCGTGATTCTGGAATGCTGTGCCCTGGGAACATGACATCTGTTTAGATTGTGGAATACTGGGCCCTGGGAATCTGACTGAGGCTTGGTTTTGGTACCCTGTGGACTGGGAACATGACTGAGGTTTTATTCTGGAACCCTGTAGCCTGCGAAAATAAATGAGGATTGTTTCTCGAACCCTGTGGCCTGGGAACATGACATCAGTGGATTCTGGAACCCTGTGGCCTGGGAACATGAGAACGGTTTGATTCTGCAACCCTGTGGCCTGGGAACATGTCTGAGGTTTGATGGTGGAAACCTGTGGCTTGGCAACATGACTGAGGTTTGTTTCTGGAACCCTGTTCCCTGGGAACATGACTGAGGTTTGATTCTGGACACCTTTGTGCTGGGAACATGACTGTGTTTTGATTGTGGAATCATGGGTCCTGCAAACATGACTGAGGTTTGATTCTGGAACCATGTGTCCTGCGAATATGACTGAGGTTTGATATTGGAAATCTTTGGCCTGGGAACTTGACTGAGGTTTGATGGCAGAAACCTGTGGACTGGCAACATGACTGAGGTTTGATTGTAGAACCCTGTGCCCTGGAAACATGACTGTGGCCTGGTAGTGGAAACCCATGGCCTAGGAGTTTGACATTGGTTTGATTCTGGAATGCTGTGGCCTGGGAACATGACTGAGGCGTGATTCTGGAAAAGTGTGGCCTGGGAATATGACTGAAGTTTGATTCTGGAAATCTGTGGCCTGGGAACTTGACTGAGGTTTGATGGCAGAAATCTGTGGACTGGCAACATGACTGAGGTTTGATTGTAGAACCCTGTACCCTGGAAACATGACTGAGACCTGATACTTGAAACCCATGGCCTGGGAACTTGACATTGGTTTGATTCTGGAACCCTGTGGCCAGGAACAAGACTGAGGCGTGATTCTGGAATGCTGTGCCCTGGGAACATGACATCTGTTTAGACTGTGGAATACTGGGCCCTGGGAACCTGACTGAGGCTTGGTTCTGGAACCCTGTGGACAGGGAACTTGACTGAGGTTTTATTCTGGAATCCTGTGGCCTGGGAACATGACATCAGTGGATTCTGGAACCCTGTGGCCGGGGAACATGTCATCAGTGGATTCTGGAACCCTGTGGCCTGGGAACATGAGAACGGTTTGATTCTGGAACCCTGTGGCTTGGGAATATGTCTGAGGTTTGATGGTGGAAACCTGTGGCCTGGCAACATGACTGAGGTTTTTTTCTGGAACCCTGTTCCCTGGGAACATGACTGAGGTTTGCTTCTGGACACCTTTCTCCTGGGAACATGACTGTGGTTTGATTGTGGAATCCTGTGGCCTGCGAACATGACTGAGGTTTGATTCTGGAACCATGTGTCCTGGGAATATGACTGAGCTTTGATTCTGGAAATCTGTGGCCTGGGAACTTGACTGAGGTTTGATGGCAGAAACCTGTGGACTGGCAACATGACTGAGGTTTGATTGTAGAACCCTGTACCCTGGAAACATGACTGTGACCTGATACTTGAAACCCAGGGCTTGGGAACTTGACATTGGTTTGATTCTTTAACCCTGTGGCCAGGGAACATGACTGAGGCGAGATTCTGGAATCCTGTGCCCAGGAAACATGACTGTGGCTTGGTACTGGAAACCCATGGCCTAGGAATTTGACATTGGTTTGATTCTGGAACCCTGTGGCCTGGGAACATGACTGAGGCGTGATTCTGGAATCCTGCGGCCTGGGAACATGACATCTGTTTAGATTATGGAATACTGTGCCCTGGGAACCTGACTGAAAGCTTGGTTCTGGAATCCTGTGGACTGGGAACATGACTGAGGTTTGATTCTGGAACCATGTGGCCTGGGAATATGACTGTGGTTTGATTTTGGAAACCATTGGCCTGTGAACATGACTGATGTTAGATTGAGGAATCCTGGGGCCTGGGAACATGACATCACTTTGGATTCTGGTACCCTGTTGCCTGGGAACATGAAATCGGTTTGATTGTGGAAACCTGTGGTCTGGGAATATGACTGAGGTTTGATGGTGGTACCCTATGGCCTGGCAACATGACTGAGGTTTGATTCTGGATCCCTGTGGCCAGGGAACATGACTGAGGCGTGATTCTGGAAAACTGTGGCTTGGGAATATGACTGAGGTTTGATTCTGGAAATCTGTGGCCTGGGAACTTGACTGAGGTTTGATGGCAGAAATCTGTGGACTGGCAACATTACTGAGGTTTGATTGTTGAACCCTGTGCTCTGGAAACATGACTGCGACCTGATACTTGAAACGCATGGCCTGGGAAATTGACATTGGTTTGATTCTGGAACCCTGTGGACCGGGAACATGACTGAGGTTTTATTCTGGAACCCTGTAGCCTGGGAATATAACTGAGGATTGTTTCTGGAACCCGGTGGCCTGGTAACATGACTGAGGCGTGATTCTGGAAAAGTGTGGCCTGGGAATATGACTGAGGTTTGATTCTGGAAATCTGTGGCCTGGGAACTTGACTGAGGTTTGATGGCAGAAATCTGTGGACTGGCAACATGACTGAGGTTTGATTGTAGAACCCTGTGCCCTGGAAACATGACTGCGACCTGATACTTGAAACCCATGGCCTGGGAATTTGACATTGGTTTGATTCTGGAACCCTGTGGCCAGGAACAAGACTGAGGTGTGATTCTGGAATCCTGTTGCCTGGGAACATGACATCTGTTTAGATTGTGGAATACTGGGCCCTGGGAATCTGACTGAGGCTTGGTTTTGGTACCCTGTGGACTGGGAACATGACTGAGGTTTTATTCTGGAACCCTGTAGCCTGCGAAAATAACTGAGGATTGTTTCTCGAACCCTGTGGCCTGGGAACATGACATCAGTGGATTCTGGAACCCAGTGGCCTGGGAACATGAGAACGGTTTGATTCTGGAACCCTGTGGCCTGGGAACATGTCTGAGGTTTGATGGTGGAAACCTGTGGCTTGGCAACATGACTGAGGTTTGTTTCTGGAACCCTGTTCCCTGGGAACATGACTGAGGTTTGATTCTGGACACCTTTGTGCTGGGAACATGACTGTGTTCTGATTGTAGAATCATGGGTCCTGCAAACATGACTGAGGTTTGATTCTGGAACCATGTGTCCTGCGAATATGACTGAGGTTTGATATTGGAAATCTTTGGCCTGGGAACTTGACTGAGGTTTGATGGCAGAAACCTGTGGACTGGCAACATGACTGAGGTTTGATTGTAGAACCCTGTGCCCTGGAAACATGACTGTGGCCTGGTAGTGGAAACCCATGGCCTAGGAGTTTGACATTGGTTTGATTCTGGAACGCTGTGGCCTAGGAACATGACTGAGGCGTGATTCTGGAAAATTGTGACCTGGGAATATGACTGAAGTTTGATTCTGGAAATCTGTGGCCTGGGAACTTGACTGAGGTTTGATGGCAGAAATCTGTGGACTGGCAACATGACTGAGGTTTGATTGTAGAACCCTGTACCCTGGAAACATGACTGAGACCTGATACTTGAAACCCATGGCCTGGGAACTTGACATTGGTTTGATTCTGGAACCCTGTGGCCAGGAACAAGACTGAGGCGTGATTCTGGAATGCTGTGCCCTGGGAACATGACATCTGTTTAGATTGTGGAATACTGGGCCCTGGGAATCTGACTGAGGCTTGGTTTTGGTACCCTGTGGACTGGGAACATGACTGAGGTTTTATTCTGGAACCCTGTAGCCTGCGAAAATAAATGAGGATTGTTTCTCGAACCCTGTGGCCTGGGAACATGACATCAGTGGATTCTGGAACCCTGTGGCCTGGGAACATGAGAACGGTTTGATTCTGGAACCCTGTGGCCTGGGAACATGTCTGAGGTTTGATGGTGGAAACCTGTGGCTTGGCAACATGACTGAGGTTTGTTTCTGGAACCCTGTTCCCTGGGAACATGACTGAGGTTTGATTCTGGACACCTTTGTGCTGGGAACATGACTGTGTTTTGATTGTGGAATCATGGGTCCTGCAAACATGACTGAGGTTTGATTCTGGAACCATGTGTCCTGCGAATATGACTGAGGTTTGATATTGGAAATCTTTGGCCTGGGAACTTGACTGAGGTTTGATGGCAGAAACCTGTGGACTGGCAACATGACTGAGGTTTGATTGTAGAACTCTGTGCCCTGGAAACATGACTGTGGCCTGGTAGTGGAAACCCATGGCCTAGGAGTTTGACATTGGTTTGATTCTGGAACGCTGTGGCCTGGGAACATGACTGAGGCGTGATTCTGGAAAAGTGTGGCCTGGGAATATGACTGAAGTTTGATTCTGGAAATCTGTGGCCTGGGAACTTGACTGAGGTTTGATGGCAGAAATCTGTGGACTGGCAACATGACTGAGGTTTGATTGTAGAACCCTGTACCCTGGAAACATGACTGAGACCTGATACTTGAAACCCATGGCCTGGAAACTTGACATTGGTTTGATTCTGGAACCCTGTGGCCAGGAACAAGACTGAGGCGTGATTCTGGAATGCTGTGCCCTGGGAACATGACATCTGTTTAGACTGTGGAATACTGGGCCCTGGGAACCTGACTGAGGCTTGGTTCTGGAACCCTGTGGACAGGGAACTTGACTGAGGTTTTATTCTGGAATCCTGTGGCCTGGGAACATGACATCATTGGATTCTGGAACCCTGTGGCCGGGGAACATGTCATCAGTGGATTCTGGAACCCTGTGGCCTGGGAACATGAGAACGGTTTGATTCTGGAACCCTGTGGCTTGGGAATATGTCTGAGGTTTGATGGTGGAAACCTGTGGCCTGGCAACATGACTGAGGTTTGTTTCTGGAACCCTGTTCCCTGGGAACATGACTGAGGTTTGCTTCTGGACACCTTTCTCCTGGGAACATGACTGTGGTTTGATTGTGGAATCCTGTGGCCTGCGAACATGACTGAGGTTTGATTCTGGAACCATGTGTCCTGGGAATATGACTGAGCTTTGATTCTGGAAATCTGTGGCCTGGGAACTTGACTGAGGTTTGATGGCAGAAACCTGTGGACTGGCAACATGACTGAGGTTTGATTGTAGAACCCTGTACCCTGGAAACATGACTGCGACCTGATACTTGAAACCCATGGCTTGGGAACTTGACATTGGTTTGATTCTTTAACCCTGTGGCCAGGGAACATGACTGAGGCGAGATTCTGGAATCCTGTGCCCAGGAAACATGACTGTGGCTTGGTACTGGAAACCCATGGCCTAGGAATTTGACATTGGTTTGATTCTGGAACCCTGTGGCCTGGGAACATGACTGAGGCGTGATTCTGGAATCCTGCGGCCTGGGAACATGACATCTGTTTAGATTATGGAATACTGTGCCCTGGGAACCTGACTGAAAGCTTGGTTCTGGAATCCTGTGGACTGGGAACATGACTGAGGTTTGATTCTGGAACCATGTGGCCTGGGAATATGACTGTGGTTTGATTTTGGAAACCATTGGCCTGTGAACATGACTGATGTTAGATTGAGGAATCCTGGGGCCTGGGAACATGACATCACTTTGGATTCTGGTACCCTGTTGCCTGGGAACATGAAATCGGTTTGATTGTGGAAACCTGTGGTCTGGGAATATGACTGAGGTTTGATGGTGGTACCCTATGGCCTGGCAACATGACTGAGGTTTGATTCTGGATCCCTGTGGCCAGGGAACATGACTGAGGCGTGATTCTGGAAAACTGTGGCCTGGGAATATGACTGAGGTTTGATTCTGGAAATCTGTGGCCTGGGAACTTGACTGAGGTTTGATGGCAGAAATCTGTGGACTGGCAACATTACTGAGGTTTGACTGTTGAACCCTGTGCTCTGGAAACATGACTGCGACCTGATACTTGAAACGCATGGCCTCGGAAATTGACATTGGCTTGATTCTGGAACCCTGTGGACCGGGAACATGACTGAGGTTTTATTCTGGAACCCTGTAGCCTGGGAATATAACTGAGGATTATTTCTGGAACCCGGTGGCCTGGTAACATGACTGAGGCGTGATTCTGGAAAAGTGTGGCCTGGGAATATGACTGAGGTTTGATTCTGGAAATCTGTGGCCTGGGAACTTGACTGAGGTTTGATGGCAGAAATCTGTGGACTGGCAACATGACTGAGGTTTGATTGTAGAACCCTGTGCCCTGGAAACATGACTGCGACCTGATACTTGAAACCCATGGCCTGGGAACTTGACATTGGTTTGATTCTGGAACCCTGTGGCCAGGAACAAGACTGAGGCGTGATTCTGGAATCCTGTTGCCTGGGAACATGACATCTGTTTAGATTGTGGAATACTGGGCCCTGGGAATCTGACTGAGGCTTGGTTTTGGTACCCTATGGACTGGGAACATGACTGAGGTTTTATTCTGGAACCCTGTAGCCTGCGAAAATAACTGAGGATTGTTTCTCGAACCCTGTGGCCTGGGAACATGACATCAGTGGATTCTGGAACCCTGTGGCCTGGGAACATGAGAACGGTTTGATTCTGCAACCCTGTGGCCTGGGAACATGTCTGAGGTTTGATGGTGGAAACCTGTGGCTTGGCAACATGACTGAGGTTTGTTTCTGGAACCCTGTTCCCTGGGAACATGACTGAGGTTTGATTCTGGACACCTTTGTGCTGGGAACATGACTGTGTTCTGATTGTAGAATCATGGGTCCTGCAAACATGACTGAGGTTTGATTCTGGAACCATGTGTCCTGCGAATATGACTGAGGTTTGATATTGGAAATCTTTGGCCTGGGAACTTGACTGAGGTTTGATGGCAGAAACCTGTGGACTGGCAACATGACTGAGGTTTGATTGTAGAACCCTGTGCCCTGGAAACATGACTGTGGCCTGGTAGTGGAAACCCATGGCCTAGGAGTTTGACATTGGTTTGATTCTGGATCCCTGTGGCCTAGGAACATGACTGAGGCGTGATTCTGGAATGCTGTGCCCTGGGAACATGACATCTGTTTAGATTGTGGAATACTGGGCCCTAGGAACCTGACTGAGGCTTGGTTCTGGAACCCTGTGGACAGGGAACTTGACTGAGGTTTTATTCTGGAATCCTGTGGCCTGGGAACATGACATCAGTGGATTCTGGAACCCTGTGGCCGGGGAACATGTCATCAGTGGATTCTGGAACCCTGTGGCCTGGGAACATGAGAACGGTTTGATTCTGGAACCCTGTGGCTTGGGAATATGTCTGAGGTTTGATGGTGGAAACCTGTGGCCTGGCATCATGACTGAGGTTTGTTTCTGGAACCCTGTTCCCTGGGAACATGACTGAGGTTTGCTTCTGGACACCTTTCTCCTGGGAACATGACTGTGGTTTGATTGTGGAATCCTGTGGCCTGCGAACATGACTGAGGTTTGATTCTGGAACCATGTGTCCTGGGAATATGACTGAGCTTTGATTCTGGAAATCTGTGGCCTGGGAACTTGACTGAGGTTTGATGGCAGAAACCTGTGGACTGGCAACATGACTGAGGTTTGATTGTAGAACCCTGTACCCTGGAAACATGACTGCGACCTGATACTTGAAACCCATGGCTTGGGAACTTGACATTGGTTTGATTCTTTAACCCTGTGGCCAGGGAACATGACTGAGGCGAGATTCTGGAATCCTGTGCCCAGGAAACATGACTGTGGCTTGTTACTGGAAACCCATGGCCTAGGAATTTGACATTGGTTTGATTCTGGAACCCTGTGGCCTGGGAACATGACTGAGGCGTGATTCTGGAATCCTGCGGCCTGGGAACATGACATCTGTTTAGATTATGGAATACTGTGCCCTGGGAACCTGACTGAAAGCTTGGTTCTGGAATCCTGTGGACTGGGAACATGACTGAGGTTTGATTCTGGAACCATGTGGCCTGGGAATATGACTGTGGTTTGATTTTGGAAACCATTGGCCTGTGAACATGACTGATGTTAGATTGAGGAATCCTGGGGCCTGGGAACATGACATCACTTTGGATTCTGGTACCCTGTTGCCTGGGAACATGAAATCGGTTTGATTGTGGAAACCTGTGGTCTGGGAATATGACTGAGGTTTGATGGTGGTACCCTATGGCCTGGCAACATGACTGAGGTTTGATTCTGGATCCCTGTGGCCAGGGAACATGACTGAGGCGTGATTCTGGAAAACTGTGGCCTGGGAATATGACTGAGGTTTGATTCTGGAAATCTGTGGCCTGGGAACTTGACTGAGGTTTGATGGCAGAAATCTGTGGACTGGCAACATTACTGAGGTTTGACTGTTGAACCCTGTGCTCTGGAAACATGACTGCGACCTGATACTTGAAACGCATGGCCTGGGAAATTGACATTGGTTTGATTCTGGAACCCTGTGGACTGGGAACATGACTGAGGTTTTATTCTGGAACCCTGTAGCCTGGGAATATAACTGAGGATTGTTTCTGGAACCCAGTGGCCTGGTAACATGACTGAGGCGTGATTCTAGAAAAGTGTGGCCTGGGAATATGACTGAGGTTTGATTCTGGAAATCTGTGGCCTGGGAACTTGACTGAGGTTTGATGGCAGAAATCTGTGGACTGGCAACATTACTGAGGTTTGATTGTAGAACCCTGTGCCCTGGAAACATGACTGCGACCTGATACTTGAAACCCATGGCCTGGGAATTTGACATTGGTTTGATTCTGGAACCCTGTGGCCAGGAACAAGACTGAGGCATGATTCTGGAATCCTGTTGCCTGGGAACATGACATCTGTTTAGATTGTGGAATACTGGGCCCTGGGAATCTGACTGAGGCTTGGTTTTGGTACCCTGTGGACTGGGAACATGACTGAGGTTTTATTCTGGAACCCTGTAGCCTGCGAAAATAACTGAGGATTGTTTCTCGAACCCTGTGGCCTGGGAACATGACATCAGTGGATTCTGGAACCCTGTGGCCTGGGAACATGAGAACGGTTTGATTCTGGAACCCTGTGGCCTGGGAACATGTCTGAGGTTTGATGGTGGAAACCTGTGGCTTGGCAACATGACTGAGGTTTGTTTCTGGAACCCTGTTCCCTGGGAACATGACTGAGGTTTGATTCTGGACACCTTTGTGCTGGGAACATGACTGTGTTCTGATTGTAGAATCATGGGTCCTGCAAACATGACTGAGGTTTGATTCTGGAACCATGTGTCCTGCGAATATGACTGAGGTTTGATATTGGAAATCTTTGGCCTGGGAACTTGACTGAGGTTTGATGGCAGAAACCTGTGGACTGGCAACATGACTGAGGTTTGATTGTAGAACCCTGTGCCCTGGAAACATGACTGTGGCCTGGTAGTGGAAACCCATGGCCTAGGAGTATGACATTGGTTTGATTCTGGAACGCTGTGGCCTAGGAACATGACTGAGGCGTGATTCTGGAAAAGTGTGGCCTGGGAATATGACTTAAGTTTGATTCTGGAAATCTGTGGCCTGGGAACTTGACTGAGGTTTGATGGCAGAAATCTGTGGACTGGCAACATGACTGAGATTTGATTGTAGAACCCTGTACCCTGGAAACATGACTGAGACCTGATACTTGAAACCCATGGCCTGGGAACTTGACATTGGTTTGATTCTGGAACCCTGTGGCCAGGAACAAGACTGAGGCGTGATTCTGGAATGCTGTGCCCTGGGAACATGACATCTGTTTAGATTGTGGAATACTGGGCCCTGGGACCCTGACTGAGGCTTGGTTCTGGAACCCTGTGGACAGGGAACTTGACTGAGGTTTTATTCTGGAATCCTGTGGCCTGGGAACATGACATCAGTGGATTCTGGAACCCTGTGGCCGGGGAACATGTCATCAGTGGATTCTGGAACCCTGTGGCCTGGGAACATGAGAACGGTTTGATTCTGGAACCCTGTGGCTTGGGAATATGACTGAGGTTTGATTCTGGAAATCTGTGGCCTGGGAACTTGACTGAGGTTTGATGGCAGAAATCTGTGGACTGGCAACATTACTGAGGTTTGATTGTTGAACCCTGTGCTCTGGAAACATGACTGCGACCTGATACTTGAAACGCATGGCCTGGGAAATTGACATTGGTTTGATTCTGGAACCCTGTGGACCGGGAACATGACTGAGGTTTTATTCTGGAACCCTGTAGCCTGGGAATATAACTGAGGATTGTTTCTGGAACCCGGTGGCCTGGTGACATGACTGAGGCGTGATTCTGGAAAAGTGTGGCCTGGGAATATGACTGAGGTTTGATTCTGGAAATCTGTGGCCTGGGAACTTGACTGAGGTTTGATGGCAGAAATCTGTGGACTGGCAACATGACTGAGGTTTGATTGTAGAACCCTGTGCCCTGGAAACATGACTGCGACCTGATACTTGAAACCCATGGCCTGGGAATTTGACATTGGTTTGATTCTGGAACCCTGTGGCCAGGAACAAGACTGAGGTGTGATTCTGGAATCCTGTTGCCTGGGAACATGACATCTGTTTAGATTGTGGAATACTGGGCCCTGGGAATCTGACTGAGGCTTGGTTTTGGTACCCTGTGGACTGGGAACATGACTGAGGTTTGATTCTGGAACCCTGTAGCCTGCGAAAATAACTGAGGATTGTTTCTCGAACCCTGTGGCCTGGGAACATGACATCAGTGGATTCTGGAACCCAGTGGCCTGGGAACATGAGAACGGTTTGATTCTGGAACCCTGTGGCCTGGGAACATGTCTGAGGTTTGATGGTGGAAACCTGTGGCTTGGCAACATGACTGAGGTTTGTTTCTGGAACCCTGTTCCCTGGGAACATGACTGAGGTTTGATTCTGGACACCTTTGTGCTGGGAACATGACTGTGTTCTGATTGTAGAATCATGGGTCCTGCAAACATGACTGAGGTTTGATTCTGGAACCATGTGTCCTGCGAATATGACTGAGGTTTGATATTGGAAATCTTTGGCCTGGGAACTTGACTGAGGTTTGATGGCAGAAACCTGTGGACTGGCAACATGACTGAGGTTTGATTGTAGAACCCTGTGCCCTGGAAACATGACTGTGGCCTGGTAGTGGAAACCCATGGCCTAGGAGTTTGACATTGGTTTGATTCTGGAACGCTGTGGCCTAGGAACATGACTGAGGCGTGATTCTGGAAAAGTGTGACCTGGGAATATGACTGAAGTTTGATTCTGGAAATCTGTGGCCTGGGAACTTGACTGAGGTTTGATGGCAGAAATCTGTGGACTGGCAACATGACTGAGGTTTGATTGTAGAACCCTGTACCCTGGAAACATGACTGAGACCTGATACTTGAAACCCATGGCCTGGGAACTTGACATTGGTTTGATTCTGGAACCCTGTGGCCAGGAACAAGACTGAGGCGTGATTCTGGAATGCTGTGCCCTGGGAACATGACATCTGTTTAGATTGTGGAATACTGGGCCCTGGGAACCTGACTGAGGCTTGGTTCTGGAACCCTGTGGACAGGGAACTTGACTGAGGTTTTATTCTGGAATCCTGTGGCCTGGGAACATGACATCAGTGGATTCTGGAACCCTGTGGCCGGGGAACATGTCATCAGTGGATTCTGGAACCCTGTGGCCTGGGAACATGAGAACGGTTTGATTCTGGAACCCTGTGGCTTGGGAATATGTCTGAGGTTTGATGGTGGAAACCTGTGGCCTGGCAACATGACTGAGGTTTGTTTCTGGAACCCTGTTCCCTGGGAACATGACTGAGGTTTGCTTCTGGACACCTTTCTCCTGGGAACATGACTGTGGTTTGATTGTGGAATCCTGTGGCCTGCGAACATGACTGAGGTTTGATTCTGGAACCATGTGTCCTGGGAATATGACTGAGCTTTGATTCTGGAAATCTGTGGCCTGGGAACTTGACTGAGGTTTGATGGCAGAAACCTGTGGACTGGCAACATGACTGAGGTTTGATTGTAGAACCCTGTACCCTGGAAACATGACTGCGACCTGATACTTGAAACCCATGGCTTGGGAACTTGACATTGGTTTGATTCTTTAACCCTGTGGCCAGGGAACATGACTGAGGCGAGATTCTGGAATCCTGTGCCCAGGAAACATGACTGTGGCTTGGTACTGGAAACCCATGGCCTAGGAATTTGACATTGGTTTGATTCTGGAACCCTGTGGCCTGGGAACATGACTGAGGCGTGATTCTGGAATCCTGCGGCCTGGGAACATGACATCTGTTTAGATTATGGAATACTGTGCCCTGGGAACCTGACTGAAAGCTTGGTTCTGGAATCCTGTGGACTGGGAACATGACTGAGGTTTGATTCTGGAACCATGTGGCCTGGGAATATGACTGTGGTTTGATTTTGGAAACCATTGGCCTGTGAACATGACTGATGTTAGATTGAGGAATCCTGGGGCCTGGGAACATGACATCACTTTGGATTCTGGTACCCTGTTGCCTGGGAACATGAAATCGGTTTGATTGTGGAAACCTGTGGTCTGGGAATATGACTGAGGTTTGATGGTGGTACCCTATGGCCTGGCAACATGACTGAGGTTTGATTCTGGATCCCTGTGGCCAGGGAACATGACTGAGGCGTGATTCTGGAAAACTGTGGCCTGGGAATATGACTGAGGTTTGATTCTGGAAATCTGTGGCCTGGGAACTTGACTGAGGTTTGATGGCAGAAATCTGTGGACTGGCAACATTACTGAGGTTTGACTGTTGAACCCTGTGCTCTGGAAACATGACTGCGACCTGATACTTGAAACGCATGGCCTGGGAAATTGACATTGGTTTGATTCTGGAACCCTGTGGACCGGGAACATGACTGAGGTTTTATTCTGGAACCCTGTAGCCTGGGAATATAACTGAGGATTGTTTCTGGAACCCGGTGGCCTGGTAACATGACTGAGGCGTGATTCTAGAAAAGTGTGACCTGGGAATATGACTGAGGTTTGATTCTGGAAATCTGTGGCCTGGGAACTTGACTGAGGTTTGATGGCAGAAATCTGTGGACTGGCAACATTACTGAGGTTTGATTGTAGAACCCTGTGCCCTGGAAACATGACTGCGACCTGATACTTGAAACCCATGGCCTGGGAATTTGACATTGGTTTGATTCTGGAACCCTGTGGCCAGGAACAAGACTGAGGCGTGATTCTGGAATCCTGTTGCCTGGGAACATGACATCTGTTTAGATTGTGGAATACTGGGCCCTGGGAATCTGACTGAGGCTTGGTTTTGGTACCCTATGGACTGGGAACATGACTGAGGTTTTATTCTGGAACCCTGTAGCCTGCGAAAATAACTGAGGATTGTTTCTCGAACCCTGTGGCCTGGGAACATGACATCAGTGGATTCTGGAACCCTGTGGCCTGGGAACATGAGAACGGTTTGATTCTGCAACCCTGTGGCCTGGGAACATGTCTGAGGTTTGATGGTGGAAACCTGTGGCTTGGCAACATGACTGAGGTTTGTTTCTGGAACCCTGTTCCCTGGGAACATGACTGAGGTTTGATTCTGGACACCTTTGTGCTGGGAACATGACTGTGTTCTGATTGTAGAATCATGGGTCCTGCAAACATGACTGAGGTTTGATTCTGGAACCATGTGTCCTGCGAATATGACTGAGGTTTGATATTGGAAATCTTTGGCCTGGGAACTTGACTGAGGTTTGATGGCAGAAACCTGTTGACTGGCAAAATGACTGAGGTTTGATTGTAGAACCCTGTGCCCTGGAAACATGACTGTGGCCTGGTAGTGGAAACCCATGGCCTAGGAGTTTGACATTGGTTTGATTCTGGAACGCTGTGGCCTAGGAACATGACTGAGGCGTGATTCTGGAAAAGTGTGGCCTGGGAATATGACTGAAGTTTGATTCTGGAAATCTGTGGCCTGGGAACTTGACTGAGGTTTGATGGCAGAAATCTGTGGACTGGCAACATGACTGAGGTTTGATTGTAGAACCCTGTACCCTGGAAACATGACTGAGACCTGATACTTGAAACCCATGGCCTGGGAACTTGACATTGGTTTGATTCTGGAACCCTGTGGCCAGGAACAAGACTGAGGCGTGATTCTGGAATGCTGTGCCCTGGGAACATGACATCTGTTTAGATTGTGGAATACTGGGCCCTGGGAACCTGACTGAGGCTTGGTTCTGGAACCCTGTGGACAGGGAACTTGACTGAGGTTTTATTCTGGAATCCTGTGGCCTGGGAACATGACATCAGTGGATTCTGGAACCCTGTGGCCGGGGAACATGTCATCAGTGGATTCTGGAACCCTGTGGCCTGGGAACATGAGAACGGTTTGATTCTGGAACCCTGTGGCTTGGGAATATGTCTGAGGTTTGATGGTGGAAACCTGTGGCCTGGCAACATGACTGAGGTTTGTTTCTGGAACCCTGTTCCCTGGGAACATGACTGAGGTTTGCTTCTGGACACCTTTCTCCTGGGAACATGACTGTGGTTTGATTGTGGAATCCTGTGGCCTGCGAACATGACTGAGGTTTGATTCTGGAACCATGTGTCCTGGGAATATGACTGAGCTTTGATTCTGGAAATCTGTGGCCTGGGAACTTGACTGAGGTTTGATGGCAGAAACCTGTGGACTGGCAACATGACTGAGGTTTGATTGTAGAACCCTGTACCCTGGAAACATGACTGCGACCTGATACTTGAAACCCATGGCTTGGGAACTTGACATTGGTTTGATTCTTTAACCCTGTGGCCAGGGAACATGACTGAGGCGAGATTCTGGAATCCTGTGCCCAGGAAACATGACTGTGGCTTGGTACTGGAAACCCATGGCCTAGGAATTTGACATTGGTTTGATTCTGGAACCCTGTGGCCTGGGAACATGACTGAGGCGTGATTCTGGAATCCTGCGGCCTGGGAACATGACATCTGTTTAGATTATGGAATACTGTGCCCTGGGAACCTGACTGAAAGCTTGGTTCTGGAATCCTGTGGACTGGGAACATGACTGAGGTTTGATTCTGGAACCATGTGGCCTGGGAATATGACTGTGGTTTGATTTTGGAAACCATGGGCCTGTGAACATGACTGATGTTAGATTGAGGAATCCTGGGGCCTGGGAACATGACATCACTTTGGATTCTGGTACCCTGTTGCCTGGGAACATGAAATCAGTTTGATTGTGGAAACCTGTGGTCTGGGAATATGACTGAGGTTTGATGGTGGTACCCTATGGCCTGGCAACATGACTGAGGTTTGATTCTGGATCCCTGTGGCCAGGGAACATGACTGAGGTGTGATTCTGGAAAACTGTGGCCTTGGAATATGACTGAGGTTTGATTCTGGAAATCTGTGGCCTGGGAACTTGACTGAGGTTTGATGGCAGAAATCTGTGGACTGGCAACATTACTGAGGTTTGATTGTTGAACCCTGTGCTCTGGAAACATGACTGCGACCTGATACTTGAAACGCATGGCCTGGGAAATTGACATTGGTTTGATTCTGGAACCCTGTGGACCGGGAACATGACTGAGGTTTTATTCTGGAACCCTGTAGCCTGGGAATATAACTGAGGATTGTTTCTGGAACCCAGTGGCCTGGTAACATGACTGAGGCGTGATTCTAGAAAAGTGTGGCCTGGGAATATGACTGAGGTTTGATTCTGGAAATCTGTGGCCTGGGAACTTGACTGAGGTTTGATGGCAGAAATCTGTGGACTGGCAACATTACTGAGGTTTGATTGTAGAACCCTGTGCCCTGGAAACATGACTGCGACCTGATACTTGAAACCCATGGCCTGGGAATTTGACATTGGTTTGATTCTGGAACCCTGTGGCCAGGAACAAGACTGAGGCGTGATTCTGGAATCCTGTTGCCTGGGAACATGACATCTGTTTAGATTGTGGAATACTGGGCCCTGGGAATCTGACTGAGGCTTGGTTTTGGTACCCTGTGGACTGGGAACATGACTGAGGTTTTATTCTGGAACCCTGTAGCCTGCGAAAATAACTGAGGATTGTTTCTCGAACCCTGTGGCCTGGGAACATGACATCAGTGGATTCTGGAACCCTGTGGCCTGGGAACATGAGAACGGTTTGATTCTGGAACCCTGTGGCCTGGGAACATGTCTGAGGTTTGATGGTGGAAACCTGTGGCTTGGCAACATGACTGAGGTTTGTTTCTGGAACCCTGTTCCCTGGGAACATGACTGAGGTTTGATTCTGGACACCTTTGTGCTGGGAACATGACTGTGTTTTGATTGTGGAATCATGGGTCCTGCAAACATGACTGAGGTTTGATTCTGGAACCATGTGTCCTGCGAATATGACTGAGGTTTGATATTGGAAATCTTTGGCCTGGGAACTTGACTGAGGTTTGATGGCAGAAACCTGTGGACTGGCAACATGACTGAGGTTTGATTGTAGAACCCTGTGCCCTGGAAACATGACTGTGGCCTGGTAGTGGAAACCCATGGCCTAGGAGTTTGACATTGGTTTGATTCTGGAACGCTGTGGCCTGGGAACATGACTGAGGCGTGATTCTGGAAAAGTGTGGCCTGGGAATATGACTGAAGTTTGATTCTGGAAATCTGTGGCCTGGGAACTTGACTGAGGTTTGATGGCAGAAATCTGTGGACTGGCAACATGACTGAGGTTTGATTGTAGAACCCTGTACCCTGGAAACATGACTGAGACCTGATACTTGAAACCCATGGCCTGGGAACTTGACATTGGTTTGATTCTGGAACCCTGTGGCCAGGAACAAGACTGAGGCGTGATTCTGGAATGCTGTGCCCTGGGAACATGACATCTGTTTAGATTGTGGAATACTGGGCCCTGGGAACCTGACTGAGGCTTGGTTCTGGAACCCTGTGGACAGGGAACTTGACTGAGGTTTTATTCTGGAATCCTGTGGCCTGGGAACATGACATCAGTGGATTCTGGAACCCTGTGGCCGGGGAACATGTCATCAGTGGATTCTGGAACCCTGTGGCCTGGGAACATGAGAACGGTTTGATTCCTGAACCCTGTGGCTTGGGAATATGTCTGAGGTTTGATGGTGGAAACCTGTGGCCTGGCAACATGACTGAGGTTTGTTTCTGGAACCCTGTTCCCTGGGAACATGCCTGAGGTTTGCTTCTGGACACCTTTCTCCTGGGAACATGACTGTGGTTTGATTGTGGAATCCTGTGGCCTGCGAACATGACTGAGGTTTGATTCTGGAACCATGTGTCCTGGGAATATGACTGAGCTTTGATTCTGGAAATCTGTGGCCTGGGAACTTGACTGAGGTTTGATGGCAGAAACCTGTGGACTGGCAACATGACTGAGGTTTGATTGTAGAACCCTGTACCCTGGAAACATGACTGCGACCTGATACTTGAAACCCATGGCTTGGGAACTTGACATTGGTTTGATTCTTTAACCCTGTGGCCAGGGAACATGACTGAGGCGAGATTCTGGAATCCTGTGCCCAGGAAACATGACTGTGGCTTGGTACTGGAAACCCATGGCCTAGGAATTTGACATTGGTTTGATTCTGGAACCCTGTGGCCTGGGAACATGACTGAGGCGTGATTCTGGAATCCTGCGGCCTGGGAACATGACATCTGTTTAGATTATGGAATACTGTGCCCTGGGAACCTGACTGAAAGCTTGGTTCTGGAATCCTGTGGACTGGGAACATGACTGAGGTTTGATTCTGGAACCATGTGGCCTGGGAATATGACTGTGGTTTGATTTTGGAAACCATGGGCCTGTGAACATGACTGATGTTAGATTGAGGAATCCTGGGGCCTGGGAACATGACATCACTTTGGATTCTGGTACCCTGTTGCCTGGGAACATGAAATCAGTTTGATTGTGGAAACCTGTGGTCTGGGAATATGACTGAGGTTTGATGGTGGTACCCTATGGCCTGGCAACATGACTGAGGTTTGATTCTGGATCCCTGTGGCCAGGGAACATGACTGAGGTGTGATTCTGGAAAACTGTGGCCTTGGAATATGACTGAGGTTTGATTCTGGAAATCTGTGGCCTGGGAACTTGACTGAGGTTTGATGGCAGAAATCTGTGGACTGGCAACATTACTGAGGTTTGATTGTTGAACCCTGTGCTCTGGAAACATGACTGCGACCTGATACTTGAAACGCATGGCCTGGGAAATTGACATTGGTTTGATTCTGGAACCCTGTGGACCGGGAACATGACTGAGGTTTTATTCTGGAACCCTGTAGCCTGGGAATATAACTGAGGATTGTTTCTGGAACCCAGTGGCCTGGTAACATGACTGAGGCGTGATTCTAGAAAAGTGTGGCCTGGGAATATGACTGAGGTTTGATTCTGGAAATCTGTGGCCTGGGAACTTGACTGAGGTTTGATGGCAGAAATCTGTGGACTGGCAACATTACTGAGGTTTGATTGTAGAACCCTGTGCCCTGGAAACATGACTGCGACCTGATACTTGAAACCCATGGCCTGGGAATTTGACATTGGTTTGATTCTGGAACCCTGTGGCCAGGAACAAGACTGAGGCGTGATTCTGGAATCCTGTTGCCTGGGAACATGACATCTGTTTAGATTGTGGAATACTGGGCCCTGGGAATCTGACTGAGGCTTGGTTTTGGTACCCTGTGGACTGGGAACATGACTGAGGTTTTATTCTGGAACCCTGTAGCCTGCGAAAATAACTGAGGATTGTTTCTCGAACCCTGTGGCCTGGGAACATGACATCAGTGGATTCTGGAACCCTGTGGCCTGGGAACATGAGAACGGTTTGATTCTGGAACCCTGTGGCCTGGGAACATGTCTGAGGTTTGATGGTGGAAACCTGTGGCTTGGCAACATGACTGAGGTTTGTTTCTGGAACCCTGTTCCCTGGGAACATGACTGAGGTTTGATTCTGGACACCTTTGTGCTGGGAACATGACTGTGTTTTGATTGTGGAATCATGGGTCCTGCAAACATGACTGAGGTTTGATTCTGGAACCATGTGTCCTGCGAATATGACTGAGGTTTGATATTGGAAATCTTTGGCCTGGGAACTTGACTGAGGTTTGATGGCAGAAACCTGTGGACTGGCAACATGACTGAGGTTTGATTGTAGAACCCTGTGCCCTGGAAACATGACTGTGGCCTGGTAGTGGAAACCCATGGCCTAGGAGTTTGACATTGGTTTGATTCTGGAACGCTGTGGCCTGGGAACATGACTGAGGCGTGATTCTGGAAAAGTGTGGCCTGGGAATATGACTGAAGTTTGATTCTGGAAATCTGTGGCCTGGGAACTTGACTGAGGTTTGATGGCAGAAATCTGTGGACTGGCAACATGACTGAGGTTTGATTGTAGAACCCTGTACCCTGGAAACATGACTGAGACCTGATACTTGAAACCCATGGCCTGGGAACTTGACATTGGTTTGATTCTGGAACCCTGTGGCCAGGAACAAGACTGAGGCGTGATTCTGGAATGCTGTGCCCTGGGAACATGACATCTGTTTAGACTGTGGAATACTGGGCCCTGGGAACCTGACTGAGGCTTGGTTCTGGAACCCTGTGGACAGGGAACTTGACTGAGGTTTTATTCTGGAATCCTGTGGCCTGGGAACATGACATCAGTGGATTCTGGAACCCTGTGGCCGGGGAACATGTCATCAGTGGATTCTGGAACCCTGTGGCCTGGGAACATGAGAACGGTTTGATTCTGGAACCCTGTGGCTTGGGAATATGTCTGAGGTTTGATGGTGGAAACCTGTGGCCTGGCAACATGACTGAGGTTTGTTTCTGGAACCCTGTTCCCTGGGAACATGACTGAGGTTTGCTTCTGGACACCTTTCTCCTGGGAACATGACTGTGGTTTGATTGTGGAATCCTGTGGCCTGCGAACATGACTGAGGTTTGATTCTGGAACCATGTGTCCTGGGAATATGACTGAGCTTTGATTCTGGAAATCTGTGGCCTGGGAACTTGACTGAGGTTTGATGGCAGAAACCTGTGGACTGGCAACATGACTGAGGTTTGATTGTAGAACCCTGTACCCTGGAAACATGACTGTGACCTGATACTTGAAACCCATGGCTTGGGAACTTGACATTGGTTTGATTCTTTAACCCTGTGGCCAGGGAACATGACTGAGGCGAGATTCTGGAATCCTGTGCCCAGGAAACATGACTGTGGCTTGGTACTGGAAACCCATGGCCTAGGAATTTGACATTGGTTTGATTCTGGAACCCTGTGGCCTGGGAACATGACTGAGGCGTGATTCTGGAATCCTGCGGCCTGGGAACATGACATCTGTTTAGATTATGGAATACTGTGCCCTGGGAACCTGACTGAAAGCTTGGTTCTGGAATCCTGTGGACTGGGAACATGACTGAGGTTTGATTCTGGAACCATGTGGCCTGGGAATATGACTGTGGTTTGATTTTGGAAACCATTGGCCTGTGAACATGACTGATGTTAGATTGAGGAATCCTGGGGCCTGGGAACATGACATCACTTTGGATTCTGGTACCCTGTTGCCTGGGAACATGAAATCGGTTTGATTGTGGAAACCTGTGGTCTGGGAATATGACTGAGGTTTGATGGTGGTACCCTATGGCCTGGCAACATGACTGAGGTTTGATTCTGGATCCCTGTGGCCAGGGAACATGACTGAGGCGTGATTCTGGAAAACTGTGGCCTGGGAATATGACTGAGGTTTGATTCTGGAAATCTGTGGCCTGGGAACTTGACTGAGGTTTGATGGCAGAAATCTGTGGACTGGCAACATTACTGAGGTTTGACTGTTGAACCCTGTGCTCTGGAAACATGACTGCGACCTGATACTTGAAACGCATGGCCTGGGAAATTGACATTGGTTTGATTCTGGAACCCTGTGGACCGGGAACATGACTGAGGTTTTATTCTGGAACCCTGTAGCCTGGGAATATAACTGAGGATTGTTTCTGGAACCCGGTGGCCTGGTAACATGACTGAGGCGTGATTCTGGAAAAGTGTGGCCTGGGAATATGACTGAGGTTTGATTCTGGAAATCTGTGGCCTGGGAACTTGACTGAGGTTTGATGGCAGAAATCTGTGGACTGGCAACATGACTGAGGTTTGATTGTAGAACCCTGTGCCCTGGAAACATGACTGCGACCTGATACTTGAAACCCATGGCCTGGGAATTTGACATTGGTTTGATTCTGGAACCCTGTGGCCAGGAACAAGACTGAGGTGTGATTCTGGAATCCTGTTGCCTGGGAACATGACATCTGTTTAGATTGTGGAATACTGGGCCCTGGGAATCTGACTGAGGCTTGGTTTTGGTACCCTGTGGACTGGGAACATGACTGAGGTTTGATTCTGGAACCCTGTAGCCTGCGAAAATAACTGAGGATTGTTTCTCGAACCCTGTGGCCTGGGAACATGACATCAGTGGATTCTGGAACCCAGTGGCCTGGGAACATGAGAACGGTTTGATTCTGGAACCCTGTGGCCTGGGAACATGTCTGAGGTTTGATGGTGGAAACCTGTGGCTTGGCAACATGACTGAGGTTTGTTTCTGGAACCCTGTTCCCTGGGAACATGACTGAGGTTTGATTCTGGACACCTTTGTGCTGGGAACATGACTGTGTTCTGATTGTAGAATCATGGGTCCTGCAAACATGACTGAGGTTTGATTCTGGAACCATGTGTCCTGCGAATATGACTGAGGTTTGATATTGGAAATCTTTGGCCTGGGAACTTGACTGAGGTTTGATGGCAGAAACCTGTGGACTGGCAACATGACTGAGGTTTGATTGTAGAACCCTGTGCCCTGGATACATGACTGTGGCCTGGTAGTGGAAACCCATGGCCTAGGAGTTTGACATTGGTTTGATTCTGGAACGCTGTGGCCTAGGAACATGACTGAGGCGTGATTCTGGAAAATTGTGACCTGGGAATATGACTGAAGTTTGATTCTGGAAATCTGTGGCCTGGGAACTTGACTGAGGTTTGATGGCAGAAATCTGTGGACTGGCAACATGACTGAGGTTTGATTGTAGAACCCTGTACCCTGGAAACATGACTGAGACCTGATACTTGAAACCCATGGCCTGGGAACTTGACATTGGTTTGATTCTGGAACCCTGTGGCCAGGAACAAGACTGAGGCGTGATTCTGGAATGCTGTGCCCTGGGAACATGACATCTGTTTAGATTGTGGAATACTGGGCCCTGGGAATCTGACTGAGGCTTGGTTTTGGTACCCTGTGGACTGGGAACATGACTGAGGTTTTATTCTGGAACCCTGTAGCCTGCGAAAATAAATGAGGATTGTTTCTCGAACCCTGTGGCCTGGGAACATGACATCAGTGGATTCTGGAACCCTGTGGCCTGGGAACATGAGAACGGTTTGATTCTGGAACCCTGTGGCCTGGGAACATGTCTGAGGTTTGATGGTGGAAACCTGTGGCTTGGCAACATGACTGAGGTTTGTTTCTGGAACCCTGTTCCCTGGGAACATGACTGAGGTTTGATTCTGGACACCTTTGTGCTGGGAACATGACTGTGTTTTGATTGTGGAATCATGGGTCCTGCAAACATGACTGAGGTTTGATTCTGGAACCATGTGTCCTGCGAATATGACTGAGGTTTGATATTGGAAATCTTTGGCCTGGGAACTTGACTGAGGTTTGATGGCAGAAACCTGTGGACTGGCAACATGACTGAGGTTTGATTGTAGAACCCTGTGCCCTGGAAACATGACTGTGGCCTGGTAGTGGAAACCCATGGCCTAGGAGTTTGACATTGGTTTGATTCTGGAACGCTGTGGCCTGGGAACATGACTGAGGCGTGATTCTGGAAAAGTGTGGCCTGGGAATATGACTGAAGTTTGATTCTGGAAATCTGTGGCCTGGGAACTTGACTGAGGTTTGATGGCAGAAATCTGTGGACTGGCAACATGACTGAGGTTTGATTGTAGAACCCTGTACCCTGGAAACATGACTGAGACCTGATACTTGAAACCCATGGCCTGGGAACTTGACATTGGTTTGATTCTGGAACCCTGTGGCCAGGAACAAGACTGAGGCGTGATTCTGGAATGCTGTGCCCTGGGAACATGACATCTGTTTAGACTGTGGAATACTGGGCCCTGGGAACCTGACTGAGGCTTGGTTCTGGAACCCTGTGGACAGGGAACTTGACTGAGGTTTTATTCTGGAATCCTGTGGCCTGGGAACATGACATCAGTGGATTCTGGAACCCTGTGGCCGGGGAACATGTCATCAGTGGATTCTGGAACCCTGTGGCCTGGGAACATGAGAACGGTTTGATTCTGGAACCCTGTGGCTTGGGAATATGTCTGAGGTTTGATGGTGGAAACCTGTGGCCTGGCAACATGACTGAGGTTTGTTTCTGGAACCCTGTTCCCTGGGAACATGACTGAGGTTTGCTTCTGGACACCTTTCTCCTGGGAACATGACTGTGGTTTGATTGTGGAATCCTGTGGCCTGCGAACATGACTGAGGTTTGATTCTGGAACCATGTGTCCTGGGAATATGACTGAGCTTTGATTCTGGAAATCTGTGGCCTGGGAACTTGACTGAGGTTTGATGGCAGAAACCTGTGGACTGGCAACATGACTGAGGTTTGATTGTAGAACCCTGTACCCTGGAAACATGACTGCGACCTGATACTTGAAACCCATGGCTTGGGAACTTGACATTGGTTTGATTCTTTAACCCTGTGGCCAGGGAACATGACTGAGGCGAGATTCTGGAATCCTGTGCCCAGGAAACATGACTGTGGCTTGGTACTGGAAACCCATGGCCTAGGAATTTGACATTGGTTTGATTCTGGAACCCTGTGGCCTGGGAACATGACTGAGGCGTGATTCTGGAATCCTGCGGCCTGGGAACATGACATCTGTTTAGATTATGGAATACTGTGCCCTGGGAACCTGACTGAAAGCTTGGTTCTGGAATCCTGTGGACTGGGAACATGACTGAGGTTTGATTCTGGAACCATGTGGCCTGGGAATATGACTGTGGTTTGATTTTGGAAACCATTGGCCTGTGAACATGACTGATGTTAGATTGAGGAATCCTGGGGCCTGGGAACATGACATCACTTTGGATTCTGGTACCCTGTTGCCTGGGAACATGAAATCGGTTTGATTGTGGAAACCTGTGGTCTGGGAATATGACTGAGGTTTGATGGTGGTACCCTATGGCCTGGCAACATGACTGAGGTTTGATTCTGGATCCCTGTGGCCAGGGAACATGACTGAGGCGTGATTCTGGAAAACTGTGGCCTGGGAATATGACTGAGGTTTGATTCTGGAAATCTGTGGCCTGGGAACTTGACTGAGGTTTGATGGCAGAAATCTGTGGACTGGCAACATTACTGAGGTTTGACTGTTGAACCCTGTGCTCTGGAAACATGACTGCGACCTGATACTTGAAACGCATGGCCTCGGAAATTGACATTGGCTTGATTCTGGAACCCTGTGGACCGGGAACATGACTGAGGTTTTATTCTGGAACCCTGTAGCCTGGGAATATAACTGAGGATTATTTCTGGAACCCGGTGGCCTGGTAACATGACTGAGGCGTGATTCTGGAAAAGTGTGGCCTGGGAATATGACTGAGGTTTGATTCTGGAAATCTGTGGCCTGGGAACTTGACTGAGGTTTGATGGCAGAAATCTGTGGACTGGCAACATGACTGAGGTTTGATTGTAGAACCCTGTGCCCTGGAAACATGACTGCGACCTGATACTTGAAACCCATGGCCTGGGAATTTGACATTGGTTTGATTCTGGAACCCTGTGGCCAGGAACAAGACTGAGGCGTGATTCTGGAATCCTGTTGCCTGGGAACATGACATCTGTTTAGATTGTGGAATACTGGGCCCTGGGAATCTGACTGAGGCTTGGTTTTGGTACCCTATGGACTGGGAACATGACTGAGGTTTTATTCTGGAACCCTGTAGCCTGCGAAAATAACTGAGGATTGTTTCTCGAACCCTGTGGCCTGGGAACATGACATCAGTGGATTCTGGAACCCTGTGGCCTGGGAACATGAGAACGGTTTGATTCTGCAACCCTGTGGCCTGGGAACATGTCTGAGGTTTGATGGTGGAAACCTGTGGCTTGGCAACATGACTGAGGTTTGTTTCTGGAACCCTGTTCCCTGGGAACATGACTGAGGTTTGATTCTGGACACCTTTGTGCTGGGAACATGACTGTGTTCTGATTGTAGAATCATGGGTCCTGCAAACATGACTGAGGTTTGATTCTGGAACCATGTGTCCTGCGAATATGACTGAGGTTTGATATTGGAAATCTTTGGCCTGGGAACTTGACTGAGGTTTGATGGCAGAAACCTGTGGACTGGCAAAATGACTGAGGTTTGATTGTAGAACCCTGTGCCCTGGAAACATGACTGTGGCCTGGTAGTGGAAACCCATGGCCTAGGAGTTTGACATTGGTTTGATTCTGGAACGCTGTGGCCTAGGAACATGACTGAGGCGTGATTCTGGAATGCTGTGCCCTGGGAACATGACATCTGTTTAGATTGTGGAATACTGGGCCCTGGGAACCTGACTGAGGCTTGGTTCTGGAACCCTGTGGACAGGGAACTTGACTGAGGTTTTATTCTGGAATCCTGTGGCCTGGGAACATGACATCAGTGGATTCTGGAACCCTGTGGCCGGGGAACATGTCATCAGTGGATTCTGGAACCCTGTGGCCTGGGAACATGAGAACGGTTTGATTCTGGAACCCTGTGGCTTGGGAATATGTCTGAGGTTTGATGGTGGAAACCTGTGGCCTGGCAACATGACTGAGGTTTGTTTCTGGAACCCTGTTCCCTGGGAACATGACTGAGGTTTGCTTCTGGACACCTTTCTCCTGGGAACATGACTGTGGTTTGATTGTGGAATCCTGTGGCCTGCGAACATGACTGAGGTTTGATTCTGGAACCATGTGTCCTGGGAATATGACTGAGCTTTGATTCTGGAAATCTGTGGCCTGGGAACTTGACTGAGGTTTGATGGCAGAAACCTGTGGACTGGCAACATGACTGAGGTTTGATTGTAGAACCCTGTACCCTGGAAACATGACTGCGACCTGATACTTGAAACCCATGGCTTGGGAACTTGACATTGGTTTGATTCTTTAACCCTGTGGCCAGGGAACATGACTGAGGCGAGATTCTGGAATCCTGTGCCCAGGAAACATGACTGTGGCTTGGTACTGGAAACCCATGGCCTAGGAATTTGACATTGGTTTGATTCTGGAACCCTGTGGCCTGGGAACATGACTGAGGCGTGATTCTGGAATCCTGCGGCCTGGGAACATGACATCTGTTTAGATTATGGAATACTGTGCCCTGGGAACCTGACTGAAAGCTTGGTTCTGGAATCCTGTGGACTGGGAACATGACTGAGGTTTGATTCTGGAACCATGTGGCCTGGGAATATGACTGTGGTTTGATTTTGGAAACCATTGGCCTGTGAACATGACTGATGTTAGATTGAGGAATCCTGGGGCCTGGGAACATGACATCACTTTGGATTCTGGTACCCTGTTGCCTGGGAACATGAAATCGGTTTGATTGTGGAAACCTGTGGTCTGGGAATATGACTGAGGTTTGATGGTGGTACCCTATGGCCTGGCAACATGACTGAGGTTTGATTCTGGATCCCTGTGGCCAGGGAACATGACTGAGGCGTGATTCTGGAAAACTGTGGCCTGGGAATATGACTGAGGTTTGATTCTGGAAATCTGTGGCCTGGGAACTTGACTGAGGTTTGATGGCAGAAATCTGTGGACTGGCAACATTACTGAGGTTTGATTGTTGAACCCTGTGCTCTGGAAACATGACTGCGACCTGATACTTGAAACGCATGGCCTGGGAAATTGACATTGGTTTGATTCTGGAACCCTGTGGACTGGGAACATGACTGAGGTTTTATTCTGGAACCCTGTAGCCTGGGAATATAACTGAGGATTGTTTCTGGAACCCAGTGGCCTGGTAACATGACTGAGGCGTGATTCTAGAAAAGTGTGGCCTGGGAATATGACTGAGGTTTGATTCTGGAAATCTGTGGCCTGGGAACTTGACTGAGGTTTGATGGCAGAAATCTGTGGACTGGCAACATTACTGAGGTTTGATTGTAGAACCCTGTGCCCTGGAAACATGACTGCGACCTGATACTTGAAACCCATGGCCTGGGAATTTGACATTGGTTTGATTCTGGAACCCTGTGGCCAGGAACAATAGTGAGGCATGATTCTGGAATCCTGTTGCCTGGGAACATGACATCTGTTTAGATTGTGGAATACTGGGCCCTGGGAATCTGACTGAGGCTTGGTTTTGGTACCCTGTGGACTGGGAACATGACTGAGGTTTTATTCTGGAACCCTGTAGCCTGCGAAAATAACTGAGGATTGTTTCTCGAACCCTGTGGCCTGGGAACATGACATCAGTGGATTCTGGAACCCTGTGGCCTGGGAACATGAGAACGGTTTGATTCTGGAACCCTGTGGCCTGGGAACATGTCTGAGGTTTGATGGTGGAAACCTGTGGCCTGGCAACATGACTGAGGTTTGTTTCTGGAACCCTGTTCCCTGGGAACATGACTGAGGTTTGATTCTGGACACCTTTGTGCTGGGAACATGACTGTGTTCTGATTGTAGAATCATGGGTCCTGCAAACATGACTGAGGTTTGATTCTGGAACCATGTGTCCTGCGAATATGACTGAGGTTTGATATTGGAAATCTTTGGCCTGGGAACTTGACTGAGGTTTGATGGCAGAAACCTGTGGACTGGCAACATGACTGAGGTTTGATTGTAGAACCCTGTGCCCTGGAAACATGACTGTGGCCTGGTAGTGGAAACCCATGGCCTAGGAGTATGACATTGGTTTGATTCTGGAACGCTGTGGCCTAGGAACATGACTGAGGCGTGATTCTGGAAAAGTGTGGCCTGGGAATATGACTTAAGTTTGATTCTGGAAATCTGTGGCCTGGGAACTTGACTGAGGTTTGATGGCAGAAATCTTTGGACTGGCAACATGACTGAGATTTGATTGTAGAACCCTGTACCCTGGAAACATGACTGAGACCTGATACTTGAAACCCATGGCCTGGGAACTTGACATTGGTTTGATTCTGGAACCCTGTGGCCAGGAACAAGACTGAGGCGTGATTCTGGAATGCTGTGCCCTGGGAACATGACATCTGTTTAGATTGTGGAATACTGGGCCCTGGGAACCTGACTGAGGCTTGGTTCTGGAACCCTGTGGACAGGGAACTTGACTGAGGTTTTATTCTGGAACCTTGTAGCCTTGGAATATAACTGAGGATTGTTTCTGGAACCCAGTGGCCTGGTAACATGACTGAGGCGTGATTCTAGAAAAGTGTGGCCTGGGAATATGACTGAGGTTTGATTCTGGAAATCTGTGGCCTGGGAACTTGACTGAGGTTTGATGGCAGAAATCTGTGGACTGGCAACATTACTGAGGTTTGATTGTAGAACCCTGTGCCCTGGAAACATGACTGCGACCTGATACTTGAAACCCATGGCCTGGGAATTTGACATTGGTTTGATTCTGGAACCCTGTGGCCAGGAACAAGACTGAGGCGTGATTCTGGAATCCTGTTGCCTGGGAACATGACATCTGTTTAGATTGTGGAATACTGGGCCCTGGGAATCTGACTGAGGCTTGGTTTTGGTACCCTATGGACTGGGAACATGACTGAGGTTTTATTCTGGAACCCTGTAGCCTGCGAAAATAACTGAGGATTGTTTCTCGAACCCTGTGGCCTGGGAACATGACATCAGTGGATTCTGGAACCCAGTGGCCTGGGAACATGAGAACGGTTTGATTCTGCAACCCTGTGGCCTGGGAACATGTCTGAGGTTTGATGGTGGAAACCTGTGGCTTGGCAACATGACTGAGGTTTGTTTCTGGAACCCTGTTCCCTGGGAACATGACTGAGGTTTGATTCTGGACACCTTTGTGCTGGGAACATGACTGTGTTCTGATTGTAGAATCATGGGTCCTGCAAACATGACTGAGGTTTGATTCTGGAACCATGTGTCCTGCGAATATGACTGAGGTTTGATATTGGAAATCTTTGGCCTGGGAACTTGACTGAGGTTTGATGGCAGAAACCTGTTGACTGGCAAAATGACTGAGGTTTGATTGTAGAACCCTGTGCCCTGGAAACATGACTGTGGCCTGGTAGTGGAAACCCATGGCCTAGGAGTTTGACATTGGTTTGATTCTGGAACGCTGTGGCCTAGGAACATGACTGAGGCGTGATTCTGGAAAAGTGTGACCTGGGAATATGACTGAAGTTTGATTCTGGAAATCTGTGGCCTGGGAACTTGACTGAGGTTTGATGGCAGAAATCTGTGGACTGGCAACATGACTGAGGTTTGATTGTAGAACCCTGTACCCTGGAAACATGACTGAGACCTGATACTTGAAACCCATGGCCTGGGAACTTGACATTGGTTTGATTCTGGAACCCTGTGGCCAGGAACAAGACTGAGGCGTGATTCTGGAATGCTGTGCCCTGGGAACATGACATCTGTTTAGATTGTGGAATACTGGGCCCTGGGAACCTGACTGAGGCTTGGTTCTGGAACCCTGTGGACAGGGAACTTGACTGAGGTTTTATTCTGGAATCCTGTGGCCTGGGAACATGACATCAGTGGATTCTGGAACCCTGTGGCCGGGGAACATGTCATCAGTGGATTCTGGAACCCTGTGGCCTGGGAACATGAGAACGGTTTGATTCTGGAACCCTGTGGCTTGGGAATATGTCTGAGGTTTGATGGTGGAAACCTGTGGCCTGGCAACATGACTGAGGTTTGTTTCTGGAACCCTGTTCCCTGGGAACATGCCTGAGGTTTGCTTCTGGACACCTTTCTCCTGGGAACATGACTGTGGTTTGATTGTGGAATCCTGTGGCCTGCGAACATGACTGAGGTTTGATTCTGGAACCATGTGTCCTGGGAATATGACTGAGCTTTGATTCTGGAAATCTGTGGCCTGGGAACTTGACTGAGGTTTGATGGCAGAAACCTGTGGACTGGCAACATGACTGAGGTTTGATTGTAGAACCCTGTGCCCTGGAAACATGACTGTGACCTGATACTTGAAACCCATGGCTTGGGAACTTGACATTGGTTTGATTCTTTAACCCTGTGGCCAGGGAACATGACTGAGGCGAGATTCTGGAATCCTGTGCCCAGGAAACATGACTGTGGCTTGGTACTGGAAACCCATGGCCTAGGAATTTGACATTGGTTTGATTCTGGAACCCTGTGGCCTGGGAACATGACTGAGGCGTGATTCTGGAATCCTACGGCCTGGGAACATGACATCTGTTTAGATTATGGAATACTGTGCCCTGGGAACCTGACTGAAAGCTTGGTTCTGGAATCCTGTGGACTGGGAACATGACTGAGGTTTGATTCTGGAACCATGTGGCCTGGGAATATGACTGTGGTTTGATTTTGGAAACCATTGGCCTGTGAACATGACTGATGTTAGATTGAGGAATCCTGGGGCCTGGGAACATGACATCACTTTGGATTCTGGTACCCTGTTGCCTGGGAACATGAAATCGGTTTGATTGTGGAAACCTGTGGTCTGGGAATATGACTGAGGTTTGATGGTGGTACCCTATGGCCTGGCAACATGACTGAGGTTTGATTCTGGATCCCTGTGGCCAGGGAACATGACTGAGGCGTGATTCTGGAAAACTGTGGCCTGGGAATATGACTGAGGTTTGATTCTGGAAATCTGTGGCCTGGGAACTTGACTGAGGTTTGATGGCAGAAATCTGTGGACTGGCAACATTACTGAGGTTTGATTGTTGAACCCTGTGCTCTGGAAACATGACTGCGACCTGATACTTGAAACGCATGGCCTGGGAAATTGACATTGGTTTGATTCTGGAACCCTGTGGACCGGGAACATGACTGAGGTTTTATTCTGGAACCCTGTAGCCTGGGAATATAACTGAGGATTGTTTCTGGAACCCGGTGGCCTGGTAACATGACTGAGGCGTGATTCTAGAAAAGTGTGGCCTGGGAATATGACTGAAGTTTGATTCTGGAAATCTGTGGCCTGGGAACTTGACTGAGGTTTGATGGCAGAAATCTGTGGACTGGCAACATTACTGAGGTTTGATTGTAGAACCCTGTGCCCTGGAAACATGACTGCGACCTGATACTTGAAACCCATGGCCTGGGAATTTGACATTGGTTTGATTCTGGAACCCTGTGGCCAGGAACAAGACTGAGGCGTGATTCTGGAATCCTGTTGCCTGGGAACATGACATCTGTTTAGATTGTGGAATACTGGGCCCTGGGAATCTGACTGAGGCTTGGTTTTGGTACCCTGTGGACTGGGAACATGACTGAGGTTTTATTCTGGAACCCTGTAGCCTGCGAAAATAACTGAGGATTGTCTCTCGAACCCTGTGGCCTGGGAACATGACATCAGTGGATTCTGGAACCCAGTGGCCTGGGAACATGAGAACGGTTTGATTCTGGAACCCTGTGGCCTGGGAACATGTCTGAGGTTTGATGGTGGAAACCTGTGGCTTGGCAACATGACTGATGTTTGTTTCTGGAACCCTGTTCCCTGGGAACATGACTGAGGTTTGATTCTGGACACCTTTGTGCTGGGAACATGACTGTGTTCTGATTGTAGAATCATGGGTCCTGCAAACATGACTGAGGTTTGATTCTGGAACCATGTGTCCTGCGAATATGACTGAGGTTTGATATTGGAAATCTTTGGCCTGGGAACTTGACTGAGGTTTGATGGCAGAAACCTGTGGACTGGCAACATGACTGAGGTTTGATTGTAGAACCCTGTGCCCTGGAAACATGACTGTGGCCTGGTAGTGGAAACCCATGGCCTAGGAGTTTGACATTGGTTTGATTCTGGAACGCTGTGGCCTGGGAACATGACTGAGGCGTGATTCTGGAATCCTGCGGCCTGGGAACATGACATCTGTTTAGATTATGGAATACTGTGCCCTGGGAACCTGACTGAAAGCTTGGTTCTGGAATCCTGTGGACTGGGAACATGACTGAGGTTTGATTCTGGAACCATGTGGCCTGGGAATATGACTGTGGTTTGATTTTGGAAACCATTGGCCTGTGAACATGACTGATGTTAGATTGAGGAATCCTGGGGCCTGGGAACATGACATCACTTTGGATTCTGGTACCCTGTTGCCTGGGAACATGAAATCGGTTTGATTGTGGAAACCTGTGGTCTGGGAATATGACTGAGGTTTGATGGTGGTACCCTATGGCCTGGCAACATGACTGAGGTTTGATTCTGGATCCCTGTGGCCAGGGAACATGACTGAGGCGTGATTCTGGAAAACTGTGGCCTGGGAATATGACTGAGGTTTGATTCTGGAAATCTGTGGCCTGGGAACTTGACTGAGGTTTGATGGCAGAAATCTGTGGACTGGCAACATTACTGAGGTTTGATTGTTGAACCCTGTGCTCTGGAAACATGACTGCGACCTGATACTTGAAACGCATGGCCTGGGAAATTGACATTGGTTTGATTCTGGAACCCTGTGGACTGGGAACATGACTGAGGTTTTACTCTGGAACCCTGTAGCCTGGGAATATAACTGAGGATTGTTTCTGGAACCCAGTGGCCTGGTAACATGACTGAGGCGTGATTTTAGAAAAGTGTGGCCTGGGAATATGACTGAGGTTTGATTCTGGAAATCTGTGGCCTGGGAACTTGACTGAGGTTTGATGGCAGAAATCTGTGGACTGGCAACATTACTGAGGTTTGATTGTAGAACCCTGTGCCCTGGAAACATGACTGCGACCTGATACTTGAAACCCATGGCCTGGGAATTTGACATTGGTTTGATTCTGGAACCCTGTGGCCAGGAACAAGACTGAGGCGTGATTCTGGAATCCTGTTGCCTGGGAACATGACATCTGTTTAGATTGTGGAATACTGGGCCCTGGGAATCTGACTGAGGCTTGGTTTTGGTACCCTGTGGACTGGGAACATGACTGAGGTTTTATTCTGGAACCCTGTAGCCTGCGAAAATAACTGAGGATTGTTTCTCGAACCCTGTGGCCTGGGAACATGACATCAGTGGATTCTGGAACCCTGTGGCCTGGGAACATGAGAACGGTTTGATTCTGGAACCCTGTGGCCTGGGAACATGTCTGAGGTTTGATGGTGGAAACCTGTGGCTTGGCAACATGACTGAGGTTTGTTTCTGGAACCCTGTTCCCTGGGAACATGACTGAGGTTTGATTCTGGACACCTTTGTGCTGGGAACATGACTGTGTTCTGATTGTAGAATCATGGGTCCTGCAAACATGACTGAGGTTTGATTCTGGAACCATGTGTCCTGCGAATATGACTGAGGTTTGATATTGGAAATCTTTGGCCTGGGAACTTGACTGAGGTTTGATGGCAGAAACCTGTGGACTGGCAACATGACTGAGGTTTGATTGTAGAACCCTGTGCCCTGGAAACATGACTGTGGCCTGGTAGTGGAAACCCATGGCCTAGGAGTATGACATTGGTTTGATTCTGGAACGCTGTGGCCTAGGAACATGACTGAGGCGTGATTCTGGAAAAGTGTGGCCTGGGAATATGACTTAAGTTTGATTCTGGAAATCTGTGGCCTGGGAACTTGACTGAGGTTTGATGGCAGAAATCTTTGGACTGGCAACATGACTGAGATTTGATTGTAGAACCCTGTACCCTGGAAACATGACTGAGACCTGATACTTGAAACCCATGGCCTGGGAACTTGACATTGGTTTGATTCTGGAACCCTGTGGCCAGGAACAAGACTGAGGCGTGATTCTGGAATGCTGTGCCCTGGGAACATGACATCTGTTTAGATTGTGGAATACTGGGCCCTGGGAACCTGACTGAGGCTTGGTTCTGGAACCCTGTGGACAGGGAACTTGACTGAGGTTTTATTCTGGAATCCTGTGGCCTGGGAACATGACATCAGTGGATTCTGGAACCCTGTGGCCGGGGAACATGTCATCAGTGGATTCTGGAACCCTGTGGCCTGGGAACATGAGAACGGTTTGATTCTGGAACCCTGTGGCTTGGGAATATGTCTGAGGTTTGATGGTGGAAACCTGTGGCCTGGCAACATGACTGAGGTTTGTTTCTGGAACCCTGTTCCCTGGGAACATGACTGAGGTTTGCTTCTGGACACCTTTCTCCTGGGAACATGACTGTGGTTTGATTGTGGAATCCTGTGGCCTGCGAACATGACTGAGGTTTGATTCTGGAACCATGTGTCCTGGGAATATGACTGAGCTTTGATTCTGGAAATCTGTGGCCTGGGAACTT
Organism: Balaenoptera borealis; assembly: GCF_965194805.1. Classification (NCBI taxonomy): domain Eukaryota; kingdom Metazoa; phylum Chordata; class Mammalia; order Artiodactyla; family Balaenopteridae; genus Balaenoptera; species Balaenoptera borealis. The sequence goes on from NW_028123923.1 coordinate 467,198, forward strand.
GACTGAGGTTTGATGGCAGAAACCTGTGGACTGGCAACATGACTGAGGTTTGATTGTAGAACCCTGTACCCTGGAAACATGACTGCGACCTGATACTTGAAACCCATGGCTTGGGAACTTGACATTGGTTTGATTCTTTAACCCTGTGGCCAGGGAACATGACTGAGGCGGGATTCTGGAATCCTGTGCCCAGGAAACATGACTGTGGCTTGGTACTGGAAACCCATGGCCTAGGAATTTGACATTGGTTTGATTCTGGAACCCTGTGGCCTGGGAACATGACTGAGGCGTGATTCTGGAATCCTGCGGCCTGGGAACATGACATCTGTTTAGATTATGGAATACTGTGCCCTGGGAACCTGACTGAAAGCTTGGTTCTGGAATCCTGTGGACTGGGAACATGACTGAGGTTTGATTCTGGAACCATGTGGCCTGGGAATATGACTGTGGTTTGATTTTGGAAACCATTGGCCTGTGAACATGACTGATGTTAGATTGAGGAATCCTGGGGCCTGGGAACATGACATCACTTTGGATTCTGGTACCCTGTTGCCTGGGAACATGAAATCGGTTTGATTGTGGAAACCTGTGGTCTGGGAATATGACTGAGGTTTGATGGTGGTACCCTATGGCCTGGCAACATGACTGAGGTTTGATTCTGGATCCCTGTGGCCAGGGAACATGACTGAGGCGTGATTCTGGAAAACTGTGGCTTGGGAATATGACTGAGGTTTGATTCTGGAAATCTGTGGCCTGGGAACTTGACTGAGGTTTGATGGCAGAAATCTGTGGACTGGCAACATTACTGAGGTTTGATTGTTGAACCCTGTGCTCTGGAAACATGACTGCGACCTGATACTTGAAACGCATGGCCTGGGAAATTGACATTGGTTTGATTCTGGAACCCTGTGGACCGGGAACATGACTGAGGTTTTATTCTGGAACCTTGTAGCCTTGGAATATAACTGAGGATTGTTTCTGGAACCCAGTGGCCTGGTAACATGACTGAGGCGTGATTCTAGAAAAGTGTGGCCTGGGAATATGACTGAGGTTTGATTCTGGAAATCTGTGGCCTGGGAACTTGACTGAGGTTTGATGGCAGAAATCTGTGGACTGGCAACATTACTGAGGTTTGATTGTAGAACCCTGTGCCCTGGAAACATGACTGCGACCTGATACTTGAAACCCATGGCCTGGGAATTTGACATTGGTTTGATTCTGGAACCCTGTGGCCAGGAACAAGACTGAGGCGTGATTCTGGAATCCTGTTGCCTGGGAACATGACATCTGTTTAGATTGTGGAATACTGGGCCCTGGGAATCTGACTGAGGCTTGGTTTTGGTACCCTATGGACTGGGAACATGACTGAGGTTTTATTCTGGAACCCTGTAGCCTGCGAAAATAACTGAGGATTGTTTCTCGAACCCTGTGGCCTGGGAACATGACATCAGTGGATTCTGGAACCCAGTGGCCTGGGAACATGAGAACGGTTTGATTCTGCAACCCTGTGGCCTGGGAACATGTCTGAGGTTTGATGGTGGAAACCTGTGGCTTGGCAACATGACTGAGGTTTGTTTCTGGAACCCTGTTCCCTGGGAACATGACTGAGGTTTGATTCTGGACACCTTTGTGCTGGGAACATGACTGTGTTCTGATTGTAGAATCATGGGTCCTGCAAACATGACTGAGGTTTGATTCTGGAACCATGTGTCCTGCGAATATGACTGAGGTTTGATATTGGAAATCTTTGGCCTGGGAACTTGACTGAGGTTTGATGGCAGAAACCTGTTGACTGGCAAAATGACTGAGGTTTGATTGTAGAACCCTGTGCCCTGGAAACATGACTGTGGCCTGGTAGTGGAAACCCATGGCCTAGGAGTTTGACATTGGTTTGATTCTGGAACGCTGTGGCCTAGGAACATGACTGAGGCGTGATTCTGGAAAAGTGTGACCTGGGAATATGACTGAAGTTTGATTCTGGAAATCTGTGGCCTGGGAACTTGACTGAGGTTTGATGGCAGAAATCTGTGGACTGGCAACATGACTGAGGTTTGATTGTAGAACCCTGTACCCTGGAAACATGACTGAGACCTGATACTTGAAACCCATGGCCTGGGAACTTGACATTGGTTTGATTCTGGAACCCTGTGGCCAGGAACAAGACTGAGGCGTGATTCTGGAATGCTGTGCCCTGGGAACATGACATCTGTTTAGATTGTGGAATACTGGGCCCTGGGAACCTGACTGAGGCTTGGTTCTGGAACCCTGTGGACAGGGAACTTGACTGAGGTTTTATTCTGGAATCCTGTGGCCTGGGAACATGACATCAGTGGATTCTGGAACCCTGTGGCCGGGGAACATGTCATCAGTGGATTCTGGAACCCTGTGGCCTGGGAACATGAGAACGGTTTGATTCTGGAACCCTGTGGCTTGGGAATATGTCTGAGGTTTGATGGTGGAAACCTGTGGCCTGGCAACATGACTGAGGTTTGTTTCTGGAACCCTGTTCCCTGGGAACATGCCTGAGGTTTGCTTCTGGACACCTTTCTCCTGGGAACATGACTGTGGTTTGATTGTGGAATCCTGTGGCCTGCGAACATGACTGAGGTTTGATTCTGGAACCATGTGTCCTGGGAATATGACTGAGCTTTGATTCTGGAAATCTGTGGCCTGGGAACTTGACTGAGGTTTGATGGCAGAAACCTGTGGACTGGCAACATGACTGAGGTTTGATTGTAGAACCCTGTGCCCTGGAAACATGACTGCGACCTGATACTTGAAACCCATGGCTTGGGAACTTGACATTGGTTTGATTCTTTAACCCTGTGGCCAGGGAACATGACTGAGGCGAGATTCTGGAATCCTGTGCCCAGGAAACATGACTGTGGCTTGGTACTGGAAACCCATGGCCTAGGAATTTGACATTGGTTTGATTCTGGAACCCTGTGGCCTGGGAACATGACTGAGGCGTGATTCTGGAATCCTACGGCCTGGGAACATGACATCTGTTTAGATTATGGAATACTGTGCCCTGGGAACCTGACTGAAAGCTTGGTTCTGGAATCCTGTGGACTGGGAACATGACTGAGGTTTGATTCTGGAACCATGTGGCCTGGGAATATGACTGTGGTTTGATTTTGGAAACCATTGGCCTGTGAACATGACTGATGTTAGATTGAGGAATCCTGGGGCCTGGGAACATGACATCACTTTGGATTCTGGTACCCTGTTGCCTGGGAACATGAAATCGGTTTGATTGTGGAAACCTGTGGTCTGGGAATATGACTGAGGTTTGATGGTGGTACCCTATGGCCTGGCAACATGACTGAGGTTTGATTCTGGATCCCTGTGGCCAGGGAACATGACTGAGGCGTGATTCTGGAAAACTGTGGCCTGGGAATATGACTGAGGTTTGATTCTGGAAATCTGTGGCCTGGGAACTTGACTGAGGTTTGATGGCAGAAATCTGTGGACTGGCAACATTACTGAGGTTTGATTGTTGAACCCTGTGCTCTGGAAACATGACTGCGACCTGATACTTGAAACGCATGGCCTGGGAAATTGACATTGGTTTGATTCTGGAACCCTGTGGACCGGGAACATGACTGAGGTTTTATTCTGGAACCCTGTAGCCTGGGAATATAACTGAGGATTGTTTCTGGAACCCGGTGGCCTGGTAACATGACTGAGGCGTGATTCTAGAAAAGTGTGGCCTGGGAATATGACTGAAGTTTGATTCTGGAAATCTGTGGCCTGGGAACTTGACTGAGGTTTGATGGCAGAAATCTGTGGACTGGCAACATTACTGAGGTTTGATTGTAGAACCCTGTGCCCTGGAAACATGACTGCGACCTGATACTTGAAACCCATGGCCTGGGAATTTGACATTGGTTTGATTCTGGAACCCTGTGGCCAGGAACAAGACTGAGGCGTGATTCTGGAATCCTGTTGCCTGGGAACATGACATCTGTTTAGATTGTGGAATACTGGGCCCTGGGAATCTGACTGAGGCTTGGTTTTGGTACCCTGTGGACTGGGAACATGACTGAGGTTTTATTCTGGAACCCTGTAGCCTGCGAAAATAACTGAGGATTGTTTCTCGAACCCTGTGGCCTGGGAACATGACATCAGTGGATTCTGGAACCCAGTGGCCTGGGAACATGAGAACGGTTTGATTCTGGAACCCTGTGGCCTGGGAACATGTCTGAGGTTTGATGGTGGAAACCTGTGGCTTGGCAACATGACTGATGTTTGTTTCTGGAACCCTGTTCCCTGGGAACATGACTGAGGTTTGATTCTGGACACCTTTGTGCTGGGAACATGACTGTGTTCTGATTGTAGAATCATGGGTCCTGCAAACATGACTGAGGTTTGATTCTGGAACCATGTGTCCTGCGAATATGACTGAGGTTTGATATTGGAAATCTTTGGCCTGGGAACTTGACTGAGGTTTGATGGCAGAAACCTGTGGACTGGCAACATGACTGAGGTTTGATTGTAGAACCCTGTGCCCTGGAAACATGACTGTGGCCTGGTAGTGGAAACCCATGGCCTAGGAGTTTGACATTGGTTTGATTCTGGAACGCTGTGGCCTGGGAACATGACTGAGGCGTGATTCTGGAATCCTGCGGCCTGGGAACATGACATCTGTTTAGATTATGGAATACTGTGCCCTGGGAACCTGACTGAAAGCTTGGTTCTGGAATCCTGTGGACTGGGAACATGACTGAGGTTTGATTCTGGAACCATGTGGCCTGGGAATATGACTGTGGTTTGATTTTGGAAACCATTGGCCTGTGAACATGACTGATGTTAGATTGAGGAATCCTGGGGCCTGGGAACATGACATCACTTTGGATTCTGGTACCCTGTTGCCTGGGAACATGAAATCGGTTTGATTGTGGAAACCTGTGGTCTGGGAATATGACTGAGGTTTGATGGTGGTACCCTATGGCCTGGCAACATGACTGAGGTTTGATTCTGGATCCCTGTGGCCAGGGAACATGACTGAGGCGTGATTCTGGAAAACTGTGGCCTGGGAATATGACTGAGGTTTGATTCTGGAAATCTGTGGCCTGGGAACTTGACTGAGGTTTGATGGCAGAAATCTGTGGACTGGCAACATTACTGAGGTTTGATTGTTGAACCCTGTGCTCTGGAAACATGACTGCGACCTGATACTTGAAACGCATGGCCTGGGAAATTGACATTGGTTTGATTCTGGAACCCTGTGGACTGGGAACATGACTGAGGTTTTACTCTGGAACCCTGTAGCCTGGGAATATAACTGAATATTGTTTCTGGAACCCAGTGGCCTGGTAACATGACTGAGGCGTGATTTTAGAAAAGTGTGGCCTGGGAATATGACTGAGGTTTGATTCTGGAAATCTGTGGCCTGGGAACTTGACTGAGGTTTGATGGCAGAAATCTGTGGACTGGCAACATTACTGAGGTTTGATTGTAGAACCCTGTGCCCTGGAAACATGACTGCGACCTGATACTTGAAACCCATGGCCTGGGAATTTGACATTGGTTTGATTCTGGAACCCTGTGGCCAGGAACAAGACTGAGGCGTGATTCTGGAATCCTGTTGCCTGGGAACATGACATCTGTTTAGATTGTGGAATACTGGGCCCTGGGAATCTGACTGAGGCTTGGTTTTGGTACCCTGTGGACTGGGAACATGACTGAGGTTTTATTCTGGAACCCTGTAGCCTGTGAAAATAACTGAGGATTGTTTCTCGAACCCTGTGGCCTGGGAACATGACATCAGTGGATTCTGGAACCCTGTGGCCTGGGAACATGAGAACGGTTTGATTCTGGAACCCTGTGGCCTGGGAACATGTCTGAGGTTTGATGGTGGAAACCTGTGGCTTGGCAACATGACTGAGGTTTGTTTCTGGAACCCTGTTCCCTGGGAACATGACTGAGGTTTGATTCTGGACACCTTTGTGCTGGGAACATGACTGTGTTCTGATTGTAGAATCATGGGTCCTGCAAACATGACTGAGGTTTGATTCTGGAACCATGTGTCCTGCGAATATGACTGAGGTTTGATATTGGAAATCTTTGTCCTGGGAACTTGACTGAGGTTTGATGGCAGAAACCTGTGGACTGGCAACATGACTGAGGTTTGATTGTAGAACCCTGTGCCCTGGAAACATGACTGTGGCCTGGTAGTGGAAACCCATGGCCTAGGAGTATGACATTGGTTTGATTCTGGAACGTTGTGGCCTAGGAACATGACTGAGGCGTGATTCTGGAAAAGTGTGGCCTGGGAATATGACTTAAGTTTGATTCTGGAAATCTGTGGCCTGGGAACTTGACTGAGGTTTGATGGCAGAAATCTGTGGACTGGCAACATGACTGAGATTTGATTGTAGAACCCTGTACCCTGGAAACATGACTGAGACCTGATACTTGAAACCCATGGCCTGGGAACTTGACATTGGTTTGATTCTGGAACCCTGTGGCCAGGAACAAGACTGAGGCGTGATTCTGGAATGCTGTGCCCTGGGAACATGACATCTGTTTAGATTGTGGAATACTGGGCCCTGGGAACCTGACTGAGGCTTGGTTCTGGAACCCTGTGGACAGGGAACTTGACTGAGGTTTTATTCTGGAATCCTGTGGCCTGGGAACATGACATCAGTGGATTCTGGAACCCTGTGGCCGGGGAACATGTCATCAGTGGATTCTGGAACCCTGTGGCCTGGGAACATGAGAACGGTTTGATTCTGGAACCCTGTGGTTTGGGAATATGTCTGAGGTTTGATGGTGGAAACCTGTGGCCTGGCAACATGACTGAGGTTTGTTTCTGGAACCCTGTTCCCTGGGAACATGACTGAGGTTTGCTTCTGGACACCTTTCTCCTGGGAACATGACTGTGGTTTGATTGTGGAATCCTGTGGCCTGCGAACATGACTGAGGTTTGATTCTGGAACCATGTGTCCTGGGAATATGACTGAGCTTTGATTCTGGAAATCTGTGGCCTGGGAACTTGACTGAGGTTTGATGGCAGAAACCTGTGGACTGGCAACATGACTGAGGTTTGATTGTAGAACCCTGTACCCTGGAAACATGACTGCGACCTGATACTTGAAACCCATGGCTTGGGAACTTGACATTGGTTTGATTCTTTAACCCTGTGGCCAGGGAACATGACTGAGGCGAGATTCTGGAATCCTGTGCCCAGGAAACATGACTGTGGCTTGGTACTGGAAACCCATGGCCTAGGAATTTGACATTGGTTTGATTCTGGAACCCTGTGGCCTGGGAACATGACTGAGGCGTGATTCTGGAATCCTGCGGCCTGGGAACATGACATCTGTTTAGATTATGGAATACTGTGCCCTGGGAACCTGACTGAAAGCTTGGTTCTGGAATCCTGTGGACTGGGAACATGACTGAGGTTTGATTCTGGAACCATGTGGCCTGGGAATATGACTGTGGTTTGATTTTGGAAACCATTGGCCTGTGAACATGACTGATGTTAGATTGAGGAATCCTGGGGCCTGGGAACATGACATCACTTTGGATTCTGGTACCCTGTTGCCTGGGAACATGAAATCGGTTTGATTGTGGAAACCTGTGGTCTGGGAATATGACTGAGGTTTGATGGTGGTACCCTATGGCCTGGCAACATGACTGAGGTTTGATTCTGGAAATCTGTGGCCTGGGAACTTGACTGAGGTTTGATGGCAGAAATCTGTGGACTGGCAACATTACTGAGGTTTGATTGTTGAACCCTGTGCTCTGGAAACATGACTGCGACCTGATACTTGAAACGCATGGCCTGGGAAATTGACATTGGCTTGATTCTGGAACCCTTTGGACCGGGAACATGACTGGGGTTTTATTCTGGAACCCTGTAGCCTGGGAATATAACTGAGGATTGTTTCTGGAACCTGGTGGCCTGGTAACATGACTGAGGCGTGATTCTAGAAAAGTGTGGCCTGGGAATATGAGTGAGGTTTGATTCTGGAAATCTGTGGCCTGGGAACTTGACTGAGGTTTGATGGCAGAAATCTGTGGACTGGCAACATTACTGAGGTTTGATTGTAGAACCCTGTGCCCTGGAAACATGACTGCGACCTGATACTTGAAACCCATGGCCTGGGAATTTGACATTGGTTTGATTCTGGAACCCTGTGGCCAGGAACAAGACTGAGGCGTGATTCTAGAATCCTGTTGCCTGGGAACATGACATCTGTTTAGATTGTGGAATACTGGGCCCTGGGAATCTGACTGAGCCTTGGTTTTGGTACCCTATGGACTGGGAACTTGACTGAGGATTTATTCTGGAACCCTGTAGCCTGCGAAAATAACTGAGTATTGTTTCTCGAACCCTGTGCCCTGGGAACATGACATCAGTGGATTCTGGAACCCTGTGGCCTGGGAACATGAGAACGGTTTGATTCTGCAACCCTGTGGCCTGGGAACATGTCTGAGGTTTGATGGTGGAAACCTGTGGCTTGGCAACATGACTGAGGTTTGTTTCTGGAACCCTGTTCCCTGGGAACATTACTGAGGTTTGATTCTGGACACCTTTGTGCTGGGAACATGACTGTGTTCTGATTGTAGAATCATGGGTCCTGCAAACATGACTGAGGTTTGATTCTGGAACCATGTGTCCTGCGAATATGACTGAGGTTTGATATTGGAAATCTTTGGCCTGGGAACTTGACTGAGGTTTCATGGCAGAAACCTGTTGACTGGCAAAATGACTGAGGTTTGATTGTAGAACCCTGTGCCCTGGAAACATGACTGTGGCCTGGTAGTGGAAACCCATGGCCTAGGAGTTTGACATTGGTTTGATTCTGGAACGCTGTGGCCTAGGAACATGACTGAGGCGTGATTCTGGAAAAGTGTGGCCTGGGAATATGACTGAAGTTTGATTCTGGAAATCTGTGGCCTGGGAACTTGACTGAGGTTTGATGGCAGAAATCTGTGGACTGGCAACATGACTGAGGTTTGATTGTAGAACCCTGTACCCTGGAAACATGACTGAGACCTGATACTTGAAACCCATGGCCTGGGAACTTGACATTGGTTTGATTCTGGAACCCTGTGGCCAGGAACAAGACTGAGGCGTGATTCTGGAATGCTGTGCCCTGGGAACATGACATCTGTTTAGATTGTGGAATACTGGGCCCTGGGAACCTGACTGAGGCTTGGTTCTGGAACCCTGTGGACAGGGAACTTGACTGAGGTTTTATTCTGGAATCCTGTGGCCTGGGAACATGACATCAGTGGATTCTGGAACGCTGTGGCCGGGGAACATGTCATCAGTGGATTCTGGAACCCTGTGGCCTGGGAACATGAGAACGGTTTGATTCTGGAACCCTGTGGCTTGGGAATATGTCTGAGGTTTGATGGTGGAAACCTGTGGCCTGGCAACATGACTGAGGTTTGTTTCTGGAACCCTGTTCCCTGGGAACATGACTGAGGTTTGCTTCTGGACACCTTTCTCCTGGGAACATGACTGTGGTTTGATTGTGGAATCCTGTGGCCTGCGAACATGACTGAGGTTTGATTCTGGAACCATGTGTCCTGGGAATATGACTGAGCTTTGATTCTGGAAATCTGTGGCCTGGGAACTTGACTGAGGTTTGATGGCAGAAACCTGTGGACTGGCAACATGACTGAGGTTTGATTGTAGAACCCTGTACCCTGGAAACATGACTGCGACCTGATACTTGAAACCCATGGCTTGGGAACTTGACATTGGTTTGATTCTTTAACCCTGTGGCCAGGGAACATGACTGAGGCGAGATTCTGGAATCCTGTGCCCAGGAAACATGACTGTGGCTTGGTACTGGAAACCCATGGCCTAGGAATTTGACATTGGTTTGATTCTGGAACCCTGTGGCCTGGGAACATGACTGAGGCGTGATTCTGGAATCCTGCGGCCTGGGAACATGACATCTGTTTAGATTATGGAATACTGTGCCCTGGGAACCTGACTGAAAGCTTGGTTCTGGAATCCTGTGGACTGGGAACATGACTGAGGTTTGATTCTGGAACCATGTGGCCTGGGAATATGACTGTGGTTTGATTTTGGAAACCATTGGCCTGTGAACATGACTGATGTTAGATTGAGGAATCCTGGGGCCTGGGAACATGACATCACTTTGGATTCTGGTACCCTGTTGCCTGGGAACATGAAATCGGTTTGATTGTGGAAACCTGTGGTCTGGGAATATGACTGAGGTTTGATGGTGGTACCCTATGGCCTGGCAACATGACTGAGGTTTGATTCTGGATCCCTGTGGCCAGGGAACATGACTGAGGCGTGATTCTGGAAAACTGTGGCCTGGGAATATGACTGAGGTTTGATTCTGGAAATCTGTGGCCTGGGAACTTGACTGAGGTTTGATGGCAGAAATCTGTGGACTGGCAACATTACTGAGGTTTGATTGTTGAACCCTGTGCTCTGGAAACATGACTGCGACCTGATACTTGAAACGCATGGCCTGGGAAATTGACATTGGTTTGATTCTGGAACCCTGTGGACCGGGAACATGACTGAGGTTTTATTCTGGAACCCTGTAGCCTGGGAATATAACTGAGGATTGTTTCTGGAACCCGGTGGCCTGGTAACATGACTGAGGCGTGATTCTAGAAAAGTGTGGCCTGGGAATATGACTGAGGTTTGATTCTGGAAATCTGTGGCCTGGGAACTTGACTGAGGTTTGATGGCAGAAATCTGTGGACTGGCAACATGACTGAGGTTTGATTGTAGAACCCTGTGCCCTGGAAACATGACTGCGACCTGATACTTGAAACCCATGGCCTGGGAATTTGACATTGGTTTGATTCTGGAACCCTGTGGCCAGGAACAAGACTGAGGTGTGATTCTGGAATCCTGTTGCCTGGGAACATGACATCTGTTTAGATTGTGGAATACTGGGCCCTGGGAATCTGACTGAGGCTTGGTTCTGGAACCCTGTGGACAGGGAACTTGACTGAGGTTTTATTCTGGAATCCTGTGGCCTGGGAACATGACATCAGTGGATTCTGGAACCCTGTGGCCGGGGAACATGTCATCAGTGCATTCTGGAACCCTGTGGCCTGGGAACATGAGAACGGTTTGATTCTGGAACCCTGTGGCTTGGGAATATGTCTGAGGTTTGATGGTGGAAACCTGTGGCCTGGCAACATGACTGAGGTTTGTTTCTGGAACCCTGTTCCCTGGGAACATGCCTGAGGTTTGCTTCTGGACACCTTTCTCCTGGGAACATGACTGTGGTTTGATTGTGGAATCCTGTGGCCTGCGAACATGACTGAGGTTTGATTCTGGAACCATGTGTCCTGGGAATATGACTGAGCTTTGATTCTGGAAATCTGTGGCCTGGGAACTTGACTGAGGTTTGATGGCAGAAACCTGTGGACTGGCAACATGACTGAGGTTTGATTGTAGAACCCTGTGCCCTGGAAACATGACTGCGACCTGATACTTGAAACCCATGGCTTGGGAACTTGACATTGGTTTGATTCTTTAACCCTGTGGCCAGGGAACATGACTGAGGCGAGATTCTGGAATCCTGTGCCCAGGAAACATGACTGTGGCTTGGTACTGGAAACCCATGGCCTAGGAATTTGACATTGGTTTGATTCTGGAACCCTGTGGCCTGGGAACATGACTGAGGCGTGATTCTGGAATCCTGCGGCCTGGGAACATGACATCTGTTTAGATTATGGAATACTGTGCCCTGGGAACCTGACTGAAAGCTTGGTTCTGGAATCCTGTGGACTGGGAACATGACTGAGGTTTGATTCTGGAACCATGTGGCCTGGGAATATGACTGTGGTTTGATTTTGGAAACCATTGGCCTGTGAACATGACTGATGTTAGATTGAGGAATCCTGGGGCCTGGGAACATGACATCACTTTGGATTCTGGTACCCTGTTGCCTGGGAACATGAAATCGGTTTGATTGTGGAAACCTGTGGTCTGGGAATATGACTGAGGTTTGATGGTGGTACCCTATGGCCTGGCAACATGACTGAGGTTTGATTCTGGATCCCTGTGGCCAGGGAACATGACTGAGGCGTGATTCTGGAAAACTGTGGCCTGGGAATATGACTGAGGTTTGATTCTGGAAATCTGTGGCCTGGGAACTTGACTGAGGTTTGATGGCAGAAATCTGTGGACTGGCAACATTACTGAGGTTTGACTGTTGAACCCTGTGCTCTGGAAACATGACTGCGACCTGATACTTGAAACGCATGGCCTGGGAAATTGACATTGGCTTGATTCTGGAACCCTGTGGACTGGGAACATGACTGAGGTTTTATTCTGGAACCCTGTAGCCTGGGAATATAACTGAGGATTGTTTCTGGAACCCGGTGGCCTGGTAACATGACTGAGGCGTGATTCTGGAAAAGTGTGGCCTGGGAATATGACTGAGGTTTGATTCTGGAAATCTGTGGCCTGGGAACTTGACTGAGGTTTGATGGCAGAAATCTGTGGACTGGCAACATGACTGAGGTTTGATTGTAGAAACCTGTGCCCTGGAAACATGACTGCGACCTGATACTTGAAACCCATGGCCTGGGAATTTGACATTGGTTTGATTCTGGAACCCTGTGGCCAGGAACAAGACTGAGGCGTGATTCTGGAATCCTGTTGCCTGGGAACATGACATCTGTTTAGATTGTGGAATACTGGGCCCTGGGAATCTGACTGAGGCTTGGTTTTGGTACCCTATGGACTGGGAACATGACTGAGGTTTTATTCTGGAACCCTGTAGCCTGCGAAAATAACTGAGGATTGTTTCTCGAACCCTGTGGCCTGGGAACTTGACATCAGTGGATTCTGGAACCCTGTGGCCTGGGAACATGAGAACGGTTTGATTCTGCAACCCTGTGGCCTGGGAACATGTCTGAGGTTTGATGGTGGAAACCTGTGGCTTGGCAACATGACTGAGGTTTGTTTCTGAAACCCTGTTCCCTGGGAACATGACTGAGGTTTGATTCTGGACACCTTTGTGCTGGGAACATGACTGTGTTCTGATTGTAGAATCATGGGTCCTGCAAACATGACTGAGGTTTGATTCTGGAACCATGTGTCCTGCGAATATGACTGAGGTTTGATATTGGAAATCTTTGGCCTGGGAACTTGACTGAGGTTTGATGGCAGAAACCTGTTGACTGGCAAAATGACTGAGGTTTGATTGTAGAACCCTGTGCCCTGGAAACATGACTGTGGCCTGGTAGTGGAAACCCATGGCCTAGGAGTTTGACATTGGTTTGATTCTGGAACGCTGTGGCCTAGGAACATGACTGAGGCGTGATTCTGGAAAAGTGTGACCTGGGAATATGACTGAAGTTTGATTCTGGAAATCTGTGGCCTGGGAACTTGACTGAGGTTTGATGGCAGAAATCTGTGGACTGGCAACATGACTGAGGTTTGATTGTAGAACCCTGTACCCTGGAAACATGACTGAGACCTGATACTTGAAACCCATGGCCTGGGAACTTGACATTGGTTTGATTCTGGAACCCTGTGGCCAGGAACAAGACTGAGGCGTGATTCTGGAATGCTGTGCCCTGGGAACATGACATCTGTTTAGATTGTGGAATACTGGGCCCTGGGAACCTGACTGAGGCTTGGTTCTGGAACCCTGTGGACAGGGAACTTGACTGAGGTTTTATTCTGGAATCCTGTGGCCTGGGAACATGACATCAGTGGATTCTGGAACCCTGTGGCCGGGGAACATGTCATCAGTGGATTCTGGAACCCTGTGGCCTGGGAACATGAGAACGGTTTGATTCTGGAACCCTGTGGCTTGGGAATATGTCTGAGGTTTGATGGTGGAAACCTGTGGCCTGGCAACATGACTGAGGTTTGTTTCTGGAACCCTGTTCCCTGGGAACATGACTGAGGTTTGCTTCTGGACACCTTTCTCCTGGGAACATGACTGTGGTTTGATTGTGGAAATCTGTGGCCTGCGAACATGACTGAGGTTTGATTCTGGAACCATGTGTCCTGGGAATATGACTGAGCTTTGATTCTGGAAATCTGTGGCCTGGGAACTTGACTGAGGTTTGATGGCAGAAACCTGTGGACTGGCAACATGACTGAGGTTTGATTGTAGAACCCTGTACCCTGGAAACATGACTGCGACCTGATACTTGAAACCCATGGCTTGGGAACTTGACATTGGTTTGATTCTTTAACCCTGTGGCCAGGGAACATGACTGAGGCGAGATTCTGGAATCCTGTGCCCAGGAAACATGACTGTGGCTTGGTACTGGAAACCCATGGCCTAGGAATTTGACATTGGTTTGATTCTGGAACCCTGTGGCCTGGGAACATGACTGAGGCGTGATTCTGGAATCCTGCGGCCTGGGAACATGACATCTGTTTAGATTATGGAATACTGTGCCCTGGGAACCTGACTGAAAGCTTGGTTCTGGAATCCTGTGGACTGGGAACATGACTGAGGTTTGATTCTGGAACCATGTGGCCTGGGAATATGACTGTGGTTTGATTTTGGAAACCATTGGCCTGTGAACATGACTGATGTTAGATTGAGGAATCCTGGGGCCTGGGAACATGACATCACTTTGGATTCTGGTACCCTGTTGCCTGGGAACATGAAATCGGTTTGATTGTGGAAACCTGTGGTCTGGGAATATGACTGAGGTTTGATGGTGGTATCCTATGGCCTGGCAACATGACTGAGGTTTGATTCTGGATCCCTGGGGCCAGGGAACATGACTGAGGTGTGATTCTGGAAAACTGTGGCCTGGGAATATGACTGAGGTTTGATTCTGGAAATCTGTGGCCTGGGAACTTGACTGAGGTTTGATGGCAGAAATCTGTGGACTGGCAACATTACTGAGGTTTGATTGTTGAACCCTGTGCTCTGGAAACATGACTGCGACCTGATACTTGAAACGCATGGCCTGGGAAATTGACATTGGTTTGATTCTGGAACCCTGTGGACCGGGAACATGACTGAGGTTTTATTCTGGAACCCTGTAGCCTGGGAATATAACTGAGGATTGTTTCTGGAACCCAGTGGCCTGGTAACATGACTGAGGCGTGATTCTAGAAAAGTGTGGCCTGGGAATATGACTGAGGTTTGATTCTGGAAATCTGTGGCCTGGGAACTTGACTGAGGTTTGATGGCAGAAATCTGTGGACTGGCAACATTACTGAGGTTTGATTGTAGAACCCTGTGCCCTGGAAACATGACTGCGACCTGATACTTGAAACCCATGGCCTGGGAATTTGACATTGGTTTGATTCTGGAACCCTGTGGCCAGGAACAAGACTGAGGCGTGATTCTGGAATCCTGTTGCCTGGGAACATGACATCTGTTTAGATTGTGGAATACTGGGCCCTGGGAATCTGACTGAGGCTTGGTTTTGGTACCCTGTGGACTGGGAACATGACTGAGGTTTTATTCTGGAACCCTGTAGCCTGCAAAAATAACTGAGGATTGTTTCTCGAACCCTGTGGCCTGGGAACATGACATCAGTGGATTCTGGAACCCTGTGGCCTGGGAACATGAGAACGGTTTGATTCTGCAACCCTGTGGCCTGGGAACATGTCTGAGGTTTGATGGTGGAAACCTGTGGCTTGGCAACATGACTGAGGTTTGTTTCTGGAACCCTGTTCCCTGGGAACATGACTGAGGTTTGATTCTGGACACCTTTGTGCTGGGAACATGACTGTGTTCTGATTGTAGAATCATGGGTCCTGCAAACATGACTGAGGTTTGATTCTGGAACCATGTGTCCTGCGAATATGACTGAGGTTTGATATTGGAAATCTTTGGCCTGGGAACTTGACTGAGGTTTGATGGCAGAAACCTGTTGACTGGCAAAATGACTGAGGTTTGATTGTAGAACCCTGTGCCCTGGAAACATGACTGTGGCCTGGTAGTGGAAACCCATGGCCTAGGAGTTTGACATTGGTTTGATTCTGGAACGCTGTGGCCTAGGAACATGACTGAGGCGTGATTCTGGAAAAGTGTGACCTGGGAATATGACTGAAGTTTGATTCTGGAAATCTGTGGCCTGGGAACTTGACTGAGGTTTGATGGCAGAAATCTGTGGACTGGCAACATGACTGAGGTTTGATTGTAGAACCCTGTACCCTGGAAACATGACTGAGACCTGATACTTGAAACCCATGGCCTGGGAACTTGACATTGGTTTGATTCTGGAACCCTGTGGCCAGGAACAAGACTGAGGCGTGATTCTGGAATGCTGTGCCCTGGGAACATGACATCTGTTTAGATTGTGGAATACTGGGCCCTGGGAACCTGACTGAGGCTTGGTTCTGGAACCCTGTGGACAGGGAACTTGACTGAGGTTTTATTCTGGAATCCTGTGGCCTGGGAACATGACATCAGTGGATTCTGGAACCCTGTGGCCGGGGAACATGTCATCAGTGGATTCTGGAACCCTGTGGCCTGGGAACATGAGAACGGTTTGATTCTGGAACCCTGTGGCTTGGGAATATGTCTGAGGTTTGATGGTGGAAACCTGTGGCCTGGCAACATGACTGAGGTTTGTTTCTGGAACCCTGTTCCCTGGGAACATGACTGAGGTTTGCTTCTGGACACCTTTCTCCTGGGAACATGACTGTGGTTTGATTGTGGAAATCTGTGGCCTGCGAACATGACTGAGGTTTGATTCTGGAACCATGTGTCCTGGGAATATGACTGAGCTTTGATTCTGGAAATCTGTGGCCTGGGAACTTGACTGAGGTTTGATGGCAGAAACCTGTGGACTGGCAACATGACTGAGGTTTGATTGTAGAACCCTGTACCCTGGAAACATGACTGCGACCTGATACTTGAAACCCATGGCTTGGGAACTTGACATTGGTTTGATTCTTTAACCCTGTGGCCAGGGAACATGACTGAGGCGAGATTCTGGAATCCTGTGCCCAGGAAACATGACTGTGGCTTGGTACTGGAAACCCATGGCCTAGGAATTTGACATTGGTTTGATTCTGGAACCCTCTGGCCTGGGAACATGACTGAGGCGTGATTCTGGAATCCTGCGGCCTGGGAACATGACATCTGTTTAGATTATGGAATACTGTGCCCTGGGAACCTGACTGAAAGCTTGGTTCTGGAATCCTGTGGACTGGGAACATGACTGAGGTTTGATTCTGGAACCATGTGGCCTGGGAATATGACTGTGGTTTGATTTTGGAAACCATTGGCCTGTGAACATGACTGATGTTAGATTGAGGAATCCTGGGGCCTGGGAACATGACATCACTTTGGATTCTGGTACCCTGTTGCCTGGGAACATGAAATCGGTTTGATTGTGGAAACCTGTGGTCTGGGAATATGACTGAGGTTTGATGGTGGTATCCTATGGCCTGGCAACATGACTGAGGTTTGATTCTGGATCCCTAGGGCCAGGGAACATGACTGAGGTGTGATTCTGGAAAACTGTGGCCTGGGAATATGACTGAGGTTTGATTCTGGAAATCTGTGGCCTGGGAACTTGACTGAGGTTTGATGGCAGAAATCTGTGGACTGGCAACATTACTGAGGTTTGATTGTTGAACCCTGTGCTCTGGAAACATGACTGCGACCTGATACTTGAAACGCATGGCCTGGGAAATTGACATTGGTTTGATTCTGGAACCCTGTGGACCGGGAACATGACTGAGGTTTTATTCTGGAACCCTGTAGCCTGGGAATATAACTGAGGATTGTTTCTGGAACCCAGTGGCCTGGTAACATGACTGAGGCGTGATTCTAGAAAAGTGTGGCCTGGGAATATGACTGAGGTTTGATTCTGGAAATCTGTGGCCTGGGAACTTGACTGAGGTTTGATGGCAGAAATCTGTGGACTGGCAACATTACTGAGGTTTGATTGTAGAACCCTGTGCCCTGGAAACATGACTGCGACCTGATACTTGAAACCCATGGCCTGGGAATTTGACATTGGTTTGATTCTGGAACCCTGTGGCCAGGAACAAGACTGAGGCGTGATTCTGGAATCCTGTTGCCTGGGAACATGACATCTGTTTAGATTGTGGAATACTGGGCCCTGGGAATCTGACTGAGGCTTGGTTTTGGTACCCTGTGGACTGGGAACATGACTGAGGTTTTATTCTGGAACCCTGTAGCCTGCAAAAATAACTGAGGATTGTTTCTCGAACCCTGTGGCCTGGGAACATGACATCAGTGGATTCTGGAACCCTGTGGCCTGGGAACATGAGAACGGTTTGATTCTGCAACCCTGTGGCCTGGGAACATGTCTGAGGTTTGATTGTGGAAACCTGTGGCTTGGCAACATGACTGAGGTTTGTTTCTGGAACCCTGTTCCCTGGGAACATGACTGAGGTTTGATTCTGGACACCTTTGTGCTGGGAACATGACTGTGTTCTGATTGTAGAATCATGGGTCCTGCAAACATGACTGAGGTTTGATTCTGGAACCATGTGTCCTGCGAATATGACTGAGGTTTGATATTGGAAATCTTTGGCCTGGGAACTTGACTGAGGTTTGATGGCAGAAACCTGTTGACTGGCAAAATGACTGAGGTTTGATTGTAGAACCCTGTGCCCTGGAAACATGACTGTGGCCTGGTAGTGGAAACCCATGGCCTAGGAGTTTGACATTGGTTTGATTCTGGAACGCTGTGGCCTAGGAACATGACTGAGGCGTGATTCTGGAAAAGTGTGACCTGGGAATATGACTGAAGTTTGATTCTGGAAATCTGTGGCCTGGGAACTTGACTGAGGTTTGATGGCAGAAATCTGTGGACTGGCAACATGACTGAGGTTTGATTGTAGAACCCTGTACCCTGGAAACATGACTGAGACC
The DNA here is from genome assembly GCF_965194805.1 of Balaenoptera borealis. NCBI lineage: Eukaryota > Metazoa > Chordata > Mammalia > Artiodactyla > Balaenopteridae > Balaenoptera > Balaenoptera borealis. Next base: position 486,013 of record NW_028123923.1, read on the forward strand.
TGATACTTGAAACCCATGGCCTGGGAACTTGACATTGGTTTGATTCTGGAACCCTGTGGCCAGGAACAAGACTGAGGCGTGATTCTGGAATGCTGTGCCCTGGGAACATGACATCTGTTTAGATTGTGGAATACTGGGCCCTGGGAACCTGACTGAGGCTTGGTTCTGGAACACTGTGGACAGGGAACTTGACTGAGGTTTTATTCTGGAATCCTGTGGCCTGGGAACATGACATCAGTGGATTCTGGAACCCTGTGGCCGGGGAACATGTCATCAGTGGATTCTGGAACCCTGTGGCCTGGGAACATGAGAACGGTTTGATTCTGGAACCCTGTGGCTTGGGAATATGTCTGAGGTTTGATGGTGGAAACCTGTGGCCTGGCAACATGACTGAGGTTTGTTTCTGGAACCCTGTTCCCTGGGAACATGACTGAGGTTTGCTTCTGGACACCTTTCTCCTGGGAACATGACTGTGGTTTGATTGTGGAATCCTGTGGCCTGCGAACATGACTGAGGTTTGATTCTGGAACCATGTGTCCTGGGAATATGACTGAGCTTTGATTCTGGAAATCTGTGGCCTGGGAACTTGACTGAGGTTTGATGGCAGAAACCTGTGGACTGGCAACATGACTGAGGTTTGATTGTAGAACCCTGTACCCTGGAAACATGACTGCGACCTGATACTTGAAACCCATGGCTTGGGAACTTGACATTGGTTTGATTCTTTAACCCTGTGGCCAGGGAACATGACTGAGGCGAGATTCTGGAATCCTGTGCCCAGGAAACATGACTGTGGCTTGGTACTGGAAACCCATGGCCTAGGAATTTGACATTGGTTTGATTCTGGAACCCTGTGGCCTGGGAACATGACTGAGGCGTGATTCTGGAATCCTGCGGCCTGGGAACATGACATCTGTTTAGATTATGGAATACTGTGCCCTGGGAACCTGACTGAAAGCTTGGTTCTGGAATCCTGTGGACTGGGAACATGACTGAGGTTTGATTCTGGAACCATGTGGCCTGGGAATATGACTGTGGTTTGATTTTGGAAACCATTGGCCTGTGAACATGACTGATGTTAGATTGAGGAATCCTGGGGCCTGGGAACATGACATCACTTTGGATTCTGGTACCCTGTTGCCTGGGAACATGAAATCGGTTTGATTGTGGAAACCTGTGGTCTGGGAATATGACTGAGGTTTGATGGTGGTACCCTATGGCCTGGCAACATGACTGAGGTTTGATTCTGGATCCCTGGGGCCAGGGAACATGACTGAGGTGTGATTCTGGAAAACTGTGGCCTGGGAATATGACTGAGGTTTGATTCTGGAAATCTGTGGCCTGGGAACTTGACTGAGGTTTGATGGCAGAAATCTGTGGACTGGCAACATTACTGAGGTTTGATTGTTGAACCCTGTGCTCTGGAAACATGACTGCGACCTGATACTTGAAACGCATGGCCTGGGAAATTGACATTGGTTTGATTCTGGAACCCTGTGGACCGGGAACATGACTGAGGTTTTATTCTGGAACCCTGTAGCCTGGGAATATAACTGAGGATTGTTTCTGGAACCCAGTGGCCTGGTAACATGACTGAGGCGTGATTCTAGAAAAGTGTGGCCTGGGAATATGACTGAGGTTTGATTCTGGAAATCTGTGGCCTGGGAACTTGACTGAGGTTTGATGGCAGAAATCTGTGGACTGGCAACATTACTGAGGTTTGATTGTAGAACCCTGTGCCCTGGAAACATGACTGCGACCTGATACTTGAAACCCATGGCCTGGGAATTTGACATTGGTTTGATTCTGGAACCCTGTGGCCAGGAACAAGACTGAGGCGTGATTCTGGAATCCTGTTGCCTGGGAACATGACATCTGTTTAGATTGTGGAATACTGGGCCCTGGGAATCTGACTGAGGCTTGGTTTTGGTACCCTGTGGACTGGGAACATGACTGAGGTTTTATTCTGGAACCCTGTAGCCTGCAAAAATAACTGAGGATTGTTTCTCGAACCCTGTGGCCTGGGAACATGACATCAGTGGATTCTGGAACCCTGTGGCCTGGGAACATGAGAACGGTTTGATTCTGCAACCCTGTGGCCTGGGAACATGTCTGAGGTTTGATGGTGGAAACCTGTGGCTTGGCAACATGACTGAGGTTTGTTTCTGGAACCCTGTTCCCTGGGAACATGACTGAGGTTTGATTCTGGACACCTTTGTGCTGGGAACATGACTGTGTTCTGATTGTAGAATCATGGGTCCTGCAAACATGACTGAGGTTTGATTCTGGAACCATGTGTCCTGCGAATATGACTGAGGTTTGATATTGGAAATCTTTGGCCTGGGAACTTGACTGAGGTTTGATGGCAGAAACCTGTTGACTGGCAAAATGACTGAGGTTTGATTGTAGAACCCTGTGCCCTGGAAACATGACTGTGGCCTGGTAGTGGAAACCCATGGCCTAGGAGTTTGACATTGGTTTGATTCTGGAACGCTGTGGCCTAGGAACATGACTGAGGCGTGATTCTGGAAAAGTGTGACCTGGGAATATGACTGAAGTTTGATTCTGGAAATCTGTGGCCTGGGAACTTGACTGAGGTTTGATGGCAGAAATCTGTGGACTGGCAACATGACTGAGGTTTGATTGTAGAACCCTGTACCCTGGAAACATGACTGAGACCTGATACTTGAAACCCATGGCCTGGGAACTTGACATTGGTTTGATTCTGGAACCCTGTGGCCAGGAACAAGACTGAGGCGTGATTCTGGAATGCTGTGCCCTGGGAACATGACATCTGTTTAGATTGTGGAATACTGGGCCCTGGGAACCTGACTGAGGCTTGGTTCTGGAACCCTGTGGACAGGGAACTTGACTGAGGTTTTATTCTGGAATCCTGTGGCCTGGGAACATGACATCAGTGGATTCTGGAACCCTGTGGCCGGGGAACATGTCATCAGTGGATTCTGGAACCCTGTGGCCTGGGAACATGAGAACGGTTTGATTCTGGAACCCTGTGGCTTGGGAATATGTCTGAGGTTTGATGGTGGAAACCTGTGGCCTGGCAACATGACTGAGGTTTGTTTCTGGAACCCTGTTCCCTGGGAACATGACTGAGGTTTGCTTCTGGACACCTTTCTCCTGGGAACATGACTGTGGTTTGATTGTGGAAATCTGTGGCCTGCGAACATGACTGAGGTTTGATTCTGGAACCATGTGTCCTGGGAATATGACTGAGCTTTGATTCTGGAAATCTGTGGCCTGGGAACTTGACTGAGGTTTGATGGCAGAAACCTGTGGACTGGCAACATGACTGAGGTTTGATTGTAGAACCCTGTACCCTGGAAACATGACTGCGACCTGATACTTGAAACCCATGGCTTGGGAACTTGACATTGGTTTGATTCTTTAACCCTGTGGCCAGGGAACATGACTGAGGCGAGATTCTGGAATCCTGTGCCCAGGAAACATGACTGTGGCTTGGTACTGGAAACCCATGGCCTAGGAATTTGACATTGGTTTGATTCTGGAACCCTCTGGCCTGGGAACATGACTGAGGCGTGATTCTGGAATCCTGCGGCCTGGGAACATGACATCTGTTTAGATTATGGAATACTGTGCCCTGGGAACCTGACTGAAAGCTTGGTTCTGGAATCCTGTGGACTGGGAACATGACTGAGGTTTGATTCTGGAACCATGTGGCCTGGGAATATGACTGTGGTTTGATTTTGGAAACCATTGGCCTGTGAACATGACTGATGTTAGATTGAGGAATCCTGGGGCCTGGGAACATGACATCACTTTGGATTCTGGTACCCTGTTGCCTGGGAACATGAAATCGGTTTGATTGTGGAAACCTGTGGTCTGGGAATATGACTGAGGTTTGATGGTGGTATCCTATGGCCTGGCAACATGACTGAGGTTTGATTCTGGATCCCTAGGGCCAGGGAACATGACTGAGGTGTGATTCTGGAAAACTGTGGCCTGGGAATATGACTGAGGTTTGATTCTGGAAATCTGTGGCCTGGGAACTTGACTGAGGTTTGATGGCAGAAATCTGTGGACTGGCAACATTACTGAGGTTTGATTGTTGAACCCTGTGCTCTGGAAACATGACTGCGACCTGATACTTGAAACGCATGGCCTGGGAAATTGACATTGGTTTGATTCTGGAACCCTGTGGACCGGGAACATGACTGAGGTTTTATTCTGGAACCCTGTAGCCTGGGAATATAACTGAGGATTGTTTCTGGAACCCAGTGGCCTGGTAACATGACTGAGGCGTGATTCTAGAAAAGTGTGGCCTGGGAATATGACTGAGGTTTGATTCTGGAAATCTGTGGCCTGGGAACTTGACTGAGGTTTGATGGCAGAAATCTGTGGACTGGCAACATTACTGAGGTTTGATTGTAGAACCCTGTGCCCTGGAAACATGACTGCGACCTGATACTTGAAACCCATGGCCTGGGAATTTGACATTGGTTTGATTCTGGAACCCTGTGGCCAGGAACAAGACTGAGGCGTGATTCTGGAATCCTGTTGCCTGGGAACATGACATCTGTTTAGATTGTGGAATACTGGGCCCTGGGAATCTGACTGAGGCTTGGTTTTGGTACCCTGTGGACTGGGAACATGACTGAGGTTTTATTCTGGAACCCTGTAGCCTGCAAAAATAACTGAGGATTGTTTCTCGAACCCTGTGGCCTGGGAACATGACATCAGTGGATTCTGGAACCCTGTGGCCTGGGAACATGAGAACGGTTTGATTCTGCAACCCTGTGGCCTGGGAACATGTCTGAGGTTTGATTGTGGAAACCTGTGGCTTGGCAACATGACTGAGGTTTGTTTCTGGAACCCTGTTCCCTGGGAACATGACTGAGGTTTGATTCTGGACACCTTTGTGCTGGGAACATGACTGTGTTCTGATTGTAGAATCATGGGTCCTGCAAACATGACTGAGGTTTGATTCTGGAACCATGTGTCCTGCGAATATGACTGAGGTTTGATATTGGAAATCTTTGGCCTGGGAACTTGACTGAGGTTTGATGGCAGAAACCTGTTGACTGGCAAAATGACTGAGGTTTGATTGTAGAACCCTGTGCCCTGGAAACATGACTGTGGCCTGGTAGTGGAAACCCATGGCCTAGGAGTTTGACATTGGTTTGATTCTGGAACGCTGTGGCCTAGGAACATGACTGAGGCGTGATTCTGGAAAAGTGTGACCTGGGAATATGACTGAAGTTTGATTCTGGAAATCTGTGGCCTGGGAACTTGACTGAGGTTTGATGGCAGAAATCTGTGGACTGGCAACATGACTGAGGTTTGATTGTAGAACCCTGTACCCTGGAAACATGACTGAGACCTGATACTTGAAACCCATGGCCTGGGAACTTGACATTGGTTTGATTCTGGAACCCTGTGGCCAGGAACAAGACTGAGGCGTGATTCTGGAATGCTGTGCCCTGGGAACATGACATCTGTTTAGATTGTGGAATACTGGGCCCTGGGAACCTGACTGAGGCTTGGTTCTGGAACACTGTGGACAGGGAACTTGACTGAGGTTTTATTCTGGAATCCTGTGGCCTGGGAACATGACATCAGTGGATTCTGGAACCCTGTGGCCGGGGAACATGTCATCAGTGGATTCTGGAACCCTGTGGCCTGGGAACATGAGAACGGTTTGATTCTGGAACCCTGTGGCTTGGGAATATGTCTGAGGTTTGATGGTGGAAACCTGTGGCCTGGCAACATGACTGAGGTTTGTTTCTGGAACCCTGTTCCCTGGGAACATGACTGAGGTTTGCTTCTGGACACCTTTCTCCTGGGAACATGACTGTGGTTTGATTGTGGAATCCTGTGGCCTGCGAACATGACTGAGGTTTGATTCTGGAACCATGTGTCCTGGGAATATGACTGAGCTTTGATTCTGGAAATCTGTGGCCTGGGAACTTGACTGAGGTTTGATGGCAGAAACCTGTGGACTGGCAACATGACTGAGGTTTGATTGTAGAACCCTGTACCCTGGAAACATGACTGCGACCTGATACTTGAAACCCATGGCTTGGGAACTTGACATTGGTTTGATTCTTTAACCCTGTGGCCAGGGAACATGACTGAGGCGAGATTCTGGAATCCTGTGCCCAGGAAACATGACTGTGGCTTGGTACTGGAAACCCATGGCCTAGGAATTTGACATTGGTTTGATTCTGGAACCCTGTGGCCTGGGAACATGACTGAGGCGTGATTCTGGAATCCTGCGGCCTGGGAACATGACATCTGTTTAGATTATGGAATACTGTGCCCTGGGAACCTGACTGAAAGCTTGGTTCTGGAATCCTGTGGACTGGGAACATGACTGAGGTTTGATTCTGGAACCATGTGGCCTGGGAATATGACTGTGGTTTGATTTTGGAAACCATTGGCCTGTGAACATGACTGATGTTAGATTGAGGAATCCTGGGGCCTGGGAACATGACATCACTTTGGATTCTGGTACCCTGTTGCCTGGGAACATGAAATCGGTTTGATTGTGGAAACCTGTGGTCTGGGAATATGACTGAGGTTTGATGGTGGTACCCTATGGCCTGGCAACATGACTGAGGTTTGATTCTGGATCCCTGGGGCCAGGGAACATGACTGAGGTGTGATTCTGGAAAACTGTGGCCTGGGAATATGACTGAGGTTTGATTCTGGAAATCTGTGGCCTGGGAACTTGACTGAGGTTTGATGGCAGAAATCTGTGGACTGGCAACATTACTGAGGTTTGATTGTTGAACCCTGTGCTCTGGAAACATGACTGCGACCTGATACTTGAAACGCATGGCCTGGGAAATTGACATTGGTTTGATTCTGGAACCCTGTGGACCGGGAACATGACTGAGGTTTTATTCTGGAACCCTGTAGCCTGGGAATATAACTGAGGATTGTTTCTGGAACCCAGTGGCCTGGTAACATGACTGAGGCGTGATTCTAGAAAAGTGTGGCCTGGGAATATGACTGAGGTTTGATTCTGGAAATCTGTGGCCTGGGAACTTGACTGAGGTTTGATGGCAGAAATCTGTGGACTGGCAACATGACTGAGGTTTGATTGTAGAACCCTGTGCCCTGGAAACATGACTGCGACCTGATACTTGAAACCCATGGCCTGGGAATTTGACATTGGTTTGATTCTGGAACCCTGTGGCCAGGAACAAGACTGAGGCGTGATTCTGGAATCCTGTTGCCTGGGAACATGACATCTGTTTAGATTGTGGAATACTGGGCCCTGGGAATCTGACTGAGGCTTGGTTTTGGTACCCTATGGACTGGGAACATGACTGAGGTTTTATTCTGGAACCCTGTAGCCTGCGAAAATAACTGAGGATTGTTTCTCGAACCCTGTGGCCTGGGAACATGACATCAGTGGATTCTGGAACCCTGTGGCCTGGGAACATGAGAACGGTTTGATTCTGCAACCCTGTGGCCTGGGAACATGTCTGAGGTTTGATGGTGGAAACCTGTGGCTTGGCAACATGACTGAGGTTTGTTTCTGGAACCCTGTTCCCTGGGAACATGACTGAGGTTTGATTCTGGACACCTTTGTGCTGGGAACATGACTGTGTTCTGATTGTAGAATCATGGGTCCTGCAAACATGACTGAGGTTTGATTCTGGAACCATGTGTCCTGCGAATATGACTGAGGTTTGATATTGGAAATCTTTGGCCTGGGAACTTGACTGAGGTTTGATGGCAGAAACCTGTGGACTGGCAACATGACTGAGGTTTGATTGTAGAACCCTGTGCCCTGGAAACATGACTGTGGCCTGGTAGTGGAAACCCATGGCCTAGGAGTTTGACATTGGTTTGATTCTGGAACGCTGTGGCCTGGGAACATGACTGAGGCGTGATTCTGGAAAAGTGTGGCCTGGGAATATGACTGAAGTTTGATTCTGGAAATCTGTGGCCTGGGAACTTGACTGAGGTTTGATGGCAGAAATCTGTGGACTGGCAACATGACTGAGGTTTGATTGTAGAACCCTGTACCCTGGAAACATGACTGCAACCTGATACTTGAAACCCATGGCCTGGGAACTTGACATTGGTTTGATTCTGGAACCCTGTGGCCAGGAACAAGACTGAGGCGTGATTCTGGAATGCTGTGCCCTGGGAACATGACATCTGTTTAGATTGTGGAATACTGGGCCCTGGGAACCTGACTGAGGCTTGGTTCTGGAACCCTGTGGACAGGGAACTTGACTGAGATTTTATTCTGGAATCCTGTGGCCTGGGAACATGACATCAGTGGATTCTGGAACCCTGTGGCCGGGGAACATGTCATCAGTGGATTCTGGAACCCTGTGGCCTGGGAACATGAGAACGGTTTGATTCTGGAACCCTGTGGCTTGGGAATATGTCTGAGGTTTGATGGTGGAAACCTGTGGCCTGGCAACATGACTGAGGTTTGTTTCTGGAACCCTGTTCCCTGGGAACATGACTGAGGTTTGCTTCTGGACACCTTTCTCCTGGGAACATGACTGTGGTTTGATTGTGGAATCCTGTGGCCTGCGAACATGACTGAGGTTTGATTCTGGAACCATGTGTCCTGGGAATATGACTGAGCTTTGATTCTGGAAATCTGTGGCCTGGGAACTTGACTGAGGTTTGATGGCAGAAACCTGTGGACTGGCAACATGACTGAGGTTTGATTGTAGAACCCTGTACCCTGGAAACATGACTGCGACCTGATACTTGAAACCCATGGCTTGGGAACTTGACATTGGTTTGATTCTTTAACCCTGTGGCCAGGGAACATGACTGAGGCGAGATTCTGGAATCCTGTGCCCAGGAAACATGACTGTGGCTTGTTACTGGAAACCCATGGCCTAGGAATTTGACATTGGTTTGATTCTGGAACCCTGTGGCCTGGGAACATGACTGAGGCGTGATTCTGGAATCCTGCGGCCTGGGAACATGACATCTGTTTAGATTATGGAATACTGTGCCCTGGGAACCTGACTGAGGCTTGGTTCTGGAACCCTGTGGACAGGGAACTTGACTGAGGTTTTATTCTGGAATCCTGTGGCCTGGGAACATGACATCAGTGGATTCTGGAACCCTGTGGCCGGGGAACATGTCATCAGTGGATTCTGGAACCCTGTGGCCTGGGAACATGAGAACGGTTTGATTCTGGAACGCTGTGGCTTGGGAATATGTCTGAGGTTTGATGGTGGAAATTTGTGGCCTGGCAACATGACTGAGGTTTGTTTCTGGAACCCTGTTCCCTGGGAACATGCCTGAGGTTTGCTTCTGGACACCTTTCTCCTGGGAACATGACTGTGGTTTGATTGTGGAATCCTGTGGCCTGCAAACATGACTGAGGTTTGATTCTGGAACCATGTGTCCTGGGAATATGACTGAGCTTTGATTCTGGAAATCTGTGGCCTGGGAACTTGACTGAGGTTTGATGGCAGAAACCTGTGGACTGGCAACATGACTGAGGTTTGATTGTAGAACCCTGTGCCCTGGAAACATGACTGCAACCTGATACTTGAAACCCATGGCTTGGGAACTTGACATTGGTTTGATTCTTTAACCCTGTGGCCAGGGAACATGACTGAGGCGAGATTCTGGAATCCTGTGCCCAGGAAACATGACTGTGGCTTGGTACTGGAAACCCATGGCCTAGGAATTTGACATTGGTTTGATTCTGGAACCCTGTGGCCTGGGAACATGACATCTGTTTAGATTATGGAATACTGTGCCCTGGGAACCTGACTGAAAGCTTGGTTCTGGAATCCTGTGGACTGGGAACATGACTGAGGTTTGATTCTGGAACCATGTGGCCTGGGAATATGACTGTGGTTTGATTTTGGAAACCATTGGCCTGTGAACATGACTGATGTTAGATTGAGGAATCCTGGGGCCTGGGAAGATGACATCACTTTGGATTCTGGTACCCTGTTGCCTGGGAACATGAAATCGGTTTGATTGTGGAAACCTGTGGTCTGGGAATATGACTGAGGTTTGATGGTGGTACCCTATGGCCTGGCAACATGACTGAGGTTTGATTCTGGATCCCTGTGGCCAGGGAACATGACTGAGGCGTGATTCTGGAAAACTGTGGCTTGGGAATATGACTGAGGTTTGATTCTGGAAATCTGTGGCCTGGGAACTTGACTGAGGTTTGATGGCAGAAATCTGTGGACTGGCAACATTACTGAGGGTTGATTGTTGAACCCTGTGCTCTGGAAACATGACTGCGACCTGATACTTGAAACGCATGGCCTGGGAAATTGACATTGGTTTGATTCTGGAACCCTGTGGACCGGGAACATGACTGAGGTTTTATTCTGGAACCCTGTAGCCTGGGAATATAACTGAGGATTGTTTCTGGAACCCGGTGGCCTGGTAACATGACTGAGGCGTGATTCTAGAAAAGTGTGGCCTGGGAATATGACTGAGGTTTGATTCTGGAAATCTGTGGCCTGGGAACTTGACTGAGGTTTGATGGCAGAAATCTGTGGACTGGCAACATGACTGAGGTTTGATTGTAGAACCCTGTGCCCTGGAAACATGACTGCGACCTGATACTTGAAACCCATGGCCTGGGAATTTGACATTGGTTTGATTCTGGAACCCTGTGGCCAGGAACAAGACTGAGGTGTGATTCTGGAATCCTGTTGCCTGGGAACATGACGTCTGTTTAGATTGTGGAATACTGGGCCCTGGGAATCTGACTGAGGCTTGGTTTTGGTACCCTATGGAATGGGAACATGACTGAGGTTTTATTCTGGAACCCTGTAGCCTGCGAAAATAACTGAGGATTGTTTCTCGAACCCTGTGGCCTGGGAACATGACATCAGTGGATTCTGGAACCCAGTGGCCTGGGAACATGAGAACGGTTTGATTCTGGAACCCTGTGGCCTGGGAACATGTCTGAGGTTTGATGGTGGAAACCTGTGGCTTGGCAACATGACTGAGGTTTGTTTCTGGAACCCTGTTCCCTGGGAACATGACTGAGGTTTGATTCTGGACACCTTTGTGCTGGGAACATGACTGTGTTCTGATTGTAGAATCATGGGTCCTGCAAACATGACTGAGGTTTGATTCTGGAACCATGTGTCCTGCGAATATGACTGAGGTTTGATATTGGAAATCTTTGGCCTGGGAACTTGACTGAGGTTTGATGGCAGAAACCTGTGGACTGGCAACATGACTGAGGTTTGATTGTAGAACCCTGTGCCCTGGAAACATGACTGTGGCCTGGTAGTGGAAACCCATGGCCTAGGAGTTTGACATTGGTTTGATTCTGGAACGCTGTGGCCTGGGAACATGACTGAGGCGTGATTCTGGAAAAGTGTGGCCTGGGAATATGACTGAAGTTTGATTCTGGAAATCTGTGGCCTGGGAACTTGACTGAGGTTTGATGGCAGAAATCTGTGGACTGGCAACATGACTGAGGTTTGATTGTAGAACCCTGTACCCTGGAAACATGACTGAGACCTGATACTTGAAACCCATGGCCTGGGAACTTGACATTGGTTTGATTCTGGAACCCTGTGGCCAGGAACAAGACTGAGGCGTGATTCTGGAATGCTGTGCCCTGGGAACATGACATCTGTTTAGATTGTGGAATACTGGGCCCTGGGAACCTGACTGAGGCTTGGTTCTGGAACCCTGTGGACAGGGAACTTGACTGAGGTTTTATTCTGGAATCCTGTGGCCTGGGAACATGACATCAGTGGATTCTGGAACCCTGTGGCCGGGGAACATGTCATCAGTGGATTCTGGAACCCTGTGGCCTGGGAACATGAGAACGGTTTGATTCTGGAACCCTGTGGCTTGGGAATATGTCTGAGGTTTGATGGTGGAAACCTGTGGCCTGGCAACATGACTGAGGTTTGTTTCTGGAACCCTGTTCCCTGGGAACATGCCTGAGGTTTGCTTCTGGACACCTTTCTCCTGGGAACATGACTGTGGTTTGATTGTGGAATCCTGTGGCCTGCAAACATGACTGAGGTTTGATTCTGGAACCATGTGTCCTGGGAATATGACTGAGCTTTGATTCTGGAAATCTGTGGCCTGGGAACTTGACTGAGGTTTGATGGCAGAAACCTGTGGACTGGCAACATGACTGAGGTTTGATTGTAGAACCCTGTGCCCTGGAAACATGACTGCGACCTGATACTTGAAACCCATGGCTTGGGAACTTGACATTGGTTTGATTCTTTAACCCTGTGGCCAGGGAACATGACTGAGGCGAGATTCTGGAATCCTGTGCCCAGGAAACATGACTGTGGCTTGGTACTGGAAACCCATGGCCTAGGAATTTGACATTGGTTTGATTCTGGAACCCTGTGGCCTGGGAACATGACTGAGGCGTGATTCTGGAATCCTGCGGCCTGGGAACATGACATCTGTTTAGATTATGGAATACTGTGCCCTGGGAACCTGACTGAAAGCTTGGTTCTGGAATCCTGTGGACTGGGAACATGACTGAGGTTTGATTCTGGAACCATGTGGCCTGGGAATATGACTGTGGTTTGATTTTGGAAACCATTGGCCTGTGAACATGACTGATGTTAGATTGAGGAATCCTGGGGCCTGGGAACATGACATCACTTTGGATTCTGGTACCCTGTTGCCTGGGAACATGAAATCGGTTTGATTGTGGAAACCTGTGGTCTGGGAATATGACTGAGGTTTGATGGTGGTACCCTATGGCCTGGCAACATGACTGAGGTTTGATTCTGGATCCCTGTGGCCAGGGAACATGACTGAGGCGTGATTCTGGAAAACTGTGGCCTGGGAATATGACTGAGGTTTGATTCTGGAAATCTGTGGCCTGGGAACTTGACTGAGGTTTGATGGCAGAAATCTGTGGACTGGCAACATTACTGAGGTTTGACTGTTGAACCCTGTGCTCTGGAAACATGACTGCGACCTGATATTTGAAACGCATGGCCTGGGAAATTGACATTGGTTTGATTCTGGAACCCTGTGGACCGGGAACATGACTGAGGTTTTATTCTGGAACCCTGTAGCCTGGGAATATAACTGAGGATTGTTTCTGGAACCCGGTGGCCTGGTAACATGACTGAGGCGTGATTCTAGAAAAGTGTGGCCTGGGAATATGACTGAGGTTTGATTCTGGAAATCTGTGGCCTGGGAACTTGACTGAGGTTTGATGGCAGAAATCTGTGGACTGGCAACATGACTGAGGTTTGATTGTAGAACCCTGTGCCCTGGAAACATGACTGCGACCTGATACTTGAAACCCATGGCCTGGGAATTTGACATTGGTTTGATTCTGGAACCCTGTGGCCAGGAACAAGACTGAGGTGTGATTCTGGAATCCTGTTGCCTGGGAACATGACATCTGTTTAGATTGTGGAATACTGGGCCCTGGGAATCTGACTGAGGCTTGGTTTTGGTACCCTATGGACTGGGAACATGACTGAGGTTTTATTCTGGAACCCTGTAGCCTGCGAAAATAACTGAGGATTGTTTCTCGAACCCTGTGGCCTGGGAACATGACATCAGTGGATTCTGGAACCCAGTGGCCTGGGAACATGAGAACGGTTTGATTCTGGAACCCTGTGGCCTGGGAACATGTCTGAGGTTTGATGGTGGAAACCTGTGGCTTGGCAACATGACTGAGGTTTGTTTCTGGAACCCTGTTCCCTGGGAACATGACTGAGGTTTGATTCTGGACACCTTTGTGCTGGGAACATGACTGTGTTCTGATTGTAGAATCATGGGTCCTGCAAACATGACTGAGGTTTGATTCTGGAACCATGTGTCCTGCGAATATGACTGAGGTTTGATATTGGAAATCTTTGGCCTGGGAACTTGACTGAGGTTTGATGGCAGAAACCTGTGGACTGGCAACATGACTGAGGTTTGATTGTAGAACCCTGTGCCCTGGAAACATGACTGTGGCCTGGTAGTGGAAACCCATGGCCTAGGAGTTTGACATTGGTTTGATTCTAGAACGCTGTGGCCTGGGAACATGACTGAGGCGTGATTCTGGAAAAGTGTGGCCTGGGAATATGACTGAAGTTTGATTCTGGAAATCTGTGGCCTGGGAACTTGACTGAGGTTTGATGGCAGAAATCTGTGGACTGGCAACATGACTGAGGTTTGATTGTAGAACCCTGTACCCTGGAAACATGACTGAGACCTGATACTTGAAACCCATGGCCTGGGAACTTGACATTGGTTTGATTCTGGAACCCTGTGGCCAGGAACAAGACTGAGGCGTGATTCTGGAATGCTGTGCCCTGGGAACATGACATCTGTTTAGATTGTGGAATACTGGGCCCTGGGAACCTGACTGAGGCTTGGTTCTGGAACCCTGTGGACAGGGAACTTGACTGAGGTTTTATTCTGGAATCCTGTGGCCTGGGAACATGACATCAGTGGATTCTGGAACCCTGTGGCCGGGGAACATGTCATCAGTGGATTCTGGAACCCTGTGGCCTGGGAACATGAGAACGGTTTGATTCTGGAACCCTGTGGCTTGGGAATATGTCTGAGGTTTGATGGTGGAAACCTGTGGCCTGGCAACATGACTGAGGTTTGTTTCTGGAACCCTGTTCCCTGGGAACATGCCTGAGGTTTGCTTCTGGACACCTTTCTCCTGGGAACATGACTGTGGTTTGATTGTGGAATCCTGTGGCCTGCAAACATGACTGAGGTTTGATTCTGGAACCATGTGTCCTGGGAATATGACTGAGCTTTGATTCTGGAAATCTGTGGCCTGGGAACTTGACTGAGGTTTGATGGCAGAAACCTGTGGACTGGCAACATGACTGAGGTTTGATTGTAGAACCCTGTGCCCTGGAAACATGACTGCGACCTGATACTTGAAACCCATGGCTTGGGAACTTGACATTGGTTTGATTCTTTAACCCTGTGGCCAGGGAACATGACTGAGGCGAGATTCTGGAATCCTGTGCCCAGGAAACATGACTGTGGCTTGGTACTGGAAACCCATGGCCTAGGAATTTGACATTGGTTTGATTCTGGAACCCTGTGGCCTGGGAACATGACTGAGGCGTGATTCTGGAATCCTGCGGCCTGGGAACATGACATCTGTTTAGATTATGGAATACTGTGCCCTGGGAACCTGACTGAAAGCTTGGTTCTGGAATCCTGTGGACTGGGAACATGACTGAGGTTTGATTCTGGAACCATGTGGCCTGGGAATATGACTGTGGTTTGATTTTGGAAACCATTGGCCTGTGAACATGACTGATGTTAGATTGAGGAATCCTGGGGCCTGGGAACATGACATCACTTTGGATTCTGGTACCCTGTTGCCTGGGAACATGAAATCGGTTTGATTGTGGAAACCTGTGGTCTGGGAATATGACTGAGGTTTGATGGTGGTACCCTATGGCCTGGCAACATGACTGAGGTTTGATTCTGGATCCCTGTGGCCAGGGAACATGACTGAGGCGTGATTCTGGAAAACTGTGGCCTGGGAATATGACTGAGGTTTGATTCTGGAAATCTGTGGCCTGGGAACTTGACTGAGGTTTGATGGCAGAAATCTGTGGACTGGCAACATTACTGAGGTTTGACTATTGAACCCTGTGCTCTGGAAACATGACTGCGACCTGATACTTGAAACGCATGGCCTGGGAATTTGACATTGGCTTGATACTGGAACCCTGTGGACCGGGAACATGACTGAGGTTTTATTCTGGAACCCTGTAGCCTGGGAATATAACTGAGGATTATTTCTGGAACCCGGTGGCCTGGTAACATGACTGAGGCGTGATTCAGGAAAAGTGTGGCCTGGGAATATGACTGAGGTTTGATTCTGGAAATCTGTGGCCTGGGAACTTGACTGAGGTTTGATGGCAGAAATCTGTGGACTGGCAACATGACTGAGGTTTGATTGTAGAACCCTGTGCCCTGGAAACATGACTGCGACCTGATACTTGAAACCCATGGCCTGGGAATTTGACATTGGTTTGATTCTGGAACCCTGTGGCCAGGAACAAGACTGAGGCGTGATTCTGGAATCCTGTTGCCTGGGAACATGACATCTGTTTAGATTGTGGAATACTGGGCCCTGGGAATCTGACTGAGGCTTGGTTTTGGTACCCTATGGACTGGGAACATGACTGAGGTTTTATTCTGGAACCCTGTAGCCTGCGAAAATAACTGAGGATTGTTTCTCGAACCCTGTGGCCTGGGAACATGACATCAGTGGATTCTGGAACCCTGTGGCCTGGGAACATGAGAACGGTTTGATTCTGCAACCCTGTGGCCTGGGAACATGTCTGAGGTTTGATGGTGGTAACCTGTGGCTTGGCAACATGACTGAGGTTTGTTTCTGGAACCCTGTTCCCTGGGAACATGACTGAGGTTTGATTCTGGACACCTTTGTGCTGGGAACATGACTGTGTTCTGATTGTAGAATCATGGGTCCTGCAAACATGACTGAGGTTTGATTCTGGAACCATGTGTCCTGCGAATATGACTGAGGTTTGATATTGGAAATCTTTGGCCTGGGAACTTGACTGAGGTTTGATGGCAGAAACCTGTGGACTGGCAAAATGACTGAGGTTTGATTGTAGAACCCTGTGCCCTGGAAACATGACTGTGGCCTGGTAGTGGAAACCCATGGCCTAGGAGTTTGACATTGGTTTGATTCTGGAACGCTGTGGCCTAGGAACATGACTGAGGCGTGATTCTGGAAAAGTGTGACCTGGGAATATGACTGAAGTTTGATTCTGGAAATCTGTGGCCTGGGAACTTGACTGAGGTTTGATGGCAGAAATCTGTGGACTGGCAACATGACTGAGGTTTGATTGTAGAACCCTGTACCCTGGAAACATGACTGAGACCTGATACTTGAAACCCATGGCCTGGGAACTTGACATTGGTTTGATTCTGGAACCCTGTGGCCAGGAACAAGACTGAGGCGTGATTCTGGAATGCTGTGCCCTGGGAACATGACATCTGTTTAGATTGTGGAATACTGGGCCCTGGGAACCTGACTGAGGCTTGGTTCTGGAACCCTGTGGACAGGGAACTTGACTGAGGTTTTATTCTGGAATCCTGTGGCCTGGGAACATGACATCAGTGGATTCTGGAACCCTGTGGCCGGGGAACATGTCATCAGTGGATTCTGGAACCCTGTGGCCTGGGAACATGAGAACGGTTTGATTCTGGAACCCTGTGGCTTGGGAATATGTCTGAGGTTTGATGGTGGAAACCTGTGGCCTGGCAACATGACTGAGGTTTGTTTCTGGAACCCTGTTCCCTGGGAACATGACTGAGGTTTGCTTCTGGACACCTTTCTCCTGGGAACATGACTGTGGTTTGATTGTGGAATCCTGTGGCCTGCGAACATGACTGAGGTTTGATTCTGGAACCATGTGTCCTGGGAATATGACTGAGCTTTGATTCTGGAAATCTGTGGCCTGGGAACTTGACTGAGGTTTCATGGCAGAAACCTGTGGACTGGCAACATGACTGAGGTTTGATTGTAGAACCCTGTACCCTGGAAACATGACTGCGACCTGATACTTGAAACCCATGGCTTGGGAACTTGACATTGGTTTGATTCTTTAACCCTGTGGCCAGGGAACATGACTGAGGCGAGATTCTGGAATCCTGTGCCCAGGAAACATGACTGTGGCTTGGTACTGGAAACCCATGGCCTAGGAATTTGACATTGGTTTGATTCTGGAACCCTGTGGCCTGGGAACATGACTGAGGCGTGATTCTGGAATCCTGCGGCCTGGGAACATGACATCTGTTTAGATTATGGAATACTGTGCCCTGGGAACCTGACTGAAAGCTTGGTTCTGGAATCCTGTGGACTGGGAACATGACTGAGGTTTGATTCTGGAACCATGTGGCCTGGGAATATGACTGTGGTTTGATTTTGGAAACCATTGGCCTGTGAACATGACTGATGTTAGATTGAGGAATCCTGGGGCCTGGGAACATGACATCACTTTGGATTCTGGTACCCTGTTGCCTGGGAACATGAAATCGGTTTGATTGTGGAAACCTGTGGTCTGGGAATATGACTGAGGTTTGATGGTGGTACCCTATGGCCTGGCAACATGACTGAGGTTTGATTCTGGATCCCTGTGGCCAGGGAACATGACTGAGGCGTGATTCTGGAAAACTGTGGCCTGGGAATATGACTGAGGTTTGATTCTGGAAATCTGTGGCCTGGGAACTTGACTGAGGTTTGATGGCAGAAATCTGTGGACTGGCAACATTACTGAGGTTTGATTGTTGAACCCTGTGCTCTGGAAACATGACTGCGACCTGATACTTGAAACGCATGGCCTGGGAAATTGACATTGGTTTGATTCTGGAACCCTGTCGACCGGGAACATGACTGAGGTTTTATTCTGGAACCCTGTAGCCTGGGAATATAACTGAGGATTGTTTCTGGAACCCGGTGGCCTGGTAACATGACTGAGGCGTGATTCTGGAAAAGTGTGGCCTGGGAATATGACTGAGGTTTGATTCTGGAAATCTGTGGCCTGGGAACTTGACTGAGGTTTGATGGCAGAAATCTGTGGACTGGCAACATTACTGAGGTTTGATTGTAGAACCCTGTGCCCTGGAAACATGACTGCGACCTGATACTTGAAACCCATGGCCTGGGAATTTGACATTGGTTTGATTCTGGAACCCTGTGGCCAGGAACAAGACTGAGGTGTGATTCTGGAATCCTGTTGCCTGGGAACATGACATCTGTTTAGATTGTGGAATACTGGGCCCTGGGAATCTGACTGAGGCTTGGTTTTGGTACCCTGTGGACTGGGAACATGACTGAGGTTTTATTCTGGAACCCTGTAGCCTGCGAAAATAACTGAGGATTGTTTCTCGAACCCTGTGGCCTGGGAACATGACATCAGTGGATTCTGGAACCCTGTGGCCTGGGAACATGAGAACGGTTTGATTCTGGAACCCTGTGGGCTGGGAACATGTCTGAGGTTTGATGGTGGAAACCTGTGGCTTGGCAACATGACTGAGGTTTGTTTCTGGAACCCTGTTCCCTGGGAACATGACTGAGGTTTGATTCTGGACACCTTTGTGCTGGGAACATGACTGTGTTCTGATTGTAGAATCATGGGTCCTGCAAACATGACTGAGGTTTGATTCTGGAACCATGTGTCCTGCGAATATGACTGAGGTTTGATATTGGAAATCTTTGGCCTGGGAACTTGACTGAGGTTTGATGGCAGAAACCTGTGGACTGGCAACATGACTGAGGTTTGATTGTAGAACCCTGTGCCCTGGAAACATGACTGTGGCCTGGTAGTGGAAACCCATGGCCTAGGAGTTTGACATTGGTTTGATTCTGGAACGCTGTGGCCTGGGAACATGACTGAGGCGTGATTCTGGAAAAGTGTGGCCTGGGAATATGACTGAAGTTTGATTCTGGAAATCTGTGGCCTGGGAACTTGACTGAGGTTTGATGGCAGAAATCTGTGGACTGGCAACATGACTGAGGTTTGATTGTAGAACCCTGTACCCTGGAAACATGACTGAGACCTGATACTTGAAACCCATGGCCTGGGAACTTGACATTGGTTTGATTCTGGAACCCTGTGGCCAGGAACAAGACTGAGGCGTGATTCTGGAATGCTGTGCCCTGGGAACATGACATCTGTTTAGACTGTGGAATACTGGGCCCTGGGAACCTGACTGAGGCTTGGTTCTGGAACCCTGTGGACAGGGAACTTGACTGAGGTTTTATTCTGGAATCCTGTGGCCTGGGAACATGACATCAGTGGATTCTGGAACCCTGTGGCCGGGGAACATGTCATCAGTGGATTCTGGAACCCTGTGGCCTGGGAACATGAGAACGGTTTGATTCTGGAACCCTGTGGCTTGGGAATATGTCTGAGGTTTGATGGTGGAAACCTGTGGCCTGGCAACATGACTGAGGTTTGTTTCTGGAACCCTGTTCCCTGGGAACATGCCTGAGGTTTGCTTCTGGACACCTTTCTCCTGGGAACATGACTGTGGTTTGATTGTGGAATCCTGTGGCCTGCAAACATGACTGAGGTTTGATTCTGGAACCATGTGTCCTGGGAATATGACTGAGCTTTGATTCTGGAAATCTGTGGCCTGGGAACTTGACTGAGGTTTGATGGCAGAAACCTGTGGACTGGCAACATGACTGAGGTTTGATTGTAGAACCCTGTGCCCTGGAAACATGACTGCAACCTGATACTTGAAACCCATGGCTTGGGAACTTGACATTGGTTTGATTCTTTAACCCTGTGGCCAGGGAACATGACTGAGGCGAGATTCTGGAATCCTGTGCCCAGGAAACATGACTGTGGCTTGGTACTGGAAACCCATGGCCTAGGAATTTGACATTGGTTTGATTCTGGAACCCTGTGGCCTGGGAACATGACATCTGTTTAGATTATGGAATACTGTGCCCTGGGAACCTGACTGAAAGCTTGGTTCTGGAATCCTGTGGACTGGGAACATGACTGAGGTTTGATTCTGGAACCATGTGGCCTGGGAATATGACTGTGGTTTGATTTTGGAAACCATTGGCCTGTGAACATGACTGATGTTAGATTGAGGAATCCTGGGGCCTGGGAACATGACATCACTTTGGATTCTGGTACCCTGTTGCCTGGGAACATGAAATCGGTTTGATTGTGGAAACCTGTGGTCTGGGAATATGACTGAGGTTTGATGGTGGTACCCTATGGCCTGGCAACATGACTGAGGTTTGATTCTGGATCCCTGTGGCCAGGGAACATGACTGAGGCGTGATTCTGGAAAACTGTGGCCTGGGAATATGACTGAGGTTTGATTCTGGAAATCTGTGGCCTGGGAACTTGACTGAGGTTTGATGGCAGAAATCTGTGGACTGGCAACATTACTGAGGTTTGACTGTTGAACCCTGTGCTCTGGAAACATGACTGCGACCTGATACTTGAAACGCATGGCCTCGGAAATTGACATTGGCTTGATTCTGGAACCCTGTGGATCGGGAACATGACTGAGGTTTTATTCTGGAACCCTGTAGCCTGGGAATATAACTGAGGATTATTTCTGGAACCCGGTGGCCTGGTAACATGACTGAGGCGTGATTCTGGAAAAGTGTGGCCTGGGAATATGACTGAGGTTTGATTCTGGAAATCTGTGGCCTGGGAACTTGACTGAGGTTTGATGGCAGAAATCTGTGGACTGGCAACATGACTGAGGTTTGATTGTAGAACCCTGTGCCCTGGAAACATGACTGCGACCTGATACTTGAAACCCATGGCCTGGGAATTTGACATTGGTTTGATTCTGGAACCCTGTGGCCAGGAACAAGACTGAGGCGTGATTCTGGAATCCTGTTGCCTGGGAACATGACGTCTGTTTAGATTGTGGAATACTGGGCCCTGGGAATCTGACTGAGGCTTGGTTTTGGTACCCTATGGACTGGGAACATGACTGAGGTTTTATTCTGGAACCCTGTAGCCTGCGAAAATAACTGAGGATTGTTTCTCGAACCCTGTGGCCTGGGAACATGACATCAGTGGATTCTGGAACCCAGTGGCCTGGGAACATGAGAACGGTTTGATTCTGCAACCCTGTGGCCTGGGAACATGTCTGAGGTTTGATGGTGGAAACCTGTGGCTTGGCAACATGACTGAGGTTTGTTTCTGGAACCCTGTTCCCTGGGAACATGACTGAGGTTTGATTCTGGACACCTTTGTGCTGGGAACATGACTGTGTTCTGATTGTAGAATCATGGGTCCTGCAAACATGACTGAGGTTTGATTCTGGAACCATGTGTCCTGCGAATATGACTGAGGTTTGATATTGGAAATCTTTGGCCTGGGAACTTGACTGAGGTTTGATGGCAGAAACCTGTGGACTGGCAACATGACTGAGGTTTGATTGTAGAACCCTGTGCCCTGGAAACATGACTGTGGCCTGGTAGTGGAAACCCATGGCCTAGGAGTTTGACATTGGTTTGATTCTGGAACGCTGTGGCCTGGGAACATGACTGAGGCGTGATTCTGGAAAAGTGTGGCCTGGGAATATGACTGAAGTTTGATTCTGGAAATCTGTGGCCTGGGAACTTGACTGAGGTTTGATGGCAGAAATCTGTGGACTGGCAACATGACTGAGGTTTGATTGTAGAACCCTGTACCCTGGAAACATGACTGAGACCTGATACTTGAAACCCATGGCCTGGGAACTTGACATTGGTTTGATTCTGGAACCCTGTGGCCAGGAACAAGACTGAGGCGTGATTCTGGAATGCTGTGCCCTGGGAACATGACATCTGTTTAGATTGTGGAATACTGGGCCCTGGGAACCTGACTGAGGCTTGGTTCTGGAACCCTGTGGACAGGGAACTTGACTGAGGTTTTATTCTGGAATCCTGTGGCCTGGGAACATGACATCAGTGGATTCTGGAACCCTGTGGCCGGGGAACATGTCATCAGTGGATTCTGGAACCCTGTGGCCTGGGAACATGAGAACGGTTTGATTCTGGAACCCTGTGGCTTGGGAATATGTCTGAGGTTTGATGGTGGAAACCTGTGGCCTGGCAACATGACTGAGGTTTGTTTCTGGAACCCTGTTCCCTGGGAACATGCCTGAGGTTTGCTTCTGGACACCTTTCTCCTGGGAACATGACTGTGGTTTGATTGTGGAATCCTGTGGCCTGCGAACATGACTGAGGTTTGATTCTGGAACCATGTGTCCTGGGAATATGACTGAGCTTTGATTCTGGAAATCTGTGGCCTGGGAACTTGACTGAGGTTTGATGGCAGAAACCTGTGGACTGGCAACATGACTGAGGTTTGATTGTAGAACCCTGTGCCCTGGAAACATGACTGCGACCTGATACTTGAAACCCATGGCTTGGGAACTTGACATTGGTTTGATTCTTTAACCCTGTGGCCAGGGAACATGACTGAGGCGAGATTCTGGAATCCTGTGCCCAGGAAACATGACTGTGGCTTGGTACTGGAAACCCATGGCCTAGGAATTTGACATTGGTTTGATTCTGGAACCCTGTGGCCTGGGAACATGACTGAGGCGTGATTCTGGAATCCTGCGGCCTGGGAACATGACATCTGTTTAGATTATGGAATACTGTGCCCTGGGAACCTGACTGAAAGCTTGGTTCTGGAATCCTGTGGACTGGGAACATGACTGAGGTTTGATTCTGGAACCATGTGGCCTGGGAATATGACTGTGGTTTGATTTTGGAAACCATTGGCCTGTGAACATGACTGATGTTAGATTGAGGAATCCTGGGGCCTGGGAACATGACATCACTTTGGATTCTGGTACCCTGTTGCCTGGGAACATGAAATCGGTTTGATTGTGGAAACCTGTGGTCTGGGAATATGACTGAGGTTTGATGGTGGTACCCTATGGCCTGGCAACATGACTGAGGTTTGATTCTGGATCCCTGTGGCCAGGGAACATGACTGAGGCGTGATTCTGGAAAACTGTGGCCTGGGAATATGACTGAGGTTTGATTCTGGAAATCTGTGGCCTGGGAACTTGACTGAGGTTTGATGGCAGAAATCTGTGGACTGGCAACATTACTGAGGTTTGACTGTTGAACCCTGTGCTCTGGAAACATGACTGCGACCTGATACTTGAAACGCATGGCCTGGGAATTTGACATTGGCTTGATACTGGAACCCTGTGGACCGGGAACATGACTGAGGTTTTATTCTGGAACCCTGTAGCCTGGGAATATAACTGAGGATTATTTCTGGAACCCGGTGGCCTGGTAACATGACTGAGGCGTGATTCAGGAAAAGTGTGGCCTGGGAATATGACTGAGGTTTGATTCTGGAAATCTGTGGCCTGGGAACTTGACTGAGGTTTGATGGCAGAAATCTGTGGACTGGCAACATTACTGAGGTTTGATTGTAGAACCCTGTGCCCTGGAAACATGACTGCGACCTGATACTTGAAACCCATGGCCTGGGAATTTGACATTGGTTTGATTCTGGAACCCTGTGGCCAGGAACAAGACTGAGGCGTGATTCTGGAATCCTGTTGCCTGGGAACATGACATCTGTTTAGATTGTGGAATACTGGGCCCTGGGAATCTGACTGAGGCTTGGTTTTGGTACCCTATGGACTGGGAACATGACTGAGGTTTTATTCTGGAACCCTGTAGCCTGCGAAAATAACTGAGGATTGTTTCTCGAACCCTGTGGCCTGGGAACATGACATCAGTGGATTCTGGAACCCTGTGGCCTGGGAACATGAGAACGGTTTGATTCTGCAACCCTGTGGCCTGGGAACATGTCTGAGGTTTGATGGTGGAAACCTGTGGCTTGGCAACATGACTGAGGTTTGTTTCTGGAACCCTGTTCCCTGGGAACATGACTGAGGTTTGCTTCTGGACACCTTTCTCCTGGGAACATGACTGTGGTTTGATTGTGGAATCCTGTGGCCTGCGAACATGACTGAGGTTTGATTCTGGAACCATGTGTCCTGGGAATATGACTGAGCTTTGATTCTGGAAATCTGTGGCCTGGGAACTTGACTGAGGTTTCATGGCAGAAACCTGTGGACTGGCAACATGACTGAGGTTTGATTGTAGAACCCTGTACCCTGGAAACATGACTGCGACCTGATACTTGAAACCCATGGCTTGGGAACTTGACATTGGTTTGATTCTTTAACCCTGTGGCCAGGGAACATGACTGAGGCGAGATTCTGGAATCCTGTGCCCAGGAAACATGACTGTGGCTTGTTACTGGAAACCCATGGCCTAGGAATTTGACATTGGTTTGATTCTGGAACCCTGTGGCCTGGGAACATGACTGAGGCGTGATTCTGGAATCCTGCGGCCTGGGAACATGACATCTGTTTAGATTATGGAATACTGTGCCCTGGGAACCTGACTGAAAGCTTGGTTCTGGAATCCTGTGGACTGGGAACATGACTGAGGTTTGATTCTGGAACCATGTGGCCTGGGAATATGACTGTGGTTTGATTTTGGAAACCATTGGCCTGTGAACATGACTGATGTTAGATTGAGGAATCCTGGGGCCTGGGAACATGACATCACTTTGGATTCTGGTACCCTGTTGCCTGGGAACATGAAATCGGTTTGATTGTGGAAACCTGTGGTCTGGGAATATGACTGAGGTTTGATGGTGGTACCCTATGGCCTGGCAACATGACTGAGGTTTGATTCTGGATCCCTGTGGCCAGGGAACATGACTGAGGCGTGATTCTGGAAAAGTGTGGCCTGGGAATATGACTGAGGTTTGATTCTGGAAATCTGTGGCCTGGGAACTTGACTGAGGTTTGATGGCAGAAATCTGTGGACTGGCAACATGACTGAGGTTTGATTGTAGAACCCTGTGCCCTGGAAACATGACTGCGACCTGATACTTGAAACCCATGGCCTGGGAATTTGACATTGGTTTGATTCTGGAACCCTGTGGCCAGGAACAAGACTGAGGCGTGATTCTGGAATCCTGTTGCCTGGGAACATGACGTCTGTTTAGATTGTGGAATACTGGGCCCTGGGAATCTGACTGAGGCTTGGTTTTGGTACCCTATGGACTGGGAACATGACTGAGGTTTTATTCTGGAACCCTGTAGCCTGCGAAAATAACTGAGGATTGTTTCTCGAACCCTGTGGCCTGGGAACATGACATCAGTGGATTCTGGAACCCTGTGGCCTGGGAACATGAGAACGGTTTGATTCTGCAACCCTGTGGCCTGGGAACATGTCTGAGGTTTGATGGTGGAAACCTGTGGCTTGGCAACATGACTGAGGTTTGTTTCTGGAACCCTGTTCCCTGGGAACATGACTGAGGTTTGATTCTGGACACCTTTGTGCTGGGAACATGACTGTGTTCTGATTGTAGAATCATGGGTCCTGCAAACATGACTGAGGTTTGATTCTGGAACCATGTGTCCTGCGAATATGACTGAGGTTTGATATTGGAAATCTTTGGCCTGGGAACTTGACTGAGGTTTGATGGCAGAAACCTGTTGACTGGCAAAATGACTGAGGTTTGATTGTAGAACCCTGTGCCCTGGAAACATGACTGTGGCCTGGTAGTGGAAACCCATGGCCTAGGAGTTTGACATTGGTTTGATTCTGGAACGCTGTGGCCTAGGAACATGACTGAGGCGTGATTCTGGAAAAGTGTGACCTGGGAATATGACTGAAGTTTGATTCTGGAAATCTGTGGCCTGGGAACTTGACTGAGGTTTGATGGCAGAAATCTGTGGACTGGCAACATGACTGAGGTTTGATTGTAGAACCCTGTACCCTGGAAACATGACTGCGACCTGATACTTGAAACCCATGGCCTGGGAACTTGACATTGGTTTGATTCTGGAACCCTGTGGCCAGGAACAAGACTGAGGCGTGATTCTGGAATGCTGTGCCCTGGGAACATGACATCTGTTTAGATTGTGGAATACTGGGCCCTGGGAACCTGACTGAGGCTTGGTTCTGGAACCCTGTGGACAGGGAACTTGACTGAGGTTTTATTCTGGAATCCTGTGGCCTGGGAACATGACATCAGTGGATTCTGGAACCCTGTGGCCGGGGAACATGTCATCAGTGGATTCTGGAACCCTGTGGCCTGGGAACATGAGAACGGTTTGATTCTGGAACCCTGTGGCTTGGGAATATGTCTGAGGTTTGATGGTGGAAACCTGTGGCCTGGCAACATGACTGAGGTTTGTTTCTGGAACCCTGTTCCCTGGGAACATGACTGAGGTTTGCTTCTGGACACCTTTCTCCTGGGAACATGACTGTGGTTTGATTGTGGAATCCTGTGGCCTGCGAACATGACTGAGGTTTGATTCTGGAACCATGTGTCCTGGGAATATGACTGAGCTTTGATTCTGGAAATCTGTGGCCTGGGAACTTGACTGAGGTTTGATGGCAGAAACCTGTGGACTGGCAACATGACTGAGGTTTGATTGTAGAACCCTGTACCCTGGAAACATGACTGCGACCTGATACTTGAAACCCATGGCTTGGGAACTTGACATTGGTTTGATTCTTTAACCCTGTGGCCAGGGAACATGACTGAGGCGAGATTCTGGAATCCTGTGCCCAGGAAACATGACTGTGGCTTGGTACTGGAAACCCATGGCCTAGGAATTTGACATTGGTTTGATTCTGGAACCCTGTGGCCTGGGAACATGACTGAGGCGTGATTCTGGAATCCTGCGGCCTGGGAACATGACATCTGTTTAGATTATGGAATACTGTGCCCTGGGAACCTGACTGAAAGCTTGGTTCTGGAATCCTGTGGACTGGGAACATGACTGAGGTTTGATTCTGGAACCATGTGGCCTGGGAATATGACTGTGGTTTGATTTTGGAAACCATTGGCCTGTGAACATGACTGATGTTAGATTGAGGAATCCTGGGGCCTGGGAACATGACATCACTTTGGATTCTGGTACCCTGTTGCCTGGGAACATGAAATCGGTTTGATTGTGGAAACCTGTGGTCTGGGAATATGACTGAGGTTTGATGGTGGTACCCTATGGCCTGGCAACATGACTGAGGTTTGATTCTGGATCCCTGTGGCCAGGGAACATGACTGAGGCGTGATTCTGGAAAACTGTGGCTTGGGAATATGACTGAGGTTTGATTCTGGAAATCTGTGGCCTGGGAACTTGACTGAGGTTTGATGGCAGAAATCTGTGGACTGGCAACATTACTGAGGTTTGATTGTTGAACCCTGTGCTCTGGAAACATGACTGCGACCTGATACTTGAAACGCATGGCCTGGGAAATTGACATTGGTTTGATTCTGGAACCCTGTGGACCGGGAACATGACTGAGGTTTTATTCTGGAACCCTGTAGCCTGGGAATATAACTGAGGATTGTTTCTGGAACCCAGTGGCCTGGTAACATGACTGAGGCGTGATTCTAGAAAAGTGTGGCCTGGGAATATGACTGAGGTTTGATTCTGGAAATCTGTGGCCTGGGAACTTGACTGAGGTTTGATGGCAGAAATCTGTGGACTGGCAACATGACTGAGGTTTGATTGTAGAACCCTGTGCCCTGGAAACATGACTGCGACCTGATACTTGAAACCCATGGCCTGGGAATTTGACATTGGTTTGATTCTGGAACCCTGTGGCCAGGAACAAGACTGAGGTGTGATTCTGGAATCCTGTTGCCTGGGAACATGACATCTGTTTAGATTGTGGAATACTGGGCCCTGGGAATCTGACTGAGGCTTGGTTTTGGTACCCTATGGACTGGGAACATGACTGAGGTTTTATTCTGGAACCCTGTAGCCTGCGAAAATAACTGAGGATTGTTTCTCGAACCCTGTGGCCTGGGAACATGACATCAGTGGATTCTGGAACCCAGTGGCCTGGGAACATGAGAACGGTTTGATTCTGGAACCCTATGGGCTGGGAACATGTCTGAGGTTTGATGGTGGAAACCTGTGGCTTGGCAACATGACTGAGGTTTGTTTCTGGAACCCTGTTCCCTGGGAACATGACTGAGGTTTGATTCTGGACACCTTTGTGCTGGGAACATGACTGTGTTCTGATTGTAGAATCATGGGTCCTGCAAACATGACTGAGGTTTGATTCTGGAACCATGTGTCCTGCGAATATGACTGAGGTTTGATATTGGAAATCTTTGGCCTGGGAACTTGACTGAGGTTTGATGGCAGAAACCTGTGGACTGGCAACATGACTGAGGTTTGATTGTAGAACCCTGTGCCCTGGAAACATGACTGTGGCCTGGTAGTGGAAACCCATGGCCTAGGAGTTTGACATTGGTTTGATTCTGGAACGCTGTGGCCTGGGAACATGACTGAGGCGTGATTCTGGAAAAGTGTGGCCTGGGAATATGACTGAAGTTTGATTCTGGAAATCTGTGGCCTGGGAACTTGACTGAGGTTTGATGGCAGAAATCTGTGGACTGGCAACATGACTGAGGTTTGATTGTAGAACCCTGTACCCTGGAAACATGACTGAGACCTGATACTTGAAACCCATGGCCTGGGAACTTGACATTGGTTTGATTCTGGAACCCTGTGGCCAGGAACAAGACTGAGGCGTGATTCTGGAATGCTGTGCCCTGGGAACATGACATCTGTTTAGATTGTGGAATACTGGGCCCTGGGAACCTGACTGAGGCTTGGTTCTGGAACCCTGTGGACAGGGAACTTGACTGAGGTTTTATTCTGGAATCCTGTGGCCTGGGAACATGACATCAGTGGATTCTGGAACCCTGTGGCCGGGGAACATGTCATCAGTGGATTCTGGAACCCTGTGGCCTGGGAACATGAGAACGGTTTGATTCTGGAACCCTGTGGCTTGGGAATATGTCTGAGGTTTGATGGTGGAAACCTGTGGCCTGGCAACATGACTGAGGTTTGTTTCTGGAACCCTGTTCCCTGGGAACATGCCTGAGGTTTGCTTCTGGACACCTTTCTCCTGGGATCATGACTGTGGTTTGATTGTGGAATCCTGTGGCCTGCGAACATGACTGAGGTTTGATTCTGGAACCATGTGTCCTGGGAATATGACTGAGCTTTGATTCTGGAAATCTGTGGCCTGGGAACTTGACTGAGGTTTGATGGCAGAAACCTGTGGACTGGCAACATGACTGAGGTTTGATTGTAGAACCCTGTGCCCTGGAAACATGACTGCGACCTGATACTTGAAACCCATGGCTTGGGAACTTGACATTGGTTTGATTCTTTAACCCTGTGGCCAGGGAACATGACTGAGGCGAGATTCTGGAATCCTGTGCCCAGGAAACATGACTGTGGCTTGGTACTGGAAACCCATGGCCTAGGAATTTGACATTGGTTTGATTCTGGAACCCTGTGGCCTGGGAACATGACTGAGGCGTGATTCTGGAATCCTGCGGCCTGGGAACATGACATCTGTTTAGATTATGGAATACTGTGCCCTGGGAACCTGACTGAAAGCTTGGTTCTGGAATCCTGTGGACTGGGAACATGACTGAGGTTTGATTCTGGAACCATGTGGCCTGGGAATATGACTGTGGTTTGATTTTGGAAACCATTGGCCTGTGAACATGACTGATGTTAGATTGAGGAATCCTGGGGCCTGGGAACATGACATCACTTTGGATTCTGGTACCCTGTTGCCTGGGAACATGAAATCGGTTTGATTGTGGAAACCTGTGGTCTGGGAATATGACTGAGGTTTGATGGTGGTACCCTATGGCCTGGCAACATGACTGAGGTTTGATTCTGGATCCCTGTGGCCAGGGAACATGACTGAGGCGTGATTCTGGAAAACTGTGGCCTGGGAATATGACTGAGGTTTGATTCTGGAAATCTGTGGCCTGGGAACTTGACTGAGGTTTGATGGCAGAAATCTGTGGACTGGCAACATTACTGAGGTTTGACTGTTGAACCCTGTGCTCTGGAAACATGACTGCGACCTGATACTTGAAACGCATGGCCTGGGAATTTGACATTGGCTTGATACTGGAACCCTGTGGACCGGGAACATGACTGAGGTTTTATTCTGGAACCCTGTAGCCTGGGAATATAACTGAGGATTATTTCTGGAACCCGGTGGCCTGGTAACATGACTGAGGCGTGATTCAGGAAAAGTGTGGCCTGGGAATATGACTGAGGTTTGATTCTGGAAATCTGTGGCCTGGGAACTTGACTGAGGTTTGATGGCAGAAATCTGTGGACTGGCAACATTACTGAGGTTTGATTGTAGAACCCTGTGCCCTGGAAACATGACTGCGACCTGATACTTGAAACCCATGGCCTGGGAATTTGACATTGGTTTGATTCTGGAACCCTGTGGCCAGGAACAAGACTGAGGCGTGATTCTGGAATCCTGTTGCCTGGGAACATGACATCTGTTTAGATTGTGGAATACTGGGCCCTGGGAATCTGACTGAGGCTTGGTTTTGGTACCCTATGGACTGGGAACATGACTGAGGTTTTATTCTGGAACCCTGTAGCCTGCGAAAATAACTGAGGATTGTTTCTCGAACCCTGTGGCCTGGGAACATGACATCAGTGGATTCTGGAACCCTGTGGCCTGGGAACATGAGAACGGTTTGATTCTGCAACCCTGTGGCCTGGGAACATGTCTGAGGTTTGATGGTGGAAACCTGTGGCTTGGCAACATGACTGAGGTTTGTTTCTGGAACCCTGTTCCCTGGGAACATGACTGAGGTTTGATTCTGGACACCTTTGTGCTGGGAACATGACTGTGTTCTGATTGTAGAATCATGGGTCCTGCAAACATGACTGAGGTTTGATTCTGGAACCATGTGTCCTGCGAATATGACTGAGGTTTGATATTGGAAATCTTTGGCCTGGGAACTTGACTGAGGTTTGATGGCAGAAACCTGTGGACTGGCAAAATGACTGAGGTTTGATTGTAGAACCCTGTGCCCTGGAAACATGACTGTGGCCTGGTAGTGGAAACCCATGGCCTAGGAGTTTGACATTGGTTTGATTCTGGAACGCTGTGGCCTAGGAACATGACTGAGGCGTGATTCTGGAAAAGTGTGACCTGGGAATATGACTGAAGTTTGATTCTGGAAATCTGTGGCCTGGGAACTTGACTGAGGTTTGATGGCAGAAATCTGTGGACTGGCAACATGACTGAGGTTTGATTGTAGAACCCTGTACCCTGGAAACATGACTGAGACCTGATACTTGAAACCCATGGCCTGGGAACTTGACATTGGTTTGATTCTGGAACCCTGTGGCCAGGAACAAGACTGAGGCGTGATTCTGGAATGCTGTGCCCTGGGAACATGACATCTGTTTAGATTGTGGAATACTGGGCCCTGGCAACCTGACTGAGGCTTGGTTCTGGAACCCTGTGGACAGGGAACTTGACTGAGGTTTTATTCTGGAATCCTGTGGCCTGGGAACATGACATCAGTGGATTCTGGAACCCTGTGGCCGGGGAACATGTCATCAGTGGATTCTGGAACCCTGTGGCCTGGGAACATGAGAACGGTTTGATTCTGGAACCCTGTGGCTTGGGAATATGTCTGAGGTTTGATGGTGGAAACCTGTGGCCTGGCAACATGACTGAGGTTTGTTTCTGGAACCCTGTTCCCTGGGAACATGACTGAGGTTTGCTTCTGGACACCTTTCTCCTGGGAACATGACTGTGGTTTGATTGTGGAATCCTGTGGCCTGCAAACATGACTGAGGTTTGATTCTGGAACCATGTGTCCTGGGAATATGACTGAGCTTTGATTCTGGAAATCTGTGGCCTGGGAACTTGACTGAGGTTTGATGGCAGAAACCTGTGGACTGGCAACATGACTGAGGTTTGATTGTAGAACCCTGTACCCTGGAAACATGACTGCGACCTGATACTTGAAACCCATGGCTTGGGAACTTGACATTGGTTTGATTCTTTAACCCTGTGGCCAGGGAACATGACTGAGGCGAGATTCTGGAATCCTGTGCCCAGGAAACATGACTGTGGCTTGTTACTGGAAACCCATGGCCTAGGAATTTGACATTGGTTTGATTCTGGAACCCTGTGGCCTGGGAACATGACTGAGGCGTGATTCTGGAATCCTGCGGCCTGGGAACATGACATCTGTTTAGATTATGGAATACTGTGCCCTGGGAACCTGACTGAAAGCTTGGTTCTGGAATCCTGTGGACTGGGAACATGACTGAGGTTTGATTCTGGAACCATGTGGCCTGGGAATATGACTGTGGTTTGATTTTGGAAACCATTGGCCTGTGAACATGACTGATGTTAGATTGAGGAATCCTGGGGCCTGGGAACATGACATCACTTTGGATTCTGGTACCCTGTTGCCTGGGAACATGAAATCGGTTTGATTGTGGAAACCTGTGGTCTGGGAATATGACTGAGGTTTGATGGTGGTACCCTATGGCCTGGCAACATGACTGAGGTTTGATTCTGGATCCCTGTGGCCAGGGAACATGACTGAGGCGTGATTCTGGAAAACTGTGGCCTGGGAATATGACTGAGGTTTGATTCTGGAAATCTGTGGCCTGGGAACTTGACTGAGGTTTGATGGCAGAAATCTGTGGACTGGCAACATTACTGAGGTTTGATTGTTGAACCCTGTGCTCTGGAAACATGACTGCGACCTGATACTTGAAACGCATGGCCTGGGAAATTGACATTGGTTTGATTCTGGAACCCTGTCGACCGGGAACATGACTGAGGTTTTATTCTGGAACCCTGTAGCCTGGGAATATAACTGAGGATTGTTTCTGGAACCCGGTGGCCTGGTAACATGACTGAGGCGTGATTCTGGAAAAGTGTGGCCTGGGAATATGACTGAGGTTTGATTCTGGAAATCTGTGGCCTGGGAACTTGACTGAGGTTTGATGGCAGAAATCTGTGGACTGGCAACATGACTGAGGTTTGATTGTAGAACCCTGTGCCCTGGAAACATGACTGCGACCTGATACTTGAAACCTATGGCCTGGGAATTTGACATTGGTTTGATTCTGGAACCCTGTGGCCAGGAACAAGACTGAGGTGTGATTCTGGAATCCTGTTGCCTGGGAACATGACATCTGTTTAGATTGTGGAATACTGGGCCCTGGGAATCTGACTGAGGCTTGGTTTTGGTACCCTGTGGACTGGGAACATGACTGAGGTTTTATTCTGGAACCCTGTAGCCTGCGAAAATAACTGAGGATTGTTTCTCGAACCCTGTGGCCTGGGAACATGACATCAGTGGATTCTGGAACCCAGTGGCCTGGGAACATGAGAACGGTTTGATTCTGGAACCCTGTGGGCTGGGAACATGTCTGAGGTTTGATGGTGGAAACCTGTGGCTTGGCAACATGACTGAGGTTTGTTTCTGGAACCCTGTTCCCTGGGAACATGACTGAGGTTTGATTCTGGACACCTTTGTGCTGGGAACATGACTGTGTTCTGATTGTAGAATCATGGGTCCTGCAAACATGACTGAGGTTTGATTCTGGAACCATGTGTCCTGCGAATATGACTGAGGTTTGATATTGGAAATCTTTGGCCTGGGAACTTGACTGAGGTTTGATGGCAGAAACCTGTGGACTGGCAACATGACTGAGGTTTGATTGTAGAACCCTGTGCCCTGGAAACATGACTGTGGCCTGGTAGTGGAAACCCATGGCCTAGGAGTTTGACATTGGTTTGATTCTGGAACGCTGTGGCCTGGGAACATGACTGAGGCGTGATTCTGGAAAAGTGTGGCCTGGGAATATGACTGAAGTTTGATTCTGGAAATCTGTGGCCTGGGAACTTGACTGAGGTTTGATGGCAGAAATCTGTGGACTGGCAACATGACTGAGGTTTGATTGTAGAACCCTGTACCCTGGAAACATGACTGAGACCTGATACTTGAAACCCATGGCCTGGGAACTTGACATTGGTTTGATTCTGGAACCCTGTGGCCAGGAACAAGACTGAGGCGTGATTCTGGAATGCTGTGCCCTGGGAACATGACATCTGTTTAGACTGTGGAATACTGGGCCCTGGGAACCTGACTGAGGCTTGGTTCTGGAACCCTGTGGACAGGGAACTTGACTGAGGTTTTATTCTGGAATCCTGTGGCCTGGGAACATGACATCAGTGGATTCTGGAACCCTGTGGCCGGGGAACATGTCATCAGTGGATTCTGGAACCCTGTGGCCTGGGAACATGAGAACGGTTTGATTCTGGAACGCTGTGGCTTGGGAATATGTCTGAGGTTTGATGGTGGAAACCTGTGGCCTGGCAATATGACTGAGGTTTGTTTCTGGAACCCTGTTCCCTGGGAACATGCCTGAGGTTTGCTTCTGGACACCTTTCTCCTGGGAACATGACTGTGGTTTGATTGTGGAATCCTGTGGCCTGCAAACATGACTGAGGTTTGATTCTGGAACCATGTGTCCTGGGAATATGACTGAGCTTTGATTCTGGAAATCTGTGGCCTGGGAACTTGACTGAGGTTTGATGGCAGAAACCTGTGGACTGGCAACATGACTGAGGTTTGATTGTAGAACCCTGTGCCCTGGAAACATGACTGCAACCTGATACTTGAAACCCATGGCTTGGGAACTTGACATTGGTTTGATTCTTTAACCCTGTGGCCAGGGAACATGACTGAGGCGAGATTCTGGAATCCTGTGCCCAGGAAACATGACTGTGGCTTGTTACTGGAAACCCATGGCCTAGGAATTTGACATTGGTTTGATTCTGGAACCCTGTGGCCTGGGAACATGACTGAGGCGTGATTCTGGAATCCTGCGGCCTGGGAACATGACATCTGTTTAGATTATGGAATACTGTGCCCTGGGAACCTGACTGAAAGCTTGGTTCTGGAATCCTGTGGACTGGGAACATGACTGAGGTTTGATTCTGGAACCATGTGGCCTGGGAATATGACTGTGGTTTGATTTTGGAAACCATTGGCCTGTGAACATGACTGATGTTAGATTGAGGAATCCTGGGGCCTGGGAAGATGACATCACTTTGGATTCTGGTACCCTGTTGCCTGGGAACATGAAATCGGTTTGATTGTGGAAACCTGTGGTCTGGGAATATGACTGAGGTTTGATGGTGGTACCCTATGGCCTGGCAACATGACTGAGGTTTGATTCTGGATCCCTGTGGCCAGGGAACATGACTGAGGCGTGATTCTGGAAAACTGTGGCCTGGGAATATGACTGAGGTTTGATTCTGGAAATCTGTGGCCTGGGAACTTGACTGAGGTTTGATGGCAGAAATCTGTGGACTGGCAACATTACTGAGGTTTGATTGTTGAACCCTGTGCTCTGGAAACATGACTGCGACCTGATACTTGAAACGCATGGCCTGGGAAATTGACATTGGTTTGATTCTGGAACCCTGTCGACCGGGAACATGACTGAGGTTTTATTCTGGAACCCTGTAGCCTGGGAATATAACTGAGGATTGTTTCTGGAACCCGGTGGCCTGGTAACATGACTGAGGCGTGATTCTGGAAAAGTGTGGCCTGGGAATATGACTGAGGTTTGATTCTGGAAATCTGTGGCCTGGGAACTTGACTGAGGTTTGATGGCAGAAATCTGTGGACTGGCAACATGACTGAGGTTTGATTGTAGAACCCTGTGCCCTGGAAACATGACTGCGACCTGATACTTGAAACCTATGGCCTGGGAATTTGACATTGGTTTGATTCTGGAACCCTGTGGCCAGGAACAAGACTGAGGTGTGATTCTGGAATCCTGTTGCCTGGGAACATGACATCTGTTTAGATTGTGGAATACTGGGCCCTGGGAATCTGACTGAGGCTTGGTTTTGGTACCCTGTGGACTGGGAACATGACTGAGGTTTTATTCTGGAACCCTGTAGCCTGCGAAAATAACTGAGGATTGTTTCTCGAACCCTGTGGCCTGGGAACATGACATCAGTGGATTCTGGAACCCAGTGGCCTGGGAACATGAGAACGGTTTGATTCTGGAACCCTGTGGGCTGGGAACATGTCTGAGGTTTGATGGTGGAAACCTGTGGCTTGGCAACATGACTGAGGTTTGTTTCTGGAACCCTGTTCCCTGGGAACATGACTGAGGTTTGATTCTGGACACCTTTGTGCTGGGAACATGACTGTGTTCTGATTGTAGAATCATGGGTCCTGCAAACATGACTGAGGTTTGATTCTGGAACCATGTGTCCTGCGAATATGACTGAGGTTTGATATTGGAAATCTTTGGCCTGGGAACTTGACTGAGGTTTGATGGCAGAAACCTGTGGACTGGCAACATGACTGAGGTTTGATTGTAGAACCCTGTGCCCTGGAAACATGACTGTGGCCTGGTAGTGGAAACCCATGGCCTAGGAGTTTGACATTGGTTTGATTCTGGAACGCTGTGGCCTGGGAACATGACTGAGGCGTGATTCTGGAAAAGTGTGGCCTGGGAATATGACTGAAGTTTGATTCTGGAAATCTGTGGCCTGGGAACTTGACTGAGGTTTGATGGCAGAAATCTGTGGACTGGCAACATGACTGAGGTTTGATTGTAGAACCCTGTACCCTGGAAACATGACTGAGACCTGATACTTGAAACCCATGGCCTGGGAACTTGACATTGGTTTGATTCTGGAACCCTGTGGCCAGGAACAAGACTGAGGCGTGATTCTGGAATGCTGTGCCCTGGGAACATGACATCTGTTTAGACTGTGGAATACTGGGCCCTGGGAACCTGACTGAGGCTTGGTTCTGGAACCCTGTGGACAGGGAACTTGACTGAGGTTTTATTCTGGAATCCTGTGGCCTGGGAACATGACATCAGTGGATTCTGGAACCCTGTGGCCGGGGAACATGTCATCAGTGGATTCTGGAACCCTGTGGCCTGGGAACATGAGAACGGTTTGATTCTGGAACGCTGTGGCTTGGGAATATGTCTGAGGTTTGATGGTGGAAACCTGTGGCCTGGCAACATGACTGAGGTTTGTTTCTGGAACCCTGTTCCCTGGGAACATGCCTGAGGTTTGCTTCTGGACACCTTTCTCCTGGGAACATGACTGTGGTTTGATTGTGGAATCCTGTGGCCTGCAAACATGACTGAGGTTTGATTCTGGAACCATGTGTCCTGGGAATATGACTGAGCTTTGATTCTGGAAATCTGTGGCCTGGGAACTTGACTGAGGTTTGATGGCAGAAACCTGTGGACTGGCAACATGACTGAGGTTTGATTGTAGAACCCTGTGCCCTGGAAACATGACTGCAACCTGATACTTGAAACCCATGGCTTGGGAACTTGACATTGGTTTGATTCTTTAACCCTGTGGCCAGGGAACATGACTGAGGCGAGATTCTGGAATCCTGTGCCCAGGAAACATGACTGTGGCTTGGTACTGGAAACCCATGGCCTAGGAATTTGACATTGGTTTGATTCTGGAACCCTGTGGCCTGGGAACATGACTGAGGTGTGATTCTGGAATCCTGCGGCCTGGGAACATGACATCTGTTTAGATTATGGAATACTGTGCCCTGGGAACCTGACTGAAAGCTTGGTTCTGGAATCCTGTGGACTGGGAACATGACTGAGGTTTGATTCTGGAACCATGTGGCCTGGGAATATGACTGTGGTTTGATTTTGGAAACCATTGGCCTGTGAACATGACTGATGTTAGATTGAGGAATCCTGGGGCCTGGGAACATGACATCACTTTGGATTCTGGTACCCTGTTGCCTGGGAACATGAAATCGGTTTGATTGTGGAAACCTGTGGTCTGGGAATATGACTGAGGTTTGATGGTGGTACCCTATGGCCTGGCAACATGACTGAGGTTTGATTCTGGATCCCTGTGGCCAGGGAACATGACTGAGGCGTGATTCTGGAAAACTGTGGCCTGGGAATATGACTGAGGTTTGATTCTGGAAATCTGTGGCCTGGGAACTTGACTGAGGTTTGATGGCAGAAATCTGTGGACTGGCAACATTACTGAGGTTTGACTGTTGAACCCTGTGCTCTGGAAACATGACTGCGACCTGATACTTGAAACGCATGGCCTCGGAAATTGACATTGGCTTGATTCTGGAACCCTGTGGATCGGGAACATGACTGAGGTTTTATTCTGGAACCCTGTAGCCTGGGAATATAACTGAGGATTATTTCTGGAACCCGGTGGCCTGGTAACATGACTGAGGCGTGATTCTGGAAAAGTGTGGCCTGGGAATATGACTGAGGTTTGATTCTGGAAATCTGTGGCCTGGGAACTTGACTGAGGTTTGATGGCAGAAATCTGTGGACTGGCAACATGACTGAGGTTTGATTGTAGAACCCTGTGCCCTGGAAACATGACTGCGACCTGATACTTGAAACCCATGGCCTGGGAATTTGACATTGGTTTGATTCTGGAACCCTGTGGCCAGGAACAAGACTGAGGCGTGATTCTGGAATCCTGTTGCCTGGGAACATGACGTCTGTTTAGATTGTGGAATACTGGGCCCTGGGAATCTGACTGAGGCTTGGTTTTGGTACCCTATGGACTGGGAACATGACTGAGGTTTTATTCTGGAACCCTGTAGCCTGCGAAAATAACTGAGGATTGTTTCTCGAACCCTGTGGCCTGGGAACATGACATCAGTGGATTCTGGAACCCTGTGGCCTGGGAACATGAGAACGGTTTGATTCTGCAACCCTGTGGCCTGGGAACATGTCTGAGGTTTGATGGTGGAAACCTGTGGCTTGGCAACATGACTGAGGTTTGTTTCTGGAACCCTGTTCCCTGGGAACATGACTGAGGTTTGATTCTGGACACCTTTGTGCTGGGAACATGACTGTGTTCTGATTGTAGAATCATGGGTCCTGCAAACATGACTGAGGTTTGATTCTGGAACCATGTGTCCTGCGAATATGACTGAGGTTTGATATTGGAAATCTTTGGCCTGGGAACTTGACTGAGGTTTGATGGCAGAAACCTGTGGACTGGCAACATGACTGAGGTTTGATTGTAGAACCCTGTGCCCTGGAAACATGACTGTGGCCTGGTAGTGGAAACCCATGGCCTAGGAGTTTGACATTGGTTTGATTCTGGAACGCTGTGGCCTGGGAACATGACTGAGGCGTGATTCTGGAAAAGTGTGGCCTGGGAATATGACTGAAGTTTGATTCTGGAAATCTGTGGCCTGGGAACTTGACTGAGGTTTGATGGCAGAAATCTGTGGACTGGCAACATGACTGAGGTTTGATTGTAGAACCCTGTACCCTGGAAACATGACTGAGACCTGATACTTGAAACCCATGGCCTGGGAACTTGACATTGGTTTGATTCTGGAACCCTGTGGCCAGGAACAAGACTGAGGCGTGATTCTGGAATGCTGTGCCCTGGGAACATGACATCTGTTTAGATTGTGGAATACTGGGCCCTGGGAACCTGACTGAGGCTTGGTTCTGGAACCCTGTGGACAGGGAACT
Source organism: Balaenoptera borealis (assembly GCF_965194805.1). Taxonomy (NCBI): domain Eukaryota; kingdom Metazoa; phylum Chordata; class Mammalia; order Artiodactyla; family Balaenopteridae; genus Balaenoptera; species Balaenoptera borealis. Next base: position 525,883 of record NW_028123923.1, read on the forward strand.
TGACTGAGGTTTTATTCTGGAATCCTGTGGCCTGGGAACATGACATCAGTGGATTCTGGAACCCTGTGGCCGGGGAACATGTCATCAGTGGATTCTGGAACCCTGTGGCCTGGGAACATGAGAACGGTTTGATTATGGAACCCTGTGGCTTGGGAATATGTCTGAGGTTTGATGGTGGAAACCTGTGGCCTGGCAACATGACTGAGGTTTGTTTCTGGAACCCTGTTCCCTGGGAACATGACTGAGGTTTGCTTCTGGACACCTTTCTCCTGGGAACATGACTGTGGTTTGATTGTGGAATCCTGTGGCCTGCGAACATGACTGAGGTTTGATTCTGGAACCATGTGTCCTGGGAATATGACTGAGCTTTGATTCTGGAAATCTGTGGCCTGGGAACTTGACTGAGGTTTGATGGCAGAAACCTGTGGACTGGCAACATGACTGAGGTTTGATTGTAGAACCCTGTACCCTGGAAACATGACTGCGACCTGATACTTGAAACCCATGGCTTGGGAACTTGACATTGGTTTGATTCTTTAACCCTGTGGCCAGGGAACATGACTGAGGCGAGATTCTGGAATCCTGTGCCCAGGAAACATGACTGTGGCTTGGTACTGGAAACCCATGGCCTAGGAATTTGACATTGGTTTGATTCTGGAACCCTGTGGCCTGGGAACATGACTGAGGCGTGATTCTGGAATCCTGCGGCCTGGGAACATGACATCTGTTTAGATTATGGAATACTGTGCCCTGGGAACCTGACTGAAAGCTTGGTTCTGGAATCCTGTGGACTGGGAACATGACTGAGGTTTGATTCTGGAACCATGTGGCCTGGGAATATGACTGTGGTTTGATTTTGGAAACCATTGGCCTGTGAACATGACTGATGTTAGATTGAGGAATCCTGGGGCCTGGGAACATGACATCACTTTGGATTCTGGTACCCTGTTGCCTGGGAACATGAAATCGGTTTGATTGTGGAAACCTGTGGTCTGGGAATATGACTGAGGTTTGATGGTGGTACCCTATGGCCTGGCAACATGACTGAGGTTTGATTCTGGATCCCTGTGGCCAGGGAACATGACTGAGGCGTGATTCTGGAAAACTGTGGCTTGGGAATATGACTGAGGTTTGATTCTGGAAATCTGTGGCCTGGGAACTTGACTGAGGTTTGATGGCAGAAATCTGTGGACTGGCAACATTACTGAGGTTTGATTGTTGAACCCTGTGCTCTGGAAACATGACTGCGACCTGATACTTGAAACGCATGGCCTGGGAAATTGACATTGGTTTGATTCTGGAACCCTGTGGACCGGGAACATGACTGAGGTTTTATTCTGGAACCCTGTAGCCTGGGAATATAACTGAGGATTGTTTCTGGAACCCAGTGGCCTGGTAACATGACTGAGGCGTGATTCTAGAAAAGTGTGGCCTGGGAATATGACTGAGGTTTGATTCTGGAAATCTGTGGCCTGGGAACTTGACTGAGGTTTGATGGCAGAAATCTGTGGACTGGCAACATGACTGAGGTTTGATTGTAGAACCCTGTGCCCTGGAAACATGACTGCGACCTGATACTTGAAACCCATGGCCTGGGAATTTGACATTGGTTTGATTCTGGAACCCTGTGGCCAGGAACAAGACTGAGGTGTGATTCTGGAATCCTGTTGCCTGGGAACATGACATCTGTTTAGATTGTGGAATACTGTGCCCTGGGAATCTGACTGAGGCTTGGTTTTGGTACCCTATGGACTGGGAACATGACTGAGGTTTTATTCTGGAACCCTGTAGCCTGCGAAAATAACTGAGGATTGTTTCTCGAACCCTGTGGCCTGGGAACATGACATCAGTGGATTCTGGAACCCAGTGGCCTGGGAACATGAGAACGGTTTGATTCTGGAACCCTGTGGCCTGGGAACATGTCTGAGGTTTGATGGTGGAAACCTGTGGCTTGGCAACATGACTGAGGTTTGTTTCTGGAACCCTGTTCCCTGGGAACATGACTGAGGTTTGATTCTGGACACCTTTGTGCTGGGAACATGACTGTGTTCTGATTGTAGAATCATGGGTCCTGCAAACATGACTGAGGTTTGATTCTGGAACCATGTGTCCTGCGAATATGACTGAGGTTTGATATTGGAAATCTTTGGCCTGGGAACTTGACTGAGGTTTGATGGCAGAAACCTGTGGACTGGCAACATGACTGAGGTTTGATTGTAGAACCCTGTGCCCTGGAAACATGACTGTGGCCTGGTAGTGGAAACCCATGGCCTAGGAGTTTGACATTGGTTTGATTCTGGAACGCTGTGGCCTGGGAACATGACTGAGGCGTGATTCTGGAAAAGTGTGGCCTGGGAATATGACTGAAGTTTGATTCTGGAAATCTGTGGCCTGGGAACTTGACTGAGGTTTGATGGCAGAAATCTGTGGACTGGCAACATGACTGAGGTTTGATTGTAGAACCCTGTACCCTGGAAACATGACTGAGACCTGATACTTGAAACCCATGGCCTGGGAACTTGACATTGGTTTGATTCTGGAACCCTGTGGCCAGGAACAAGACTGAGGCGTGATTCTGGAATGCTGTGCCCTGGGAACATGACATCTGTTTAGACTGTGGAATACTGGGCCCTGGGAACCTGACTGAGGCTTGGTTCTGGAACCCTGTGGACAGGGAACTTGACTGAGGTTTTATTCTGGAATCCTGTGGCCTGGGAACATGACATCAGTGGATTCTGGAACCCTGTGGCCGGGGAACATGTCATCAGTGGATTCTGGAACCCTGTGGCCTGGGAACATGAGAACGGTTTGATTCTGCAACCCTGTGGCCTGGGAACATGTCTGAGGTTTGATGGTGGAAACCTGTGGCTTGGCAACATGACTGAGGTTTGTTTCTGGAACCCTGTTCCCTGGGAACATGACTGAGGTTTGATTCTGGACACCTTTGTGCTGGGAACATGACTGTGTTCTGATTGTAGAATCATGGGTCCTGCAAACATGACTGAGGTTTGATTCTGGAACCATGTGTCCTGCGAATATGACTGAGGTTTGATATTGGAAATCTTTGGCCTGGGAACTTGACTGAGGTTTGATGGCAGAAACCTGTGGACTGGCAACATGACTGAGGTTTGATTGTAGAACCCTGTGCCCTGGAAACATGACTGTGGCCTGGTAGTGGAAACCCATGGCCTAGGAGTTTGACATTGGTTTGATTCTGGAACGCTGTGGCCTGGGAACATGACTGAGGCGTGATTCTGGAAAAGTGTGGCCTGGGAATATGACTGAAGTTTGATTCTGGAAATCTGTGGCCTGGGAACTTGACTGAGGTTTGATGGCAGAAATCTGTGGACTGGCAACATGACTGAGGTTTGATTGTAGAACCCTGTACCCTGGAAACATGACTGAGACCTGATACTTGAAACCCATGGCCTGGGAACTTGACATTGGTTTGATTCTGGAACCCTGTGGCCAGGAACAAGACTGAGGCGTGATTCTGGAATGCTGTGCCCTGGGAACATGACATCTGTTTAGATTGTGGAATACTGGGCCCTGGGAACCTGACTGAGGCTTGGTTCTGGAACCCTGTGGACAGGGAACTTGACTGAGGTTTTATTCTGGAATCCTGTGGCCTGGGAACATGACATCAGTGGATTCTGGAACCCTGTGGCCGGGGAACATGTCATCAGTGGATTCTGGAACCCTGTGGCCTGGGAACATGAGAACGGTTTGATTCTGGAACCCTGTGGCTTGGGAATATGTCTGAGGTTTGATGGTGGAAACCTGTGGCCTGGCAACATGACTGAGGTTTGTTTCTGGAACCCTGTTCCCTGGGAACATGACTGAGGTTTGCTTCTGGACACCTTTCTCCTGGGAACATGACTGTGGTTTGATTGTGGAATCCTGTGGCCTGCGAACATGACTGAGGTTTGATTCTGGAACCATGTGTCCTGGGAATATGACTGAGCTTTGATTCTGGAAATCTGTGGCCTGGGAACTTGACTGAGGTTTGATGGCAGAAACCTGTGGACTGGCAACATGACTGAGGTTTGATTGTAGAACCCTGTACCCTGGAAACATGACTGCGACCTGATACTTGAAACCCATGGCTTGGGAACTTGACATTGGTTTGATTCTTTAACCCTGTGGCCAGGGAACATGACTGAGGCGAGATTCTGGAATCCTGTGCCCAGGAAACATGACTGTGGCTTGTTACTGGAAACCCATGGCCTAGGAATTTGACATTGGTTTGATTCTGGAACCCTGTGGCCTGGGAACATGACTGAGGCGTGATTCTGGAATCCTGCGGCCTGGGAACATGACATCTGTTTAGATTATGGAATACTGTGCCCTGGGAACCTGACTGAAAGCTTGCTTCTGGAATCCTGTGGACTGGGAACATGACTGAGGTTTGATTCTGGAACCATGTGGCCTGGGAATATGACTGTGGTTTGATTTTGGAAACCATTGGCCTGTGAACATGACTGATGTTAGATTGAGGAATCCTGGGGCCTGGGAACATGACATCACTTTGGATTCTGGTACCCTGTTGCCTGGGAACATGAAATCGGTTTGATTGTGGAAACCTGTGGTCTGGGAATATGACTGAGGTTTGATGGTGGTACCCTATGGCCTGGCAACATGACTGAGGTTTGATTCTGGATCCCTGTGGCCAGGGAACATGACTGAGGCGTGATTCTGGAAAACTGTGGCTTGGGAATATGACTGAGGTTTGATTCTGGAAATCTGTGGCCTGGGAACTTGACTGAGGTTTGATGGCAGAAATCTGTGGACTGGCAACATTACTGAGGTTTGATTGTTGAACCCTGTGCTCTGGAAACATGACTGCGACCTGATACTTGAAACGCATGGCCTGGGAAATTGACATTGGTTTGATTCTGGAACCCTGTGGACCGGGAACATGACTGAGGTTTTATTCTGGAACCCTGTAGCCTGGGAATATAACTGAGGATTGTTTCTGGAACCCAGTGGCCTGGTAACATGACTGAGGCGTGATTATAGAAAAGTGTGTCCTGGGAATATGACTGAGGTTTGATTCTGGAAATCTGTGGCCTGGGAACTTGACTGAGGTTTGATGGCAGAAATCTGTGGACTGGCAACATGACTGAGGTTTGATTGTAGAACCCTGTGCCCTGGAAACATGACTGCGACCTGATACTTGAAACCCATGGCCTGGGAATTTGACATTGGTTTGATTCTGGAACCCTGTGGCCAGGAACAAGACTGAGGTGTGATTCTGGAATCCTGTTGCCTGGGAACATGACATCTGTTTAGATTGTGGAATACTGTGCCCTGGGAATCTGACTGAGGCTTGGTTTTGGTACCCTATGGACTGGGAACATGACTGAGGTTTTATTCTGGAACCCTGTAGCCTGCGAAAATAACTGAGGATTGTTTCTCGAACCCTGTGGCCTGGGAACATGACATCAGTGGATTCTGGAACCCAGTGGCCTGGGAACATGAGAACGGTTTGATTCTGGAACCCTGTGGCCTGGGAACATGTCTGAGGTTTGATGGTGGAAACCTGTGGCTTGGCAACATGACTGAGGTTTGTTTCTGGAACCCTGTTCCCTGGGAACATGACTGAGGTTTGATTCTGGACACCTTTGTGCTGGGAACATGACTGTGTTCTGATTGTAGAATCATGGGTCCTGCAAACATGACTGAGGTTTGATTCTGGAACCATGTGTCCTGCGAATATGACTGAGGTTTGATATTGGAAATCTTTGGCCTGGGAACTTGACTGAGGTTTGATGGCAGAAACCTGTGGACTGGCAACATGACTGAGGTTTGATTGTAGAACCCTGTGCCCTGGAAACATGACTGTGGCCTGGTAGTGGAAACCCATGGCCTAGGAGTTTGACATTGGTTTGATTCTGGAACGCTGTGGCCTGGGAACATGACTGAGGCGTGATTCTGGAAAAGTGTGGCCTGGGAATATGACTGAAGTTTGATTCTGGAAATCTGTGGCCTGGGAACTTGACTGAGGTTTGATGGCAGAAATCTGTGGACTGGCAACATGACTGAGGTTTGATTGTAGAACCCTGTACCCTGGAAACATGACTGAGACCTGATACTTGAAACCCATGGCCTGGGAACTTGACATTGGTTTGATTCTGGAACCCTGTGGCCAGGAACAAGACTGAGGCGTGATTCTGGAATGCTGTGCCCTGGGAACATGACATCTGTTTAGACTGTGGAATACTGGGCCCTGGGAACCTGACTGAGGCTTGGTTCTGGAACCCTGTGGACAGGGAACTTGACTGAGGTTTTATTCTGGAATCCTGTGGCCTGGGAACATGACATCAGTGGATTCTGGAACCCTGTGGCCGGGGAACATGTCATCAGTGGATTCTGGAACCCTGTGGCCTGGGAACATGAGAACGGTTTGATTCTGGAACCCTGTGGCTTGGGAATATGTCTGAGGTTTGATGGTGGAAACCTGTGGCCTGGCAACATGACTGAGGTTTGTTTCTGGAACCCTGTTCCCTGGGAACATGACTGAGGTTTGCTTCTGGACACCTTTCTCCTGGGAACATGACTGTGGTTTGATTGTGGAATCCTGTGGCCTGCGAACATGACTGAGGTTTGATTCTGGAACCATGTGTCCTGGGAATATGACTGAGCTTTGATTCTGGAAATCTGTGGCCTGGGAACTTGACTGAGGTTTCATGGCAGAAACCTGTGGACTGGCAACATGACTGAGGTTTGATTGTAGAACCCTGTACCCTGGAAACATGACTGCGACCTGATACTTGAAACCCATGGCTTGGGAACTTGACATTGGTTTGATTCTTTAACCCTGTGGCCAGGGAACATGACTGAGGCGAGATTCTGGAATCCTGTGCCCAGGAAACATGACTGTGGCTTGTTACTGGAAACCCATGGCCTAGGAATTTGACATTGGTTTGATTCTGGAACCCTGTGGCCTGGGAACATGACTGAGGCGTGATTCTGGAATCCTGCGGCCTGGGAACATGACATCTGTTTAGATTATGGAATACTGTGCCCTGGGAACCTGACTGAAAGCTTGGTTCTGGAATCCTGTGGACTGGGAACATGACTGAGGTTTGATTCTGGAACCATGTGGCCTGGGAATATGACTGTGGTTTGATTTTGGAAACCATTGGCCTGTGAACATGACTGATGTTAGATTGAGGAATCCTGGGGCCTGGGAACATGACATCACTTTGGATTCTGGTACCCTGTTGCCTGGGAACATGAAATCGGTTTGATTGTGGAAACCTGTGGTCTGGGAATATGACTGAGGTTTGATGGTGGTACCCTATGGCCTGGCAACATGACTGAGGTTTGATTCTGGATCCCTGTGGCCAGGGAACATGACTGAGGCGTGATTCTGGAAAACTGTGGCCTGGGAATATGACTGAGGTTTGATTCTGGAAATCTGTGGCCTGGGAACTTGACTGAGGTTTGATGGCAGAAATCTGTGGACTGGCAACATTACTGAGGTTTGATTGTTGAACCCTGTGCTCTGGAAACATGACTGCGACCTGATACTTGAAACGCATGGCCTGGGAAATTGACATTGGTTTGATTCTGGAACCCTGTCGACCGGGAACATGACTGAGGTTTTATTCTGGAACCCTGTAGCCTGGGAATATAACTGAGGATTGTTTCTGGAACCCGGTGGCCTGGTAACATGACTGAGGCGTGATTCTGGAAAAGTGTGGCCTGGGAATATGACTGAGGTTTGATTCTGGAAATCTGTGGCCTGGGAACTTGACTGAGGTTTGATGGCAGAAATCTGTGGACTGGCAACATGACTGAGGTTTGATTGTAGAACCCTGTGCCCTGGAAACATGACTGCGACCTGATACTTGAAACCCATGGCCTGGGAATTTGACATTGGTTTGATTCTGGAACCCTGTGGCCAGGAACAAGACTGAGGTGTGATTCTGGAATCCTGTTGCCTGGGAACATGACATCTGTTTAGATTGTGGAATACTGGGCCCTGGGAATCTGACTGAGGCTTGGTTTTGGTACCCTGTGGACTGGGAACATGACTGAGGTTTTATTCTGGAACCCTGTAGCCTGCGAAAATAACTGAGGATTGTTTCTCGAACCCTGTGGCCTGGGAACATGACATCAGTGGATTCTGGAACCCTGTGGCCTGGGAACATGAGAACGGTTTGATTCTGCAACCCTGTGGCCTGGGAACATGTCTGAGGTTTGATGGTGGAAACCTGTGGCTTGGCAACATGACTGAGGTTTGTTTCTGGAACCCTGTTCCCTGGGAACATGACTGAGGTTTGATTCTGGACACCTTTGTGCTGGGAACATGACTGTGTTCTGATTGTAGAATCATGGGTCCTGCAAACATGACTGAGGTTTGATTCTGGAACCATGTGTCCTGCGAATATGACTGAGGTTTGATATTGGAAATCTTTGGCCTGGGAACTTGACTGAGGTTTGATGGCAGAAACCTGTGGACTGGCAACATGACTGAGGTTTGATTGTAGAACCCTGTGCCCTGGAAACATGACTGTGGCCTGGTAGTGGAAACCCATGGCCTAGGAGTTTGACATTGGTTTGATTCTGGAACGCTGTGGCCTGGGAACATGACTGAGGCGTGATTCTGGAAAAGTGTGGCCTGGGAATATGACTGAAGTTTGATTCTGGAAATCTGTGGCCTGGGAACTTGACTGAGGTTTGATGGCAGAAATCTGTGGACTGGCAACATGACTGAGGTTTGATTGTAGAACCCTGTACCCTGGAAACATGACTGAGACCTGATACTTGAAACCCATGGCCTGGGAACTTGACATTGGTTTGATTCTGGAACCCTGTGGCCAGGAACAAGACTGAGGCGTGATTCTGGAATGCTGTGCCCTGGGAACATGACATCTGTTTAGACTGTGGAATACTGGGCCCTGGGAACCTGACTGAGGCTTGGTTCTGGAACCCTGTGGACAGGGAACTTGACTGAGGTTTTATTCTGGAATCCTGTGGCCTGGGAACATGACATCAGTGGATTCTGGAACCCTGTGGCCGGGGAACATGTCATCAGTGGATTCTGGAACCCTGTGGCCTGGGAACATGAGAACGGTTTGATTCTGGAACGCTGTGGCTTGGGAATATGTCTGAGGTTTGATGGTGGAAACCTGTGGCCTGGCAACATGACTGAGGTTTGTTTCTGGAACCCTGTTCCCTGGGAACATGCCTGAGGTTTGCTTCTGGACACCTTTCTCCTGGGAACATGACTGTGGTTTGATTGTGGAATCCTGTGGCCTGCAAACATGACTGAGGTTTGATTCTGGAACCATGTGTCCTGGGAATATGACTGAGCTTTGATTCTGGAAATCTGTGGCCTGGGAACTTGACTGAGGTTTGATGGCAGAAACCTGTGGACTGGCAACATGACTGAGGTTTGATTGTAGAACCCTGTGCCCTGGAAACATGACTGCAACCTGATACTTGAAACCCATGGCTTGGGAACTTGACATTGGTTTGATTCTTTAACCCTGTGGCCAGGGAACATGACTGAGGCGAGATTCTGGAATCCTGTGCCCAGGAAACATGACTGTGGCTTGGTACTGGAAACCCATGGCCTAGGAATTTGACATTGGTTTGATTCTGGAACCCTGTGGCCTGGGAACATGACTGAGGCGTGATTCTGGAATCCTGCGGCCTGGGAACATGACATCTGTTTAGATTATGGAATACTGTGCCCTGGGAACCTGACTGAAAGCTTGGTTCTGGAATCCTGTGGACTGGGAACATGACTGAGGTTTGATTCTGGAACCATGTGGCCTGGGAATATGACTGTGGTTTGATTTTGGAAACCATTGGCCTGTGAACATGACTGATGTTAGATTGAGGAATCCTGGGGCCTGGGAACATGACATCACTTTGGATTCTGGTACCCTGTTGCCTGGGAACATGAAATCGGTTTGATTGTGGAAACCTGTGGTCTGGGAATATGACTGAGGTTTGATGGTGGTACCCTATGGCCTGGCAACATGACTGAGGTTTGATTCTGGATCCCTGTGGCCAGGGAACATGACTGAGGCGTGATTCTGGAAAACTGTGGCTTGGGAATATGACTGAGGTTTGATTCTGGAAATCTGTGGCCTGGGAACTTGACTGAGGTTTGATGGCAGAAATCTGTGGACTGGCAACATTACTGAGGTTTGATTGTTGAACCCTGTGCTCTGGAAACATGACTGCGACCTGATACTTGAAACGCATGGCCTGGGAAATTGACATTGGTTTGATTCTGGAACCCTGTGGACCGGGAACATGACTGAGGTTTTATTCTGGAACCCTGTAGCCTGGGAATATAACTGAGGATTGTTTCTGGAACCCAGTGGCCTGGTAACATGACTGAGGCGTGATTATAGAAAAGTGTGTCCTGGGAATATGACTGAGGTTTGATTCTGGAAATCTGTGGCCTGGGAACTTGACTGAGGTTTGATGGCAGAAATCTGTGGACTGGCAACATGACTGAGGTTTGATTGTAGAACCCTGTGCCCTGGAAACATGACTGCGACCTGATACTTGAAACCCATGGCCTGGGAATTTGACATTGGTTTGATTCTGGAACCCTGTGGCCAGGAACAAGACTGAGGTGTGATTCTGGAATCCTGTTGCCTGGGAACATGACATCTGTTTAGATTGTGGAATACTGTGCCCTGGGAATCTGACTGAGGCTTGGTTTTGGTACCCTATGGACTGGGAACATGACTGAGGTTTTATTCTGGAACCCTGTAGCCTGCGAAAATAACTGAGGATTGTTTCTCGAACCCTGTGGCCTGGGAACATGACATCAGTGGATTCTGGAACCCAGTGGCCTGGGAACATGAGAACGGTTTGATTCTGGAACCCTGTGGCCTGGGAACATGTCTGAGGTTTGATGGTGGAAACCTGTGGCTTGGCAACATGACTGAGGTTTGTTTCTGGAACCCTGTTCCCTGGGAACATGACTGAGGTTTGATTCTGGACACCTTTGTGCTGGGAACATGACTGTGTTCTGATTGTAGAATCATGGGTCCTGCAAACATGACTGAGGTTTGATTCTGGAACCATGTGTCCTGCGAATATGACTGAGGTTTGATATTGGAAATCTTTGGCCTGGGAACTTGACTGAGGTTTGATGGCAGAAACCTGTGGACTGGCAACATGACTGAGGTTTGATTGTAGAACCCTGTGCCCTGGAAACATGACTGTGGCCTGGTAGTGGAAACCCATGGCCTAGGAGTTTGACATTGGTTTGATTCTGGAACGCTGTGGCCTGGGAACATGACTGAGGCGTGATTCTGGAAAAGTGTGGCCTGGGAATATGACTGAAGTTTGATTCTGGAAATCTGTGGCCTGGGAACTTGACTGAGGTTTGATGGCAGAAATCTGTGGACTGGCAACATGACTGAGGTTTGATTGTAGAACCCTGTACCCTGGAAACATGACTGAGACCTGATACTTGAAACCCATGGCCTGGGAACTTGACATTGGTTTGATTCTGGAACCCTGTGGCCAGGAACAAGACTGAGGCGTGATTCTGGAATGCTGTGCCCTGGGAACATGACATCTGTTTAGACTGTGGAATACTGGGCCCTGGGAACCTGACTGAGGCTTGGTTCTGGAACCCTGTGGACAGGGAACTTGACTGAGGTTTTATTCTGGAATCCTGTGGCCTGGGAACATGACATCAGTGGATTCTGGAACCCTGTGGCCGGGGAACATGTCATCAGTGGATTCTGGAACCCTGTGGCCTGGGAACATGAGAACGGTTTGATTCTGGAACCCTGTGGCTTGGGAATATGTCTGAGGTTTGATGGTGGAAACCTGTGGCCTGGCAACATGACTGAGGTTTGTTTCTGGAACCCTGTTCCCTGGGAACATGACTGAGGTTTGCTTCTGGACACCTTTCTCCTGGGAACATGACTGTGGTTTGATTGTGGAATCCTGTGGCCTGCGAACATGACTGAGGTTTGATTCTGGAACCATGTGTCCTGGGAATATGACTGAGCTTTGATTCTGGAAATCTGTGGCCTGGGAACTTGACTGAGGTTTCATGGCAGAAACCTGTGGACTGGCAACATGACTGAGGTTTGATTGTAGAACCCTGTACCCTGGAAACATGACTGCGACCTGATACTTGAAACCCATGGCTTGGGAACTTGACATTGGTTTGATTCTTTAACCCTGTGGCCAGGGAACATGACTGAGGCGAGATTCTGGAATCCTGTGCCCAGGAAACATGACTGTGGCTTGTTACTGGAAACCCATGGCCTAGGAATTTGACATTGGTTTGATTCTGGAACCCTGTGGCCTGGGAACATGACTGAGGCGTGATTCTGGAATCCTGCGGCCTGGGAACATGACATCTGTTTAGATTATGGAATACTGTGCCCTGGGAACCTGACTGAAAGCTTGGTTCTGGAATCCTGTGGACTGGGAACATGACTGAGGTTTGATTCTGGAACCATGTGGCCTGGGAATATGACTGTGGTTTGATTTTGGAAACCATTGGCCTGTGAACATGACTGATGTTAGATTGAGGAATCCTGGGGCCTGGGAACATGACATCACTTTGGATTCTGGTACCCTGTTGCCTGGGAACATGAAATCGGTTTGATTGTGGAAACCTGTGGTCTGGGAATATGACTGAGGTTTGATGGTGGTACCCTATGGCCTGGCAACATGACTGAGGTTTGATTCTGGATCCCTGTGGCCAGGGAACATGACTGAGGCGTGATTCTGGAAAACTGTGGCCTGGGAATATGACTGAGGTTTGATTCTGGAAATCTGTGGCCTGGGAACTTGACTGAGGTTTGATGGCAGAAATCTGTGGACTGGCAACATTACTGAGGTTTGATTGTTGAACCCTGTGCTCTGGAAACATGACTGCGACCTGATACTTGAAACGCATGGCCTGGGAAATTGACATTGGTTTGATTCTGGAACCCTGTCGACCGGGAACATGACTGAGGTTTTATTCTGGAACCCTGTAGCCTGGGAATATAACTGAGGATTGTTTCTGGAACCCGGTGGCCTGGTAACATGACTGAGGCGTGATTCTGGAAAAGTGTGGCCTGGGAATATGACTGAGGTTTGATTCTGGAAATCTGTGGCCTGGGAACTTGACTGAGGTTTGATGGCAGAAATCTGTGGACTGGCAACATGACTGAGGTTTGATTGTAGAACCCTGTGCCCTGGAAACATGACTGCGACCTGATACTTGAAACCCATGGCCTGGGAATTTGACATTGGTTTGATTCTGGAACCCTGTGGCCAGGAACAAGACTGAGGTGTGATTCTGGAATCCTGTTGCCTGGGAACATGACATCTGTTTAGATTGTGGAATACTGGGCCCTGGGAATCTGACTGAGGCTTGGTTTTGGTACCCTGTGGACTGGGAACATGACTGAGGTTTTATTCTGGAACCCTGTAGCCTGCGAAAATAACTGAGGATTGTTTCTCGAACCCTGTGGCCTGGGAACATGACATCAGTGGATTCTGGAACCCTGTGGCCTGGGAACATGAGAACGGTTTGATTCTGCAACCCTGTGGCCTGGGAACATGTCTGAGGTTTGATGGTGGAAACCTGTGGCTTGGCAACATGACTGAGGTTTGTTTCTGGAACCCTGTTCCCTGGGAACATGACTGAGGTTTGATTCTGGACACCTTTGTGCTGGGAACATGACTGTGTTCTGATTGTAGAATCATGGGTCCTGCAAACATGACTGAGGTTTGATTCTGGAACCATGTGTCCTGCGAATATGACTGAGGTTTGATATTGGAAATCTTTGGCCTGGGAACTTGACTGAGGTTTGATGGCAGAAACCTGTGGACTGGCAACATGACTGAGGTTTGATTGTAGAACCCTGTGCCCTGGAAACATGACTGTGGCCTGGTAGTGGAAACCCATGGCCTAGGAGTTTGACATTGGTTTGATTCTGGAACGCTGTGGCCTGGGAACATGACTGAGGCGTGATTCTGGAAAAGTGTGGCCTGGGAATATGACTGAAGTTTGATTCTGGAAATCTGTGGCCTGGGAACTTGACTGAGGTTTGATGGCAGAAATCTGTGGACTGGCAACATGACTGAGGTTTGATTGTAGAACCCTGTACCCTGGAAACATGACTGAGACCTGATACTTGAAACCCATGGCCTGGGAACTTGACATTGGTTTGATTCTGGAACCCTGTGGCCAGGAACAAGACTGAGGCGTGATTCTGGAATGCTGTGCCCTGGGAACATGACATCTGTTTAGACTGTGGAATACTGGGCCCTGGGAACCTGACTGAGGCTTGGTTCTGGAACCCTGTGGACAGGGAACTTGACTGAGGTTTTATTCTGGAATCCTGTGGCCTGGGAACATGACATCAGTGGATTCTGGAACCCTGTGGCCGGGGAACATGTCATCAGTGGATTCTGGAACCCTGTGGCCTGGGAACATGAGAACGGTTTGATTCTGGAACGCTGTGGCTTGGGAATATGTCTGAGGTTTGATGGTGGAAACCTGTGGCCTGGCAACATGACTGAGGTTTGTTTCTGGAACCCTGTTCCCTGGGAACATGCCTGAGGTTTGCTTCTGGACACCTTTCTCCTGGGAACATGACTGTGGTTTGATTGTGGAATCCTGTGGCCTGCAAACATGACTGAGGTTTGATTCTGGAACCATGTGTCCTGGGAATATGACTGAGCTTTGATTCTGGAAATCTGTGGCCTGGGAACTTGACTGAGGTTTGATGGCAGAAACCTGTGGACTGGCAACATGACTGAGGTTTGATTGTAGAACCCTGTGCCCTGGAAACATGACTGCAACCTGATACTTGAAACCCATGGCTTGGGAACTTGACATTGGTTTGATTCTTTAACCCTGTGGCCAGGGAACATGACTGAGGCGAGATTCTGGAATCCTGTGCCCAGGAAACATGACTGTGGCTTGGTACTGGAAACCCATGGCCTAGGAATTTGACATTGGTTTGATTCTGGAACCCTGTGGCCTGGGAACATGACTGAGGCGTGATTCTGGAATCCTGCGGCCTGGGAACATGACATCTGTTTAGATTATGGAATACTGTGCCCTGGGAACCTGACTGAAAGCTTGGTTCTGGAATCCTGTGGACTGGGAACATGACTGAGGTTTGATTCTGGAACCATGTGGCCTGGGAATATGACTGTGGTTTGATTTTGGAAACCATTGGCCTGTGAACATGACTGATGTTAGATTGAGGAATCCTGGGGCCTGGGAACATGACATCACTTTGGATTCTGGTACCCTGTTGCCTGGGAACATGAAATCGGTTTGATTGTGGAAACCTGTGGTCTGGGAATATGACTGAGGTTTGATGGTGGTACCCTATGGCCTGGCAACATGACTGAGGTTTGATTCTGGATCCCTGTGGCCAGGGAACATGACTGAGGCGTGATTCTGGAAAACTGTGGCCTGGGAATATGACTGAGGTTTGATTCTGGAAATCTGTGGCCTGGGAACTTGACTGAGGTTTGATGGCAGAAATCTGTGGACTGGCAACATTACTGAGGTTTGACTGTTGAACCCTGTGCTCTGGAAACATGACTGCGACCTGATACTTGAAACGCATGGCCTCGGAAATTGACATTGGCTTGATTCTGGAACCCTGTGGATCGGGAACATGACTGAGGTTTTATTCTGGAACCCTGTAGCCTGGGAATATAACTGAGGATTATTTCTGGAACCCGGTGGCCTGGTAACATGACTGAGGCGTGATTCTGGAAAAGTGTGGCCTGGGAATATGACTGAGGTTTGATTCTGGAAATCTGTGGCCTGGGAACTTGACTGAGGTTTGATGGCAGAAATCTGTGGACTGGCAACATGACTGAGGTTTGATTGTAGAACCCTGTGCCCTGGAAACATGACTGCGACCTGATACTTGAAACCCATGGCCTGGGAATTTGACATTGGTTTGATTCTGGAACCCTGTGGCCAGGAACAAGACTGAGGCGTGATTCTGGAATCCTGTTGCCTGGGAACATGACGTCTGTTTAGATTGTGGAATACTGGGCCCTGGGAATCTGACTGAGGCTTGGTTTTGGTACCCTATGGACTGGGAACATGACTGAGGTTTTATTCTGGAACCCTGTAGCCTGCGAAAATAACTGAGGATTGTTTCTCGAACCCTGTGGCCTGGGAACATGACATCAGTGGATTCTGGAACCCTGTGGCCTGGGAACATGAGAACGGTTTGATTCTGCAACCCTGTGGCCTGGGAACATGTCTGAGGTTTGATGGTGGAAACCTGTGGCTTGGCAACATGACTGAGGTTTGTTTCTGGAACCCTGTTCCCTGGGAACATGACTGAGGTTTGATTCTGGACACCTTTGTGCTGGGAACATGACTGTGTTCTGATTGTAGAATCATGGGTCCTGCAAACATGACTGAGGTTTGATTCTGGAACCATGTGTCCTGCGAATATGACTGAGGTTTGATATTGGAAATCTTTGGCCTGGGAACTTGACTGAGGTTTGATGGCAGAAACCTGTGGACTGGCAACATGACTGAGGTTTGATTGTAGAACCCTGTGCCCTGGAAACATGACTGTGGCCTGGTAGTGGAAACCCATGGCCTAGGAGTTTGACATTGGTTTGATTCTGGAACGCTGTGGCCTGGGAACATGACTGAGGCGTGATTCTGGAAAAGTGTGGCCTGGGAATATGACTGAAGTTTGATTCTGGAAATCTGTGGCCTGGGAACTTGACTGAGGTTTGATGGCAGAAATCTGTGGACTGGCAACATGACTGAGGTTTGATTGTAGAACCCTGTACCCTGGAAACATGACTGAGACCTGATACTTGAAACCCATGGCCTGGGAACTTGACATTGGTTTGATTCTGGAACCCTGTGGCCAGGAACAAGACTGAGGCGTGATTCTGGAATGCTGTGCCCTGGGAACATGACATCTGTTTAGATTGTGGAATACTGGGCCCTGGGAACCTGACTGAGGCTTGGTTCTGGAACCCTGTGGACAGGGAACTTGACTGAGGTTTTATTCTGGAATCCTGTGGCCTGGGAACATGACATCAGTGGATTCTGGAACCCTGTGGCCGGGGAACATGTCATCAGTGGATTCTGGAACCCTGTGGCCTGGGAACATGAGAACGGTTTGATTCTGGAACGCTGTGGCTTGGGAATATGTCTGAGGTTTGATGGTGGAAACCTGTGGCCTGGCAACATGACTGAGGTTTGTTTCTGGAACCCTGTTCCCTGGGAACATGACTGAGGTTTGCTTCTGGACACCTTTCTCCTGGGAACATGACTGTGGTTTGATTGTGGAATCCTGTGGCCTGCGAACATGACTGAGGTTTGATTCTGGAACCATGTGTCCTGGGAATATGACTGAGCTTTGATTCTGGAAATCTGTGGCCTGGGAACTTGACTGAGGTTTCATGGCAGAAACCTGTGGACTGGCAACATGACTGAGGTTTGATTGTAGAACCCTGTACCCTGGAAACATGACTGCGACCTGATACTTGAAACCCATGGCTTGGGAACTTGACATTGGTTTGATTCTTTAACCCTGTGGCCAGGGAACATGACTGAGGCGAGATTCTGGAATCCTGTGCCCAGGAAACATGACTGTGGCTTGTTACTGGAAACCCATGGCCTAGGAATTTGACATTGGTTTGATTCTGGAACCCTGTGGCCTGGGAACATGACTGAGGCGTGATTCTGGAATCCTGCGGCCTGGGAACATGACATCTGTTTAGATTATGGAATACTGTGCCCTGGGAACCTGACTGAAAGCTTGGTTCTGGAATCCTGTGGACTGGGAACATGACTGAGGTTTGATTCTGGAACCATGTGGCCTGGGAATATGACTGTGGTTTGATTTTGGAAACCATTGGCCTGTGAACATGACTGATGTTAGATTGAGGAATCCTGGGGCCTGGGAACATGACATCACTTTGGATTCTGGTACCCTGTTGCCTGGGAACATGAAATCGGTTTGATTGTGGAAACCTGTGGTCTGGGAATATGACTGAGGTTTGATGGTGGTACCCTATGGCCTGGCAACATGACTGAGGTTTGATTCTGGATCCCTGTGGCCAGGGAACATGACTGAGGCGTGATTCTGGAAAACTGTGGCCTGGGAATATGACTGAGGTTTGATTCTGGAAATCTGTGGCCTGGGAACTTGACTGAGGTTTGATGGCAGAAATCTGTGGACTGGCAACATTACTGAGGTTTGATTGTTGAACCCTGTGCTCTGGAAACATGACTGCGACCTGATACTTGAAACGCATGGCCTGGGAAATTGACATTGGTTTGATTCTGGAACCCTGTCGACCGGGAACATGACTGAGGTTTTATTCTGGAACCCTGTAGCCTGGGAATATAACTGAGGATTGTTTCTGGAACCCGGTGGCCTGGTAACATGACTGAGGCGTGATTCTGGAAAAGTGTGGCCTGGGAATATGACTGAGGTTTGATTCTGGAAATCTGTGGCCTGGGAACTTGACTGAGGTTTGATGGCAGAAATCTGTGGACTGGCAACATGACTGAGGTTTGATTGTAGAACCCTGTGCCCTGGAAACATGACTGCGACCTGATACTTGAAACCCATGGCCTGGGAATTTGACATTGGTTTGATTCTGGAACCCTGTGGCCAGGAACAAGACTGAGGTGTGATTCTGGAATCCTGTTGCCTGGGAACATGACATCTGTTTAGATTGTGGAATACTGGGCCCTGGGAATCTGACTGAGGCTTGGTTTTGGTACCCTGTGGACTGGGAACATGACTGAGGTTTTATTCTGGAACCCTGTAGCCTGCGAAAATAACTGAGGATTGTTTCTCGAACCCTGTGGCCTGGGAACATGACATCAGTGGATTCTGGAACCCTGTGGCCTGGGAACATGAGAACGGTTTGATTCTGGAACCCTGTGGGCTGGGAACATGTCTGAGGTTTGATGGTGGAAACCTGTGGCTTGGCAACATGACTGAGGTTTGTTTCTGGAACCCTGTTCCCTGGGAACATGACTGAGGTTTGATTCTGGACACCTTTGTGCTGGGAACATGACTGTGTTCTGATTGTAGAATCATGGGTCCTGCAAACATGACTGAGGTTTGATTCTGGAACCATGTGTCCTGCGAATATGACTGAGGTTTGATATTGGAAATCTTTGGCCTGGGAACTTGACTGAGGTTTGATGGCAGAAACCTGTGGACTGGCAACATGACTGAGGTTTGATTGTAGAACCCTGTGCCCTGGAAACATGACTGTGGCCTGGTAGTGGAAACCCATGGCCTAGGAGTTTGACATTGGTTTGATTCTGGAACGCTGTGGCCTGGGAACATGACTGAGGCGTGATTCTGGAAAAGTGTGGCCTGGGAATATGACTGAAGTTTGATTCTGGAAATCTGTGGCCTGGGAACTTGACTGAGGTTTGATGGCAGAAATCTGTGGACTGGCAACATGACTGAGGTTTGATTGTAGAACCCTGTACCCTGGAAACATGACTGAGACCTGATACTTGAAACCCATGGCCTGGGAACTTGACATTGGTTTGATTCTGGAACCCTGTGGCCAGGAACAAGACTGAGGCGTGATTCTGGAATGCTGTGCCCTGGGAACATGACATCTGTTTAGACTGTGGAATACTGGGCCCTGGGAACCTGACTGAGGCTTGGTTCTGGAACCCTGTGGACAGGGAACTTGACTGAGGTTTTATTCTGGAATCCTGTGGCCTGGGAACATGACATCAGTGGATTCTGGAACCCTGTGGCCGGGGAACATGTCATCAGTGGATTCTGGAACCCTGTGGCCTGGGAACATGAGAATGGTTTGATTCTGGAACGCTGTGGCTTGGGAATATGTCTGAGGTTTGATGGTGGAAACCTGTGGCCTGGCAACATGACTGAGGTTTGTTTCTGGAACCCTGTTCCCTGGGAACATGCCTGAGGTTTGCTTCTGGACACCTTTCTCCTGGGAACATGACTGTGGTTTGATTGTGGAATCCTGTGGCCTGCAAACATGACTGAGGTTTGATTCTGGAACCATGTGTCCTGGGAATATGACTGAGCTTTGATTCTGGAAATCTGTGGCCTGGGAACTTGACTGAGGTTTGATGGCAGAAACCTGTGGACTGGCAACATGACTGAGGTTTGATTGTAGAACCCTGTGCCCTGGAAACATGACTGCAACCTGATACTTGAAACCCATGGCTTGGGAACTTGACATTGGTTTGATTCTTTAACCCTGTGGCCAGGGAACATGACTGAGGCGAGATTCTGGAATCCTGTGCCCAGGAAACATGACTGTGGCTTGGTACTGGAAACCCATGGCCTAGGAATTTGACATTGGTTTGATTCTGGAACCCTGTGGCCTGGGAATATGACTGAGGCGTGATTCTGGAATCCTGCGGCCTGGGAACATGACATCTGTTTAGATTATGGAATACTGTGCCCTGGGAACCTGACTGAAAGCTTGGTTCTGGAATCCTGTGGACTGGGAACATGACTGAGGTTTGATTCTGGAACCATGTGGCCTGGGAATATGACTGTGGTTTGATTTTGGAAACCATTGGCCTGTGAACATGACTGATGTTAGATTGAGGAATCCTGGGGCCTGGGAACATGACATCACTTTGGATTCTGGTACCCTGTTGCCTGGGAACATGAAATCGGTTTGATTGTGGAAACCTGTGGTCTGGGAATATGACTGAGGTTTGATGGTGGTACCCTATGGCCTGGCAACATGACTGAGGTTTGATTCTGGATCCCTGTGGCCAGGGAACATGACTGAGGCGTGATTCTGGAAAACTGTGGCCTGGGAATATGACTGAGGTTTGATTCTGGAAATCTGTGGCCTGGGAACTTGACTGAGGTTTGATGGCAGAAATCTGTGGACTGGCAACATTACTGAGGTTTGACTGTTGAACCCTGTGCTCTGGAAACATGACTGCGACCTGATACTTGAAACGCATGGCCTCGGAAATTGACATTGGCTTGATTCTGGAACCCTGTGGATCGGGAACATGACTGAGGTTTTATTCTGGAACCCTGTAGCCTGGGAATATAACTGAGGATTATTTCTGGAACCCGGTGGCCTGGTAACATGACTGAGGCGTGATTCTGGAAAAGTGTGGCCTGGGAATATGACTGAGGTTTGATTCTGGAAATCTGTGGCCTGGGAACTTGACTGAGGTTTGATGGCAGAAATCTGTGGACTGGCAACATTACTGAGGTTTGATTGTAGAACCCTGTGCCCTGGAAACATGACTGCGACCTGATACTTGAAACCCATGGCCTGGGAACTTGACATTGGTTTGATTCTGGAACCCTGTGGCCAGGAACAAGACTGAGGCGTGATTCTGGAATGCTGTGCCCTGGGAACATGACATCTGTTTAGACTGTGGAATACTGGGCCCTGGGAACCTGACTGAGGCTTGGTTCTGGAACCCTGTGGACAGGGAACTTGACTGAGGTTTTATTCTGGAATCCTGTGGCCTGGGAACATGACATCAGTGGATTCTGGAACCCTGTGGCCTGGGAACATGACATCAGTGGATTCTGGAACCCTGTGGCCTGGGAACATGAGAACGGTTTGATTCTGGAACCCTGTGGGCTGGGAACATGTCTGAGGTTTGATGGTGGAAACCTGTGGCTTGGCAACATGACTGAGGTTTGTTTCTGGAACCCTGTTCCCTGGGAACATGACTGAGGTTTGATTCTGGACACCTTTGTGCTGGGAACATGACTGTGTTCTGATTGTAGAATCATGGGTCCTGCAAACATGACTGAGGTTTGATTCTGGAACCATGTGTCCTGCGAATATGACTGAGGTTTGATATTGGAAATCTTTGGTCTGGGAACTTGACTGAGGTTTGATGGCAGAAACCTGTGGACTGGCAACATGACTGAGGTTTGATTGTAGAACCCTGTGCCCTGGAAACATGACTGTGGCCTGGTAGTGGAAACCCATGGCCTAGGAGTTTGACATTGGTTTGATTCTGGAACGCTGTGGCCTGGGAACATGACTGAGGCGTGATTCTGGAAAAGTGTGGCCTGGGAATATGACTGAAGTTTGATTCTGGAAATCTGTGGCCTGGGAACTTGACTGAGGTTTGATGGCAGAAATCTGTGGACTGGCAACATGACTGAGGTTTGATTGTAGAACCCTGTACCCTGGAAACATGACTGAGACCTGATACTTGAAACCCATGGCCTGGGAACTTGACATTGGTTTGATTCTGGAACCCTGTGGCCAGGAACAAGACTGAGGCGTGATTCTGGAATGCTGTGCCCTGGGAACATGACATCTGTTTAGACTGTGGAATACTGGGCCCTGGGAACCTGACTGAGGCTTGGTTCTGGAACCCTGTGGACAGGGAACTTGACTGAGGTTTTATTCTGGAATCCTGTGGCCTGGGAACATGACATCAGTGGATTCTGGAACCCTGTGGCCGGGGAACATGTCATCAGTGGATTCTGGAACCCTGTGGCCTGGGAACATGAGAACGGTTTGATTCTGGAACGCTGTGGCTTGGGAATATGTCTGAGGTTTGATGGTGGAAACCTGTGGCCTGGCAACATGACTGAGGTTTGTTTCTGGAACCCTGTTCCCTGGGAACATGCCTGAGGTTTGCTTCTGGACACCTTTCTCCTGGGAACATGACTGTGGTTTGATTGTGGAATCCTGTGGCCTGCAAACATGACTGAGGTTTGATTCTGGAACCATGTGTCCTGGGAATATGACTGAGCTTTGATTCTGGAAATCTGTGGCCTGGGAACTTGACTGAGGTTTGATGGCAGAAACCTGTGGACTGGCAACATGACTGAGGTTTGATTGTAGAACCCTGTGCCCTGGAAACATGACTGCAACCTGATACTTGAAACCCATGGCTTGGGAACTTGACATTGGTTTGATTCTTTAACCCTGTGGCCAGGGAACATGACTGAGGCGAGATTCTGGAATCCTGTGCCCAGGAAACATGACTGTGGCTTGGTACTGGAAACCCATGGCCTAGGAATTTGACATTGGTTTGATTCTGGAACCCTGTGGCCTGGGAACATGACTGAGGTGTGATTCTGGAATCCTGCGGCCTGGGAACATGACATCTGTTTAGATTATGGAATACTGTGCCCTGGGAACCTGACTGAAAGCTTGGTTCTGGAATCCTGTGGACTGGGAACATGACTGAGGTTTGATTCTGGAACCATGTGGCCTGGGAATATGACTGTGGTTTGATTTTGGAAACCATTGGCCTGTGAACATGACTGATGTTAGATTGAGGAATCCTGGGGCCTGGGAACATGACATCACTTTGGATTCTGGTACCCTGTTGCCTGGGAACATGAAATCGGTTTGATTGTGGAAACCTGTGGTCTGGGAATATGACTGAGGTTTGATGGTGGTACCCTATGGCCTGGCAACATGACTGAGGTTTGATTCTGGATCCCTGTGGCCAGGGAACATGACTGAGGCGTGATTCTGGAAAACTGTGGCCTGGGAATATGACTGAGGTTTGATTCTGGAAATCTGTGGCCTGGGAACTTGACTGAGGTTTGATGGCAGAAATCTGTGGACTGGCAACATTACTGAGGTTTGACTGTTGAACCCTGTGCTCTGGAAACATGACTGCGACCTGATACTTGAAACGCATGGCCTCGGAAATTGACATTGGCTTGATTCTGGAACCCTGTGGATCGGGAACATGACTGAGGTTTTATTCTGGAACCCTGTAGCCTGGGAATATAACTGAGGATTATTTCTGGAACCCGGTGGCCTGGTAACATGACTGAGGCGTGATTCTGGAAAAGTGTGGCCTGGGAATATGACTGAGGTTTGATTCTGGAAATCTGTGGCCTGGGAACTTGACTGAGGTTTGATGGCAGAAATCTGTGGACTGGCAACATGACTGAGGTTTGATTGTAGAACCCTGTGCCCTGGAAACATGACTGCGACCTGATACTTGAAACCCATGGCCTGGGAATTTGACATTGGTTTGATTCTGGAACCCTGTGGCCAGGAACAAGACTGAGGCGTGATTCTGGAATCCTGTTGCCTGGGAACATGACGTCTGTTTAGATTGTGGAATACTGGGCCCTGGGAATCTGACTGAGGCTTGGTTTTGGTACCCTGTGGACTGGGAACATGACTGAGGTTTTATTCTGGAACCCTGTAGCCTGCGAAAATAACTGAGGATTGTTTCTCGAACCCTGTGGCCTGGGAACATGACATCAGTGGATTCTGGAACCCTGTGGCCTGGGAACATGAGAACGGTATGATTCTGCAACCCTGTGGCCTGGGAACATGTCTGAGGTTTGATGGTGGAAACCTGTGGCTTGGCAACATGACTGAGGTTTGTTTCTGGAACCCTGTTCCCTGGGAACATGACTGAGGTTTGATTCTGGACACCTTTGTGCTGGGAACATGACTGTGTTCTGATTGTAGAATCATGGGTCCTGCAAACATGACTGAGGTTTGATTCTGGAACCATGTGTCCTGCGAATATGACTGAGGTTTGATATTGGAAATCTTTGGCCTGGGAACTTGACTGAGGTTTGATGGCAGAAACCTGTGGACTGGCAACATGACTGAGGTTTGATTGTAGAACCCTGTGCCCTGGAAACATGACTGTGGCCTGGTAGTGGAAACCCATGGCCTAGGAGTTTGACATTGGTTTGATTCTGGAACGCTGTGGCCTGGGAACATGACTGAGGCGTGATTCTGGAAAAGTGTGGCCTGGGAATATGACTGAAGTTTGATTCTGGAAATCTGTGGCCTGGGAACTTGACTGAGGTTTGATGGCAGAAATCTGTGGACTGGCAACATGACTGAGGTTTGATTGTAGAACCCTGTACCCTGGAAACATGACTGAGACCTGATACTTGAAACCCATGGCCTGGGAACTTGACATTGGTTTGATTCTGGAACCCTGTGGCCAGGAACAAGACTGAGGCGTGATTCTGGAATGCTGTGCCCTGGGAACATGACATCTGTTTAGATTGTGGAATACTGGGCCCTGGGAACCTGACTGAGGCTTGGTTCTGGAACCCTGTGGACAGGGAACTTGACTGAGGTTTTATTCTGGAATCCTGTGGCCTGGGAACATGACATCAGTGGATTCTGGAACCCTGTGGCCGGGGAACATGTCATCAGTGGATTCTGGAACCCTGTGGCCTGGGAACATGAGAACGGTTTGATTCTGGAACCCTGTGGCTTGGGAATATGTCTGAGGTTTGATGGTGGAAACCTGTGGCCTGGCAACATGACTGAGGTTTGTTTCTGGAACCCTGTTCCCTGGGAACATGACTGAGGTTTGCTTCTGGACACCTTTCTCCTGGGAACATGACTGTGGTTTGATTGTGGAATCCTGTGGCCTGCGAACATGACTGAGGTTTGATTCTGGAACCATGTGTCCTGGGAATATGACTGAGCTTTGATTCTGGAAATCTGTGGCCTGGGAACTTGACTGAGGTTTGATGGCAGAAACCTGTGGACTGGCAACATGACTGAGGTTTGATTGTAGAACCCTGTACCCTGGAAACATGACTGCGACCTGATACTTGAAACCCATGGCTTGGGAACTTGACATTGGTTTGATTCTTTAACCCTGTGGCCAGGGAACATGACTGAGGCGAGATTCTGGAATCCTGTGCCCAGGAAACATGACTGTGGCTTGGTACTGGAAACCCATGGCCTAGGAATTTGACATTGGTTTGATTCTGGAACCCTGTGGCCTGGGAACATGACTGAGGCGTGATTCTGGAATCCTGCGGCCTGGGAACATGACATCTGTTTAGATTATGGAATACTGTGCCCTGGGAACCTGACTGAAAGCTTGGTTCTGGAATCCTGTGGACTGGGAACATGACTGAGGTTTGATTCTGGAACCATGTGGCCTGGGAATATGACTGTGGTTTGATTTTGGAAACCATTGGCCTGTGAACATGACTGATGTTAGATTGAGGAATCCTGGGGCCTGGGAACATGACATCACTTTGGATTCTGGTACCCTGTTGCCTGGGAACATGAAATCGGTTTGATTGTGGAAACCTGTGGTCTGGGAATATGACTGAGGTTTGATGGTGGTACCCTATGGCCTGGCAACATGACTGAGGTTTGATTCTGGATCCCTGTGGCCAGGGAACATGACTGAGGCGTGATTCTGGAAAACTGTGGCTTGGGAATATGACTGAGGTTTGATTCTGGAAATCTGTGGCCTGGGAACTTGACTGAGGTTTGATGGCAGAAATCTGTGGACTGGCAACATTACTGAGGTTTGATTGTTGAACCCTGTGCTCTGGAAACATGACTGCGACCTGATACTTGAAACGCATGGCCTGGGAAATTGACATTGGTTTGATTCTGGAACCCTGTGGACCGGGAACATGACTGAGGTTTTATTCTGGAACCCTGTAGCCTGGGAATATAACTGAGGATTGTTTCTGGAACCCAGTGGCCTGGTAACATGACTGAGGCGTGATTCTAGAAAAGTGTGGCCTGGGAATATGACTGAGGTTTGATTCTGGAAATCTGTGGCCTGGGAACTTGACTGAGGTTTGATGGCAGAAATCTGTGGACTGGCAACATGACTGAGGTTTGATTGTAGAACCCTGTGCCCTGGAAACATGACTGCGACCTGATACTTGAAACCCATGGCCTGGGAATTTGACATTGGTTTGATTCTGGAACCCTGTGGCCAGGAACAAGACTGAGGTGTGATTCTGGAATCCTGTTGCCTGGGAACATGACATCTGTTTAGATTGTGGAATACTGTGCCCTGGGAATCTGACTGAGGCTTGGTTTTGGTACCCTATGGACTGGGAACATGACTGAGGTTTTATTCTGGAACCCTGTAGCCTGCGAAAATAACTGAAGATTGTTTCTCGAACCCTGTGGCCTGGGAACATGACATCAGTGGATTCTGGAACCCAGTGGCCTGGGAACATGAGAACGGTTTGATTCTGGAACCCTGTGGCCTGGGAACATGTCTGAGGTTTGATGGTGGAAACCTGTGGCTTGGCAACATGACTGAGGTTTGTTTCTGGAACCCTGTTCCCTGGGAACATGACTGAGGTTTGATTCTGGACACCTTTGTGCTGGGAACATGACTGTGTTCTGATTGTAGAATCATGGGTCCTGCAAACATGACTGAGGTTTGATTCTGGAACCATGTGTCCTGCGAATATGACTGAGGTTTGATATTGGAAATCTTTGGCCTGGGAACTTGACTGAGGTTTGATGGCAGAAACCTGTGGACTGGCAACATGACTGAGGTTTGATTGTAGAACCCTGTACCCTGGAAACATGACTGCGACCTGATACTTGAAACCCATGGCTTGGGAACTTGACATTGGTTTGATTCTTTAACCCTGTGGCCAGGGAACATGACTGAGGCGAGATTCTGGAATCCTGTGCCCAGGAAACATGACTGTGGCTTGGTACTGGAAACCCATGGCCTAGGAATTTGACATTGGTTTGATTCTGGAACCCTGTGGCCTGGGAACATGACTGAGGCGTGATTCTGGAATCCTGCGGCCTGGGAACATGACATCTGTTTAGATTATGGAATACTGTGCCCTGGGAACCTGACTGAAAGCTTGGTTCTGGAATCCTGTGGACTGGGAACATGACTGAGGTTTGATTCTGGAACCATGTGGCCTGGGAATATGACTGTGGTTTGATTTTGGAAACCATTGGCCTGTGAACATGACTGATGTTAGATTGAGGAATCCTGGGGCCTGGGAACATGACATCACTTTGGATTCTGGTACCCTGTTGCCTGGGAACATGAAATCGGTTTGATTGTGGAAACCTGTGGTCTGGGAATATGACTGAGGTTTGATGGTGGTACCCTATGGCCTGGCAACATGACTGAGGTTTGATTCTGGAACCATGTGTCCTGCGAATATGACTGAGGTGTGATTCTGGAAATCTGTGGCCTGGGAACTTGACTGAGGTTTGATGGCAGAAACCTGTGGACTGGCAACATGACTGAGGTTTGATTGTAGAACCCTGTGCCCTGGAAACATGACTGTGGCCTGGTAGTGGAAACCCATGGCCTAGGAGTTTGACATTGGTTTGATTCTGGAACGCTGTGGCCTGGGAACATGACTGAGGCGTGATTCTGGAAAAGTGTGGCCTGGGAATATGACTGAAGTTTGATTCTGGAAATCTGTGGCCTGGGAACTTGACTGAGGTTTGATGGCAGAAATCTGTGGACTGGCAACATGACTGAGGTTTGATTGTAGAACCCTGTACCCTGGAAACATGACTGAGACCTGATACTTGAAACCCATGGCCTGGGAACTTGACATTGGTTTGATTCTGGAACCCTGTGGCCAGGAACAAGACTGAGGCGTGATTCTGGAATGCTGTGCCCTGGGAACATGACATCTGTTTAGACTGTGGAATACTGGGCCCTGGGAACCTGACTGAGGCTTGGTTCTGGAACCCTGTGGACAGGGAACTTGACTGAGGTTTTATTCTGGAATCCTGTGGCCTGGGAACATGACATCAGTGGATTCTGGAACCCTGTGGCCGGGGAACATGTCATCAGTGGATTCTGGAACCCTGTGGCCTGGGAACATGAGAACGGTTTGATTCTGGAACCCTGTGGCTTGGGAATATGTCTGAGGTTTGATGGTGGAAACCTGTGGCCTGGCAACATGACTGAGGTTTGTTTCTGGAACCCTGTTCCCTGGGAACATGACTGAGGTTTGCTTCTGGACACCTTTCTCCTGGGAACATGACTGTGGTTTGATTGTGGAATCCTGTGGCCTGCGAACATGACTGAGGTTTGATTCTGGAACCATGTGTCCTGGGAATATGACTGAGCTTTGATTCTGGAAATCTGTGGCCTGGGAACTTGACTGAGGTTTCATGGCAGAAACCTGTGGACTGGCAACATGACTGAGGTTTGATTGTAGAACCCTGTACCCTGGAAACATGACTGCGACCTGATACTTGAAACCCATGGCTTGGGAACTTGACATTGGTTTGATTCTTTAACCCTGTGGCCAGGGAACATGACTGAGGCGAGATTCTGGAATCCTGTGCCCAGGAAACATGACTGTGGCTTGGTACTGGAAACCCATGGCCTAGGAATTTGACATTGGTTTGATTCTGGAACCCTGTGGCCTGGGAACATGACTGAGGCGTGATTCTGGAATCCTGCGGCCTGGGAACATGACATCTGTTTAGATTATGGAATACTGTGCCCTGGGAACCTGACTGAAAGCTTGGTTCTGGAATCCTGTGGACTGGGAACATGACTGAGGTTTGATTCTGGAACCATGTGGCCTGGGAATATGACTGTGGTTTGATTTTGGAAACCATTGGCCTGTGAACATGACTGATGTTAGATTGAGGAATCCTGGGGCCTGGGAACATGACATCACTTTGGATTCTGGTACCCTGTTGCCTGGGAACATGAAATCGGTTTGATTGTGGAAACCTGTGGTCTGGGAATATGACTGAGGTTTGATGGTGGTACCCTATGGCCTGGCAACATGACTGAGGTTTGATTCTGGATCCCTGTGGCCAGGGAACATGACTGAGGCGTGATTCTGGAAAACTGTGGCCTGGGAATATGACTGAGGTTTGATTCTGGAAATCTGTGGCCTGGGAACTTGACTGAGGTTTGATGGCAGAAATCTGTGGACTGGCAACATTACTGAGGTTTGATTGTTGAACCCTGTGCTCTGGAAACATGACTGCGACCTGATACTTGAAACGCATGGCCTGGGAAATTGACATTGGTTTGATTCTGGAACCCTGTCGACCGGGAACATGACTGAGGTTTTATTCTGGAACCCTGTAGCCTGGGAATATAACTGAGGATTGTTTCTGGAACCCGGTGGCCTGGTAACATGACTGAGGCGTGATTCTGGAAAAGTGTGGCCTGGGAATATGACTGAGGTTTGATTCTGGAAATCTGTGGCCTGGGAACTTGACTGAGGTTTGATGGCAGAAATCTGTGGACTGGCAACATGACTGAGGTTTGATTGTAGAACCCTGTGCCCTGGAAACATGACTGCGACCTGATACTTGAAACCCATGGCCTGGGAATTTGACATTGGTTTGATTCTGGAACCCTGTGGCCAGGAACAAGACTGAGGTGTGATTCTGGAATCCTGTTGCCTGGGAACATGACATCTGTTTAGATTGTGGAATACTGGGCCCTGGGAATCTGACTGAGGCTTGGTTTTGGTACCCTGTGGACTGGGAACATGACTGAGGTTTTATTCTGGAACCCTGTAGCCTGCGAAAATAACTGAGGATTGTTTCTCGAACCCTGTGGCCTGGGAACATGACATCAGTGGATTCTGGAACCCTGTGGCCTGGGAACATGAGAACGGTTTGATTCTGGAACCCTGTGGGCTGGGAACATGTCTGAGGTTTGATGGTGGAAACCTGTGGCTTGGCAACATGACTGAGGTTTGTTTCTGGAACCCTGTTCCCTGGGAACATGACTGAGGTTTGATTCTGGACACCTTTGTGCTGGGAACATGACTGTGTTCTGATTGTAGAATCATGGGTCCTGCAAACATGACTGAGGTTTGATTCTGGAACCATGTGTCCTGCGAATATGACTGAGGTTTGATATTGGAAATCTTTGGCCTGGGAACTTGACTGAGGTTTGATGGCAGAAACCTGTGGACTGGCAACATGACTGAGGTTTGATTGTAGAACCCTGTGCCCTGGAAACATGACTGTGGCCTGGTAGTGGAAACCCATGGCCTAGGAGTTTGACATTGGTTTGATTCTGGAACGCTGTGGCCTGGGAACATGACTGAGGCGTGATTCTGGAAAAGTGTGGCCTGGGAATATGACTGAAGTTTGATTCTGGAAATCTGTGGCCTGGGAACTTGACTGAGGTTTGATGGCAGAAATCTGTGGACTGGCAACATGACTGAGGTTTGATTGTAGAACCCTGTACCCTGGAAACATGACTGAGACCTGATACTTGAAACCCATGGCCTGGGAACTTGACATTGGTTTGATTCTGGAACCCTGTGGCCAGGAACAAGACTGAGGCGTGATTCTGGAATGCTGTGCCCTGGGAACATGACATCTGTTTAGACTGTGGAATACTGGGCCCTGGGAACCTGACTGAGGCTTGGTTCTGGAACCCTGTGGACAGGGAACTTGACTGAGGTTTTATTCTGGAATCCTGTGGCCTGGGAACATGACATCAGTGGATTCTGGAACCCTGTGGCCGGGGAACATGTCATCAGTGGATTCTGGAACCCTGTGGCCTGGGAACATGAGAACGGTTTGATTCTGGAACCCTGTGGCTTGGGAATATGTCTGAGGTTTGATGGTGGAAACCTGTGGCCTGGCAACATGACTGAGGTTTGTTTCTGGAACCCTGTTCCCTGGGAACATGCCTGAGGTTTGCTTCTGGACACCTTTCTCCTGGGAACATGACTGTGGTTTGATTGTGGAATCCTGTGGCCTGCAAACATGACTGAGGTTTGATTCTGGAACCATGTGTCCTGGGAATATGACTGAGCTTTGATTCTGGAAATCTGTGGCCTGGGAACTTGACTGAGGTTTGATGGCAGAAACCTGTGGACTGGCAACATGACTGAGGTTTGATTGTAGAACCCTGTGCCCTGGAAACATGACTGCAACCTGATACTTGAAACCCATGGCTTGGGAACTTGACATTGGTTTGATTCTTTAACCCTGTGGCCAGGGAACATGACTGAGGCGAGATTCTGGAATCCTGTGCCCAGGAAACATGACTGTGGCTTGGTACTGGAAACCCATGGCCTAGGAATTTGACATTGGTTTGATTCTGGAACCCTGTGGCCTGGGAACATGACTGAGGTGTGATTCTGGAATCCTGCGGCCTGGGAACATGACATCTGTTTAGATTATGGAATACTGTGCCCTGGGAACCTGACTGAAAGCTTGGTTCTGGAATCCTGTGGACTGGGAACATGACTGAGGTTTGATTCTGGAACCATGTGGCCTGGGAATATGACTGTGGTTTGATTTTGGAAACCATTGGCCTGTGAACATGACTGATGTTAGATTGAGGAATCCTGGGGCCTGGGAACATGACATCACTTTGGATTCTGGTACCCTGTTGCCTGGGAACATGAAATCGGTTTGATTGTGGAAACCTGTGGTCTGGGAATATGACTGAGGTTTGATGGTGGTACCCTATGGCCTGGCAACATGACTGAGGTTTGATTCTGGATCCCTGTGGCCAGGGAACATGACTGAGGCGTGATTCTGGAAAACTGTGGCCTGGGAATATGACTGAGGTTTGATTCTGGAAATCTGTGGCCTGGGAACTTGACTGAGGTTTGATGGCAGAAATCTGTGGACTGGCAACATTACTGAGGTTTGACTGTTGAACCCTGTGCTCTGGAAACATGACTGCGACCTGATACTTGAAACGCATGGCCTCGGAAATTGACATTGGCTTGATTCTGGAACCCTGTGGATCGGGAACATGACTGAGGTTTTATTCTGGAACCCTGTAGCCTGGGAATATAACTGAGGATTATTTCTGGAACCCGGTGGCCTGGTAACATGACTGAGGCGTGATTCTGGAAAAGTGTGGCCTGGGAATATGACTGAGGTTTGATTCTGGAAATCTGTGGCCTGGGAACTTGACTGAGGTTTGATGGCAGAAATCTGTGGACTGGCAACATGACTGAGGTTTGATTGTAGAACCCTGTGCCCTGGAAACATGACTGCGACCTGATACTTGAAACCCATGGCCTGGGAATTTGACATTGGTTTGATTCTGGAACCCTGTGGCCAGGAACAAGACTGAGGCGTGATTCTGGAATCCTGTTGCCTGGGAACATGACGTCTGTTTAGATTGTGGAATACTGGGCCCTGGGAATCTGACTGAGGCTTGGTTTTGGTACCCTATGGACTGGGAACATGACTGAGGTTTTATTCTGGAACCCTGTAGCCTGCGAAAATAACTGAGGATTGTTTCTCGAACCCTGTGGCCTGGGAACATGACATCAGTGGATTCTGGAACCCTGTGGCCTGGGAACATGAGAACGGTTTGATTCTGCAACCCTGTGGCCTGGGAACATGTCTGAGGTTTGATGGTGGAAACCTGTGGCTTGGCAACATGACTGAGGTTTGTTTCTGGAACCCTGTTCCCTGGGAACATGACTGAGGTTTGATTCTGGACACCTTTGTGCTGGGAACATGACTGTGTTCTGATTGTAGAATCATGGGTCCTGCAAACATGACTGAGGTTTGATTCTGGAACCATGTGTCCTGCGAATATGACTGAGGTTTGATATTGGAAATCTTTGGCCTGGGAACTTGACTGAGGTTTGATGGCAGAAACCTGTGGACTGGCAACATGACTGAGGTTTGATTGTAGAACCCTGTGCCCTGGAAACATGACTGTGGCCTGGTAGTGGAAACCCATGGCCTAGGAGTTTGACATTGGTTTGATTCTGGAACGCTGTGGCCTGGGAACATGACTGAGGCGTGATTCTGGAAAAGTGTGGCCTGGGAATATGACTGAAGTTTGATTCTGGAAATCTGTGGCCTGGGAACTTGACTGAGGTTTGATGGCAGAAATCTGTGGACTGGCAACATGACTGAGGTTTGATTGTAGAACCCTGTACCCTGGAAACATGACTGAGACCTGATACTTGAAACCCATGGCCTGGGAACTTGACATTGGTTTGATTCTGGAACCCTGTGGCCAGGAACAAGACTGAGGCGTGATTCTGGAATGCTGTGCCCTGGGAACATGACATCTGTTTAGATTGTGGAATACTGGGCCCTGGGAACCTGACTGAGGCTTGGTTCTGGAACCCTGTGGACAGGGAACTTGACTGAGGTTTTATTCTGGAATCCTGTGGCCTGGGAACATGACATCAGTGGATTCTGGAACCCTGTGGCCGGGGAACATGTCATCAGTGGATTCTGGAACCCTGTGGCCTGGGAACATGAGAACGGTTTGATTCTGGAACCCTGTGGCTTGGGAATATGTCTGAGGTTTGATGGTGGAAACCTGTGGCCTGGCAACATGACTGAGGTTTGTTTCTGGAACCCTGTTCCCTGGGAACATGACTGAGGTTTGCTTCTGGACACCTTTCTCCTGGGAACATGACTGTGGTTTGATTGTGGAATCCTGTGGCCTGCGAACATGACTGAGGTTTGATTCTGGAACCATGTGTCCTGGGAATATGACTGAGCTTTGATTCTGGAAATCTGTGGCCTGGGAACTTGACTGAGGTTTCATGGCAGAAACCTGTGGACTGGCAACATGACTGAGGTTTGATTGTAGAACCCTGTACCCTGGAAACATGACTGCGACCTGATACTTGAAACCCATGGCTTGGGAACTTGACATTGGTTTGATTCTTTAACCCTGTGGCCAGGGAACATGACTGAGGCGAGATTCTGGAATCCTGTGCCCAGGAAACATGACTGTGGCTTGGTACTGGAAACCCATGGCCTAGGAATTTGACATTGGTTTGATTCTGGAACCCTGTGGCCTGGGAACATGACTGAGGCGTGATTCTGGAATCCTGCGGCCTGGGAACATGACATCTGTTTAGATTATGGAATACTGTGCCCTGGGAACCTGACTGAAAGCTTGGTTCTGGAATCCTGTGGACTGGGAACATGACTGAGGTTTGATTCTGGAACCATGTGGCCTGGGAATATGACTGTGGTTTGATTTTGGAAACCATTGGCCTGTGAACATGACTGATGTTAGATTGAGGAATCCTGGGGCCTGGGAACATGACATCACTTTGGATTCTGGTACCCTGTTGCCTGGGAACATGAAATCGGTTTGATTGTGGAAACCTGTGGTCTGGGAATATGACTGAGGTTTGATGGTGGTACCCTATGGCCTGGCAACATGACTGAGGTTTGATTCTGGATCCCTGTGGCCAGGGAACATGACTGAGGCGTGATTCTGGAAAACTGTGGCCTGGGAATATGACTGAGGTTTGATTCTGGAAATCTGTGGCCTGGGAACTTGACTGAGGTTTGATGGCAGAAATCTGTGGACTGGCAACATTACTGAGGTTTGATTGTTGAACCCTGTGCTCTGGAAACATGACTGCGACCTGATACTTGAAACGCATGGCCTGGGAAATTGACATTGGTTTGATTCTGGAACCCTGTCGACCGGGAACATGACTGAGGTTTTATTCTGGAACCCTGTAGCCTGGGAATATAACTGAGGATTGTTTCTGGAACCCGGTGGCCTGGTAACATGACTGAGGCGTGATTCTGGAAAAGTGTGGCCTGGGAATATGACTGAGGTTTGATTCTGGAAATCTGTGGCCTGGGAACTTGACTGAGGTTTGATGGCAGAAATCTGTGGACTGGCAACATGACTGAGGTTTGATTGTAGAACCCTGTGCCCTGGAAACATGACTGCGACCTGATACTTGAAACCCATGGCCTGGGAATTTGACATTGGTTTGATTCTGGAACCCTGTGGCCAGGAACAAGACTGAGGTGTGATTCTGGAATCCTGTTGCCTGGGAACATGACATCTGTTTAGATTGTGGAATACTGGGCCCTGGGAATCTGACTGAGGCTTGGTTTTGGTACCCTGTGGACTGGGAACATGACTGAGGTTTTATTCTGGAACCCTGTAGCCTGCGAAAATAACTGAGGATTGTTTCTCGAACCCTGTGGCCTGGGAACATGACATCAGTGGATTCTGGAACCCTGTGGCCTGGTAACATGTCTGAGGTTTGATGGTGGAAACCTGTGGCTTGGCAACATGACTGAGGTTTGTTTCTGGAACCCTGTTCCCTGGGAACATGACTGAGGTTTGATTCTGGACACCTTTGTGCTGGGAACATGACTGTGTTCTGATTGTAGAATCATGGGTCCTGCAAACATGACTGAGGTTTGATTCTGGAACCATGTGTCCTGCGAATATGACTGAGGTTTGATATTGGAAATCTTTGGCCTGGGAACTTGACTGAGGTTTGATGGCAGAAACCTGTGGACTGGCAACATGACTGAGGTTTGATTGTAGAACCCTGTGCCCTGGAAACATGACTGTGGCCTGGTAGTGGAAACCCATGGCCTAGGAGTTTGACATTGGTTTGATTCTGGAACGCTGTGGCCTGGGAACATGACTGAGGCGTGATTCTGGAAAAGTGTGGCCTGGGAATATGACTGAAGTTTGATTCTGGAAATCTGTGGCCTGGGAACTTGACTGAGGTTTGATGGCAGAAATCTGTGGACTGGCAACATGACTGAGGTTTGATTGTAGAACCCTGTACCCTGGAAACATGACTGAGACCTGATACTTGAAACCCATGGCCTGGGAACTTGACATTGGTTTGATTCTGGAACCCTGTGGCCAGGAACAAGACTGAGGCGTGATTCTGGAATGCTGTGCCCTGGGAACATGACATCTGTTTAGACTGTGGAATACTGGGCCCTGGGAACCTGACTGAGGCTTGGTTCTGGAACCCTGTGGACAGGGAACTTGACTGAGGTTTTATTCTGGAATCCTGTGGCCTGGGAACATGACATCAGTGGATTCTGGAACCCTGTGGCCGGGGAACATGTCATCAGTGGATTCTGGAACCCTGTGGCCTGGGAACATGAGAACGGTTTGATTCTGGAACGCTGTGGCTTGGGAATATGTCTGAGGTTTGATGGTGGAAACCTGTGGCCTGGCAACATGACTGAGGTTTGTTTCTGGAACCCTGTTCCCTGGGAACATGCCTGAGGTTTGCTTCTGGACACCTTTCTCCTGGGAACATGACTGTGGTTTGATTGTGGAATCCTGTGGCCTGCAAACATGACTGAGGTTTGATTCTGGAACCATGTGTCCTGGGAATATGACTGAGCTTTGATTCTGGAAATCTGTGGCCTGGGAACTTGACTGAGGTTTGATGGCAGAAACCTGTGGACTGGCAACATGACTGAGGTTTGATTGTAGAACCCTGTGCCCTGGAAACATGACTGCAACCTGATACTTGAAACCCATGGCTTGGGAACTTGACATTGGTTTGATTCTTTAACCCTGTGGCCAGGGAACATGACTGAGGCGAGATTCTGGAATCCTGTGCCCAGGAAACATGACTGTGGCTTGGTACTGGAAACCCATGGCCTAGGAATTTGACATTGGTTTGATTCTGGAACCCTGTGGCCTGGGAACATGACTGAGGTGTGATTCTGGAATCCTGCGGCCTGGGAACATGACATCTGTTTAGATTATGGAATACTGTGCCCTGGGAACCTGACTGAAAGCTTGGTTCTGGAATCCTGTGGACTGGGAACATGACTGAGGTTTGATTCTGGAACCATGTGGCCTGGGAATATGACTGTGGTTTGATTTTGGAAACCATTGGCCTGTGAACATGACTGATGTTAGATTGAGGAATCCTGGGGCCTGGGAACATGACATCACTTTGGATTCTGGTACCCTGTTGCCTGGGAACATGAAATCGGTTTGATTGTGGAAACCTGTGGTCTGGGAATATGACTGAGGTTTGATGGTGGTACCCTATGGCCTGGCAACATGACTGAGGTTTGATTCTGGATCCCTGTGGCCAGGGAACATGACTGAGGCGTGATTCTGGAAAACTGTGGCCTGGGAATATGACTGAGGTTTGATTCTGGAAATCTGTGGCCTGGGAACTTGACTGAGGTTTGATGGCAGAAATCTGTGGACTGGCAACATTACTGAGGTTTGACTGTTGAACCCTGTGCTCTGGAAACATGACTGCGACCTGATACTTGAAACGCATGGCCTCGGAAATTGACATTGGCTTGATTCTTGAACCCTGTGGATCGTGAACATGACTGAGGTTTTATTCTGGAACCCTGTAGCCTGGGAATATAACTGAGGATTATTTCTGGAACCCGGTGGCCTGGTAACATGACTGAGGCGTGATTCTGGAAAAGTGTGGCCTGGGAATATGACTGAGGTTTGATTCTGGAAATCTGTGGCCTGGGAACTTGACTGAGGTTTGATGGCAGAAATCTGTGGACTGGCAACATGACTGAGGTTTGATTGTAGAACCCTGTGCCCTGGAAACATGACTGCGACCTGATACTTGAAACCCATGGCCTGGGAACTTGACATTGGTTTGATTCTGGAACCCTGTGGCCAGGAACAAGACTGAGGCGTGATTCTGGAATGCTGTGCCCTGGGAACATGACATCTGTTTAGACTGTGGAATACTGGGCCCTGGGAACCTGACTGAGGCTTGGTTCTGGAACCCTGTGGACAGGGAACTTGACTGAGGTTTTATTCTGGAATCCTGTGGCCTGGGAACATGACATCAGTGGATTCTGGAACCCTGTGGCCTGGGAACATGACATCAGTGGATTCTGGAACCCTGTGGCCTGGGAACATGAGAACGGTTTGATTCTGGAACCCTGTGGGCTGGGAACATGTCTGAGGTTTGATGGTGGAAACCTGTGGCTTGGCAACATGACTGAGGTTTGTTTCTGGAACCCTGTTCCCTGGGAACATGACTGAGGTTTGATTCTGGACACCTTTGTGCTGGGAACATGACTGTGTTCTGATTGTAGAATCATGGGTCCTGCAAACATGACTGAGGTTTGATTCTGGAACCATGTGTCCTGCGAATATGACTGAGGTTTGATATTGGAAATCTTTGGCCTGGGAACTTGACTGAGGTTTGATGGCAGAAACCTGTGGACTGGCAACATGACTGAGGTTTGATTGTAGAACCCTGTGCCCTGGAAACATGACTGTGGCCTGGTAGTGGAAACCCATGGCCTAGGAGTTTGACATTGGTTTGATTCTGGAACGCTGTGGCCTGGGAACATGACTGAGGCGTGATTCTGGAAAAGTGTGGCCTGGGAATATGACTGAAGTTTGATTCTGGAAATCTGTGGCCTGGGAACTTGACTGAGGTTTGATGGCAGAAATCTGTGGACTGGCAACATGACTGAGGTTTGATTGTAGAACCCTGTACCCTGGAAACATGACTGAGACCTGATACTTGAAACCCATGGCCTGGGAACTTGACATTGGTTTGATTCTGGAACCCTGTGGCCAGGAACAAGACTGAGGCGTGATTCTGGAATGCTGTGCCCTGGGAACATGACATCTGTTTAGACTGTGGAATACTGGGCCCTGGGAACCTGACTGAGGCTTGGTTCTGGAACCCTGTGGACAGGGAACTTGACTGAGGTTTTATTCTGGAATCCTGTGGCCTGGGAACATGACATCAGTGGATTCTGGAACCCTGTGGCCGGGGAACATGTCATCAGTGGATTCTGGAACCCTGTGGCCTGGGAACATGAGAACGGTTTGATTCTGGAACGCTGTGGCTTGGGAATATGTCTGAGGTTTGATGGTGGAAACCTGTGGCCTGGCAACATGACTGAGGTTTGTTTCTGGAACCCTGTTCCCTGGGAACATGCCTGAGGTTTGCTTCTGGACACCTTTCTCCTGGGAACATGACTGTGGTTTGATTGTGGAATCCTGTGGCCTGCAAACATGACTGAGGTTTGATTCTGGAACCATGTGTCCTGGGAATATGACTGAGCTTTGATTCTGGAAATCTGTGGCCTGGGAACTTGACTGAGGTTTGATGGCAGAAACCTGTGGACTGGCAACATGACTGAGGTTTGATTGTAGAACCCTGTGCCCTGGAAACATGACTGCAACCTGATACTTGAAACCCATGGCTTGGGAACTTGACATTGGTTTGATTCTTTAACCCTGTGGCCAGGGAACATGACTGAGGCGAGATTCTGGAATCCTGTGCCCAGGAAACATGACTGTGGCTTGGTACTGGAAACCCATGGCCTAGGAATTTGACATTGGTTTGATTCTGGAACCCTGTGGCCTGGGAACATGACTGAGGTGTGATTCTGGAATCCTGCGGCCTGGGAACATGACATCTGTTTAGATTATGGAATACTGTGCCCTGGGAACCTGACTGAAAGCTTGGTTCTGGAATCCTGTGGACTGGGAACATGACTGAGGTTTGATTCTGGAACCATGTGGCCTGGGAATATGACTGTGGTTTGATTTTGGAAACCATTGGCCTGTGAACATGACTGATGTTAGATTGAGGAATCCTGGGGCCTGGGAACATGACATCACTTTGGATTCTGGTACCCTGTTGCCTGGGAACATGAAATCGGTTTGATTGTGGAAACCTGTGGTCTGGGAATATGACTGAGGTTTGATGGTGGTACCCTATGGCCTGGCAACATGACTGAGGTTTGATTCTGGATCCCTGTGGCCAGGGAACATGACTGAGGCGTGATTCTGGAAAACTGTGGCCTGGGAATATGACTGAGGTTTGATTCTGGAAATCTGTGGCCTGGGAACTTGACTGAGGTTTGATGGCAGAAATCTGTGGACTGGCAACATTACTGAGGTTTGACTGTTGAACCCTGTGCTCTGGAAACATGACTGCGACCTGATACTTGAAACGCATGGCCTCGGAAATTGACATTGGCTTGATTCTGGAACCCTGTGGATCGGGAACATGACTGAGGTTTTATTCTGGAACCCTGTAGCCTGGGAATATAACTGAGGATTATTTCTGGAACCCGGTGGCCTGGTAACATGACTGAGGCGTGATTCTGGAAAAGTGTGGCCTGGGAATATGACTGAGGTTTGATTCTGGAAATCTGTGGCCTGGGAACTTGACTGAGGTTTGATGGCAGAAATCTGTGGACTGGCAACATGACTGAGGTTTGATTGTAGAACCCTGTGCCCTGGAAACATGACTGCGACCTGATACTTGAAACCCATGGCCTGGGAATTTGACATTGGTTTGATTCTGGAACCCTGTGGCCAGGAACAAGACTGAGGCGTGATTCTGGAATCCTGTTGCCTGGGAACATGACGTCTGTTTAGATTGTGGAATACTGGGCCCTGGGAATCTGACTGAGGCTTGGTTTTGGTACCCTATGGACTGGGAACATGACTGAGGTTTTATTCTGGAACCCTGTAGCCTGCGAAAATAACTGAGGATTGTTTCTCGAACCCTGTGGCCTGGGAACATGACATCAGTGGATTCTGGAACCCTGTGGCCTGGGAACATGAGAACGGTTTGATTCTGCAACCCTGTGGCCTGGGAACATGTCTGAGGTTTGATGGTGGAAACCTGTGGCTTGGCAACATGACTGAGGTTTGTTTCTGGAACCCTGTTCCCTGGGAACATGACTGAGGTTTGATTCTGGA
Source organism: Balaenoptera borealis (assembly GCF_965194805.1). Taxonomy (NCBI): domain Eukaryota; kingdom Metazoa; phylum Chordata; class Mammalia; order Artiodactyla; family Balaenopteridae; genus Balaenoptera; species Balaenoptera borealis. The sequence goes on from NW_028123923.1 coordinate 567,023, forward strand.
CACCTTTGTGCTGGGAACATGACTGTGTTCTGATTGTAGAATCATGGGTCCTGCAAACATGACTGAGGTTTGATTCTGGAACCATGTGTCCTGCGAATATGACTGAGGTTTGATATTGGAAATCTTTGGCCTGGGAACTTGACTGAGGTTTGATGGCAGAAACCTGTGGACTGGCAACATGACTGAGGTTTGATTGTAGAACCCTGTGCCCTGGAAACATGACTGTGGCCTGGTAGTGGAAACCCATGGCCTAGGAGTTTGACATTGGTTTGATTCTGGAACGCTGTGGCCTGGGAACATGACTGAGGCGTGATTCTGGAAAAGTGTGGCCTGGGAATATGACTGAAGTTTGATTCTGGAAATCTGTGGCCTGGGAACTTGACTGAGGTTTGATGGCAGAAATCTGTGGACTGGCAACATGACTGAGGTTTGATTGTAGAACCCTGTACCCTGGAAACATGACTGAGACCTGATACTTGAAACCCATGGCCTGGGAACTTGACATTGGTTTGATTCTGGAACCCTGTGGCCAGGAACAAGACTGAGGCGTGATTCTGGAATGCTGTGCCCTGGGAACATGACATCTGTTTAGATTGTGGAATACTGGGCCCTGGGAACCTGACTGAGGCTTGGTTCTGGAACCCTGTGGACAGGGAACTTGACTGAGGTTTTATTCTGGAATCCTGTGGCCTGGGAACATGACATCAGTGGATTCTGGAACCCTGTGGCCGGGGAACATGTCATCAGTGGATTCTGGAACCCTGTGGCCTGGGAACATGAGAACGGTTTGATTCTGGAACCCTGTGGCTTGGGAATATGTCTGAGGTTTGATGGTGGAAACCTGTGGCCTGGCAACATGACTGAGGTTTGTTTCTGGAACCCTGTTCCCTGGGAACATGACTGAGGTTTGCTTCTGGACACCTTTCTCCTGGGAACATGACTGTGGTTTGATTGTGGAATCCTGTGGCCTGCGAACATGACTGAGGTTTGATTCTGGAACCATGTGTCCTGGGAATATGACTGAGCTTTGATTCTGGAAATCTGTGGCCTGGGAACTTGACTGAGGTTTCATGGCAGAAACCTGTGGACTGGCAACATGACTGAGGTTTGATTGTAGAACCCTGTACCCTGGAAACATGACTGCGACCTGATACTTGAAACCCATGGCTTGGGAACTTGACATTGGTTTGATTCTTTAACCCTGTGGCCAGGGAACATGACTGAGGCGAGATTCTGGAATCCTGTGCCCAGGAAACATGACTGTGGCTTGGTACTGGAAACCCATGGCCTAGGAATTTGACATTGGTTTGATTCTGGAACCCTGTGGCCTGGGAACATGACTGAGGCGTGATTCTGGAATCCTGCGGCCTGGGAACATGACATCTGTTTAGATTATGGAATACTGTGCCCTGGGAACCTGACTGAAAGCTTGGTTCTGGAATCCTGTGGACTGGGAACATGACTGAGGTTTGATTCTGGAACCATGTGGCCTGGGAATATGACTGTGGTTTGATTTTGGAAACCATTGGCCTGTGAACATGACTGATGTTAGATTGAGGAATCCTGGGGCCTGGGAACATGACATCACTTTGGATTCTGGTACCCTGTTGCCTGGGAACATGAAATCGGTTTGATTGTGGAAACCTGTGGTCTGGGAATATGACTGAGGTTTGATGGTGGTACCCTATGGCCTGGCAACATGACTGAGGTTTGATTCTGGATCCCTGTGGCCAGGGAACATGACTGAGGCGTGATTCTGGAAAACTGTGGCCTGGGAATATGACTGAGGTTTGATTCTGGAAATCTGTGGCCTGGGAACTTGACTGAGGTTTGATGGCAGAAATCTGTGGACTGGCAACATTACTGAGGTTTGATTGTTGAACCCTGTGCTCTGGAAACATGACTGCGACCTGATACTTGAAACGCATGGCCTGGGAAATTGACATTGGTTTGATTCTGGAACCCTGTCGACCGGGAACATGACTGAGGTTTTATTCTGGAACCCTGTAGCCTGGGAATATAACTGAGGATTGTTTCTGGAACCCGGTGGCCTGGTAACATGACTGAGGCGTGATTCTGGAAAAGTGTGGCCTGGGAATATGACTGAGGTTTGATTCTGGAAATCTGTGGCCTGGGAACTTGACTGAGGTTTGATGGCAGAAATCTGTGGACTGGCAACATGACTGAGGTTTGATTGTAGAACCCTGTGCCCTGGAAACATGACTGCGACCTGATACTTGAAACCCATGGCCTGGGAATTTGACATTGGTTTGATTCTGGAACCCTGTGGCCAGGAACAAGACTGAGGTGTGATTCTGGAATCCTGTTGCCTGGGAACATGACATCTGTTTAGATTGTGGAATACTGGGCCCTGGGAATCTGACTGAGGCTTGGTTTTGGTACCCTGTGGACTGGGAACATGACTGAGGTTTTATTCTGGAACCCTGTAGCCTGCGAAAATAACTGAGGATTGTTTCTCGAACCCTGTGGCCTGGGAACATGACATCAGTGGATTCTGGAACCCTGTGGCCTGGGAACATGTCTGAGGTTTGATGGTGGAAACCTGTGGCTTGGCAACATGACTGAGGTTTGTTTCTGGAACCCTGTTCCCTGGGAACATGACTGAGGTTTGATTCTGGACACCTTTGTGCTGGGAACATGACTGTGTTCTGATTGTAGAATCATGGGTCCTGCAAACATGACTGAGGTTTGATTCTGGAACCATGTGTCCTGCGAATATGACTGAGGTTTGATATTGGAAATCTTTGGCCTGGGAACTTGACTGAGGTTTGATGGCAGAAACCTGTGGACTGGCAACATGACTGAGGTTTGATTGTAGAACCCTGTGCCCTGGAAACATGACTGTGGCCTGGTAGTGGAAACCCATGGCCTAGGAGTTTGACATTGGTTTGATTCTGGAACGCTGTGGCCTGGGAACATGACTGAGGCGTGATTCTGGAAAAGTGTGGCCTGGGAATATGACTGAAGTTTGATTCTGGAAATCTGTGGCCTGGGAACTTGACTGAGGTTTGATGGCAGAAATCTGTGGACTGGCAACATGACTGAGGTTTGATTGTAGAACCCTGTACCCTGGAAACATGACTGAGACCTGATACTTGAAACCCATGGCCTGGGAACTTGACATTGGTTTGATTCTGGAACCCTGTGGCCAGGAACAAGACTGAGGCGTGATTCTGGAATGCTGTGCCCTGGGAACATGACATCTGTTTAGACTGTGGAATACTGGGCCCTGGGAACCTGACTGAGGCTTGGTTCTGGAACCCTGTGGACAGGGAACTTGACTGAGGTTTTATTCTGGAATCCTGTGGCCTGGGAACATGACATCAGTGGATTCTGGAACCCTGTGGCCGGGGAACATGTCATCAGTGGATTCTGGAACCCTGTGGCCTGGGAACATGAGAACGGTTTGATTCTGGAACGCTGTGGCTTGGGAATATGTCTGAGGTTTGATGGTGGAAACCTGTGGCCTGGCAACATGACTGAGGTTTGTTTCTGGAACCCTGTTCCCTGGGAACATGCCTGAGGTTTGCTTCTGGACACCTTTCTCCTGGGAACATGACTGTGGTTTGATTGTGGAATCCTGTGGCCTGCAAACATGACTGAGGTTTGATTCTGGAACCATGTGTCCTGGGAATATGACTGAGCTTTGATTCTGGAAATCTGTGGCCTGGGAACTTGACTGAGGTTTGATGGCAGAAACCTGTGGACTGGCAACATGACTGAGGTTTGATTGTAGAACCCTGTGCCCTGGAAACATGACTGCAACCTGATACTTGAAACCCATGGCTTGGGAACTTGACATTGGTTTGATTCTTTAACCCTGTGGCCAGGGAACATGACTGAGGCGAGATTCTGGAATCCTGTGCCCAGGAAACATGACTGTGGCTTGGTACTGGAAACCCATGGCCTAGGAATTTGACATTGGTTTGATTCTGGAACCCTGTGGCCTGGGAACATGACTGAGGTGTGATTCTGGAATCCTGCGGCCTGGGAACATGACATCTGTTTAGATTATGGAATACTGTGCCCTGGGAACCTGACTGAAAGCTTGGTTCTGGAATCCTGTGGACTGGGAACATGACTGAGGTTTGATTCTGGAACCATGTGGCCTGGGAATATGACTGTGGTTTGATTTTGGAAACCATTGGCCTGTGAACATGACTGATGTTAGATTGAGGAATCCTGGGGCCTGGGAACATGACATCACTTTGGATTCTGGTACCCTGTTGCCTGGGAACATGAAATCGGTTTGATTGTGGAAACCTGTGGTCTGGGAATATGACTGAGGTTTGATGGTGGTACCCTATGGCCTGGCAACATGACTGAGGTTTGATTCTGGATCCCTGTGGCCAGGGAACATGACTGAGGCGTGATTCTGGAAAACTGTGGCCTGGGAATATGACTGAGGTTTGATTCTGGAAATCTGTGGCCTGGGAACTTGACTGAGGTTTGATGGCAGAAATCTGTGGACTGGCAACATTACTGAGGTTTGACTGTTGAACCCTGTGCTCTGGAAACATGACTGCGACCTGATACTTGAAACGCATGGCCTCGGAAATTGACATTGGCTTGATTCTTGAACCCTGTGGATCGTGAACATGACTGAGGTTTTATTCTGGAACCCTGTAGCCTGGGAATATAACTGAGGATTATTTCTGGAACCCGGTGGCCTGGTAACATGACTGAGGCGTGATTCTGGAAAAGTGTGGCCTGGGAATATGACTGAGGTTTGATTCTGGAAATCTGTGGCCTGGGAACTTGACTGAGGTTTGATGGCAGAAATCTGTGGACTGGCAACATGACTGAGGTTTGATTGTAGAACCCTGTGCCCTGGAAACATGACTGCGACCTGATACTTGAAACCCATGGCCTGGGAACTTGACATTGGTTTGATTCTGGAACCCTGTGGCCAGGAACAAGACTGAGGCGTGATTCTGGAATGCTGTGCCCTGGGAACATGACATCTGTTTAGACTGTGGAATACTGGGCCCTGGGAACCTGACTGAGGCTTGGTTCTGGAACCCTGTGGACAGGGAACTTGACTGAGGTTTTATTCTGGAATCCTGTGGCCTGGGAACATGACATCAGTGGATTCTGGAACCCTGTGGCCTGGGAACATGACATCAGTGGATTCTGGAACCCTGTGGCCTGGGAACATGAGAACGGTTTGATTCTGGAACCCTGTGGGCTGGGAACATGTCTGAGGTTTGATGGTGGAAACCTGTGGCTTGGCAACATGACTGAGGTTTGTTTCTGGAACCCTGTTCCCTGGGAACATGACTGAGGTTTGATTCTGGACACCTTTGTGCTGGGAACATGACTGTGTTCTGATTGTAGAATCATGGGTCCTGCAAACATGACTGAGGTTTGATTCTGGAACCATGTGTCCTGCGAATATGACTGAGGTTTGATATTGGAAATCTTTGGCCTGGGAACTTGACTGAGGTTTGATGGCAGAAACCTGTGGACTGGCAACATGACTGAGGTTTGATTGTAGAACCCTGTGCCCTGGAAACATGACTGTGGCCTGGTAGTGGAAACCCATGGCCTAGGAGTTTGACATTGGTTTGATTCTGGAACGCTGTGGCCTGGGAACATGACTGAGGCGTGATTCTGGAAAAGTGTGGCCTGGGAATATGACTGAAGTTTGATTCTGGAAATCTGTGGCCTGGGAACTTGACTGAGGTTTGATGGCAGAAATCTGTGGACTGGCAACATGACTGAGGTTTGATTGTAGAACCCTGTACCCTGGAAACATGACTGAGACCTGATACTTGAAACCCATGGCCTGGGAACTTGACATTGGTTTGATTCTGGAACCCTGTGGCCAGGAACAAGACTGAGGCGTGATTCTGGAATGCTGTGCCCTGGGAACATGACATCTGTTTAGACTGTGGAATACTGGGCCCTGGGAACCTGACTGAGGCTTGGTTCTGGAACCCTGTGGACAGGGAACTTGACTGAGGTTTTATTCTGGAATCCTGTGGCCTGGGAACATGACATCAGTGGATTCTGGAACCCTGTGGCCGGGGAACATGTCATCAGTGGATTCTGGAACCCTGTGGCCTGGGAACATGAGAACGGTTTGATTCTGGAACGCTGTGGCTTGGGAATATGTCTGAGGTTTGATGGTGGAAACCTGTGGCCTGGCAACATGACTGAGGTTTGTTTCTGGAACCCTGTTCCCTGGGAACATGCCTGAGGTTTGCTTCTGGACACCTTTCTCCTGGGAACATGACTGTGGTTTGATTGTGGAATCCTGTGGCCTGCAAACATGACTGAGGTTTGATTCTGGAACCATGTGTCCTGGGAATATGACTGAGCTTTGATTCTGGAAATCTGTGGCCTGGGAACTTGACTGAGGTTTGATGGCAGAAACCTGTGGACTGGCAACATGACTGAGGTTTGATTGTAGAACCCTGTGCCCTGGAAACATGACTGCAACCTGATACTTGAAACCCATGGCTTGGGAACTTGACATTGGTTTGATTCTTTAACCCTGTGGCCAGGGAACATGACTGAGGCGAGATTCTGGAATCCTGTGCCCAGGAAACATGACTGTGGCTTGGTACTGGAAACCCATGGCCTAGGAATTTGACATTGGTTTGATTCTGGAACCCTGTGGCCTGGGAACATGACTGAGGTGTGATTCTGGAATCCTGCGGCCTGGGAACATGACATCTGTTTAGATTATGGAATACTGTGCCCTGGGAACCTGACTGAAAGCTTGGTTCTGGAATCCTGTGGACTGGGAACATGACTGAGGTTTGATTCTGGAACCATGTGGCCTGGGAATATGACTGTGGTTTGATTTTGGAAACCATTGGCCTGTGAACATGACTGATGTTAGATTGAGGAATCCTGGGGCCTGGGAACATGACATCACTTTGGATTCTGGTACCCTGTTGCCTGGGAACATGAAATCGGTTTGATTGTGGAAACCTGTGGTCTGGGAATATGACTGAGGTTTGATGGTGGTACCCTATGGCCTGGCAACATGACTGAGGTTTGATTCTGGATCCCTGTGGCCAGGGAACATGACTGAGGCGTGATTCTGGAAAACTGTGGCCTGGGAATATGACTGAGGTTTGATTCTGGAAATCTGTGGCCTGGGAACTTGACTGAGGTTTGATGGCAGAAATCTGTGGACTGGCAACATTACTGAGGTTTGACTGTTGAACCCTGTGCTCTGGAAACATGACTGCGACCTGATACTTGAAACGCATGGCCTCGGAAATTGACATTGGCTTGATTCTGGAACCCTGTGGATCGGGAACATGACTGAGGTTTTATTCTGGAACCCTGTAGCCTAGGAATATAACTGAGGATTATTTCTGGAACCCGGTGGCCTGGTAACATGACTGAGGCGTGATTCTGGAAAAGTGTGGCCTGGGAATATGACTGAGGTTTGATTCTGGAAATCTGTGGCCTGGGAACTTGACTGAGGTTTGATGGCAGAAATCTGTGGACTGGCAACATGACTGAGGTTTGATTGTAGAACCCTGTGCCCTGGAAACATGACTGCGACCTGATACTTGAAACCCATGGCCTGGGAATTTGACATTGGTTTGATTCTGGAACCCTGTGGCCAGGAACAAGACTGAGGCGTGATTCTGGAATCCTGTTGCCTGGGAACATGACGTCTGTTTAGATTGTGGAATACTGGGCCCTGGGAATCTGACTGAGGCTTGGTTTTGGTACCCTATGGACTGGGAACATGACTGAGGTTTTATTCTGGAACCCTGTAGCCTGCGAAAATAACTGAGGATTGTTTCTCGAACCCTGTGGCCTGGGAACATGACATCAGTGGATTCTGGAACCCTGTGGCCTGGGAACATGAGAACGGTATGATTCTGCAACCCTGTGGCCTGGGAACATGTCTGAGGTTTGATGGTGGAAACCTGTGGCTTGGCAACATGACTGAGGTTTGTTTCTGGAACCCTGTTCCCTGGGAACATGACTGAGGTTTGATTCTGGACACCTTTGTGCTGGGAACATGACTGTGTTCTGATTGTAGAATCATGGGTCCTGCAAACATGACTGAGGTTTGATTCTGGAACCATGTGTCCTGCGAATATGACTGAGGTTTGATATTGGAAATCTTTGGCCTGGGAACTTGACTGAGGTTTGATGGCAGAAACCTGTGGACTGGCAACATGACTGAGGTTTGATTGTAGAACCCTGTGCCCTGGAAACATGACTGTGGCCTGGTAGTGGAAACCCATGGCCTAGGAGTTTGACATTGGTTTGATTCTGGAACGCTGTGGCCTGGGAACATGACTGAGGCGTGATTCTGGAAAAGTGTGGCCTGGGAATATGACTGAAGTTTGATTCTGGAAATCTGTGGCCTGGGAACTTGACTGAGGTTTGATGGCAGAAATCTGTGGACTGGCAACATGACTGAGGTTTGATTGTAGAACCCTGTACCCTGGAAACATGACTGAGACCTGATACTTGAAACCCATGGCCTGGGAACTTGACATTGGTTTGATTCTGGAACCCTGTGGCCAGGAACAAGACTGAGGCGTGATTCTGGAATGCTGTGCCCTGGGAACATGACATCTGTTTAGATTGTGGAATACTGGGCCCTGGGAACCTGACTGAGGCTTGGTTCTGGAACCCTGTGGACAGGGAACTTGACTGAGGTTTTATTCTGGAATCCTGTGGCCTGGGAACATGACATCAGTGGATTCTGGAACCCTGTGGCCGGGGAACATGTCATCAGTGGATTCTGGAACCCTGTGGCCTGGGAACATGAGAACGGTTTGATTCTGGAACCCTGTGGCTTGGGAATATGTCTGAGGTTTGATGGTGGAAACCTGTGGCCTGGCAACATGACTGAGGTTTGTTTCTGGAACCCTGTTCCCTGGGAACATGACTGAGGTTTGCTTCTGGACACCTTTCTCCTGGGAACATGACTGTGGTTTGATTGTGGAATCCTGTGGCCTGCGAACATGACTGAGGTTTGATTCTGGAACCATGTGTCCTGGGAATATGACTGAGCTTTGATTCTGGAAATCTGTGGCCTGGGAACTTGACTGAGGTTTGATGGCAGAAACCTGTGGACTGGCAACATGACTGAGGTTTGATTGTAGAACCCTGTACCCTGGAAACATGACTGCGACCTGATACTTGAAACCCATGGCTTGGGAACTTGACATTGGTTTGATTCTTTAACCCTGTGGCCAGGGAACATGACTGAGGCGAGATTCTGGAATCCTGTGCCCAGGAAACATGACTGTGGCTTGGTACTGGAAACCCATGGCCTAGGAATTTGACATTGGTTTGATTCTGGAACCCTGTGGCCTGGGAACATGACTGAGGCGTGATTCTGGAATCCTGCGGCCTGGGAACATGACATCTGTTTAGATTATGGAATACTGTGCCCTGGGAACCTGACTGAAAGCTTGGTTCTGGAATCCTGTGGACTGGGAACATGACTGAGGTTTGATTCTGGAACCATGTGGCCTGGGAATATGACTGTGGTTTGATTTTGGAAACCATTGGCCTGTGAACATGACTGATGTTAGATTGAGGAATCCTGGGGCCTGGGAACATGACATCACTTTGGATTCTGGTACCCTGTTGCCTGGGAACATGAAATCGGTTTGATTGTGGAAACCTGTGGTCTGGGAATATGACTGAGGTTTGATGGTGGTACCCTATGGCCTGGCAACATGACTGAGGTTTGATTCTGGATCCCTGTGGCCAGGGAACATGACTGAGGCGTGATTCTGGAAAACTGTGGCTTGGGAATATGACTGAGGTTTGATTCTGGAAATCTGTGGCCTGGGAACTTGACTGAGGTTTGATGGCAGAAATCTGTGGACTGGCAACATTACTGAGGTTTGATTGTTGAACCCTGTGCTCTGGAAACATGACTGCGACCTGATACTTGAAACGCATGGCCTGGGAAATTGACATTGGTTTGATTCTGGAACCCTGTGGCCCGGGAACATGACTGAGGTTTTATTCTGGAACCCTGTAGCCTGGGAATATAACTGAGGATTGTTTCTGGAACCCAGTGGCCTGGTAACATGACTGAGGCGTGATTCTAGAAAAGTGTGGCCTGGGAATATGACTGAGGTTTGATTCTGGAAATCTGTGGCCTGGGAACTTGACTGAGGTTTGATGGCAGAAATCTGTGGACTGGCAACATGACTGAGGTTTGATTGTAGAACCCTGTGCCCTGGAAACATGACTGCGACCTGATACTTGAAACCCATGGCCTGGGAATTTGACATTGGTTTGATTCTGGAACCCTGTGGCCAGGAACAAGACTGAGGTGTGATTCTGGAATCCTGTTGCCTGGGAACATGACATCTGTTTAGATTGTGGAATACTGTGCCCTGGGAATCTGACTGAGGCTTGGTTTTGGTACCCTATGGACTGGGAACATGACTGAGGTTTTATTCTGGAACCCTGTAGCCTGCGAAAATAACTGAAGATTGTTTCTCGAACCCTGTGGCCTGGGAACATGACATCAGTGGATTCTGGAACCCAGTGGCCTGGGAACATGAGAACGGTTTGATTCTGGAACCCTGTGGCCTGGGAACATGTCTGAGGTTTGATGGTGGAAACCTGTGGCTTGGCAACATGACTGAGGTTTGTTTCTGGAACCCTGTTCCCTGGGAACATGACTGAGGTTTGATTCTGGACACCTTTGTGCTGGGAACATGACTGTGTTCTGATTGTAGAATCATGGGTCCTGCAAACATGACTGAGGTTTGATTCTGGAACCATGTGTCCTGCGAATATGACTGAGGTTTGATATTGGAAATCTTTGGCCTGGGAACTTGACTGAGGTTTGATGGCAGAAACCTGTGGACTGGCAACATGACTGAGGTTTGATTGTAGAACCCTGTGCCCTGGAAACATGACTGTGGCCTGGTAGTGGAAACCCATGGCCTAGGAGTTTGACATTGGTTTGATTCTGGAACGCTGTGGCCTGGGAACATGACTGAGGCGTGATTCTGGAAAAGTGTGGCCTGGGAATATGACTGAAGTTTGATTCTGGAAATCTGTGGCCTGGGAACTTGACTGAGGTTTGATGGCAGAAATCTGTGGACTGGCAACATGACTGAGGTTTGATTGTAGAACCCTGTACCCTGGAAACATGACTGAGACCTGATACTTGAAACCCATGGCCTGGGAACTTGACATTGGTTTGATTCTGGAACCCTGTGGCCAGGAACAAGACTGAGGCGTGATTCTGGAATGCTGTGCCCTGGGAACATGACATCTGTTTAGATTGTGGAATACTGGGCCCTGGGAACCTGACTGAGGCTTGGTTCTGGAACCCTGTGGACAGGGAACTTGACTGAGGTTTTATTCTGGAATCCTGTGGCCTGGGAACATGACATCAGTGGATTCTGGAACCCTGTGGCCGGGGAACATGTCATCAGTGAATTCTGGAACCCTGTGGCCTGGGAACATGAGAACGGTTTGATTCTGGAACCCTGTGGCTTGGGAATATGTCTGAGGTTTGATGGTGGAAACCTGTGGCCTGGCAACATGACTGAGGTTTGTTTCTGGAACCCTGTTCCCTGGGAACATGCCTGAGGTTTGCTTCTGGACACCTTTCTCCTGGGAACATGACTGTGGTTTGATTGTGGAATCCTGTGGCCTGCAAACATGACTGAGGTTTGATTCTGGAACCATGTGTCCTGGGAATATGACTGAGCTTTGATTCTGGAAATCTGTGGCCTGGGAACTTGACTGAGGTTTGATGGCAGAAATCTGTGGACTGGCAACATGACTGAGGTTTGATTGTAGAACCCTGTACCCTGGAAACATGACTGAGACCTGATACTTGAAACCCATGGCCTGGGAACTTGACATTGGTTTGATTCTGGAACCCTGTGGCCAGGAACAAGACTGAGGCGTGATTCTGGAATGCTGTGCCCTGGGAACATGACATCTGTTTAGATTGTGGAATACTGGGCCCTGGGAACCTGACTGAGGCTTGGTTCTGGAACCCTGTGGACAGGGAACTTGACTGAGGTTTTATTCTGGAATCCTGTGGCCTGGGAACATGACATCAGTGGATTCTGGAACCCTGTGGCCGGGGAACATGTCATCAGTGGATTCTGGAACCCTGTGGCCTGGGAACATGAGAACGGTTTGATTCTGGAACCCTGTGGCTTGGGAATATGTCTGAGGTTTGATGGTGGAAACCTGTGGCCTGGCAACATGACTGAGGTTTGTTTCTGGAACCCTGTTCCCTGGGAACATGACTGAGGTTTGCTTCTGGACACCTTTCTCCTGGGAACATGACTGTGGTTTGATTGTGGAATCCTGTGGCCTGCGAACATGACTGAGGTTTGATTCTGGAACCATGTGTCCTGGGAATATGACTGAGCTTTGATTCTGGAAATCTGTGGCCTGGGAACTTGACTGAGGTTTCATGGCAGAAACCTGTGGACTGGCAACATGACTGAGGTTTGATTGTAGAACCCTGTACCCTGGAAACATGACTGCGACCTGATACTTGAAACCCATGGCTTGGGAACTTGACATTGGTTTGATTCTTTAACCCTGTGGCCAGGGAACATGACTGAGGCGAGATTCTGGAATCCTGTGCCCAGGAAACATGACTGTGGCTTGTTACTGGAAACCCATGGCCTAGGAATTTGACATTGGTTTGATTCTGGAACCCTGTGGCCTGGGAACATGACTGAGGCGTGATTCTGGAATCCTGCGGCCTGGGAACATGACATCTGTTTAGATTATGGAATACTGTGCCCTGGGAACCTGACTGAAAGCTTGGTTCTGGAATCCTGTGGACTGGGAACATGACTGAGGTTTGATTCTGGAACCATGTGGCCTGGGAATATGACTGTGGTTTGATTTTGGAAACCATTGGCCTGTGAACATGACTGATGTTAGATTGAGGAATCCTGGGGCCTGGGAACATGACATCACTTTGGATTCTGGTACCCTGTTGCCTGGGAACATGAAATCGGTTTGATTGTGGAAACCTGTGGTCTGGGAATATGACTGAGGTTTGATGGTGGTACCCTATGGCCTGGCAACATGACTGAGGTTTGATTCTGGATCCCTGTGGCCAGGGAACATGACTGAGGCGTGATTCTGGAAAACTGTGGCCTGGGAATATGACTGAGGTTTGATTCTGGAAATCTGTGGCCTGGGAACTTGACTGAGGTTTGATGGCAGAAATCTGTGGACTGGCAACATTACTGAGGTTTGATTGTTGAACCCTGTGCTCTGGAAACATGACTGCGACCTGATACTTGAAACGCATGGCCTGGGAAATTGACATTGGTTTGATTCTGGAACCCTGTGGACCGGGAACATGACTGAGGTTTTATTCTGGAAACCTGTAGCCTGGGAATATAACTGAGGATTGTTTCTGGAACCCGGTGGCCTGGTAACATGACTGAGGCGTGATTCTGGAAAAGTGTGGCCTGGGAATATGACTGAGGTTTGATTCTGGAACCATGTGTCCTGGGAATATGACTGAGCTTTGATTCTGGAAATCTGTGGCCTGGGAACTTGACTGAGGTTTGATGGCAGAAACCTGTGGACTGGCAACATGACTGAGGTTTGATTGTAGAACCCTGTGCCCTGGAAACATGACTGCAACCTGATACTTGAAACCCATGGCTTGGGAACTTGACATTGGTTTGATTCTTTAACCCTGTGGCCAGGGAACATGACTGAGGCGAGATTCTGGAATCCTGTGCCCAGGAAACATGACTGTGGCTTGGTACTGGAAACCCATGGCCTAGGAATTTGACATTGGTTTGATTCTGGAACCCTGTGGCCTGGGAACATGACTGAGGTGTGATTCTGGAATCCTGCGGCCTGGGAACATGACATCTGTTTAGATTATGGAATACTGTGCCCTGGGAACCTGACTGAAAGCTTGGTTCTGGAATCCTGTGGACTGGGAACATGACTGAGGTTTGATTCTGGAACCATGTGGCCTGGGAATATGACTGTGGTTTGATTTTGGAAACCATTGGCCTGTGAACATGACTGATGTTAGATTGAGGAATCCTGGGGCCTGGGAACATGACATCACTTTGGATTCTGGTACCCTGTTGCCTGGGAACATGAAATCGGTTTGATTGTGGAAACCTGTGGTCTGGGAATATGACTGAGGTTTGATGGTGGTACCCTATGGCCTGGCAACATGACTGAGGTTTGATTCTGGATCCCTGTGGCCAGGGAACATGACTGAGGCGTGATTCTGGAAAACTGTGGCCTGGGAATATGACTGAGGTTTGATTCTGGAAATCTGTGGCCTGGGAACTTGACTGAGGTTTGATGGCAGAAATCTGTGGACTGGCAACATTACTGAGGTTTGACTGTTGAACCCTGTGCTCTGGAAACATGACTGCGACCTGATACTTGAAACGCATGGCCTCGGAAATTGACATTGGCTTGATTCTGGAACCCTGTGGATCGGGAACATGACTGAGGTTTTATTCTGGAACCCTGTAGCCTGGGAATATAACTGAGGATTATTTCTGGAACCCGGTGGCCTGGTAACATGACTGAGGCGTGATTCTGGAAAAGTGTGGCCTGGGAATATGACTGAGGTTTGATTCTGGAAATCTGTGGCCTGGGAACTTGACTGAGGTTTGATGGCAGAAATCTGTGGACTGGCAACATGACTGAGGTTTGATTGTAGAACCCTGTGCCCTGGAAACATGACTGCGACCTGATACTTGAAACCCATGGCCTGGGAATTTGACATTGGTTTGATTCTGGAACCCTGTGGCCAGGAACAAGACTGAGGCGTGATTCTGGAATCCTGTTGCCTGGGAACATGACGTCTGTTTAGATTGTGGAATACTGGGCCCTGGGAATCTGACTGAGGCTTGGTTTTGGTACCCTATGGACTGGGAACATGACTGAGGTTTTATTCTGGAACCCTGTAGCCTGCGAAAATAACTGAGGATTGTTTCTCGAACCCTGTGGCCTGGGAACATGACATCAGTGGATTCTGGAACCCTGTGGCCTGGGAACATGAGAACGGTTTGATTCTGCAACCCTGTGGCCTGGGAACATGTCTGAGGTTTGATGGTGGAAACCTGTGGCTTGGCAACATGACTGAGGTTTGTTTCTGGAACCCTGTTCCCTGGGAACATGACTGAGGTTTGATTCTGGACACCTTTGTGCTGGGAACATGACTGTGTTCTGATTGTAGAATCATGGGTCCTGCAAACATGACTGAGGTTTGATTCTGGAACCATGTGTCCTGCGAATATGACTGAGGTTTGATATTGGAAATCTTTGGCCTGGGAACTTGACTGAGGTTTGATGGCAGAAACCTGTGGACTGGCAACATGACTGAGGTTTGATTGTAGAACCCTGTGCCCTGGAAACATGACTGTGGCCTGGTAGTGGAAACCCATGGCCTAGGAGTTTGACATTGGTTTGATTCTGGAACGCTGTGGCCTGGGAACATGACTGAGGCGTGATTCTGGAAAAGTGTGGCCTGGGAATATGACTGAAGTTTGATTCTGGAAATCTGTGGCCTGGGAACTTGACTGAGGTTTGATGGCAGAAATCTGTGGACTGGCAACATGACTGAGGTTTGATTGTAGAACCCTGTACCCTGGAAACATGACTGAGACCTGATACTTGAAACCCATGGCCTGGGAACTTGACATTGGTTTGATTCTGGAACCCTGTGGCCAGGAACAAGACTGAGGCGTGATTCTGGAATGCTGTGCCCTGGGAACATGACATCTGTTTAGATTGTGGAATACTGGGCCCTGGGAACCTGACTGAGGCTTGGTTCTGGAACCCTGTGGACAGGGAACTTGACTGAGGTTTTATTCTGGAATCCTGTGGCCTGGGAACATGACATCAGTGGATTCTGGAACCCTGTGGCCGGGGAACATGTCATCAGTGGATTCTGGAACCCTGTGGCCTGGGAACATGAGAACGGTTTGATTCTGGAACCCTGTGGCTTGGGAATATGTCTGAGGTTTGATGGTGGAAACCTGTGGCCTGGCAACATGACTGAGGTTTGTTTCTGGAACCCTGTTCCCTGGGAACATGACTGAGGTTTGCTTCTGGACACCTTTCTCCTGGGAACATGACTGTGGTTTGATTGTGGAATCCTGTGGCCTGCGAACATGACTGAGGTTTGATTCTGGAACCATGTGTCCTGGGAATATGACTGAGCTTTGATTCTGGAAATCTGTGGCCTGGGAACTTGACTGAGGTTTCATGGCAGAAACCTGTGGACTGGCAACATGACTGAGGTTTGATTGTAGAACCCTGTACCCTGGAAACATGACTGCGACCTGATACTTGAAACCCATGGCTTGGGAACTTGACATTGGTTTGATTCTTTAACCCTGTGGCCAGGGAACATGACTGAGGCGAGATTCTGGAATCCTGTGCCCAGGAAACATGACTGTGGCTTGTTACTGGAAACCCATGGCCTAGGAATTTGACATTGGTTTGATTCTGGAACCCTGTGGCCTGGGAACATGACTGAGGCGTGATTCTGGAATCCTGCGGCCTGGGAACATGACATCTGTTTAGATTATGGAATACTGTGCCCTGGGAACCTGACTGAAAGCTTGGTTCTGGAATCTTGTGGACTGGGAACATGACTGAGGTTTGATTCTGGAACCATGTGGCCTGGGAATATGACTGTGGTTTGATTTTGGAAACCATTGGCCTGTGAACATGACTGATGTTAGATTGAGGAATCCTGGGGCCTGGGAACATGACATCACTTTGGATTCTGGTACCCTGTTGCCTGGGAACATGAAATCGGTTTGATTGTGGAAACCTGTGGTCTGGGAATATGACTGAGGTTTGATGGTGGTACCCTATGGCCTGGCAACATGACTGAGGTTTGATTCTGGATCCCTGTGGCCAGGGAACATGACTGAGGCGTGATTCTGGAAAACTGTGGCCTGGGAATATGACTGAGGTTTGATTCTGGAAATCTGTGGCCTGGGAACTTGACTGAGGTTTGATGGCAGAAATCTGTGGACTGGCAACATTACTGAGGTTTGATTGTTGAACCCTGTGCTCTGGAAACATGACTGCGACCTGATACTTGAAACGCATGGCCTGGGAAATTGACATTGGTTTGATTCTGGAACCCTGTCGACCGGGAACATGACTGAGGTTTTATTCTGGAACCCTGTAGCCTGGGAATATAACTGAGGATTGTTTCTGGAACCCGGTGGCCTGGTAACATGACTGAGGCGTGATTCTGGAAAAGTGTGGCCTGGGAATATGACTGAGGTTTGATTCTGGAAATCTGTGGCCTGGGAACTTGACTGAGGTTTGATGGCAGAAATCTGTGGACTGGCAACATGACTGAGGTTTGATTGTAGAACCCTGTGCCCTGGAAACATGACTGCGACCTGATACTTGAAACCCATGGCCTGGGAATTTGACATTGGTTTGATTCTGGAACCCTGTGGCCAGGAACAAGACTGAGGTGTGATTCTGGAATCCTGTTGCCTGGGAACATGACATCTGTTTAGATTGTGGAATACTGGGCCCTGGGAATCTGACTGAGGCTTGGTTTTGGTACCCTGTGGACTGGGAACATGACTGAGGTTTTATTCTGGAACCCTGTAGCCTGCGAAAATAACTGAGGATTGTTTCTCGAACCCTGTGGCCTGGGAACATGACATCAGTGGATTCTGGAACCCTGTGGCCTGGGAACATGAGAACGGTTTGATTCTGGAACCCTGTGGGCTGGGAACATGTCTGAGGTTTGATGGTGGAAACCTGTGGCTTGGCAACATGACTGAGGTTTGTTTCTGGAACCCTGTTCCCTGGGAACATGACTGAGGTTTGATTCTGGACACCTTTGTGCTGGGAACATGACTGTGTTCTGATTGTAGAATCATGGGTCCTGCAAACATGACTGAGGTTTGATTCTGGAACCATGTGTCCTGCGAATATGACTGAGGTTTGATATTGGAAATCTTTGGCCTGGGAACTTGACTGAGGTTTGATGGCAGAAACCTGTGGACTGGCAACATGACTGAGGTTTGATTGTAGAACCCTGTGCCCTGGAAACATGACTGTGGCCTGGTAGTGGAAACCCATGGCCTAGGAGTTTGACATTGGTTTGATTCTGGAACGCTGTGGCCTGGGAACATGACTGAGGCGTGATTCTGGAAAAGTGTGGCCTGGGAATATGACTGAAGTTTGATTCTGGAAATCTGTGGCCTGGGAACTTGACTGAGGTTTGATGGCAGAAATCTGTGGACTGGCAACATGACTGAGGTTTGATTGTAGAACCCTGTACCCTGGAAACATGACTGAGACCTGATACTTGAAACCCATGGCCTGGGAACTTGACATTGGTTTGATTCTGGAACCCTGTGGCCAGGAACAAGACTGAGGCGTGATTCTGGAATGCTGTGCCCTGGGAACATGACATCTGTTTAGACTGTGGAATACTGGGCCCTGGGAACCTGACTGAGGCTTGGTTCTGGAACCCTGTGGACAGGGAACTTGACTGAGGTTTTATTCTGGAATCCTGTGGCCTGGGAACATGACATCAGTGGATTCTGGAACCCTGTGGCCGGGGAACATGTCATCAGTGGATTCTGGAACCCTGTGGCCTGGGAACATGAGAACGGTTTGATTCTGGAACGCTGTGGCTTGGGAATATGTCTGAGGTTTGATGGTGGAAACCTGTGGCCTGGCAACATGACTGAGGTTTGTTTCTGGAACCCTGTTCCCTGGGAACATGCCTGAGGTTTGCTTCTGGACACCTTTCTCCTGGGAACATGACTGTGGTTTGATTGTGGAATCCTGTGGCCTGCAAACATGACTGAGGTTTGATTCTGGAACCATGTGTCCTGGGAATATGACTGAGCTTTGATTCTGGAAATCTGTGGCCTGGGAACTTGACTGAGGTTTGATGGCAGAAACCTGTGGACTGGCAACATGACTGAGGTTTGATTGTAGAACCCTGTGCCCTGGAAACATGACTGCAACCTGATACTTGAAACCCATGGCTTGGGAACTTGACATTGGTTTGATTCTTTAACCCTGTGGCCAGGGAACATGACTGAGGCGAGATTCTGGAATCCTGTGCCCAGGAAACATGACTGTGGCTTGGTACTGGAAACCCATGGCCTAGGAATTTGACATTGGTTTGATTCTGGAACCCTGTGGCCTGGGAACATGACTGAGGCGTGATTCTGGAATCCTGCGGCCTGGGAACATGACATCTGTTTAGATTATGGAATACTGTGCCCTGGGAACCTGACTGAAAGCTTGGTTCTGGAATCCTGTGGACTGGGAACATGACTGAGGTTTGATTCTGGAACCATGTGGCCTGGGAATATGACTGTGGTTTGATTTTGGAAACCATTGGCCTGTGAACATGACTGATGTTAGATTGAGGAATCCTGGGGCCTGGGAACATGACATCACTTTGGATTCTGGTACCCTGTTGCCTGGGAACATGAAATCGGTTTGATTGTGGAAACCTGTGGTCTGGGAATATGACTGAGGTTTGATGGTGGTACCCTATGGCCTGGCAACATGACTGAGGTTTGATTCTGGATCCCTGTGGCCAGGGAACATGACTGAGGCGTGATTCTGGAAAACTGTGGCCTGGGAATATGACTGAGGTTTGATTCTGGAAATCTGTGGCCTGGGAACTTGACTGAGGTTTGATGGCAGAAATCTGTGGACTGGCAACATTACTGAGGTTTGACTGTTGAACCCTGTGCTCTGGAAACATGACTGCGACCTGATACTTGAAACGCATGGCCTCGGAAATTGACATTGGCTTGATTCTGGAACCCTGTGGATCGGGAACATGACTGAGGTTTTATTCTGGAACCCTGTAGCCTGGGAATATAACTGAGGATTATTTCTGGAACCCGGTGGCCTGGTAACATGACTGAGGCGTGATTCTGGAAAAGTGTGGCCTGGGAATATGACTGAGGTTTGATTCTGGAAATCTGTGGCCTGGGAACTTGACTGAGGTTTGATGGCAGAAATCTGTGGACTGGCAACATGACTGAGGTTTGATTGTAGAACCCTGTGCCCTGGAAACATGACTGCGACCTGATACTTGAAACCCATGGCCTGGGAATTTGACATTGGTTTGATTCTGGAACCCTGTGGCCAGGAACAAGACTGAGGCGTGATTCTGGAATCCTGTTGCCTGGGAACATGACGTCTGTTTAGATTGTGGAATACTGGGCCCTGGGAATCTGACTGAGGCTTGGTTTTGGTACCCTATGGACTGGGAACATGACTGAGGTTTTATTCTGGAACCCTGTAGCCTGCGAAAATAACTGAGGATTGTTTCTCGAACCCTGTGGCCTGGGAACATGACATCAGTGGATTCTGGAACCCTGTGGCCTGGGAACATGAGAACGGTATGATTCTGCAACCCTGTGGCCTGGGAACATGTCTGAGGTTTGATGGTGGAAACCTGTGGCTTGGCAACATGACTGAGGTTTGTTTCTGGAACCCTGTTCCCTGGGAACATGACTGAGGTTTGATTCTGGACACCTTTGTGCTGGGAACATGACTGTGTTCTGATTGTAGAATCATGGGTCCTGCAAACATGACTGAGGTTTGATTCTGGAACCATGTGTCCTGCGAATATGACTGAGGTTTGATATTGGAAATCTTTGGCCTGGGAACTTGACTGAGGTTTGATGGCAGAAACCTGTGGACTGGCAACATGACTGAGGTTTGATTGTAGAACCCTGTGCCCTGGAAACATGACTGTGGCCTGGTAGTGGAAACCCATGGCCTAGGAGTTTGACATTGGTTTGATTCTGGAACGCTGTGGCCTGGGAACATGACTGAGGCGTGATTCTGGAAAAGTGTGGCCTGGGAATATGACTGAAGTTTGATTCTGGAAATCTGTGGCCTGGGAACTTGACTGAGGTTTGATGGCAGAAATCTGTGGACTGGCAACATGACTGAGGTTTGATTGTAGAACCCTGTACCCTGGAAACATGACTGAGACCTGATACTTGAAACCCATGGCCTGGGAACTTGACATTGGTTTGATTCTGGAACCCTGTGGCCAGGAACAAGACTGAGGCGTGATTCTGGAATGCTGTGCCCTGGGAACATGACATCTGTTTAGATTGTGGAATACTGGGCCCTGGGAACCTGACTGAGGCTTGGTTCTGGAACCCTGTGGACAGGGAACTTGACTGAGGTTTTATTCTGGAATCCTGTGGCCTGGGAACATGACATCAGTGGATTCTGGAACCCTGTGGCCGGGGAACATGTCATCAGTGGATTCTGGAACCCTGTGGCCTGGGAACATGAGAACGGTTTGATTCTGGAACCCTGTGGCTTGGGAATATGTCTGAGGTTTGATGGTGGAAACCTGTGGCCTGGCAACATGACTGAGGTTTGTTTCTGGAACCCTGTTCCCTGGGAACATGACTGAGGTTTGCTTCTGGACACCTTTCTCCTGGGAACATGACTGTGGTTTGATTGTGGAATCCTGTGGCCTGCGAACATGACTGAGGTTTGATTCTGGAACCATGTGTCCTGGGAATATGACTGAGCTTTGATTCTGGAAATCTGTGGCCTGGGAACTTGACTGAGGTTTGATGGCAGAAACCTGTGGACTGGCAACATGACTGAGGTTTGATTGTAGAACCCTGTACCCTGGAAACATGACTGCGACCTGATACTTGAAACCCATGGCTTGGGAACTTGACATTGGTTTGATTCTTTAACCCTGTGGCCAGGGAACATGACTGAGGCGAGATTCTGGAATCCTGTGCCCAGGAAACATGACTGTGGCTTGGTACTGGAAACCCATGGCCTAGGAATTTGACATTGGTTTGATTCTGGAACCCTGTGGCCTGGGAACATGACTGAGGCGTGATTCTGGAATCCTGCGGCCTGGGAACATGACATCTGTTTAGATTATGGAATACTGTGCCCTGGGAACCTGACTGAAAGCTTGGTTCTGGAATCCTGTGGACTGGGAACATGACTGAGGTTTGATTCTGGAACCATGTGGCCTGGGAATATGACTGTGGTTTGATTTTGGAAACCATTGGCCTGTGAACATGACTGATGTTAGATTGAGGAATCCTGGGGCCTGGGAACATGACATCACTTTGGATTCTGGTACCCTGTTGCCTGGGAACATGAAATCGGTTTGATTGTGGAAACCTGTGGTCTGGGAATATGACTGAGGTTTGATGGTGGTACCCTATGGCCTGGCAACATGACTGAGGTTTGATTCTGGATCCCTGTGGCCAGGGAACATGACTGAGGCGTGATTCTGGAAAACTGTGGCTTGGGAATATGACTGAGGTTTGATTCTGGAAATCTGTGGCCTGGGAACTTGACTGAGGTTTGATGGCAGAAATCTGTGGACTGGCAACATTACTGAGGTTTGATTGTTGAACCCTGTGCTCTGGAAACATGACTGCGACCTGATACTTGAAACGCATGGCCTGGGAAATTGACATTGGTTTGATTCTGGAACCCTGTGGACCGGGAACATGACTGAGGTTTTATTCTGGAACCCTGTAGCCTGGGAATATAACTGAGGATTGTTTCTGGAACCCAGTGGCCTGGTAACATGACTGAGGCGTGATTCTAGAAAAGTGTGGCCTGGGAATATGACTGAGGTTTGTTTCTGGAAATCTGTGGCCTGGGAACTTGACTGAGGTTTGATGGCAGAAATCTGTGGACTGGCAACATGACTGAGGTTTGATTGTAGAACCCTGTGCCCTGGAAACATGACTGCGACCTGATACTTGAAACCCATGGCCTGGGAATTTGACATTGGTTTGATTCTGGAACCCTGTGGCCAGGAACAAGACTGAGGTGTGATTCTGGAATCCTGTTGCCTGGGAACATGACATCTGTTTAGATTGTGGAATACTGTGCCCTGGGAATCTGACTGAGGCTTGGTTTTGGTACCCTATGGACTGGGAACATGACTGAGGTTTTATTCTGGAACCCTGTAGCCTGCGAAAATAACTGAGGATTGTTTCTCGAACCCTGTGGCCTGGGAACATGACATCAGTGGATTCTGGAACCCAGTGGCCTGGGAACATGAGAACGGTTTGATTCTGGAACCCTGTGGCCTGGGAACATGTCTGAGGTTTGATGGTGGAAACCTGTGGCTTGGCAACATGACTGAGGTTTGTTTCTGGAACCCTGTTCCCTGGGAACATGACTGAGGTTTGATTCTGGACACCTTTGTGCTGGGAACATGACTGTGTTCTGATTGTAGAATCATGGGTCCTGCAAACATGACTGAGGTTTGATTCTGGAACCATGTGTCCTGCGAATATGACTGAGGTTTGATATTGGAAATCTTTGGCCTGGGAACTTGACTGAGGTTTGATGGCAGAAACCTGTGGACTGGCAACATGACTGAGGTTTGATTGTAGAACCCTGTGCCCTGGAAACATGACTGTGGCCTGGTAGTGGAAACCCATGGCCTAGGAGTTTGACATTGGTTTGATTCTGGAACGCTGTGGCCTGGGAACATGACTGAGGCGTGATTCTGGAAAAGTGTGGCCTGGGAATATGACTGAAGTTTGATTCTGGAAATCTGTGGCCTGGGAACTTGACTGAGGTTTGATGGCAGAAATCTGTGGACTGGCAACATGACTGAGGTTTGATTGTAGAACCCTGTACCCTGGAAACATGACTGAGACCTGATACTTGAAACCCATGGCCTGGGAACTTGACATTGGTTTGATTCTGGAACCCTGTGGCCAGGAACAAGACTGAGGCGTGATTCTGGAATGCTGTGCCCTGGGAACATGACATCTGTTTAGATTGTGGAATACTGGGCCCTGGGAACCTGACTGAGGCTTGGTTCTGGAACCCTGTGGACAGGGAACTTGACTGAGGTTTTATTCTGGAATCCTGTGGCCTGGGAACATGACATCAGTGGATTCTGGAACCCTGTGGCCGGGGAACATGTCATCAGTGAATTCTGGAACCCTGTGGCCTGGGAACATGAGAACGGTTTGATTCTGGAACCCTGTGGCTTGGGAATATGTCTGAGGTTTGATGGTGGAAACCTGTGGCCTGGCAACATGACTGAGGTTTGTTTCTGGAACCCTGTTCCCTGGGAACATGCCTGAGGTTTGCTTCTGGACACCTTTCTCCTGGGAACATGACTGTGGTTTGATTGTGGAATCCTGTGGCCTGCAAACATGACTGAGGTTTGATTCTGGAACCATGTGTCCTGGGAATATGACTGAGCTTTGATTCTGGAAATCTGTGGCCTGGGAACTTGACTGAGGTTTGATGGCAGAAACCTGTGGACTGGCAACATGACTGAGGTTTGATTGTAGAACCCTGTGCCCTGGAAACATGACTGCGACCTGATACTTGAAACCCATGGCTTGGGAACTTGACATTGGTTTGATTCTTTAACCCTGTGGCCAGGGAACATGACTGAGGCGAGATTCTGGAATCCTGTGCCCAGGAAACATGACTGTGGCTTGGTACTGGAAACCCATGGCCTAGGAATTTGACATTGGTTTGATTCTGGAACCCTGTGGCCTGGGAACATGACTGAGGCGTGATTCTGGAATCCTGCGGCCTGGGAACATGACATCTGTTTAGATTATGGAATACTGTGCCCTGGGAACCTGACTGAAAGCTTGGTTCTGGAATCCTGTGGACTGGGAACATGACTGAGGTTTGATTCTGGAACCATGTGGCCTGGGAATATGACTGTGGTTTGATTTTGGAAACCATTGGCCTGTGAACATGACTGATGTTAGATTGAGGAATCCTGGGGCCTGGGAACATGACATCACTTTGGATTCTGGTACCCTGTTGCCTGGGAACATGAAATCGGTTTGATTGTGGAAACCTGTGGTCTGGGAATATGACTGAGGTTTGATGGTGGTACCCTATGGCCTGGCAACATGACTGAGGTTTGATTCTGGATCCCTGTGGCCAGGGAACATGACTGAGGCGTGATTCTGGAAAACTGTGGCCTGGGAATATGACTGAGGTTTGATTCTGGAAATCTGTGGCCTGGGAACTTGACTGAGGTTTGATGGCAGAAATCTGTGGACTGGCAACATTACTGAGGTTTGACTGTTGAACCCTGTGCTCTGGAAACATGACTGCGACCTGATACTTGAAACGCATGGCCTGGGAATTTGACATTGGCTTGATACTGGAACCCTGTGGACCGGGAACATGACTGAGGTTTTATTCTGGAACCCTGTAGCCTGGGAATATAACTGAGGATTATTTCTGGAACCCGGTGGCCTGGTAACATGACTGAGGCGTGATTCAGGAAAAGTGTGGCCTGGGAATATGACTGAGGTTTGATTCTGGAAATCTGTGGCCTGGGAACTTGACTGAGGTTTGATGGCAGAAATCTGTGGACTGGCAACATGACTGAGGTTTGATTGTAGAACCCTGTGCCCTGGAAACATGACTGCGACCTGATACTTGAAACCCATGGCCTGGGAATTTGACATTGGTTTGATTCTGGAACCCTGTGGCCAGGAACAAGACTGAGGCGTGATTCTGGAATCCTGTTGCCTGGGAACATGACATCTGTTTAGATTGTGGAATACTGGGCCCTGGGAATCTGACTGAGGCTTGGTTTTGGTACCCTATGGACTGGGAACATGACTGAGGTTTTATTCTGGAACCCTGTAGCCTGCGAAAATAACTGAGGATTGTTTCTCGAACCCTGTGGCCTGGGAACATGACATCAGTGGATTCTGGAACCCTGTGGCCTGGGAACATGAGAACGGTTTGATTCTGCAACCCTGTGGCCTGGGAACATGTCTGAGGTTTGATGGTGGAAACCTGTGGCTTGGCAACATGACTGAGGTTTGTTTCTGGAACCCTGTTCCCTGGGAACATGACTGAGGTTTGATTCTGGACACCTTTGTGCTGGGAACATGACTGTGTTCTGATTGTAGAATCATGGGTCCTGCAAACATGACTGAGGTTTGATTCTGGAACCATGTGTCCTGCGAATATGACTGAGGTTTGATATTGGAAATCTTTGGCCTGGGAACTTGACTGAGGTTTGATGGCAGAAACCTGTGGACTGGCAAAATGACTGAGGTTTGATTGTAGAACCCTGTTCCCTGGAAACATGACTGTGGCCTGGTAGTGGAAACCCATGGCCTAGGAGTTTGACATTGGTTTGATTCTGGAACGCTGTGGCCTAGGAACATGACTGAGGCGTGATTCTGGAAAAGTGTGGCCTGGGAATATGACTGAAGTTTGATTCTGGAAATCTGTGGCCTGGGAACTTGACTGAGGTTTGATGGCAGAAATCTGTGGACTGGCAACATGACTGAGGTTTGATTGTAGAACCCTGTACCCTGGAAACATGACTGAGACCTGATACTTGAAACCCATGGCCTGGGAACTTGACATTGGTTTGATTCTGGAACCCTGTGGCCAGGAACAAGACTGAGGCGTGATTCTGGAATGCTGTGCCCTGGGAACATGACATCTGTTTAGATTGTGGAATACTGGGCCCTGGGAACCTGACTGAGGCTTGGTTCTGGAACCCTGTGGACAGGGAACTTGACTGAGGTTTTATTCTGGAATCCTGTGGCCTGGGAACATGACATCAGTGGATTCTGGAACCCTGTGGCCGGGGAACATGTCATCAGTGGATTCTGGAACCCTGTGGCCTGGGAACATGAGAACGGTTTGATTCTGGAACCCTGTGGCTTGGGAATATGTCTGAGGTTTGATGGTGGAAACCTGTGGCCTGGCAACATGACTGAGGTTTGTTTCTGGAACCCTGTTCCCTGGGAACATGACTGAGGTTTGCTTCTGGACACCTTTCTCCTGGGAACATGACTGTGGTTTGATTGTGGAATCCTGTGGCCTGCGAACATGACTGAGGTTTGATTCTGGAACCATGTGTCCTGGGAATATGACTGAGCTTTGATTCTGGAAATCTGTGGCCTGGGAACTTGACTGAGGTTTGATGGCAGAAACCTGTGGACTGGCAACATGACTGAGGTTTGATTGTAGAACCCTGTACCCTGGAAACATGACTGCGACCTGATACTTGAAACCCATGGCTTGGGAACTTGACATTGGTTTGATTCTTTAACCCTGTGGCCAGGGAACATGACTGAGGCGAGATTCTGGAATCCTGTGCCCAGGAAACATGACTGTGGCTTGGTACTGGAAACCCATGGCCTAGGAATTTGACATTGGTTTGATTCTGGAACCCTGTGGCCTGGGAACATGACTGAGGCGTGATTCTGGAATCCTGCGGCCTGGGAACATGACATCTGTTTAGATTATGGAATACTGTGCCCTGGGAACCTGACTGAAAGCTTGGTTCTGGAATCCTGTGGACTGGGAACATGACTGAGGTTTGATTCTGGAACCATGTGGCCTGGGAATATGACTGTGGTTTGATTTTGGAAACCATTGGCCTGTGAACATGACTGATGTTAGATTGAGGAATCCTGGGGCCTGGGAACATGACATCACTTTGGATTCTGGTACCCTGTTGCCTGGGAACATGAAATCGGTTTGATTGTGGAAACCTGTGGTCTGGGAATATGACTGAGGTTTGATGGTGGTACCCTATGGCCTGGCAACATGACTGAGGTTTGATTCTGGATCCCTGTGGCCAGGGAACATGACTGAGGCGTGATTCTGGAAAACTGTGGCTTGGGAATATGACTGAGGTTTGATTCTGGAAATCTGTGGCCTGGGAACTTGACTGAGGTTTGATGGCAGAAATCTGTGGACTGGCAACATTACTGAGGTTTGATTGTTGAACCCTGTGCTCTGGAAACATGACTGCGACCTGATACTTGAAACGCATGGCCTGGGAAATTGACATTGGTTTGATTCTGGAACCCTGTGGACCGGGAACATGACTGAGGTTTTATTCTGGAACCCTGTAGCCTGGGAATATAACTGAGGATTGTTTCTGGAACCCAGTGGCCTGGTAACATGACTGAGGCGTGATTCTAGAAAAGTGTGGCCTGGGAATATGACTGAGGTTTGATTCTGGAAATCTGTGGCCTGGGAACTTGACTGAGGTTTGATGGCAGAAATCTGTGGACTGGCAACATGACTGAGGTTTGATTGTAGAACCCTGTGCCCTGGAAACATGACTGCGACCTGATACTTGAAACCCATGGCCTGGGAATTTGACATTGGTTTGATTCTGGAACCCTGTGGCCAGGAACAAGACTGAGGTGTGATTCTGGAATCCTGTTGCCTGGGAACATGACATCTGTTTAGATTGTGGAATACTGTGCCCTGGGAATCTGACTGAGGCTTGGTTTTGGTACCCTATGGACTGGGAACATGACTGAGGTTTTATTCTGGAACCCTGTAGCCTGCGAAAATAACTGAGGATTGTTTCTCGAACCCTGTGGCCTGGGAACATGACATCAGTGGATTCTGGAACCCAGTGGCCTGGGAACATGAGAACGGTTTGATTCTGGAACCCTGTGGCCTGGGAACATGTCTGAGGTTTGATGGTGGAAACCTGTGGCTTGGCAACATGACTGAGGTTTGTTTCTGGAACCCTGTTCCCTGGGAACATGACTGAGGTTTGATTCTGGACACCTTTGTGCTGGGAACATGACTGTGTTCTGATTGTAGAATCATGGGTCCTGCAAACATGACTGAGGTTTGATTCTGGAACCATGTGTCCTGCGAATATGACTGAGGTTTGATATTGGAAATCTTTGGCCTGGGAACTTGACTGAGGTTTGATGGCAGAAACCTGTGGACTGGCAACATGACTGAGGTTTGATTGTAGAACCCTGTGCCCTGGAAACATGACTGTGGCCTGGTAGTGGAAACCCATGGCCTAGGAGTTTGACATTGGTTTGATTCTGGAATGCTGTGGCCTGGGAACATGACTGAGGCGTGATTCTGGAAAAGTGTGGCCTGGGAATATGACTGAAGTTTGATTCTGGAAATCTGTGGCCTGGGAACTTGACTGAGGTTTGATGGCAGAAATCTGTGGACTGGCAACATGACTGAGGTTTGATTGTAGAACCCTGTACCCTGGAAACATGACTGAGACCTGATACTTGAAACCCATGGCCTGGGAACTTGACATTGGTTTGATTCTGGAACCCTGTGGCCAGGAACAAGACTGAGGCGTGATTCTGGAATGCTGTGCCCTGGGAACATGACATCTGTTTAGATTGTGGAATACTGGGCCCTGGGAACCTGACTGAGGCTTGGTTCTGGAACCCTGTGGACAGGGAACTTGACTGAGGTTTTATTCTGGAATCCTGTGGCCTGGGAACATGACATCAGTGGATTCTGGAACCCTGTGGCCGGGGAACATGTCATCAGTGGATTCTGGAACCCTGTGGCCTGGGAACATGAGAACGGTTTGATTCTGGAACCCTGTGGCTTGGGAATATGTCTGAGGTTTGATGGTGGAAACCTGTGGCCTGGCAACATGACTGAGGTTTGTTTCTGGAACCCTGTTCCCTGGGAACATGACTGAGGTTTGCTTCTGGACACCTTTCTCCTGGGAACATGACTGTGGTTTGATTGTGGAATCCTGTGGCCTGCGAACATGACTGAGGTTTGATTCTGGAACCATGTGTCCTGGGAATATGACTGAGCTTTGATTCTGGAAATCTGTGGCCTGGGAACTTGACTGAGGTTTGATGGCAGAAACCTGTGGACTGGCAACATGACTGAGGTTTGATTGTAGAACCCTGTACCCTGGAAACATGACTGCGACCTGATACTTGAAACCCATGGCTTGGGAACTTGACATTGGTTTGATTCTTTAACCCTGTGGCCAGGGAACATGACTGAGGCGAGATTCTGGAATCCTGTGCCCAGGAAACATGACTGTGGCTTGGTACTGGAAACCCATGGCCTAGGAATTTGACATTGGTTTGATTCTGGAACCCTGTGGCCTGGGAACATGACTGAGGCGTGATTCTGGAATCCTGCGGCCTGGGAACATGACATCTGTTTAGATTATGGAATACTGTGCCCTGGGAACCTGACTGAAAGCTTGGTTCTGGAATCCTGTGGACTGGGAACATGACTGAGGTTTGATTCTGGAACCATGTGGCCTGGGAATATGACTGTGGTTTGATTTTGGAAACCATTGGCCTGTGAACATGACTGATGTTAGATTGAGGAATCCTGGGGCCTGGGAACATGACATCACTTTGGATTCTGGTACCCTGTTGCCTGGGAACATGAAATCGGTTTGATTGTGGAAACCTGTGGTCTGGGAATATGACTGAGGTTTGATGGTGGTACCCTATGGCCTGGCAACATGACTGAGGTTTGATTCTGGATCCCTGTGGCCAGGGAACATGACTGAGGCGTGATTCTGGAAAACTGTGGCCTGGGAATATGACTGAGGTTTGATTCTGGAAATCTGTGGCCTGGGAACTTGACTGAGGTTTGATGGCAGAAATCTGTGGACTGGCAACATTACTGAGGTTTGACTGTTGAACCCTGTGCTCTGGAAACATGACTGCGACCTGATACTTGAAACGCATGGCCTGGGAATTTGACATTGGCTTGATACTGGAACCCTGTGGACCGGGAACATGACTGAGGTTTTATTCTGGAACCCTGTAGCCTGGGAATATAACTGAGGATTATTTCTGGAACCCGGTGGCCTGGTAACATGACTGAGGCGTGATTCAGGAAAAGTGTGGCCTGGGAATATGACTGAGGTTTGATTCTGGAAATCTGTGGCCTGGGAACTTGACTGAGGTTTGATGGCAGAAATCTGTGGACTGGCAACATTACTGAGGTTTGATTGTAGAACCCTGTGCCCTGGAAACATGACTGCGACCTGATACTTGAAACCCATGGCCTGGGAATTTGACATTGGTTTGATTCTGGAACCCTGTGGCCAGGAACAAGACTGAGGCGTGATTCTGGAATCCTGTTGCCTGGGAACATGACATCTGTTTAGATTGTGGAATACTGGGCCCTGGGAATCTGACTGAGGCTTGGTTTTGGTACCCTATGGACTGGGAACATGACTGAGGTTTTATTCTGGAACCCTGTAGCCTGCGAAAATAACTGAGGATTGTTTCTCGAACCCTGTGGCCTGGGAACATGACATCAGTGGATTCTGGAACCCTGTGGCCTGGGAACATGAGAACGGTTTGATTCTGCAACCCTGTGGCCTGGGAACATGTCTGAGGTTTGATGGTGGAAACCTGTGGCTTGGCAACATGACTGAGGTTTGTTTCTGGAACCCTGTTCCCTGGGAACATGACTGAGGTTTGATTCTGGACACCTTTGTGCTGGGAACATGACTGTGTTCTGATTGTAGAATCATGGGTCCTGCAAACATGACTGAGGTTTGATTCTGGAACCATGTGTCCTGCGAATATGACTGAGGTTTGATATTGGAAATCTTTGGCCTGGGAACTTGACTGAGGTTTGATGGCAGAAACCTGTGGACTGGCAAAATGACTGAGGTTTGATTGTAGAACCCTGTTCCCTGGAAACATGACTGTGGCCTGGTAGTGGAAACCCATGGCCTAGGAGTTTGACATTGGTTTGATTCTGGAACGCTGTGGCCTAGGAACATGACTGAGGCGTGATTCTGGAAAAGTGTGGCCTGGGAATATGACTGAAGTTTGATTCTGGAAATCTGTGGCCTGGGAACTTGACTGAGGTTTGATGGCAGAAATCTGTGGACTGGCAACATGACTGAGGTTTGATTGTAGAACCCTGTACCCTGGAAACATGACTGAGACCTGATACTTGAAACCCATGGCCTGGGAACTTGACATTGGTTTGATTCTGGAACCCTGTGGCCAGGAACAAGACTGAGGCGTGATTCTGGAATGCTGTGCCCTGGGAACATGACATCTGTTTAGACTGTGGAATACTGGGCCCTGGGAACCTGACTGAGGCTTGGTTCTGGAACCCTGTGGACAGGGAACTTGACTGAGGTTTTATTCTGGAATCCTGTGGCCTGGGAACATGACATCAGTGGATTCTGGAACCCTGTGGCCGGGGAACATGTCATCAGTGGATTCTGGAACCCTGTGGCCTGGGAACATGAGAACGGTTTGATTCTGGAACCCTGTGGCTTGGGAATATGTCTGAGGTTTGATGGTGGAAACCTGTGGCCTGGCAACATGACTGAGGTTTGTTTCTGGAACCCTGTTCCCTGGGAACATGACTGAGGTTTGCTTCTGGACACCTTTCTCCTGGGAACATGACTGTGGTTTGATTGTGGAATCCTGTGGCCTGCGAACATGACTGAGGTTTGATTCTGGAACCATGTGTCCTGGGAATATGACTGAGCTTTGATTCTGGAAATCTGTGGCCTGGGAACTTGACTGAGGTTTGATGGCAGAAACCTGTGGACTGGCAACATGACTGAGGTTTGATTGTAGAACCCTGTACCCTGGAAACATGACTGCGACCTGATACTTGAAACCCATGGCTTGGGAACTTGACATTGGTTTGATTCTTTAACCCTGTGGCCAGGGAACATGACTGAGGCGAGATTCTGGAATCCTGTGCCCAGGAAACATGACTGTGGCTTGGTACTGGAAACCCATGGCCTAGGAATTTGACATTGGTTTGATTCTGGAACCCTGTGGCCTGGGAACATGACTGAGGCGTGATTCTGGAATCCTGCGGCCTGGGAACATGACATCTGTTTAGATTATGGAATACTGTGCCCTGGGAACCTGACTGAAAGCTTGGTTCTGGAATCCTGTGGACTGGGAACATGACTGAGGTTTGATTCTGGAACCATGTGGCCTGGGAATATGACTGTGGTTTGATTTTGGAAACCATTGGCCTGTGAACATGACTGATGTTAGATTGAGGAATCCTGGGGCCTGGGAACATGACATCACTTTGGATTCTGGTACCCTGTTGCCTGGGAACATGAAATCGGTTTGATTGTGGAAACCTGTGGTCTGGGAATATGACTGAGGTTTGATGGTGGTACCCTATGGCCTGGCAACATGACTGAGGTTTGATTCTGGATCCCTGTGGCCAGGGAA